>NC_136831.1:2619378-3221973 GCF_951394365.1 Tetrao urogallus | reverse complement strand
TAACCAAGGAGAGTACTGCTGAGAGATGGGAAATTTGTATAAATGACGGACCTAAAAATATCAGCAATTTTCATAAGAAGTAAGCATCTGAGAACAATTATTAGGCAGTGATATTATAGAAGGAGAACTCTCAGCAAAGTTATTCCCAGTAGTAAAAAAAACCTCGTTGATAGGGCTGCAGTTTTAATGGCAGTAAGAACTACTGATGAAGCAATCTGCTGGGCACTGATGTACAATCAGAACTTCTAATTCCCAACGCTGAAGCTGACATTATTCCAACAGCCCGTATTGTTACAGTTGTCGGGTTAAGTTTAATGTAGTTATTTCTTTGTCATCTTACAGCCACCATTTCCAAAAGTTTGTTGTGTCAATCTTTAAGCTGTGCGTAAATAGAACGATGTGATATTGGGATGCAGAGGGGGAAGAAAGCTTAGGACTTACTGATCGTTTTTTCTTACATGAGAAGGCATGTAAAATGTAACCCAGGCATCTCTATTGGGTTCCACCTCCACAATCATGTGTTAGAAAGAAGTCTGATTATGGCATCCTGAATTTATCAGCTGGAGGGATGGCACACGGGCACAGAGCACGGAGATTTTGCAGAATGCAAAACACTTTTAGCAATGTCTGTTTGTGAGGTGGCAGTTCTTGCACCAAAATTAGACGAAATCTTAATTTGGACTAAAATGAGTGGGCTACTTTTGTAAAGCTCTGTAGGTCCCATATGCCACAAATAATTCTGGGATGTGTCACCAGGGAGCATACCTATCTTTGTAAATTGTTGGTAGCTGTTTCCTTGGGCTGCTGGCAGAAATGTGCTTCTAATTACTGAGTTAGCTGACAGGGGCTTTGTTTCTGAGTATAAATCAAACCCTGGGTTGGGGGAACAAGAAGCACTTGTAGGAGAAAGCAGGTTATTTCATCCTTGAGCTTTGCCCGTGGAGCAGAGGGAAGAGAAGAGGGGAAGGACGAAAGGAGCTGGGGATGGACCTGCCTAGCAGGAGGGGATCCTGCTGGCTGAGCTCTGTGTGTTGGTCTGGCCCTGGCAGAGCCTTTTGGGGGCTTCACATAAACACATTCCATTTGGTTATTGGGCTTTTGTCATCTGGTTTGCTTCCTCTTCATTTCAGCTGTCCATTACCAAGGTAACATCCAAACAGTTCACAGATCTTCTTTAGGTTTTGGAAGAGATCAGAGTGCAGTGAAACAGGCGGTGATAGCGGGGAACACGTATTCCGTGGAATTGCTGTTGGGAAATACTTTCTCATGTTTATAAGTGGTCAGATTTCTGTAACCCAGTGAGAGTTGATGCCAGCAGGGTTTAGGCCGACAGCGTGTTACCTGCACTGAAGGACGTCATCCTTCCCCTTCCACTGAAGCTGTTCTCCCAATCACAGTCCCTTCCATAATTTGATTTCAGCTATTCCCTTGCAGATAAACATTGGTGTGACCCATGTGATTAATGAAACTTAATCCTTAGAGCACAGGCTGAGCTCACAAAGTAAAGGCAAAAGCGTGTAATACGTTCTGCTAATGAGAACTTAATAGGTACAAGGGTCAGAGACTGAGTTTTTCTTTCCTCTTTTTGTCCCCATGAGGAGGGTACTTGCTGAACTGAGGCATGAAAGAAATTTCTCTGTGTTGGGAAAACCGTTGTAATCTGTAACAAAGCTACTTTCAGGTCTGTTTCTATGGAAACTGTAGCATCAGACCAGCAAAGAATGGATCAGAAAGTAGATAAAAGCCTCTATAAAAATAGTTATAAAAAGCGTATGCAAAGCTTTGGCTACTTTTGTTTCTGCTTCTCAAGAAAAAAAAGCAATAACCCCACAAAACCTGGAATTTATTGAAATCTGGTTATTGTGGTCAGTACCAGGAGATGAACGGAATGATGGCAGTCTGAACCCCACAGCCCTAGCACACAACTGGAAGAAGACCTGGCTGTTTGCCTTATTAATAGCCGTATTAAATCCTTCCTTAGTTCAAATCCAATTTTATTTTTCAAGGTCTGTATTAGTATCTACGGATTGACCTACTTAGGATCAATGAGTCATGTTCTATTGTTTGGTCTGGAAGGCCAAAATCCCATTCCTCACCACGTGTTAATGGCATTGCTTTTCAAAAACATTAAAAAAGGTTTTCACTTTACTTAATTAAAATAAGAATTTTAATAAGCAGGGACTGTAGGTAGTAGTCTTCAGAGTTTGTTCATGTTACCATGTTGACTTTGTTCTCAGTCTTGAGCTTAAATGAAGTCAGTAGTAAAGTACGATTTTCAGTACTTCTTCATGACAAAAGAGAACTTCGACACATATGAATGCTAATTAATATAAAAGAGGAAATAAGAATTAACCAAGAAAAGGTGGAAACGTTGAATATGGAAGGTTTGAAGTTGGGGAAGTATTGAGGGTAAACAGCAGCGAGTCAGTAGCTCTGGTTTGGTTTGGGCAAACGGAAAGTGATAATGGGCTGCGTGTCTCTGGCTGCCACTGCTGACAAGCTGGGAGCCCCGAGGGCTCTGCCCTCTAAAAGAAATCACTTTAATGGAAGAAACAGTAGAAATTCAAACAGTCCTGTAACTGTTAGGAGATATGTACAATCCCTCAGTTTTAACATCTGTCACTTGTGTCTTCGTGCGCCAAGAGCATGATTGGACCATTCACGAAGACAAAAAGAGCTGTGCAATCAACAGACTTTGTTCAGTATTCCCACACAGAGGGGATTTGCAATAAATAATATGAAAGACTTCAGTCGAACGCAAACGGCGTTATATTTAATGCGCCCAATTTAGAAACATGCTGCTCAGAGGTAAAATTAAGCAAAACAGAAATACACACTTTTTTTTTTTTTTTTAATTTGCTGGAAGGACGTTATGCAATAGAAAGGGCAGAAAATGTTCTATCCTACCATTCCATACTAATCCTTTGCTCTGATGTGAGAAGGTACAGCTGTTTACTGATCTTACCAGCTCAAATCAAATCACAGTGTTTCCCAGTGCTTTGTGTTTTGCTGTAATGAAGCCTTTAGGTCAAATGAGGAGAATGGTGCTGCACCAGGACTTAGACCTAAATGGGCACTGGATCTACAAGTTACTCTGTACACCTAAGTGCAGTCACTATAATGACATAATAGCCCAAAAGTAGCTGCTGTAATCAAAGTTTATTTTCTAAAATGAATGAGAGACAAGTGCTTTTTTTCCCTTGTTAGCGTTGAACAGCACTTTGTTTTGATCTCTCTGCTCCTGCCAGAGCGCAGCCCATTCCCTCAGGTTCATTACCGCGTGTGTTGCCAATACTGTTGGGATCTCTCCAAGACTTTGGGTCATTTGTCATTGCAATAAAAGACCAACGCATCTTAATCGATACAGGCTTCCAAAAATTAAACATTTCCTTCAGCAGAGGTTCAAAATGACCACATTTAAAAATAAAGTACTGCTTTAATACATGGATTATTGGTCTTCTCAGAATATCACAGACGAGGAAACCTCTGACGGTATTTTCTGAACGAAAACCTCTTGGCAAAATCTTCCCTATTCTAAAGAGGACGTGAAATTCCTCATGCACACAGATGGGGTGTATGCACACAGATGCTGTTCCCTGTATGTGCCCAGTGATGTTTGCATTCACCATTGGAGTCAGCAGGAGCTGCATGAAGACACTTCTGAGCCTTTGAAAATTAGGCTGATAAATCATGACACCAAATCCAGGAGTGTGTGTTACACACTGCTTAAAATATCCACTAAGATGCATGCTGTTTGCACTGGCTTTTGCTTATGCAATTGCATGTCAATTTGTGCATAAACATGAGGTACCTAATGATAAATAGTGATATGCTCTCTGTACGTTTAAAAAGCATTACAGTTGTGCTGATATGTGGATGCAAAAAGCTCAGTACTGCAAGTAGGTTAGGCAAACTTCATAGATGAGAATTTCAAAAAAGGAGAGGAGGAGAAAGTCTTAAAACTGGGGCTCTCTGATGTCCAAATCCTTCTGCAAAATCATGCCAGTTCAGCCAGCTAAAAAAAAAAAAATTATAAATAAATCTGCTAATGTTATTCAGACTTCAAAGATAACAACTTAAAAGTGAAGTCTGTCAATAAAGGGAGAAAACTAATAGGTTAGAATTAAAAAGAAAAATAAAGGAAAAATCGGATTAGGTCTTTGCTAATGATGTTCCATAATTAGATATCCTTAATGGATGGGTTGAATAATATATTTGACTGTAACTTTAGTTTGTGGTAGACTACTATGCCTGATTGCATTATGTCTGCAAAGAAAGAAGCAGCATTGCTTTTGCAGTAACTTCATTCTTCTCAAAGTGCTCTCATTTCTAAACTGATGAGAGGTCTCTCCATCTCCCTGTGCAGTGCTCCCTTGTTCCCTGCTTTCACATGACGCTGATCCTTTGATGGAAAAGGATCCTGCTCCCATCTTCTCATCTGTGCAGCATCTTCTTTGGCCTCACATATTTTCAAGTTTTCTCTGCTGTCTAATGACTTATCCCTGACAGGCATCCCGTATGTTGTGATGTTCTTTATCTGCAGCCTAATTAAAGTAAAATATACACTGTCTGTGTCTGATTCAATTAAAAGGAATTGGACAGACTGGCCTCAGTGCTCTTCAAAGCGTTTCACTGGGCTGTCCTGTCCCTGCAGGATGACTTGTCATCTCTTGAGACAGAATCTTCTTGAAGAAAGATGGAACAAAATGCCAGGCTGCGTAACTAAAATTAGATCAAGATGTGTGTCTTTCTGCTCTAAGTTATTTAGTTCACTTTCTGTAATACCTTCTGCAGCCAAACTTGATTCCCTCTCTTTCCGTGAAGAAAGTGACTTTTCATTCTGCTGTTCACTTGATGTTGATGAGTGGTATTTTCCTTAAGTTCAGTGTAGTGCTCTTTTGCTGTCTGTGGTTAATTGATCATGCTTAAAAGACAGCAATTTATCCTTTTTTTACTCTCTCAAGCCCTTACTCTCCCCTTGTGTTACACACCTGACCAAGAGGTCGTCTTTAATAGAAACCCACTGTTTCCCCCTACAGATGGTGTTCTGTGTCTTGCTGGAAGTTGTCTCTGCAGAAGGTGGTGCCAATGTGTCCCCATTCAGCTAAAACCATTTCACCCTGCTCATTTTTCTTGTTTTTAGTGGCCAACAAAGTTTGTTGCAGCCTTCCTTTGAAGCGTGGTACAGGTGCACATAGTGAGAATGGATTTGTTGAGGTTCTGTTGATAGTTAATGCAGGAGAGCAAGGTGAATAAACAACAAACAAGCAAATGGAAAAGGCAGTGACACGCACAGCCGTATTCTCATTCTGCAGTCTCATTTATAGTCAACAGCTACCCAGCAGACTTGAAACGTGATTGGTCTTGAAGCAAAAAAAGTGCTTTAACAGCATGGCTGAAGGCAGAGCTCCTTGTGAACTTCACTTCCTTGCATTGCCAGGTTTTTCTATGGGATATTTCCCTGTCCTGGCTGTGGTTGAGCCTGCTGCATCCAGAAAATGCTCTGCGGTTGCATCCAGAGATGCTGTGACTACACAGAAGTATTCCCCAATTTTCTTTAGAGGGTATTTAATCATCTTTTAAAACAAATTGAATTATTCTGTGGAAAAGCAAATCTTTTATTTGCTTATGATATCACAGAATGACAGAGAGAACAAATGGGAATTTTTGCTGGCAGTTTGGGTGACTCAGTGAGGGCTGATGGAGAATCTGTTAAGTGCTTCAAATTGAAGTTTGAGATTTAGCTACAAAATTCATCATCCCACCATAAAGAGGAAAATTTAGTTTCATTGTCAGTGCATAAGATGAAAATTTACTAAAGCTAGATGAGGAAATTCAATCTGAATTCTTTAAGAACCTGGAAACTATCAGCCAGCCAGTAATGAGGCAGCAAATGGAGAAGCCGACCCTTCGTATTAGCACAGCTTTTGGTGAGCTCTCTGCAAGCTTCTTACTGCTGCCTTTGTGTTTTCCAATTTCAGACTGATTTTATCAGAAAGCAGTGTATGGCATGTCAGGACGTGTCGTCCATCCTGCACCTCAGTCCTTGTGGCTTAATTCCCTGCTCTACCAATTAATTCATCCCACCACTTCTCTCCTGGCTATTTCCCCACCTCTTTATAAGGACAGAGATTTTCCTTCTCAAGGAGGGAGAAGTGAAGACAGGGAGAAAAATTTTCTAATCAAGAATAAATGGAATCTCTTCCTTAATAAGGGCTCCATTTGGGTTATTACAGTGAGATATTTCAGGCGTTCATTTTAAGGCCATCTGAGAAGATTGTAGCTTTGAAAGATACTGAATATTTAAAACGAGTGTTCTAAGATGTTCTGAATTCTCGAGGGGCAGATTAATAACTTCAAGCTAAAATATTTCAAAATAAGAAAGTTATATCCCAGCGAGTTTTTTGCCTGCTTAAAATAACCCAGCTGTGAAACTGGAAGTATGTGGTACCAAGTGTTCTTTGTTCAGGGTTTAAAAATAATTCAAAACCCCAGAGATCTGGAAGCAGATGTCTTTGCTTCAGAAGGCCCCAACAATGGGAGTATCTCACTCTCAGCATGCTGATTTCCTATTCACACGGACCCCATTTATGCACAGCAAAGTTTCTTTTTCCAGGGCTTCACAGAAATAGGAGTTGCTTTGGTTTAGTTTTTGTCGCGCAGTGTGTGCTTGGGTTGATTGCTGTTCCGTCTGATTCCAAGATGGACCACAGGGAGCTCAGCCTGAATGCCAGCAGGGTGTCCCCAGGCTTCCAACCGCAGGCTGGCTCCTGCCTGGCCCCATCTCACGTGCTGGGCTCAGCACATACGTTAGGTTGGGAAGCAGCAATGAGCAGTGAGCATCTCCCACGGGCTCTCTCATTTGATCTTTGTTCCTGGCCGGATTTCTTCTCTAACGATCCTGCTGCCTTCAGCGGCTCCATACAGATGCTCCCCTCTTTGAACTGAAGTCACATTTTTAATAGGTTGCCATTTTAACCCACAGTTCTCAGGATAAATTGCCACTTTGTTGGATTGTCTGCTTGTTCTGGATTGTTTATTTCATAACGCTGGGGGCAGGACAACCAACCCAGTAGTATGTGAACATAATTATATGTTTTAGCAATAAAAGCTGTAGGTGAAGATTTAACACGAAATGCTTCTTTGACAATACAATAATTAATATTTCTTGTGTTTTTCTTCTATAGCTTTTCATTGTTCGTTTTTCAGCCTGCAGTTTGCACCTCTATCAATGCATATATATTCTTCTCCACAGCGGAGCTCTTTTAAACACAGAATCTCAGTAAAGAAACATTCCATGTTCTTATTTCAGACATTATTTCACTCTGTGTATTCAGCACTTCTTTGCTAAACAGAGAGAGCTTTGATTAAAAAGTACCCACTGATTCACAGACGTTGATTAGACAGACATGAAGATGTTATCCTGTTGTTTTTTTATGCAGTTACTTGGTGCAGTGTCAGGACAAGCTGAAAATAAACTCTTATTAAATTCTGTTAAATTAATGATATGTAATTTGCTTTCAGGGAAAGACTTGAGTGACTCTCAGAGAGAAGAAAAAGGAGGTTTAGTTCAGCAGACAGCAGTCATCCCTGTGAGCTGCTGGCTCAGCTTTGTGCAGCAGAGCTGCTCTGCATGGGGAAACAGGGATGTGGGGATGCAGGGATGCAGGGGAGTGAGGCTGCTCCCTCCTGCAGCCTCTGAGACAGCTGTGCCAGGGCTCACAGCTGAGCAGCACATCACTGTCAGGCCGGGAGCTGTAGTTTCAGGTGTGCTTTAATCCAGAGGGACCTGGGATGTGCCGTTTTTACCTGCTGCTTGTTTGGGGGATAAGCTCTTTTAGAGAATCAGCACTACTTGTTCTAAGAGATGTAGTTAGATTTGTCTCACTGGGAATACAGAATTTTGATGGAGTTTCATGTATTTGGTTCTGTGCTTTTGGGAAATTAGTTTCATAGGAAGTGGACTATTCATTTGCACTGTAAAATCAAAGCTTTGAATATGTTGCAAGTCCAACAAGTCCATGGACTGCTACCTACTTGCCATGCTGTTTCCATTGCAGGCCATCAGAGATGCCATGTAGGGTCCTGACATTCTAAAATGAAAAAAAAAACCAAAACAACTCACAACACAATATTGCCTATTTTATTGAGATACCATAACATATCTGCAATGATGATGCGTGTGGGGTTTGAAACCCACTGCACTTTGGCAATGTGCAGAGAAATGGTGAGTGTTCAAGTGCAGAAGGAGCTCAAACTGCCTCAAAGTCCCACCTCAGTGCTGTGGGCATTGCTGGAGGAGCAGCTGCTGAAGCAAAAGAACAGGATGAAGGATGAAGGATGGGATACAACTTTAAACCCACCTAGATGGTGGTCTCTAGTCACCATCCATTGATCACGAGCCCAGATGGATGGCAAAAGAAGCAGAGCTGGAATGTCACAGTGCCCTGTGTACTTAGTAAAAACAAGTGCACAGCTGCTGGACTTCATATATGAATTAATCTTTCTCCACTGTGCATGCTGCTTGCATTGAATGTTTGAGAACTTCTGGTCTTGTGGTGGTTCATTGAATGAGACTTCAGTTATCTGCTCTTTGTTAGATAAAATGTAGTGTAATATAAAAAGGAAGAACGAGAGATGAGAGAATCCTGCAACGATGCCTGAAGCAGCTCTGTGAGACGGGCAGCTCTGTGGCCTCAGCTCTGATCCATCCGACCTGATCAAACCTGCTGAGATTCCATTCCCTTCCTCTCCTCTGTGGTGACAGAAGGGCTGCCAGCCCAAGGGCTGCACACCTCTGTGCAATACATCCGTGCTTTCCAGATGCATTTGGTTTTGCTAATGTTTCAGATCAAAAGGAAAGGGGGAGACCTTTTGCATTCTTTTGAGGGGGTTTGGGGTTTTAGAACAAGATTGCTTGAAAAATCTTCGGAAGAATGGATAAGCAGCATCTCCTGTGTTAGGGAGCCTGCCATGGCATGGTGGAAGGCAGCTCCACGTGGCCTTTGTGAGTGTCCAGATGTCTGTAAGACTTTTTCTGTGCCTGGCATCAGCTGCTAACTGCGCTGTGCTGAGCCCAGTTGCACTCTCCATAGGACAATGTATTTTGGAACATGGGCTGTTTGGCAAGCTCAGCTTTTACTCTGTTTGGAAAGGACTTTTAGATTCAAGAGAGACATTACCATGAAAGTAAAACGTCTCTCAGTGCTTCAATAGAAGCTTTCCAAGCGGATAACTGCAGCGCTGAGTGCCTGCCCTGTGCACGGGGGAAGGGAGGCTGCTGCAACTGCTTCTGTGTTATAAGAAAAGCATTGGGTGAATGCAGCACGGAGCTTCTTCTCTGTGTACTTAAACTTTGATTAAGTCATGGTAAAAGCCTGTTGTCGATGCCTTGCTGCTGCGGAGTCGCCTCATTTGTTGTGCCTGACATGAAATATGTTAAAAATGAAAAATAATGAAGCAAGACCTTGCTCTGTCATGCTTAAAGGAGCTGTGGGAGTAGGATGGAATGGGACTTGATAAATTAATGATGCTAAGTGCTGAAGGAAAATGGAAAAGTGATAAATGTAAGTAGAGAGGTGCCAATCTGCAGGGCTGTGATTGACGAGCCAGGCACATAGGTAATGGCAGAAACGGTGGGCAAGGATATAAAGGAATGTGCTGAATTTAAAGCAGTTGGGTGAGTTTGGGACCAACAATTAACTGTGCTCAGCAGAACAGTGAATTAATTCTATAGAAAAGCATTTTAACAAATGTTTAACAAAATACATTTGTTTAAATCACTTTTATAAATATGTTTATTTTAGGGAAGATGTGATCTTATAAATATTTAACATTATTCCAGTTTTATATCTTCCAACCATGTGTTTTGTTTTACTGCAAGCTGAACCTTCTCCCATCTGACATTTGTGGTGAAACTTCATTTTTGTTTGAAACTGAAGTGGTATTATTTGTGTTTTTCAATTCACATTTTCTTAAATAATGCATTGTCATAGATTTCTATGCCAAGTTCAATCAGCCGTGATCAATTCTGGTGCTTTTTTTGTGCTTTCTCTGCTTCTGTTTTGCCTTAGTCATAGTAACCCAAGGGCAAGTTAATTTTAAGCTGAAGCCCGTTGCAGCATTGCATGCAGTCTGGGGAGAGAGCAGTGACTGGGGGCCTGGATATCAATAAGGCAATTGGCTTAGGAGCAGAAGAGCCTCCCCAGTTGGAGGGCGAGCTTCATTTTGTATTTCTTGCAGCTCAGAATGATGTGTTATTTCAGGCTGTACCTCCGTGCCTTGCCTGCACACACACAGTAGTGGGATTGCTGGCTGCTGGGCAGGGATGATGACGTGCATCATGCAGGTCATGGCTGGTAATCCTGGTGCCAGATAAATCAGAACTTCCTTCTTATGAATGTCAGCTCCCCTGCAACTTGTCTGTCTTAGCCTTAACTTCTTAACAACAGCATTCTGTCACAAATTGCTGGATGACTTCTTTCAATCAGCAGATCTCTGAAGAGCAGCCTCACAGTTCTCCACAACTGATTTGCAGAGAATGGCCAAACAGCTCATGCTCAGTATGGAGCTGGACTCGAGTGTTGTTCCTGGGGCCAAACAGCTGTAAGGCCACGATTCGTGTTTGACTGAAGTGAGGTTTATGCTTCTTTGTCACGACCCATTGTATTACACATTCTTTATTTGCTCATCTCCACCGTGAGTTTGTGGAGATGCCCTGGGTCTAATCAAGGCTACAGGAGCTGCTTCATGCTTAGCCCTATGCCTTCCCAGGTCCTGTCCCCTCCCTTTCATGCAGATTTCCTGCATGAGTGAGTTGTCTTGCATCTCTGTGGCCAGAGGACATTTTGCATCCTTATTATAGTTTTGTCATGCAGAGATTGCACTCATTAGGCAATGCAGGAGAACGCTGTGTCTACTTGATACAGTACATCTTTATTTCTTTAACTAGAAAAAGCATTTAGTATGAATCTGAAATTCTTCAATTTTTTTTTTCTTTTCAAAATCAAACTGCCATTGGGAAGCAGTGCATAAAACATGCTTCTCTACGTATGAAATTCTCATTATGAACTGCACTGGCAGCATTTATGTTACAGCTTCAACCAACTTCATGCTAATTGCATTATATTGGAATCTAGTAACTATTATAGACATTACAGTGGTTTTATCTGAAACCATTTGTGTCCTTTGAACGTTCATCTGGAGGCAGTGCATGAATGCCTCCTCCTGTTTGTTCCATGGGATGGTGAGGAGGGGTTCTGTGGGCTGCCCAGTTTCTAAATGTATAACTGCTTTGCACTGACTGTTTTTCTGGGTTCCACAATGGAGGCGCTCTGCTGCAGAAGGGTTTTTCCCACATCTTTTGTATTTTGTTTTATCTTCAATCTAAAAAGCAAAACAAAACAAGGAAAACACTTTGAATTTCCTTCAGGTTCTTCCCGACAGGCTGCAAATGTGTGCCTTCTTCAGGCTGGGCACTCCAGAAGGCTGCATACACATTTTAAAACGTTCCTTTTTCATGTGCTCCTGCAGGCTTGACCAGTGCTAGCCCCATTTGTTTTCTAAGACACTTTGTTTTCTTTCCTTGTTCCTCATGTCAGTCTTCTACGTGTTTATCATGTTACATTTTTATTTTTAGCAGGATTAATATTGTGCAATTCCATTTGTACTTGGGATTAATTTTAATAATTGTTTTCCATGCAGCCTTACAAAGGCTTAGCTAGCAGCACCACAAAAAGCCTCTGCTGATCCACATACTGGGATTACAGAGGAAGGACAGTTTCTTTCCTGACTCTTTTCAAACATTACATTACTTGCAGTTTAGGGAAAATGCAATTATTCTGCTCTCCTACATGCCAGGCGAATTCCATAGAGGTGCTTTACGTAACCCCTGACCGACCGTGGCACTGTAGGACCTTCGAGGAAGGTGATTTAACATCCTGCTAAATCTTTTCTCCCCTCACTGATGGTATCAGTGCCCAGAGCTCAGGGCTGTCTCCACGTGCAGAGGGCACTGCCCAAGTGCTTGTTGCAGGGCTTCCTGCTGCATGTGGCCTGAGTGCTGTGAAACAGGAGAGCCAGCATGGAAAAGCTTTCCCTCTCTTAAGAGAAAGTTATTTATTCGTTTCTCTTTCTTCATTCTTTGTCTGATGTTCCTGAATCTGCATTTTCTGTATAAAACTGACCCCATAGCACTCAAGGCAATGAGCTTCACAAGCAGTGTATGGCAGCGTTTAGGATGTGGTTAATTTGCACTGGCTGGGGGATCGAATGCCAAACAGAAGTAAGGGGAGAAGTGTGCAGAAGGGTTTGGCTTATAGGAATGTGAGGAACACAAGGGGCAGAGCTGCTGGGATGTGCCACACATCTGTGGAAGTTCTTCCTTGGTTTGTGCCTTATGCTGCCCATTAATGGGAGGTTACAGTGCATCTGGTGACATTCCCACTCACTGCAGTGCTTCCCAGAGCTGTGCAGCCTTCAACCCTAGGCTTCACAAGGGAATGTTCTTTCTCACAAATGATTTCTGAGAAACAAGAAGCAGCAGGCCGAGCTCGCCTTCCTACTTTGGGAGCGCTCAGCTACTTTGGGAGCAATGGCGTGAGATCTGGGGAGCTCCTCTGGCATCAGCAGCCTTGAGAAAAATGCCTTCATTAGAGAAGGAGCGGGAGGAGTGCTGCTTTCTCAAAGTGGTGTCTGTGGAACGCTCTCAGAATGGGCAAACTCAAAAGATGCGATGTAGAAGTGTTCCTCAAAGGTTCGGGGAGGTCTTTGTGCATCTCCATCATTTCCTTCTGCTTTGAACAGCGCTGAGTTAATTGCCAGATATTAAATATTTATAGATGATATCACGGAGCGTTGCTGCACGCTGCAGGCTCTCCCCTGATGCCACTGGCCTGCCAACAGCTCACTGCTCTGCTGCTCACAGCCCTGCTTCCTTACTGGGCTTGGTTAGCAAACCACACAAAGGCCAAACACAGCCCTGGGGACTGCAGGTTTGTGTCAGCTCCTGGTTTTCATCCAGCTGGGCTTCGTCCATGGTCACAATGAAGCATTTTCCTCCCCAAGTACTAACCCTGAGTTTGAGTTCTAAATCACAAGTAATGCTGCTGGAGAGCTGGGAATCAAGAGACTGTGCTAAAAGATTGCCCTTCTTTTCCAGGTTTATTGTGCACTGATAACTTTTTTTTACAGTTTTAGTATTGCTTCCTGAATTTTTACATCCACAGATATATGGTAACTTCTACAGTGCTGTGTATAAATGCTGTGTTGGCACTGCAAGGGCAGGATTGGGGACAAAAGCTGTGTCATAGCATTTGTACAGCCAGCCTTCGTAGGTTTTTTGCTTTAGCTGGGACTACTGACTTTTTCAAAAGAGAACATTCTGACTTTGCTATAGAAAACATACTGCATGCTCTATAAATACCAACGAGTCTAATGTCTCTATATTCCTTGGTCTACTAAATTTAATGTGCTTGAATTGCTTTTTTGAAGAAGGGTTATTTAGACATATGGAAAAACATCTGTTCAAGGCATAAATAAATAGTGTTTCAGTGGTTATACAATTCAAAAGACCATTCAAGGACTGCATGCCTCAGTCCCTACTGGGATGGGGTGAGGTATGAAAGCGGCATTTCCACATCCAGGTGCAGGTTTGGGACCAGCATGTGTCTGCATCAAACCCCTCCGTTGTTAATGGCATTTGTGTCTCTGGAGAGCACTGAAGATGACACATTGCTCCTTGGATTCGCTTTCCATACTCAAGAAATACTCTCCTCCAGCACAGAAGTTAGTGGCTTCACGTTTAGATCTTGACCATGAGTTGATATTCGTGTGTAGTAAACCTTCCTGCCCTGCAGCAGTGCATCCAGCAATGGAAATGCCTTGGGAGCACTGAAGCACGTGGGTGCTGCTGAGAACAGGGGGGAAGCCAACGTCCTCTATAGGTAGGTGGGGTTTGGTGAGGGTGGGCAGGGGGCAGTGGGCTCTGCGAGCACCATTCACAGTTTATAGGGGAAAACAGAATTCTGCACTAGGAGGAAGCGTGGGACATGCAAACCAGTCATGAGTCGGTGCCATATGTATCAGAACAGCTCAAGGGCTTAGCAGCTGAATAAGGACTTTTAAGCCACTTTTTGGAGTCTTAACAGAGCAAAAAAGATGTGGACATCTGTGATGGCTTCTGAAAAAATGTGCTTGGAGTCACTCCCACTCTCTCCTGCCTTAATTCTGATTATTTCTTGGATAAATGTGTTTTGCTTGCCTGCATGAATAGCGTGCAAGCTACAGCAGATGTTGAGCTGTTTGACCTGATGCCTCTGCTCTTGGGGTCACTGCTTTTACAGAGAAACCAATGGATTTCAAGTTGGGTTGGTTTTCAGCCTTTATCTCATTTCATTTTCTGTTTCAATTAGTGAAAGAAGGATAATGTGAGCTCCAGCCGAGGGTTTTGGGGAAAAAATGTAAATCGTATCATCTCTGGGATGAGCAAGTTGGCAGATACTGAAATTTTTAAAACCTGATGAGAAGATATTGTACATAAATGCATTAATGTAGTTGGCATGCAACCTGATGTCCCACAGTCAAATGACATCAACATCCCTGCTTTGTGCTAAGTCCTTTATCACATTAATGAGGCACTCCACCTAACTGCATCTCAGCACCATTGGAAAGCACAGAAACTGCATTGTTAATTCTAATATTAAACAATTCAGCAAGGGAATTTGTTTAAATTACTTCCCCCATCTGATCAACGTGAAACTCTACATTGTGAGAAGTGATCGAAGTGTGAAGGTGTACTTGGTGTTTAAAAGGGTATATGACCAATATCAAATGCATGAATAAAATGAATAAATACTAAATGACTTTCGATGCATATACAGCTGTGCCACTGTCTTCCCAGTACTCTTTTTGAATCCACATCACCAGCATCTCTAGTCCATCCTAAAACATTTCCGTGCCAGAAGAATAGGAACAAAAGGCAGCCATCAAAATCAGTTGATTTGATGACCAGTTGTATCTTTTAATTAAAAGTAATAATTTAGTGTGAATTCCAAGAGAGCACTGAAAAATCTGCCTTTCAGTCATATTTGAACTGTGAGGAAGCTTTCTTCTATGAAAGTATGGAGGTAGAAATGGTTGGTTAGTAACTGTCAGTATTGACTAAATACAGTTTTCCTTCTTAGCTCACCTTCTGGAATCTTTTCCTATTAATAAGAAGTAAAAGTGGTCTTCAGTAACAGTCTGAAAAATGGAATCTGAAAACGTTCTCAAATGAAACACAAGTTTGCCCGAGGATGGTGTGGGATGAGCGTGGGATTTGTTTCTACTCAGAGGAAACACACCACCTTCTCAGATATGTTTTATTAACTTGGTAATGGCTTGGGGAACTTGGAGCTCTTTTAAGTGAAACAGGAGTGGTGCAGATCGGGGTGGGCTCAGCCCATTGGAGCCGTGTTGCTTCCTGGGGGAATGAGGAAGGATGCAGGATTTGGTGTTCCTGCTCCAGCAGGAGATGTCTGAGCTCACCGTGCGTAGAGCAGCCCGTGTTTCCAGTGCGTATCCTTAATACATCTCCCCTTCTGTCCTTAGTAGAGCCTCCATTTATGCCACTGGCATTCAGGATTTTATCTTTTTTAGCCTGTGTGACTTTGATTTAAATTCCTTCTGAAAAATCCATGTCACCCTGAAGATGCTCAATTATGACAGTAGGGGTGTAGCAGCGCAGAGCCACAGAATCAGCATCAGAATTGGTCTTGAACACATAGTTCTAGTGACACAGTGAAACTTTGGAGTCTTCTACTATGAAAGGACATCAGTAAGTCATAATACAACGCTGCTTTGTCTATAAAATGCCCACGGCTGCAGCCTCACGTGAGGCTTTTTGTATGTTTTATACTGAAAAGCAAAGCAATGATTTAATGCCTACAAAATTACAGTGAGTTCAGTGTGCTATCAGTGGGAATAAATTGCTGATCAAAAGGGAGATTTTAAAAGGAATTTGTCGGTATCGTGCTCATAAGCTGTTTTGTAACGTGCCGAAGCACAGTTTGACATTTGCAGTTGGTTAGCTGCGTGCTTTCAGTTATTTCCCACTCCCATCTTTGATCCCGAAAAAGGACGGAGTGGTTTCAGGCCAAGAAGTGGTGGCACTGCTGCAGTAGGGCACACAGTAAGACATGGCCGTGCAATTCTGCTTCCTTCTGCTGGAGCTGGAGCAGCAGCTGTGAGCCAGGGCAGGGCTGGAAGGGTTCTTCTGCACACATATTGGGGCATGGACCAGTTTTTGAGTTCCTGCTTGAATTTTGGGGTTCCTTTCTCAAGGCATCCCTCTGTGTGCACCACATTGCCATGGGTGCCCGCCTCTCCAGAAGTGTGTCTTAGCTTTGAGGCCAGTCCTTTCCAATTTAATTATAACACACTGCATCCTGCTCTCCTTACAGAAAGTTGGAATTGTCCTAAGAAAAGCAAAACATTCACTTTTCAGTTTTAATACAGCCTGTCATTCATCGCTGCTGAATAAATGCAGTGGCAATGCTTTTCCAATTGCCACTTTCTTAATTTTGATGGGTTTTGGAAACAGAAGTGGGTTTTCCCCTTGGAGTTTCACAATTAATCTACTCCAGGTTTAGTGCAAAGTTCAATTCTCTTGCAAATAGCAGCCATTATTTGGCAGTTCATCTGTCATATTCTGGCTTGGCTCCCCATGTTTACTATGAAATATGACTGCCAGCCACACTTTGGGAATTATTTAAAGTTTACATTGATTAAAAGGAGATATTTGAAAAAAAAATCTGCAGGATCTTACCTCTGGCTCAGTGGTTTACCTCTGCTGAGCAGCTCTGACAGAAAGCAGTGTTATTTCCTCAGTTATGCACTAAATGCGTATTTAATATTTGAAAATGTTGCACTGCATTAACAATTAAGAAGTGATAATTGCAGCTAATAATACAAGTAATTAAGTGGTGGTGGCAAAATAATTATTATTACTAATATGGATTACAGTTAAAGTGTAAACTGTGGACATGAGAAGCCCATGTTGATACAGGGAACAACGTGAGTGCTTTATCACCTGGCCTCTCAGCTTTCTATGTTCATTCTCAGACTTGCTCGCAAAGGAATAATTTGATGTTTGGCATTCTTAAATTTACCAAAATTAAAGCATGGGCTTGGAACAGAAAATAGGATGAAATACTGATGAAGAAACTTCTCTCTTATTTGTTAGCCTTTAGAATGTTCTGAATGTTTTATCATTTCCTTCTATTAAAGAGACTTAAATAGCTGGTTTCCTCCATGCAAGGATTCCGTTTCAGCAGTAGTTTCAGTTCTATTTTTCTTTGACCTCTGACTTTCTGTGCTGTGACTAGAAGAAGCAATTTTGTGTATAGAGGATAATAAGATATCATAGTCACAACATACTGGCTCTTAAAAACACATTATATATACATATCTTTTCCCTCTGTCAGTACATTATACTCATAAATGCCACTTATGTCATATATTAAACAGAACTATAAAGATCTCCTTATTCAGCACCATTAGGAGCTGTGATTTGTGTCCTTCTTAGCAACAGACGTGCTAACAAAAATGATGTTTAAGGATATATGTTTGAAAGGCAACAAATTTCCGACGAGTCTTGTTTGTAAATACAAAATCAAGGCACAATTTCACTTGAAAAGGTGCTTCGAATTGTTTGACAGGCACATACATGGTGGAAGTCAGGTCCTCAGATAACCATTCACTAAGGCAACGTTCCCATGACCCCACACCCATTGGCTGTATCACTAATGAATAATGGAAGAGACGTTCTGCGGAGCGTTTTGAATGCCACTCCATGCAGGTTGCCTGTGTTTACAACATAAATGTGGTTGTTAGCAGTTTGCATTTCGTATCTCAGGCTGTGTAATAAGCAGAGCTATTGAAATCCAGTGTCAATTTGAATTCTTGATGGTAGGGCTGTACAGATTACCTGGATAACAGCCATATTCTGTGTGTGCAGTGACAACTACTGCTTATAGAGTCATCCTAGAGCTTAGAATCAGCGCAGAAAAGAACACGGAAGTGCTTACCAAAGCAAGTGAACAAAAAACCTTCACAAAGTATCACAGTACTACATTATGAAGGCAAGATTTTGCCTTTTCATTGCTGTGTGTTCAGTATGTTCAATAAAATTACCGTTGGGAGTTCCCAAATTTCTCGAGAAAGCGCTCATAGCAGAAGAGCCTTATGTTTCTGAGGAAGGAGTTGGCAACTTTTCCATTTTGTATAATGTGTACTTTCCTTTGATTCATCCTGAAAGCTTTTCTTGGCAAGTTGCTAGCTTAGTTTGGTTTTGATGACAGTTTAATAATTCTTTTCTACTGTGGAGCTGTATTAATACCAATATAAACTGTAAGCAGAAGAAAATTCTTTGAGCCCTCATTTTGCAGTTGTATTTGTTGGGATGTTTTAATGCATGAAGGATCTGGTACTGCATCACTTCCATTCCCTGCCAATGCATGAGGCTGTCAAAGTCCAAAGGAAAAAAGAATGCTTGCAAAGATTGGTTTCAAACTTGGTTGTATTTTTTTTTTCAATGGAGAAGAGCTGCATCTCTTCCCAGGTCTGATGAAGATTGTGCTGCAACAGCTTTGACTGAAATGCAGACCTAAATTGTGCTTCCCAAATTTGTGTCAAACCATACAGGTGGGGCTGGAGGCAGTCCTGAAGTCCTGATCCAAATGCACTTCTCAGTTCTCTGAAGGGGACCTCTTCCATTGAAGGGACAGCAAATGGATTTTATATATATAATAATATAATAATAAATTGACCTGTCTTCAGTGTTTGTTTTTAAGGGATTTGGGTGCATTCCATTTCACCAGCCAAAAATTAAAAACCATTTCCAAGCTGCCGGTGGCCTTAAAATGTCCTCACTATAAATTTCTCTGCTGGAAAATCAGACAGGAATAGCAGTCTCTGTAAAATATTTACTATGTGCCAAGTTAGAATTTGTTCTCTTTCATCTGCAATAATGTAAGTGATAAATTTGCAGCATTTCAAGATGATCCCATCTTAAACATCCTGGTTTTACAGTCATTTTACTGCATTTCAGATTAGCCCCTTAACAAACTGCTGCTTCTCTTCTGCCGTATTTTGTGTCGTCATTGAAGAGCAGTGATGATAGATTGTAAATAAACAGATGACAGATGACAGTCCAGCCACAGGAGGAATGCCGTCATTGTGTTTTATGTTTATGTGCAGTCAGTAAATGGCAGTTTTAGTGTAGATGAATCATAGGAACAAGCCTCAGCTCGCTAAACTGACATATTCTTTCTGACAAAACCAAAGCAAAAGGAATATAAGAGCTGAGCACTAAAACTGTGGCCAATATATCAACAGTCTTGTAAGGGTTATGAATAAGATATGGTATATATTTTTTGGCAGAGTTGGAGGATTTTCAGTGTTTGAAGTGCTACATTAAAGATGCTCCAATCTTATTTCCTATGACTCGTGTATCTTTCTGTCTATCCCGTAGGACCCCAGGAGCAAGCACAAATTTAAAATCCACACCTATGGGAGCCCAACCTTCTGTGACCACTGTGGGTCCCTCCTTTATGGGCTCATACACCAAGGGATGAAATGTGACAGTAAGTTCAGTTTTGCTTTGTTACCAAACCGTACTTTTGAAAGCATGTGGAAACACCTCATAACAACTTTTTCTTTTCAATGGAAAATACCATTTCAAATGTCAGCTATTTATAGGACTGTTGTATTTCAAGTGGATATTTCAGTCGAATAATAATAATCTCATGAAAACCTCTTCTGTTGCTGCAAAAGTGCTGCATGGACTTTGATACGAGAGGAGTGCATTTGCTGTTGCTTTTGAGGAAACCTGTTTCAGGAGTGGGTGGATGAACACGCAGTTGAAAACTGGCATTTCAGTTCATGTGGCAGCCAAGATCCAGTATTTCCCTTGTGTTTCATTTGTCTTGGAAGTCTGCTGCACCAAATTGTAATGACTTAAACCCAAATCCCTTCATGGCTGCTGCAGGCAGAAGTGCTCTGTTTTCTCAGGCATATTCCCAGAAGGTCTTTATTCTGGTTTTACTTTTTTTCTTGCACTTCATTAATATATTCAAGTGTCTGAAGTGGATTATTTTCTTCAGTGTTTCATTCACTGTCCACAAAATGTATTGCAGGATGAAAACTAGCCATGTTGGTCAGTCAGAAAGCATTTGGCTGTAATCTGCAAATGTTGCCAGCAATTAGACATAGTAATCTTAACTTTCACTCTGCTCAGTGTTTGCTATGGAATCGTATTATTAGTTTCTCACAGCTATCTGAAACGCTTCTGTATCCACAGCGTGTGATATGAATGTGCATAAGCAATGTGTGATAAACGTCCCGAGCCTCTGTGGCATGGATCACACTGAGAAAAGGGGAAGGATTTATCTGAAGGCTGAAGTCACTGGTGACAAACTGGAAGTAACAGGTAAACGACTCGTTTTGAAACGTGGCAGGATTTCTAAGGGTGTTGTATTCACTGTGAGCTGATGTGCTTTGGTCAACATCTTTTGGGCACTTTGGCAGAGTGTTTCCTTTTGGAAGCATGAGGGTTTCATTCACTGCGTCCTTGAACCCAGAAGCATTTTGAATCAAGAAATGCTCTGTTAGCTGGCATTCTGAAGAATCCGCACGCTTAAAAAAATAAAGTGAAAATGTAAAGATGGAAAAACTGCTTTAAAAAAAATCAGGAATGTTCATTAGAAAATGACTGTCATGTCTGTTTTCCTTGTAGGAAGCAGCACAGTGGGATAGCTGACCATTTAGGAAGCTAGCCATCATCTTCAGAACATGAGAAATGCTCTTAACTTCATCAGTTAAGGAGGGATTTCCTGTATTCCAGAGTATTTAGTAAACAAAGAAATTTGGACTCAATCCCAAATATTACTCCCAATGTATTATGAAGCAGTAATAATAAAAAGATCATATTCTGTGAGGTTAAGGTTAATAAGATAGGGAGAAGGGAGAGAAAGGAAGGAAGGAGAGGGCAGCAGTTCCTTTCCTTGGAAGTGCTTCTCCCAGGGCTTATCAGTAAGCTTTGGTTCCTCTCACCCACACAGCCTTTCTCATTCCCAGTTGAAGCTGCAGAAAAACATACGGAAAATGTATTTTGCAAGTTGAGGGACCATTTTGTCCCCCTACATAGATGTGTTGCTTACCTCAAGCAAAACTTCCTTGCTGCATTATCAGGGAGCAGAGTTTATCACTCAGGATCCGCTTCAGAATTTGTATTTACAGCCTATGTTTTGTTTGCTCTGTGCTTGCTTTCTGTTTAACTGAGGTCAGCTGATAATTGGCTCTAATATCTCAAGTGCAAAGCTGGTAGTGAACTTTACTGTTGGTTTTTCCTTTCTGTTGGACACTAATACTGTTCTTTATCCATTGGGCTGCAAAGTCTTTATTCAGAGGGAGAGCACAGAGTGGGAATTGGATGAAATTGATGTAAGGGAATTAGTTCAAACCAAGTCTGTTTAATATAAATTCAAGATGAAAGTAGTTCTTTTGACTCAGAATTCTCTTTCAGGAAATATTAAAGGCACACTGAAGTTATCAAAAACAAAATAAGGGATGAGCTATCATGTCATGGCAGGTGACCAACACTGCTTCTTCAGCAATGCGTCTTAACACACTGTACTGCTTATTACACGCACACAAATACATCTTGGAAATTGGTTTTGTGATCAGCTGAATTCACAAAGTCCACACATTGAAGCAGGAACTGAGAACACTGTTGTTGTCACGGCCTGTTTGGTGTTGCAAATTCAAGGCCAAAGTTATGGCAGAACAAAGTAGAAGGTTTCCCAAAGCACCTGTTTTTCTGTCTTTACTCCTTGATGTGGTCATTGGCAATCTGTGGATGTTGAGCATTGTTCCATTGTGTCAGCATTGCTGATTTCTTACACTCAGAGCCCAACCTTTGGTTAGCCCTGAAGTGGTCAGGCAGTCGGACTGATGATATCTGCAGGTCCCTTCCAATTGAATGGCTCTCTTCTCTACACCAGAGAGATGTTCTTTCTATCTCCACACTTCTTATTTGGGGAATGAATCACAAAAGGTACCATATTCCTTGTAGTCAGCATAAAGGAAATCAGGCCATCACGTTTGATTTTCACAGCTCACAGAAGCATTGAACTTCCCTTCTGTCACTGTTCATGCTTTTGTTATCTCTGCATCTGAATAACTCCAGATTCTTCTGTCAAACCTTGTAAAAAAGCATTGAAAAGGAGAGGCATGATCAAATTTAGTTAGAAAGGATTAGAATAGATCCCAAGTAGTACTTAACTGTAATTAACTTTTCAGATAGCTTCCTGTCGTGTAGGAGAGATGAACTTGTCCAAGATGCTGTCCTTAGGAGAAAGGTGCTTCCACTTTTTGGTGTGAGTGCACTTGGCAAATGCTTTTATTTGTGTGCTTGTAGATAAAATACTTCCATCCAAAATTTAAGAAGGTTTCTGGACATGAAGAAGAATTATTACGACAACCTTGTTGTAATAAGCTCGTTAAGGTGCTGTTCTGCTCTTATGACTGGGGCTGTGTTCTCTGTGTTATGTTCATATGTTTGAAGCTATGTTCTCTATGTTACATTCCTAGGCATTTCCAAGGTTTCCAAAAATTTCTTTAAGTATAAATGGATTTCCCTGAAAGTACACTTTTCTTTCTTTTTTTCTTTTTTTTTTTTTTTTTATTTATAAATGATACCATACAAATGTACTTATATATGCTGTGGTCAGACAAGCTGAAGCTTTTGTGCATATTCAACAGCAAGACTAGCAAAATTAGTGGTTCTCAGTTGGTTCATGAACGCTGCTAACCCCAAATTTCTAACTCAATGTGTCTCCTACTACAGCGTCTTTACTGAAATATTTACTGGCAAAAAAGTCTGCAGATTCCAGAGCTGCCTTTAGATTCAGGAAGGGGCTGGATCAAAAGTCCAGGATGTACAGGAACTGCTCTTGGGTTTGAGCCTTTGCTGGATTCTTCTTCAAAAGAATGTCTCTGTAGGTGTTGAACTCCTTCAGCTGAATTCCTTAATCTCTCTGCTCTGCATCCTGTTTTGCCTGTTAATTGGTTCCTGCTGAGCTCGTGTTCCTGCAGCCAGCCTTGACTGCCTGCAGAACAGTCATGCTGTTCGCTGCAGACGTGGCACTCCGGTGGGCATCTTGCAGTTCCTTCTGTGGGCGGCTCCGCTTCCTTGCTGGGAGGAAGGAGGGTGCCATGCACTGAACGGCGATGGAGAGCTCTGTGCCTTGGGGGAAGTCACTGCTTGGTGCATAGCAAGTGGTGTTTGCTTCTGTGTAACAGCTCAGAAGGTGTTGCAGTGGCTTTTCTTTCCAAAAAGGGCCACAGTACATGGATGTTTACTGAGTGTTTTCACAATAAAATGGGGTAAATAACGTTGGGGATTTTTTACCCGTTGAGTATTAGGAAAGAGGCCAGCTGGAGCTGCCCCGTAGTTCAGCCAGATTATCTAAAATATCAGGACACTCGGGCAAGTTTTGAATTCAATTGATCCTGGAAATGATTCAGTCCCATACATAAATATATTTAATGCTAGCGTGCTTCCATGTGAACTTCCAGTGCACTTCAGATCTTTGGTGTAGGAGCCTAAAGGTGGACAGGCAGTCCTTTCTGCATGAGTGCTACAGACTAGGAGTGGGAGTTCTGTATTGATGTCCTCTGACAAAATCTCACCACCTCCCCAGTGCCATTTTCAGTGCTCATTTATGTGGCAGTTCTTAAATATCAGCAGTTCATTTTATACCTACTACCTTGAGAGTTGGCTTTGGATATTAATACGTTATTGCAATCGCTGTAAATCAACTGGTCGTAAGAACTCTCTTAATTGCTTTTTTTTTGACATTGCTGAATTTGTGACCCTTCCATAGAATGGACTGTTGGGATTTTGCTTTTAGGCATAGCAAAGCTGTTTCTGCTGCTCTTAATCTCTGTTGTTCTGCATCGAAATTTCCCCTTGCTGGTGTGTGCTACAAGTTTTGTCACCCTTACACTTACTTGCCAACCCATCATGTAACCTGGGTTCCTTCTGAGCAGTTTTGCAGGTGGCTGAATCGCCGTTTTGATCTTTATTTTATTTCTGAATTATTTTTATAGCGAGCAAACAATAACCTCTGTGAGAAAATAACCCCATCTGGCACAGTGACATATAAAGAGCCACCACGCTGTTGGGATCCCAGGAGTTGGGTCTGACAGCAGCTGCCCTCCCAGCAGCAGTGAGCTGCAGGTGCTGCTGAGGGCAGGGTGCCACGATGCTGCCAGCCATGGCACCCCACCGTTATCAGTGTTACTAAAATATGTGTATATATAACACAGCCCAGAGCTCTCAGGTTCCTAAGTGTAATTTTCAGAGCTGAAAGAATACAGAAAATGTGGTTTTATTCTTCTGTGATGCTTCTGTGATTTAAAAGAGGAAACCTGGCCGTTCTTTCTGGAGGCTGGGAGCGCAGAGCGGGCTCCAGCTATCACCTCCCCAGGAGTTCTGCACTCCCTGCTGTACATATTTCAAATTATTTATGAATGCCTGATGCTGAGCTACTCTATGGCACTGCATATTAATGTCCATCATGCTGCTTGCCATGGAGACCTGGCTGAGCAGCCTCTGCCCAAAGAGGAGAACTGGAGAGCTGCTGCAAATCACTGGACGTTCACCAGTTGTTTCCTTGAAAGACTCCTCCACACACACTCTCCTAATTTCATCTGTGTTTGCTTAGGTTATTAACAGTGTCTTTCTTTGTTAGCATTAATTTTGTAACATTCTGCAGCTGATTTTAAAAGGAAGACACGTGAGTGTTCAGGAGAGTTATCAGCTGTTATGTGAAGTCCCTATAAAGTGATCCTAAATAACTGCTTGTGTGTGGGAGGCATTTTAATAACTCAAGTAAGAATGGCGTGTTTTACCTCACCAATACCTTCTGTGTTCTCTGGTATTCCCTGAACCTGCAGGGTTGCTGTGCTGCTTGCACACAGGGCAGTGCCTTTCATAAATGCCAACCCCTGTAGCAAATGAGTGTTTGCCATTTCAGTCATTAAATTTTCTTTACTGTGAAAAAACAGTAAATGCACAGTATGGAAAAGAAACATTTGTTGTTCATAGATAGCCATCTGTATGCATATATAAAAAAAAACACCCTAAAATGCTATGGATTTGCATAAGAATTTGAACAAATCAGTATTAGAAATTTAATAATCAACCCCTTTTCAGACAATTTGATATAGCAGTAGTCAGTGTTTGTGTTAAGGCTTGTGTTTTATTATGTAGTTATACTGCCCAGTACTCGGTATTCTTTTATGAAGGTAATTTTTATAGAGGTAATCTGATTTTAAACATAAAGTACAGATGCCCCTGTGAGGTTTCCAGCTGGAAATGAAAGCAGAGAACTTACTGCAGGTCTTATTAAGTAGCATTAGAGTTGATGGTACCCTTTTATTAGTAGGGGAGACTGTCTTAATAAAAGACAGAGGAATGAAGCATGATGGAACACCAGTTCATTTTTCGTCTTGTTCTCAGGAGGAAATTAATTCCTTATCCATTTCTTGTGTGTAAGTCACCTGTGAAACGCAGGCATCCCTGCAGCCTACATTCATTATTGTGGCATCTATGGGAGTCAGGAAACTGGGAGTAAAGAGCAGGCAGGGGTCTCAGGAGAGGTACATAGGAAAATCAGCAGGGGTATGGTTATGCAAAAGAGAAATCTCATATTGAGAAGCCCTTTCAGTGGCCAAGCACTGTGTGGAAATGGTCTGCACAGCAGGATGTGAGGAGATTCAGTTGTACACCTGTAATTGTAATTCTCTAGAGTTTTAATGCTGGAAGTCAGAACTCTGAGCTAGCAGTGTTCTCCCTCTTCTTCTGCTTCATTGGAGAGCTTCCCAGGCAGGACTGTTGGAGGCTCAAGACCTCTTTCAAAAGCATCTATTTGCATTCACTGGGAGATTTCTACTCCTCTAAGAAGCCTGTAAGGAGCGAGAGATTGGCAAGCAACAGTTGCTGTGATTAGTAAATCATTTTATCATCAACATTTGAAAATTCAAGGAAAAGGTAGTTGTGACTCATTAAAAGGAACTGAGTGAACTTGTGCTGCAAATAGCTCTGCTTTGTTTTAGGGACAGAAGTATTTCTTTGCTCATTCCTGTGGCTAAATCTATTTGCTGACGCCACAAGAAGTTATAAATCCATAACTGTGTATTGTTTGTGATGTTTGACCCATACATTCCATGAAAAAAGTTCACGTGTTGTCATCCAAACTCTGAAATGCTGCCTGAATTTCTCCCTTCACACAGAGTGAGTGTTGTTTGCTGCCATCCCACTCTGTCTTCTTTAGATATTTATTTAAAGTATGAGTACCTAAGAACCAGCTCTGTGTTTGCTTATGTCTTTACACTACTGGAAACTTGAATACCCCAATTTTAGGCACAGCTTCTGGAGGCACCACTGTGATAGCAGAGACACGTCGTCGAATGGAAGAGTCATCAAACAGGCCATATTTTCTGCTGACTAGGCACTTATGATCTCTTCTTCATTAATGATAAGGAGGAAGGTGGTCCCTTTTCCTTGTGGCATGGTGACAACACAGGCACACTTGCTTTGTTGGAAACTTGAGCATATGCTTCTCTTCACTCCCTGTTTGTCTGTGTGTGTTCTCAGTCCCAGTTGAAGAATCTAATCTGGACAGGCCATAAGGGATTTAACTCGTATCAGCTACCTTGCTCAGTGCAGAGATCATCATCATGCTCAGAAAACTGGCAGCTGGTATTCTGTGTTTCTTCCAAGTTCCTCTTGGTGCTGAGTTTAATTAACCAATAATTGTAAAGCAACAAGAGTTTGCTTGTTTTCCTTGGAGATACAGCAGAATTTTCTGCTGTAATTCAGCCTCGGTTCAGTTATTTTCTTGGAGTTATTTTTCATTTAATTTTGTTTCAGCCACTCATGAGAGAGCACCTGTGATATTAAGGGGGCTCTGCTTCCTGCCATCCCTCTTGTGGACTTGTCTTGGTAAGAGTAGGATACTCTCAAAGGGATGGACCAACCATCATGGCATTAATCCTTATAAATTATATTTAGCAAATATCATCGTGCCATTTCCTCAAGAAAAAGTGTTTAAAGTGCTACCAGTTGGAAATAAATGTCTAAGGGTGCTAATTACACAAAAATACAAATGGCCCAAATAAGGAGCGAGATCATGACTACTTTAGCAGCCTGTATTTAGTGCATGTTGCATCTCTCTTTCCAAGTGCATCTTTGAGCTGCACTTCTTTTTGAGCTTAAAGGCCTTTTTCCTTATTCTATGTCTCCTACAGAAGAGGAGCAGCCTCACACATGCAGTCAGTGGTTTTTCCCGTGCTCAGCAGCACATACAGACACCGATCCTTGTCAGCCCGACTGGTTTGGGTGGGACGGCGTTTCACAACGCCTGAAATCCAGCCTGGTTGTGAACTTCTGCAGAAGCTGATGGCAGAATGCCATTGACACATAATAAAACCTTACACACCGTGCATATAAATGTGGTGTGAGTGTCATGCTGGTCTTCTGCAAGATGGAGGGAAGTGCTGCCTTGCTCGTGCATTGTGATACTCCACTCATCTGCAGTGACTTCTGAGCTGCCCTGCGAAGCCCCACAGCTGTGGCAGCAACCTCAGCCAGAGCCCCAAACGCTGCTGAGCCATTGATAAAGGCCCACCATTGCCTCTGCTCCTTGTTCTGCACAGAGATGTGGCCATGTGGGGAATGTCCCACAGGAAGGTTGCTGGCCATCCTTGTCTCAGGGCATCAGTAGCATCATGAGGGCTATGAACTCACTTTGTGCTCTCTTCTGCCATTGTGAAAATAGATGAATATGAAAATTGTATATAAAAATACCATTTTTGTGAAGGCAAAGTTAAACTCGTCTTCCCCTGCTTTTACTTTGGGTGCCATCTCATGACAACTCTCACAGTGATTCCAGCTGACACCTAACAAGCAGTGAATCCAAGGGAAGTTTAGTACCAATAACATGTTGTATAAAGCAGCCCTTCTTGGAAATCTGTTCTGATCCAACTATCAGCCTTATAGCATTCGTCTGATAGTTGTGGAACCTAAGATTGATGAGTAAATAAAGCACACAGAAATGCTCCCTGCTTAGAAATGTATAGAGATGAGCTCGGATGTTTAATCATTCCATTCCAGGAAAGAGCTGCCCAGGAGCTGCTTCATTCCATTTAGGCTCGCTCTCATCTCCTGTCACTTCTCTCTACCAGCCTTACAAATACCATCAAGTGCAACCTTACTTTACTATTTTCTTCCATGCCAAGTCTGACCACATGAGTTTTTCATCTTATTTGTGTTACCTTTCAACGTACTTCTTTCGATTTGGTTTGACTTGTTACTATATTGTTAACAGTGATTTTTAACCCCATGCAAATCAGCCATTTGTTTTATATTGACAGTGCGAGAAGCAAAAAACCTCATTCCCATGGATCCAAATGGGCTTTCAGATCCTTATGTTAAACTGAAACTTATCCCAGATCCCAAGAATGAAAGTAAACAAAAAACAAAAACCTTCCGTTCTACCCTGAATCCACACTGGAATGAGTCATTCACATTGTAAGTTTAACCCCTTTTAATGTAATTTCTTATGTGTTGAATCATCTGTTTGAGTTTTGCATTCAGAATGCTATTTCTCTCCTTTTCAGTAAATTAAAACCTACGGATAAAGACCGACGGCTCTCTGTAGAAGTCTGGGACTGGGATCGAACAACCAGGAATGATTTCATGGGCTCTCTTTCATTTGGGGTGTCAGAGCTCATGAAAATGCCAGCCAGTGGATGGTAAGAGTTTCTGAAAAGAGTTTTAAAATAGTATTTTTCTGCAGCCTGATTACTGTATCTCTTATTCACTGGAAATACAACTAAAAGTGGGAAACATGGGCTATAGATAGCAAAGGAGGATAATTAAAGGAAGCTTTCCTTTTGTTATGTTCATGAAGCTTCTGCTGGAACCAGGAGTTGCTGCAAACTCATGGCCTTGTGATACACATTTTATTTTTATCTCAAATATGATATACTCATTATGAAGCATATCAGCTATGTATAGCAAGTTAAAGTACATCTGAATAGGTTTTATATAATGCCATCTTATTACGTGCCAAACCACGGGTAGAACTCAAGACCAGACCTCAACCAGAACTCAACTACCAGACCTTCTCAGAGAGTATGACTTGTTGGAGGGGATGATTTAGGTCTATAAAAGCACTGGAGTCTTTTCAGAGTTGATTTCTTACACCATGTCGCAAGATGATTGGGATGAAGTCCTTGTCTTCATTTGACACATGGTTTGCCATTAAAGATACAATTTTATTTGAAATATATTCTGTTTCTGTATCTCCTTTAGAACTCAGAATGTTGTTCTTTACATACAAGTGGCACTGATACAAACCAGACACAAACAGACGTAACTCAGATTTTATATCTGAAAGGAGCAGAAGTACAAAAACACCTTTTTTTTTCCTCAAATGTTCCACAGGTACAAGCTGCTGAATCAAGAAGAAGGCGAATATTATAATGTTCCAATTCCAGATGCTGATGAAGATGGAAATGCAGAGCTGCGGCAGAAGTTCGAGGTGAGGATTAAAGCTACCTCTGTATTGCATTTATTTTTTAACCTTAAAAAAACAAAAACAAAAAAATAACAACACCCAAACTGTTAACAGTTTTTATGTTATTAATATCATAGAATCTAGCTTCTGTTGCTTGTGTCAGCAGTGTGACCTTTGGGTTTCCTGAAGGTTGCACTGAGGGGATTATTTCAGCAGTATTTCAGCATTGATCTGGCTGTTCTGCTCTTCTGTTATGGTTGTCCTCCTGCCCTTTGCCACACACAGTGGAGTGGTTGGTTGGCCACAAGCATGGCCTCACTGTGCCATGCAAAGGAGTTGTTTCCTAAGTAACAGACATAACCTGGCTCTTCTGACATCTGCAGTAATACCACTGCAAAATATTTGCTGTCCATTCATCCCAAGGAGAAGAAGGGCATGTTTTGAGGATGGAAGTGTTTTGCTGATGGTTGTACTTGATTCAGCTGGTCTGATCTGCTGAATATGCCATTATGAATTTAAATATTCCAGTAATTAAGTTTAAAATTCCGGTTAATAGCGATTTCTTTTGTTTCTAGTCAGACATTTCCAACTTTAGCCTAGCAGTTTATCCAGAAAGTAATTCATGTACCTTTTGTGCTTAAACAAACGCTTAAGCCTGTTGCTTTCAACCTGAAATGGCCATTTTTTATGTTCACCATCAGGCAGAATTCTACATTGTTGTTATAAAGATGGGTTAACCCAAGAGAGTGAGGAAAAACGGCACTTGTTCAGCTTTCAAGAAAATCAAAGAAAAGGTGCTTCAATTTCTTCTGAACACATTTGGATCAGCTAACATACTTTTGTCTGCAGCATGAACTATGATTTTGGCTTTACATTTGAGAAGTACTTTAACCTCCATTTCATTTTCCTTTCATTACAGTTGTGATCTGACCGGTGTGATTTTATTTTTAGGTCATTTTCTATTCAAAATCATATTTACCTCTGACCCTCCTTAGAAAGAATAACTTCAAAAGTAATTTGTTTCACCGCTTCTATGGCTCTGTGCATTATACAGAGCCTGGAACAGGGTGGACGTGTATTTTAGTGGTAGAGGTATAAAATTACCTATTTTTTTCTTGGGACAGGAACAGCATGAAGACGAGTCACTAAAGATTTCTGTTGTGAAATGTCAGTTATTATTTGTGTTGTGTTTACATATTGTATTTACAGTCTTTTATTTTTTCACTTGAGCCTTCTATGCACACACTGGTTGCAGCATGAATAGTCAGGGTTGATCTACGTTCTGCAGAGAACTGGTGTAGAAACTGAGAGATTGCAACGTGCAAAACTGCCAGCCTGGCCCCCAGAAACAGCAGCTTCACATGGGGTCAGCTCTGTCTCAGAAATAATTAGTCTGTCTCGAAGTCTAATTAGTCCAGTTCCAGCACTGTGCATTTGAGGCTTTCTCTGTTCTGAAGGCAGCAAGGTTGAGGACATTTTAGTGGTCTGCATTAATCAGGGAAAGGGAATGGGTTTGCAGCAAACACGGTGTCTTTCCCCATGCTAGAGCTGCATAATAAGCAGGTTTTAACCCTAATGCTGCTGTTTGTGAATATCTGTAGCTCAACAAAATTGTAGTTATACCTGAGGCAAGGCTACATAACGTGGTTCTGCATAGTGAAAGGATTTTAGTTTGACTGCTTACTCAAAGTCTGTTGCTGTGAGCAGCACCCCCCCTAGTAATTCTCTTAGTTGGTTTCAGGGGGAATTACTGTCATAGCTTTTAAAAAGTAACAGCCTGGATGTCTGAATGGTGGTATTTAACTTACTAGCTATTCTGATACGGTGCATAAGTGGTGCTGGCTCTTCTACGTTATTTTTCTTATCATTGAGAAATTATCTTGGCTTACATCGTCACTTTATTTTAAGTACCCTATGCTAAGGAACAAGTAGATGGCACTGAGAAGTTCTGTTTGTGATCTCGTGGCATTTTCTAAATAAATATTTCCTCTGAAATCAGTTCTGAACCTTTGCGGGAAAGCTCTTGGCAGCCATATTGCTGGGTGTTGGCAGGAAGATGAAAAATACCCATAGATCAAGAGAGGTCACACAGAGCTATCTTCATATTTACCAGTTCGGAGAGAAGAGCGCTTGCTAATCCAAGTCCCCGTTTGCAGTGCTGGGTCCACTATGCGGCAGTGTGATTGATAGCCAAACCACATTGATGTAGTTTTGAGTACAAAATCACAACAGTTTCTGTGGAAGTACCTCATTCTTAATACAAAATATTTCAAATGAGTAATGGAGAACCTTAAGATTGGGCTGTTGACACAATCCCATCACGCCCTTCTGAACCCACTTTAGCAACCCAGAGTTCCTGCTGTAGGCACACATTGGTCTGCTTCCTCCCTGACCTCCTGACATGGAGTCGTTTATTCTGTGCAAATCTACCATGGAATAGCTATACAAGATTAACAATAATACCAATAAGAATAGTAAGAAAAATGCTCAAAGCATTCCATTCACTTGCTTTTGTAATTGAAAGGGAAAGAAAAGGAGTTTCTGTGTGGCCCATCCTACCAGGTCTAAAGCAGCTGATAAATAGCCCTTAGCTCTTGGTTCTGCTGAGCAAATGAGACCAAGTTCAGAAAAGGAGAATTGAGGAAGACAATGATTTCATTAATGGAATCATACAGTGACTTCATGTTTTTAGTTATTACTGCAAGGATTTTCTTTCTGTATGCTATCTACATATTGTCCAGATGAAGCAGTACAGTATGTTGAGGTTGAGGTATGCTATGCAAAGGTGCAGTTTTTTCTGTTTTTTAAATAACAGACTTATTTTTGGATCTCACCTATCACTAAAAGTTATGAATCAACTCCTCATTCCCTTTGCACTGTGATCCAGTTTAGTGATCTACAGATGATACATCATTATTAATACTTAGAGACAAAAATATTCTGCTGTAGGAAGGGGAGGCAGGGTGAAATCTGTCACTGCTTTTCAATGGGCTTTAGGCTTTGGGTGTGGATTTTCTCCCCAGAATGGCACTATTGGTGGCCATCTCCAGGCTGAACTGGGTTCTCAGCAGGCACGTTGAGGATAATTGTGGCTGCTCCATAATTGTTCGGGCTGAGGTTGCCACGGCAACTCGCGATGGTCCCAGGTGGCTGCATGAACCCAAACGAGCAGGGTTTCACTGCAGTATCTACTAGTTGTTGTGTACTTCTTTCCTGTCACTGTGTATTGCTGTCCAAACAAAAGCACCCAGTGACACGTTGTTGTCATTCTAACACCCAGTTGCAATTCAAGCAGCAATACGTTTTTTATTCGAGGAAAAGAAAGCAGCAAATTCTAAACTTGAATTGTAGGAAGTTATTTTTGTTTTCTCCAGCCCCGTTTCCTGTAATTTGCTGCTTAATTTAGCACTTCTAGATACTTCAGCATAACCTTAGAAGAATAATAGAAAAATAGTGGCTTAATGTGCTGGTTAATTATTCTGTCTGTCCTCTTCTTTATGCAGCACCATCACGGAAAATGTTATTAAAAATAAAGCAGCTGCTGCGGTTCGTATCAATATTCATTTTTTAATTAAAAAAGGACCGGGTAGCTATTATCCTCACACGTGGATATGTCTCCCAAGTGTAGGTGTATTAAGTGATATGAGCAGTCAGCTCTGGTGATTGGTGGCATTCAGGCAGCTTGTTGCAACGGGGAGCTCAGTTGTCCCAGAGCCCTCGTTTAGAGCAGCTCTGGGGAGGGTACATAAGGGCCCTATTTTTGCATATTCATAAGATGATGGATGTTTTCCTTTACTCTCACCATTCCCACCAGTGTAGCTGTGTGAGGGGTTGCCATAGAACAAGGCATTCCCACTCCTTGGGCTACCAACCCGTTGATGTGGGGAAAAGCAGGGAATGCTTTTTGCCTCACAGTGAGCCAGTGCCATAAAGCTTTGTGTGCCACAAGGGTCAGCAGGGTACTGAGGGACAGTGCTCATGCTGCTTTTCTGCTTTAGAATCACAGAATCGTTTAAGGTTGGAAAAGACCTCTGAGATCCCCAAGCCCAACCCCAGCTCATCCCCGCTGTGCCCACCAACCACGTCCATCAGTGCCACATGCCTGCTGTTCTGGAACACCTCCAGGGATGGTGACTCCTCAATAATCTGGGCAATGTGTGCCAGTGCATCGCTGCTCTCTCAGAGGAGAAATACCCAGTCTGCTTTCTCTGGGATTGACCCGAGCTCTGGATGGGTCACCCAGGAGCACTGTCCCATTGCTGTTTTGCTGCCATGGGGCTGGGCAACCTATGCTGGCAGTGCTGGTCTCAGATTGTCATTACAGGCGCTGCTGTGTGCTGGGGTTGGTGAGGAGCACTGCCCACAGGCTACAGCTGTGCTGTTCTTCTGCAGACTGAGGAGGCTGAGACACAGTGAGAGAGGAAACAGTTCAGACGAGGGTAGATGTTGTACCTGAAAGCTGGAAACGTACCATCAGTGGTGACATTTGGGTGACATCTCAGCACTTCTAAACATAACTGTTATTACGATGCTTAAGGAAATGTCTCTTTGAACGTCTTACCATTTTAATTAGAGGAACAGTGCAACCATTGGGCTTGGCTGTGAATACCCAGCCCTCCTCCAGTGCTGCCAGAGCTGCGTGCTGGCCTCCTGCAGTGTGCAGGGCAGCCTTTTGTTTGCCCAGCCTTCTCTGGTAATTTCTGGGGGAGTGTAAGTATACAGGCTTGAACTGATGACCACACAGCCCATCTTATCTGTGCCAAGATAACAGCCGAGGTTAAACACCGTTTGACAACATGACTGCAGATTTTAAAGTGCAATTAAAGCCTTCTGATTGTTTTCGATGTTGTCTGGAGTCCAGTGCTAAAGACTCATGTATTTGTTGTTCCCTTCCTGAGCACCATCAGTAAATCAGTTCAGCTTGTTTCACTGCAAGCTCTGTGTTTCTTAGATCTCTCGCACTCCCTTTCGGTTTCTTTTTTTCAGGCAGCTTCTGGCTGCTCTGCTATTAAGGAGGAGACCATCACTTTCTGCATTACTCTGGCATTTTTCTGATGTTCACCACAGCCTGATGTCAAAAGGACATTTTCTTCCTCTCCTTTATTCAGGAGCAGGGACTGGCACAGTATGTGTTCAGAGCTGTGGGCTGTGCATGATCCTCAGACCCAGTGAGTTTCCCAATTAAATGTGATGTTTTCATTTATTTATTAAAAAAACAAACAGAAAACAAAAAAAAAAAAACAACCCCAACCATGTAAGGGAACTTGAAGTTTTGCTAATTGGTGAGCTAATTTCTGGTCTGTGCACACTTCCCTGTAAGGTCTGAGAAGGGGATATTTCTCCCCAGCCTTTGGGGATGCCTGTGCTTTTGCCCCACAGCTGTTGTACTGCAGTCACTTCATGCTTTTGTTTTCTGCAGTAAATAAGAAGTTGGTCTCTGCCATACCCACACATAGTTTGTACACATCTCCTATTGAGGCAATAGCTGTAACTTCAGGCAGTTCAGCAAAGGGAAAAGAGAAATAATATTGCTGCTGACTCTCCAAACTGCAAAAGAAAAGACTGAATTTACTTTTCAGGAAACAGACACTAAGTGCACTGAAATCATGGCCAGCCAACATTTCACTGGCACATCAATCCACGCTCTTCATGGCTATAAAAAGAGGAGCTGCTTTTTTTTTTTTTTTTTTTTTTTTTGTCTGTGGCACCCATTCCTATTTTTAAATTGTGCACATTTAATCATTAGAGAGTAGTTTGCAGCAGTATAGAAACGCTGTGAGATGACTCCATCTGTTCTGTACTGTCACTTGGCATGGGGAATTCCCATATGCAGTTAACTGGAGGTTTCCCATCCACTCACCATCTCTGAAAGGAGAGAATGCAACAGTTCTGAACCAGGTGACATCCATCAGTCCCAGTTCCTGGGAGGTGCTGGTTTCTCCGTGAGGGGTTTCTTGGTGTATGTGTTGTGATTGAAGATGAAGCAAGTTCATAGCAAGCCACACTGGTTATGGGGATCCGTATATTTTAGATGCTCAAAACAAGGCAGAAAATTCAAAGCTTTTTTGTGCTGTCACCTGCCTGCATTGTGTGTGTGCTGCCAGCAGCCCCGACTTCACACATCCCCATACACATTCGCCTTGGTGCCTTTCAGTGGTTTGAGGGCATTGAGAATGCCTCATACATGGAGCACATGGATGTGCCTGGCTGTGCTGGAGCAAATGGTGCTGTGGTTTCTCTACTGCAGTTTCTGTGCAGACAGGTGTGCCCATCTAACTTCTCACTGCTGCGTCCTGATCGTGTCCATCTGCTACGAGTGCTGATATTGCTCTGCTTCACCAGCCCTGTGCTAACACAGCAGTTTTCTCCCTTTCCTGTCTCTTGCAGGACTGCCATGTACATGTCCGCTGCTTCAAGGTAGCTCTTCAGTGTTCTGCATCTTTCTCTTCACAAAACTCTCTCTATGAATGTCACGAGCTGATTAAATTCAATTTCATAAGGATGCACTTGTTTCCCAATTTAAGCTTTAGTTTCCCAATTTAAGCTTTTCTAAATTAAAAAAAAATAAATAAATGTGAAGACTGCATCTTCCATAAACTGCCACAAAGCACCCCCAGGTCGGCTGGATGTATGCACACCAGGGGCTCTGTGGAGCTCAGTGCTCTCGCTGCTAAACCAATGGCACCTTCTCGTGGAGGATGGGAAATGGTGCATCTTTAATTTGAAATACACTTGTGGAATTCTAACTTCCATGGATCAAATAGTTCTCATGTTCACTGGATGTTTAAAAACATGGATGTGTGGGATGTGTAGCATGCATATATTGTGATCTAATATATTACATCTGTTTCATCTGTTTCATCTGTTACATCTGTTTGTATACTGTATCCTCAGGGATATAACCCACGTGCACAAAGGATCCAATACCCAAATACTAACCCACACATTCACTTCCTCTCTTTCTTCCTTCACTAACCTCCATCTCACGAAACAAAATGTGCCAGCATTGACCGTGTGCGTCTGAACTTTTAACTTGCATGTGATCTCTGATGAATTTTCTTTCTTTATTACTGACCCAAATCACACTTCAGTCTCATACATTGGTCAGATTACAATTTAAATTACAAAGTGAAGCTCCTGCTTCACAAATCTAAGATTGCTGAAGCCGTTGTCACTTGGTAGTACCCCAACACCTGAGGTTGATCTGAGGTGCTTTGGATGTTAGAGCCCAGGGTTTTAAATGCTTAATTTAAAAATCAGATTTTGAATCTTGTTTTTATTATTAAAGCACGATTTTACCAGAAAAACAAAGCATAAGGTCACTTGCCTATACCAGGTATTTCCTAGTGCAGTGATGATGCCATCTGTCAGGCAGTGGGTCGTTGTTTCCTTACCCTCCATCCTTTAGCTGGTGTCTCTGAGTACTCCTCCTCAGTCCTTTACACCTCCTCTTCTTCAGAAAGAAAATCACATTTTGGTTTCATTGATGGAAATTGTTTAATGCGGGGAAGCCTCAAGGTTCTGTTTAAATGTATTTTAAACAATAATCAAAGCAGTTTGTAGGTAGTGTTTAAATATATACTTTTTTTGCAATAGGGTATTTAGCTGTAATTGCAGGTAGAACACACGGATGCACAGGGATGGCAGAACAGGTGGTGGATGGTCAATTCTCAGTGACAGTGTGTTGCAAAGCCCATTGAAGATGTTCTGATGGAGCAAAAGCAGCTTCTTGTGTTTTCACATCATGCAGAAAGTGCCTTCATATCATGCGTGTGAGTGCTGATGCTGAGCAGCACTTTGCTTTTTGTCCATACTGAAGTGGGTTTTATGCTTAAAGCAAATTCTACACCCTATGTGGGTTTTTATTATTATGGTTGAGAATTGGCAGTACTTTGCAAAATTAAAAAATCTGTGGGAATGTGTATCAAAAGAGCCTTTCTTTTTTGGACACTTAGGGATTGGCTATGCCAGTATTAACTAGAAACCCAGCGATATAATTATTTTTATTGCCACTATCACGGCAATCAGTGATAGGGTACATGGCTCTAAGCCCCCAAAATCAGCAGCACTTTTGAGATGCTGTGTGGCACACTGAGGTCTTGTGTTGTCCTTTAGGATTCTCCTATTGCCAATAAGACATCAGCAGAACACACTGCAGAGCACAGAGCTGCTCCGAGTCAGGAGCCACGAGGGGTCAGTGCAGAACATGGGATGGCAGCGGAGCGCCTCTGCTGGGAGGCAGGCAGTCAGTCCTCATATTGCACATATCGTGTCTGTAAGTGCTAACCTGGCAGTGTTACCCCGTTTTAGCAATCACCCAGAATTCTTCGTGGGATTGCATTACTGCTCTGTGATGAGCAGAGCAGTGCTGCATCTGGATGGGCTCCAGCGGTGGTTCCTGTGCTTCTGGTCAGGCTCTCATCAGAAAGGCATTTTTAATCCTTTTTCCATATGGCACAAGCATTTTTTTTCAGGCAGTTTGTTTAAATAAAAGCACTGTTAATAACCAAGAGGGTAAATATGACACAAATGTAAGAGGAAGAAGAGGTGAGGGGAAAAGCAAACCAAAGATGTGGAGCAGTCCATATTTAACGCTCAGGAGTTATCACCCTCTCCATTTATATTTTCATGACCATTCTGTTTGCCTTTGTGCTTTCTTACTAACAATGGGAATATCATGATTTTTCTTTCTTTTCTTTATTCATTAACTATTTTAGCATTTTCCTTCATTTTCTTCATCACTCGCTGGTGGGAGCTGCTGGGCTGCTGCATCACCCAGGCCTGGGCTGGAACTTCTCCTCTCTGTGTTGTTTCCATGGCTACAAAGCTCTCTGCTAATGAATTATAAGCTTGCATTACATTATGGAATTAAGCTTAAAACACAGTCTGGTGAAGTATTAGAAATGAACTCTCCCCATTTTGAGTTATCAGCATCCTGACAATTAAGTCGTATACACGAGGAAATGGATAGTCCTTCACAACATCTACAATTACATGGAATTGGAAATGCAATAATGTAAGAAACAATCTGCCACAATGATGGAGAATGTGTCGCTGAGGAGGAGGTTTTTTCCCTGCAGATTGTGACTCAAAATTTACTGCATGTGTTTTCTTCATTAAAGGCTTGCTAATGGCTCTGCCTGTTAGGTGTTCGGACTGGGAAGTCCAGCAGGGCTCTGTCCTTCCGTGGGTCACTGGGGAACTACTTCAGCTTCCCCTTTCCACACCTGCAGTGTGAGTTCTGCCTCTCCCTGCCTGCTTCTCACCACGCTGTGCCACTTTGGGGTGGGATGTGGTTACCTGCAGTCCTGCAATGCCATTGAGTTACCTGCAGAATTAGGCAGGGAAAAGCTGGGGGCAAGGCTGATATGGGACACAGAGACATTTGAGGAGTTTTTGGGTCTGGTGGAACCTTGCTGCATTTTGAGGCAGAGATCTCATTAGTTTAACAAAGGGATTTAATTCTGGCAAGAGGATACAACCAGTATTAAGTGTTGGGACCCCAGATGCAGCCTGGCTGCATTGCTGACCGTCACAGCTGCAGGATTTTTGCAGGGAACTGAAGGCAGTGCTGCTCCCTGCTGCTGGATCTCCCACTTCTCATTCTCAGCAGTGCGTGGGAGCTCCATTTCTTTTCCCAGTAGGTGTCAGTGGAACCAGTACACAGCAGAGGGAACGTGGCGAGAAGATGCATGCCCAGGATGCATTCATACCTCCCCACGTGCAGTATTCAGCACTGTTGTTAAAATTCAGTCTTGTTAAATATTTTTCATTTACCACTTTCTCCTCTTGAATTTACCCTGGTCCGTCTTCCCATTGCGCATCCAGGGACTGCTGGGAGCGGATTGCCATGGCAACAGGGAAACACATCCTCAGTGGCCTGCATGCTACCAGGCCTTGGGTTGGCTTCCAGGTCATGCCAAGGGAAATGATGCAGGGTTTTCCCTTCTGAAATGGTGCATGAGAGGTGACCTGGAGGGTTGGAACCAGGACTGGAAACTCAGCTGTGACTGAAAGGAAGGGGTGGTGATGAGTTGCTGTCCCCTAAACCACTTCTTTGTTTCACAATCATTAGATTATGGAAGAACATGTTCGTATGACAAACCCATGAACAGTTTTTACACTCAGGATTTAGAAAGCCAAAAACAACAAGCATTTTTTAACTGTGAAAGTGAGATGTTCTCTGAAATACGTCCTAAGAGATTCTCCAAAGTATCACACTGTAACTTCAACACTTCATAAAGAACTGCGTTTGGGCTAAATGCATAAAGTGTGTCTCACCTGTGGTTTCAGGGTAAAAGAACGGGCCGAGATAAGGTGCGTCCGAGCCGGAGGAAGTAAGATGATGTGCATGTCTCGTTTTCTTTTAAGATTAACCCTTCTGCTACCAGTGCAGACTAATTCATCTTTACCGTACTGTTTTCTGGGTTTGTTTGCTGCAAGCTGGCCTTGTTGTGCAATGTTGTACTCTTTACACAGACAAAACCGGTTTATAGCGTATTGAGAGGGGGTTGTGGACAAATTTGAGCAAGCACCCACTATTGTAAAATCCCCTAATGTATGTAATCCATATGGTGGCTTGAATGGTGATGTTTGTAATGCTCTAAAAATGAGTAAGTCCCAAAACAACGTGGAGCATTTAAATAACTTTATTAGAATGGCTCCATATGAAATATATTTTCCTCTAAGAAAGCAACCAGAAGGCTGTGATTCTGGTTAGCTCTTCTCCCTTCAGATGTACCTCTTCCATCTGTTTTCCATACCATTCCCTTTATTTTAGACATATGCAACTACAAGAAAACCTGTTCCAGTTCAAGACACTGACTTTAGGTAAACATCTGAGAATATGCATGTGTTGGGCTGTCTATAAGAGCAGAGCTGGAAGAGGAAACAGTGCATCTGTCCAAGATCCAGAAAGATCTGGACACCATTTCACAGCATCAGCTGTAGGAAACAAGATCTGCGGTCTCACCTGGGTGCCATGGTCTGTGTGTGTCTCGGGTCCCAAAGCCCTGCTCTCAGCTGTGTGTCCAGAGCTCCCTGTCACTAATCGCTCTCCTTATGCACACTTTACCTATGCAAAAAGGCCATCGGTCTCTTTATTCCTCTATGGTCAGTGTTGTTGAAACAGCATTCGGTGGAGCTCTGGAAAATACTTCTATCCAATATCTGTCCTTCTTTCAGTGCTTGAATTGGCCTTGACAGAGCATAAGTCTCAAACAGATTTTCTTCCCTTCTAATTAGTAGTAAAGCTATTCATCATGAGCAATCCTGGACGCAGAGGTAGTGGTGAAAGAAATGGTGTGTGCTTTGACATCTCACTTATGCAAATTACAACGCACTGTGCTCCTCACCGTCACTCTATTTTAAGAACAGTTTTGGTTTGTAGTTCCCTATCTGAAATACGTAAACTGTTTCTTACATGTAGAAACAACACCCCTACATGTTAAGGTATACACAAATTTGGGGTTTTGGTGAGTCTTGTACAAGTCTTAAGGCCCAGTTAGTGGCTGTACTCCATGGTACCACTGGATTCCACCAGCAGCAGGAGCTGCCATTGGGAAGTACTTTGTAGGATTGGAAACGTAGGCTGGTGCCCAAGACTTGCCCTTGCTAAAGGCTTTTGCAGCCCCTGGTCCTGTTTGGCATCTCCAGGGGCTGCTTTCTTACAAGTAAGCCATCACAGTGGTGGAATGAATTCCATATTTTCACAAACAAACTACAAACAAAACACACACAAAAAAATACCAAAAATGCCAAAATTCATATCCATGTGGCAGATACAAGATTTTCTGCAGTTACAAACCTAATTATGGCCTTGTAAGCACAGTGCGGTTGGTTTACAGGAGGGCCCCTTGTCATGCTCATGGCAGGGGGGGCTGGTGGCCGAATCAAGGCATCCCTTCCCGTTTCAGACATCTAAACATGTCTGGGGAGGGGAAGGTTGGTATCTTCCAGTTTCCAGTTGAGCTGCCAAGGTCATACGCCAGGCCAAGCCTTTAAGGCCTTTAAGGCCAAGACTTACTGTGTGACTCTGAATACGCTTTGATTACCAGACTTTGGGTTTTTTATCTGTAAAACCAATAATATGCAAGTACTGTCCTTTTGTGGTGTAGTAACAGAAGTAATTATTCTTAGATGTTGAGCATATGCCAATGGCATAAAATAAATTAACCACATTAGAGATTATTTACTATGCCAACTCACTAGCTACTTGGGGAAAGCATTTACATTCCAAAGTTATGCTATTATTAAACCTTCTTGGCTTTGCTTCTGCTGGTGTGTGGGATAAGTTTGAGAACAAGAGGGATATTTTGTTGTAGCCTGTATTATCTTGTGGTGAATCTTACTTTTTTCTCTTTTGTTAACTTTGAGATTTGAAATGAAACTTACTTCAGCAATTATGTGGTGTCTCATGTGAAAATACTGAGACCATTGCAACCTTCTGCAAACCAGACTGTCTAGCCAAGACAGAACCTTTGTATGTAATATTTCCCTCCCTCTCTTTTCCAGATCAACGCTTGATTGAAAATCAAAGTTGATTGTAATGCTAGTTTGAAAGTGGCCATGTTCATCTGCATTAATCCTCATATGTTGTTTTTTTGATGCAGGTTATTTTTCTTAATGCATGTTAAATATTTATTAACTCTCGCTATGCAGAGTGTCTTTGAGAACTACATTTCAAAAGAGAATGTGTTGAAAAGACTGTTTTTATCTAGAGTACTCTATGTAGATGATAGCATGGTATTTTTGAAGAACGTTTTTTGTATTTTGAAACAAAAGCACCAGAGAAGCCTGCTTTTGGCATGAGTATACGTGACTTCTTTTCTTTGGCTTTCAATTTTGCTTTGGTTTTGCTTCAATAACCAGATAAGTTTATCTGCTTTTATCTGGTTATACATGAACACATATTTCCACTTTAATTCTCTCAATAACGTGAAAAGTATTGTTGGAATGAATCTTTGAACTCGTGTCTGCACAGATTTTGTTATGCAGCCTTTCTCCCAAGAATGCCATCTCCAATGTGGTCATCTCCAACCTAGTGCTCACCCAGTGACCCACTCTGCTGAGGAAATGGGCTGCTCTTCTCACTTCCCCGTTTTTGTGTATATATGTGTGTGTATGTCCTTTAGAAAGCCAAACTTGGGCCAGCTGGTAACAAAGTCATTACTCCATCGGAAGACAGGAGTTCAACTGTGCCATCCAACAATCTGGACAGGGTGAAGCTGACAGATTTCAACTTTCTTATGGTTCTTGGAAAAGGAAGCTTTGGAAAGGTAAGAATTGTTAATAACAGTTCACTCCATTGTTTTATTCTTGAGGAACAATTAATAAATCATTCTCCTTCTAAGAGGCAAAATCCGGAGTCAAAAAGAAGTGCACTTCAGAAGGAGCAGAGTGGGGCAGTTCCTTAAGGACTGGCAGGCTTCAGTCATGATTGGGCACTTTTTTTCCAAAAACAGATTGAGAACAGCCTCACTCTTTTGGGCAGGGTGTAAGAAAATAACTTAAATCCTCACTTCTAAGCAGTTTCAAGGAGATCAGGTCTACCTTTCTGACCTTGCTCCCTAGCTAACTGCCACTTCTGGAAGTCACCGGCTTTGGTAGGGCTGAATATCTGGGAAGAATCACAGATAGTATTTATATTTGAAATGTATTAGTGGAAAGAAAGGACTGCTATTTTTCTGGCTAGTTTAACACCCATTTGTATGGTGATGTGCCCTTTACTGAAGTCCCCTGGGACTTAACATCTTCTCAGCCCTGGGGCAATATGTCTGCAATTCACCTTGGGGTTTTGGCTCAGGTTTTGTCTGAAATGACTGATACAGCTCATTGCAGTGGGTGAGTAATTATGTTATTTTTGGTGTTTTGATCAAGTTGGTCTGTACCAATGAAAGGGCAAGCTGGATTGCCACCTATACAGCTCACTGAGCATGTGAGTCACCTTCTCCATTGGCAGGTAGGAAGATTTTCACTCCTGTTTCTTTTTGTGCAGGTGATGTTGGCGGACAGGAAGAATACAGAGGAGCTCTATGCAATCAAAATACTGAAAAAAGATGTGGTGATTCAGGATGATGATGTTGAGTGTACAATGGTTGAAAAACGAGTGCTAGCACTGCAGGATAAACCACCATTCCTAACACAGCTTCACTCTTGTTTCCAAACAGTTGTACGTGAGCTCTCTTCCTTGTAGCAGTGATGTTTTTCATAATATGTGATCCTGAATTATGTCAGATCAATAATCTGTATTATCATCCAACACATATATCATAGCTTCTGCACGCAGGAAACAGTGAATGATAAGAGATCCCATGCAGTTACCCAAACTCTACCACCCTGAGTGCATGCTTGTAGAGTGTCATCAACATGTTCTTACCAAAGGCATATGGAAGAGGTCAATTTTAGTCCTCTGAAAAATGGTGGACAGACCAATATGGCTTAAGTCTCACTTAAGGTCACTAAGTGGGAAAATACTACAAAAGTACTCAGATATGTTGTAGTTATGTTTCACTTAAGATACCTGGATACAAGCTTTAAAATTTTTTACTTTGCAAGAAAAATCATCCTCCAAAATACTTTATTGCAGTCTTTCTCTAGCTGAAATAAAGTGAGAAAGGAATTTAGTATCACTGTTGAAGATTCAAGATACTTTTGTAAACCCTGTGACTTCTTTTCTTGCCTATTTTTAATCATCAGTAGTATATATATACCTAAATCTATTAGGAGGGATCAGAAATAGGCTGAAGACAAAGATTTTTAACCGTCTTTAATGCTTTTTTTGACATTTATTTTTAGCAGACAAAACTATGTGTGAGTAATTATGGGAACAATGTAAGCAAGGAATACATAAACGTGAGTCACCATTGGCAAAACCAGGCAGCTCCCATCAGTCATTGACTCTTGCAGGTTTTACAAAACATCCCACTTCCATTTCCTAATGTATCAATTTTACCAGAATGTACAACCAGTCCCAATAACCTTAAAAGCTTTATTCCTGATCGGTGCTTACCTGTTATTGTCTGATGTGTTCATGTGCATGTTTAATACTTTATCCTAGGACCGCCTGTATTTTGTTATGGAGTATGTGAATGGTGGGGATCTCATGTACCACATTCAGCAAGTAGGGAAATTTAAGGAGCCACAAGCAGTGTGAGTGTCCATGTTTGTATATTTAAATCACGTAATGACCTTATTTTTATACTGTAACAGAGTTAAATTTCTCTATCAGCCTATGCTTTAAGTCTGGATTAGTATTATAGGGAAAGAGACATTGCATTGTAGTTTACACAAGATATTTCAGTGTGCAGCTTATGAGAAGTTCTGTGATGCTACATTTTATAGAAGTTTTATCTGTGAGAAGTCAGGAAATGATGAGAAGTTGTTTATGTACATAGTCCCTTTCGGGTCATTGTACATCTGGTGTATCAGTGAGTAACTGATAATGATATGTAGCATATTTAAATGTGAGCAGGCAGAACATCAGTGCCATTTTAGTCATGTTTATAACATCTCATCATCATTTATTAGTGTTTCATGAATCATTTACCAATGAAACTTTCAAATCAAGCGTAACCAATTCTGTTTAAGAAACCCATGGAAATAATTTCTTATTTTGATTTAAGTAATCAGGGCTTGCTTAAAGGAAAGGCCTTCTAGATATAAATTTTGAGATACAAAACAAAATGTTAGCAACTCCCTAAAGAAGAGCACGATGGTGTCAGAACATCCTTGGCTCCCAGCTCATGTACCATGTCCACCACCTGTTGGAAACGATACTGCTTTATGACAACTTGTGCCTGTGGAGCATATTGCAGCACACATGTCTGCAAACAGCTCTGGTTTCAGAGCTAACCTTTCATTTTCTTTAAGCTTTAAGCCTAAAAAATAGTCCTTATCTTCTTCCCTATAATTTATGCAGATCCGCAGCAACTGGCATCAAGCATCCATCAATATTATATATTCTTTTACTACATTCAACAATTATATTTCATATTGCAGTCATTTTAATTACGTAATTAATCCATTAAGAGCCTGTATAAAGGAATGCTATTTCTGCAAATGATTTAATGCCATATGAATTGCAGTGTAAATTGAGCTGCATTCCTGAACTCGGCATTGGTGTGTGATTAGAGATAATGACCTACGTCTGATTGGTGCAGCAGCAGTGCTGTGCTCCAGCTGCACCTTCTTCTCTCTGGTCTAGAAACAAATTTTCAATTAAAAAACAAAAAGCTGCCCTATTTTGTCATCAAATTTTTGACATCAAAGTTAAATTTATCTGTTAAAGTCGATTGGAAGGAAGGTGCCTATTATGTCTTCTACCTTTAATGTATGTTTTTATACTTTACTGTCATCACTTTTTACTGTGATGCATGTCCAAAATATTTTGTCGGAGGCAAATCACGAGGTAATAAGAAATCCTTGGGCTTTTTCTCTTCACACAGGTTCTATGCGGCTGAGATCTCAGTTGGGTTATTCTTTCTCCATAATAGAGGGATTGTTTATAGGTGAGTACAATGTGTTGTAAGTAATTTCTGTGCTATTTTCAAACCCCAAAATGGTCAATTTCTTTGACTTATCAGTGAATTTTTAAGGAATTTTTAGAAATAATCACAGAAGTGTCATTCTGGTGTTGTTGCACTGCAAACCAATCCCTCAGCTTTACGTCAGCTTTTCTGCACCGTACCCAACTCATCTGAAACCTTGAATATGTAAAGGAAAATGATCCTAAACGTTAACATTGAATTACTTCTTTATAGAGATCTGAAATTGGATAATGTGATGTTGGATTCAGAAGGACACATTAAAATTGCTGACTTTGGAATGTGCAAAGAGCATATGTTAGATGGAGTAACAACCAGGACCTTCTGTGGCACCCCAGACTACATTGCACCAGAGGTAAATATTCACCATTTCAAGAGTCTGACATCCTCTCCATTGGCAGTTGTCAGTACAGGCATTTCACACCACCACGTGTTGATGGCTGTAGCTCTGGATGCTCTATGGATGGTACTGTTTGTATTTCTGCAGGTATGTTGAATACCTCAATGAGTTAACACGAGGATATCTCTAAGACTTTGCTATTTTAAAATTTAGTTGATGGAAAACCTAACTTGGTACAGAATCAGTATTTCAAATGTTGTTCATACTAGCAAGACTAAATGAGCAGGCTCACCCCCTTGTGATTATTTAATTTGTAGACTGCAAGTGCTACTATACTTGCTTGTGCTTTGGTGTGAAGTCAGAGAAAGTTTGTGGGCGTAGCCAATGAGGTCAGCAAACATTTTGCTGTGAGCAAACGTAGTTTCTTTAATGTTTTTATAGGTTCACACAGCTGTCAAAATACAGGTAGTGAAAAGATTGTTCAGCATTTTTAGGAGGTCACAAATCTCATTGATTTTCAGGAAGAGACTCGTGAAATCTTGAAGTTTTTCCTTGACCTCTCTACAAAGCTGCTTTGGTCGGCTCCAGGCCATGACTTACCAAAGCCCCGAGGCAGTGCGTTTGATCTCAGGAAAGTTCTGCTCATTGAAAACCTCAACTAAGCTGTAAGATCAGGGCTTGAATGGAGCTGACATAATAAATCCATCATTTGGCTGGGGTTTTCTGTGACTTACCAATACCTCTGTTGCATTCAAGCCATTGAAGTACTGAAAATCACATTCAAAGACAAACCTAACTGCAGTGTGTCTGAAGTGCGAATGGGATGCTTAGAAACACAGTCACGTTTTGAAGCACTGTGATAAAGAAATAGGACCTTACCATTAAGATTTTTAGTCTGGATCAGATTTATATTTCAGTACCTTAGATACAAAACATGAAAAACAAGCACATGTGGTAGTTTGGAAATGATTCAACTATATGAATATTAAAATCTGGTGTTTGTGCTTGCTGAGCTTTCAAGAGTCTCGATTTGTTTGGCTGCAAGTTCAGTGCAAGATGCAGGATCCAAGATATGCTGAGTGTTAAGCAAGAGGCAGTGCTGGCTGGAACATTGCTGGCTGTAATTGAGTGTTTGTTGGAGCGGAGGAGATTTGTACACGGACAAGCAAATTAGTGTTAAAGGTGAATTTTGCCATCTCTGTGAAAGTAGAATGAAAAATAGTTTATTTTTCCAGTTGCTAATTCACAGAATCACAGAATGGCCAGGGTTGGAAGGGACCTAAGGATCATGAATCTCCAACCTCCCCATTCATGCTTTTCAGAATGAAATATTGTGTATTATAAAAGCTTGTTTTTTTCACAAATTGCTGTTGCTTGCAATAGGATAACAGAACAGCCAGAGCAGTATTTCATTTTCTTCTGTCAAAACATAAATGAAGCCAATATAACACATTAAAAAGTGTCCTCTGTGAGACAATAGACTTGTGTCATTTGATACCAAAGAACATGCTATCAGTGCCAAAATGCTCACTACAGGTCAATGTAGGATTATTAGGTTTATTTTAATTTGCTGGGAAATCTCCTGTACAGCAATAACCCTTTAACCAAAACTTGAAGGAAATTAGTCTTCCTATTATCTTACAAACAGATCTTATATTTTTGTTAGTTGTATGATTTTCATTAGTTTCTGAAGACATTATGTTGCTAAGTAGGTCTGTGATAAACTTCAGAGTAAGGTTCACATTTTGTCTGCAGGAGCATTTTAGCACATACCCATGGGCTAAAACCTATGATAGGTCATAATGAGCATAATGTTGCTGTTCCCTGTTGCATGGAGATAGATGAGCTAAATCTACATAAACCATCTGAAGTGAGTGTGTGGCAATCAAAAATAGAGAATTGGCTCCTATGGTCAATGCTGGGGAAGAATACCATGGCTGGGGTGCAGAGATCTGCAGGGGCAACACAGGGACAATGCTGGTATTGCATTCAGAAAAGTGGACCTGCAAGCTTTGGTGCACCATAGAATAATGCTTTCCTTTTGTGTGTTTGGGGAAGTTAGCATTTATGACTTGATACACTGATATCCACTGATATTGATATTCCTTTTTTCAATCATATGCAAATTAAGAAGAGGGAAGAGGTTAGAGTTGTTGAATCCCACATCTGTTGGGCATGCAGTGGTTCTCTAGCACAGAGTATTTATTGACATGCTGAACTTAGGCATATAAATATGTATGGTCAGGGCAGTATAACAGCCTTGAAATCGATTAATCCTTTATATTCCCTTGGTGAGTCAAGAGAGACTGAAGAGGATGGATGTCAAGAGATTAGTGGGAAGAGATTCTGGCAGCACCACCGCTGCCTGCAGCACAGGGCTGATCCCACCATGAGCATCCCTGCAGCACCTACAGCACTGGTTTGGAATTTCAGAAGAATTTAGATTAAAAAAAAATCCTCTCCTATTCTCTTCCATTCAATAACCTCAAACCTTAAGTTCTAACCACACATTTTCGAGGATTAAGGGAGGGCAATAGGAATGACATAGGTTTGGAAAGTTTTTTGTGCTAGTTATATTTATTTCTTTTAATAACTGTGGTTTAACTTTTCCAGTAGACATAAGATATGTTCACAGAAGATTCTCTCTCTTGCCTCTGGGATATAATCGTTTCATCCCATTTGGCTACCAGCTGCAAGCTGCAGTGATCTAAACATTCCTACAGATTGCTGGTATTAATCTCCACGTCCTGCTCTTCACTGTGCCTTCCTTGGAGGCAAAATAAAAGAAGAAAGAAAGGAAAAAAGCAGTCAACATTCCTCTGCCAGTTTGGGTTGATGAGAGAAATTCTTCCTGAGTTCTCAAATCCTCTGCCTGAAAAGGCAGAGCTTTCACACACAATGGTAGGTAGGAAAAATGGGAGATCTGAAATGCCAAAAGGCAATCATTTAAATCAGTGATGGAAAAGAAAGGGAAGGATCCTATCGATCTTCTGCTCCTTCCAGGCCTGTAGAAAGCAGAGATTGTAGCAGAAGGGTGTGGGTCTTCACTTGTAGTCCCATGATAGCCCTCACTGCTCTCTGTGTCTGCTCTGCACACTGCACTATTTAGTGATATGCCCCTCTTTGTTTATATACCCCTATTTATCCTGAAAGATCCCCAAATTCATACATGCAGATAGGATTCTGTTGGCAGCAGGCAGCGCTGGCTCTGGCTGCAGCTGGAAGGTAATGCCTGGTGATTGCTGGGTGAGGAGGAGGGAGCTGCAGAAAACACAACATGTAGAACTCCTGACTTTGTACCGATGCATGTTGGACTGTATATTGAAAACTCATCTGCTTCCTCCCACGTGTAATCCCTTCCTCAAAATGAGCATTCTTTCCTCTTCTTTACATTTTCCAATTAATGCTTGGAGTAACTGCCAGTGTTGTGTGTGGGTATAACTGTTGGTTTCCATGCATGACACACAGGTTGGCAATGAATGTGGCAGATTGCTTTCCTGTGTTTCACTTGCATCACATCCTTACCAGCATTCGGCAGGTGATTCAAATGAGTATATTTAATTAGGATTAAAGGAAAACACCTTACAGTGTTATGTACATCGACAGACATTGACAGTAAAATGTTACTCTTCCTACCTTGCAGTAGATGCAATGAAAAAGCTGTTCTATTGCATTTGCAGTGGAACTTCATAGAATCACAGAATGGCCTGGGTTGAAAAGGACCACAATGTTCATCTAGTTTCAACACCCCTGCTATGTGCAGGGTCGCCAACTGCCAGACCAGGCTGCCCAGAGCCACATCCAGCTTGGCTTTGAATGCCTCCAGGGAACTTTTCTGAAGTGGTGCACTTCCAGTCCCAGTTGAACTCAGTGTCTGTGTCTCTTACTCAGCATCCCACTCTCATCACGCAACCAGTTCTGCATGAGAGATGGATGCCAGCTCAGCAGGGCCACTGCTCCGCTCGTCATGAGCTTCTGTTGACGCCAACATGTGGCATCAAATAAATATTTCAGCCAATGACATAGGACAGGAATTTCAGTGCTCTCATGACGCTGACCATATGTTAGGTTAACTGTAGGAGGTTTTATTCATGTCAGTTCTGTCTCTCCTGATGATTCTGTTTGATATTCTCTCACAAAGGCAAATTTAATTGGGGCAGATTGCATTTGCTGATGAGAATGCTATTTAGAGAACAACCCAATCTTGACTTGCTTCTTGCTGGTTAAACAGACAACACCATTAGTTACGTGCTTTGTTATGTCTTTCATTTTATGTCATTAGCTTTTTAAAAATAATGCCTCTTGTCAGTACTCCCATCAAACTCTTTGATGTTACAAGAAGCAGATCGTGACTAGCTGGACAGAGTGATGACCAGGATGAAAGCTTGGCTGTCTAGAGGGATTTCTCCTCTCAGGGCTATGGATCTATCTTTTTCTCATTTGCAAATTTAGATAAGATGTTCCTATCAAAACCTCTTACAGAATGTTTTGCCCTATCAATCTAATGACTTTCTGAAAAACTGTCCTTTATTTTTTCACAACACACCTTGCTGTTCCATAAGACGAGAGGTTGTGGGAAAAAGGTTGAGGATGAAATGTTTTAAGATTTTCTGTGTGTAAAGACACAAAACACTTGGTGTTTCCATTAGGCTGAGCAGCAGAGGCTCCTGCCCTTTTGGTGTGACTGGTACCTGGTTTCATACTGCAAGCATTTTAGTCATGCAGCTTGGAATAACGTAACTGAGCTTTTCAAGGTTTCGCTCTTGAACTTTGTTTTTTATTTGGAGTGTAAAAAAGAAATCATAAACATTGAAAAAAAGGCTTAGTTATTGATAATCTGCAATTTAGTGAATCTCATGATCTGAAGCCTTGACTCAAACAAATGGATAAATTTTTTGCCTTGTCTCTTACATTGTGCTACTCTACTCACATTGTTTATCAAATGCACATCTCAGGATTTCCTAGAGCTGACTTCCCCAAGGTACTAGAACGTCCACACACACAGATGGGTTTAGCTAGCATTTGCAAAGCTGTCCAATTCCCATTGAAACCAGTTACTATCTGGAGTGAGGATTCAGTATTGGCTTTCTGGGACTTTGCAAAGAACTCTGTTTGTCTCTGTGGCACTATTTATCTAACATCACAAGACTAGAAGTTAGTTAACACAGGACTTTGTTTTTACGTGATTTTACAGATCATTGCTTACCAGCCCTATGGGAAGTCTGTGGATTGGTGGGCATATGGAGTGCTGCTCTACGAGATGTTAGCTGGCCAGGTAAGGGTTACCTCTTGGTGGCTCCAATGCTGCTCACTTTCAAAACTTGCTGAAGGGCCAGACCCTTAGGGGACAAGCGTGGGGCCTTTCATACTACTATTATCTCCATGTACTCTTGACTGTTTCCGACTCACTGAGAATGTAGTCTTTAAGCCCTTTGTATTTCACCCCCATAATAAAGCACTGCCTTTGAATATGGTTTCTTTGTACTGTAATGATGTTATAAATAGCCATGTTCAAAACTGAATGGGAGAGAGACACTTGAGTAGGAAAATGCATGTCAAATGGAAGAAACACCACTTAGTAGTTTGAAACCACGGGGAGATTTTGTCTATGCTGTGCATTGCAGTTAAGTCACAAGAATACAGTTTTTGTATTCTGTGTCCTAGGGGTAAAGTATGGGTCTCGCTGCTCTAAATAAGCTTAGTTACAGACCCCTTATTCTGCACAGTTAATGAGAGGCTGCTCTCTGAGTCACTGAAGTAGAAAAGCAATGCTGTTCTACAGTAAATTGCATATAACTACCAACTTCGAGAGCTCTTTTGGTCTTGAGTTGGATAAGATTTGTGCAAGCAGCTTTCAGTGAGTGTTAGCTAGAGGTATGAATTTCTTAAACTTAAAACATACATTTTTAACAAATGGGTTGAATAGTTTCTCTACTAAATCCCTTTTGGCATTTTAAAAGTTTTTAAAGGGTTGCAGTGGCAGTTGTTAACATTTACAGTGTACAGTGCTAACATTAGGCAGCTGAGTGCTTTTGAGAAAATGAGATTTACTGCTAGCTGAGTCTTTACAGTGTCTGTACCCCAGGGACTCAGCCAGGGGCACTTCCCTCTTCACCTGTATTTGAAACTAAAATGCAATCCTGTATTGTGATGCAGTCCCACCTTCACAGAAGCAGAGTCTACAGCCACATCTTATAAAAACAAACTGGGATTTATCTAGAATGAAGTGAGGGGTAGATATGCCTTAATAGAAGGTAACTGAAAGTTACAGTTTCCAAACTTTACCCTTTGAAGTACTTTTGGATGTCCAGTATACAGTAGCTTTAAAAGCTAATGAAAGATTATCACAAAGATGGAATCACTGAAGGTACTCCAGCAAACCTTTCATTAACTTTCTGCCATGCTGGGAGCAGAAATGAATTTTTGTCATCAATTTCTGTCTGAGACTGCTAAACACTAAGCTTCTGGGTCAGCAGGTCCCCAGATTGCAGGTGGCTGGATGCTTGTTCCTGAGCAGGAACCTTTGCTTCCACTGATGCCTTTGGACATCTGTGATTGTCTGGAGGCAGCATGGGTGCATCTTTCACCTGAACCACTATGGCTGCAGTATTGCTATACCACCTCGTAAAAAGTGGAGAATTAACAGCATTTATTTTAACAGCCTCCATTTGATGGAGAAGACGAAGATGAACTTTTCCAGTCCATAATGGAACATAATGTTTCCTATCCAAAATCACTGTCCAAAGAAGCTGTCTCCATCTGCAAGGGGGTGAGATAGACGTTTCTTTATCACTAAGCTTCTTTTTGGCAATCCTTGTGAATAACTTTGTCTGGCTTTGATATGGTGCTTAGTATTTTAAGTGTAATTTCTGTCAGGCTGTGTTAAGTTATATTGTCATAAAGTGCTTGTCGCTCAGTGTCACTGATAAGAATTCAGCTCCTCCTGCTGTGTCTGCTTATTTTATGGTAAGAACAAATGTAAGAGGCAGTAGCTGCCAAATCCAAAGGAGGATCCAAGCAGGAGGATGGTGTGAAACATCTCCACCTGCCTTGCCTCAGCCCTTGGCTGTGCCAGCCCATGTTGGCAAGGTGGGGAGGCTTCCCAGTTTAGATGGATACTGCAGGGAACGTGCTGTGGTCCTCAGCCCTAATCACAGCAGCAGAACAGAGGAGTTAATAAGGATCATTTTTCAACGTGAATAAAGATGAGCCTATGTGAAATTCTGTAGCATAAATGCATGGGAACTGTGGGGAAATCTTGACCCAGTTGCAAACTGCATGAGCAAAAGTTTATCTTAGATTGAGAGTTAATCTAATTTTTTTTTCATGGAAAATAATAAATTTGATTTGAAGGGATTAGCTCAGAAAAACAGAGTTTGGTTGACTTTCTCTTGACTCCGTGCGATTCCCCTGGGTACAATCATTCCACAGCTTTTCCAAACCATCCTCTATAAAGCCTTACTTTGATGTCTTACCTCACTTTGCATCATGTCAGTTGATTTGGTAATGCCTTTTTTCCTTTCCTTTGCAAGCATGTAAGAAGTATTGCCCATAGCTTGGATATTAATCCTGTAAGGAAAAATCATCAAGAAAAAGAAAAGCTGTTTAGAACAATGAAGTAAAAGGAAGGACCACTCTAATTTTAGAACTTACCCAGTATAGACATGCTGCTTGTGGCTAACAAAAACTAAATGTTATATTTCTGTAAAGATTTATGCCTTGTTGTGAAAATTGTACGTTCACACGCACAATGTGAACCTGATCTAGTTACCTTGTTCTCAGCTCTCCTGCTTGCTGTCCATTGCACTGGCTGCTTATGCAAAGGGAGTTCAGAAAACTAGAATGACCACACAGCCAGGCACGGTGGTGCTGCCCACTGTGACCTGAAAGGGAATTGTCTGCTTGACAGCTTTTAATGGATTCTGAGTGTGTTGGGTTTGGTGGTCATAGTAACTTTGGGACAGAATTATGACTGCTAGATTCTCATTTTTCTTATTTCTCCCACTCTTCAAGCAAGGGGGTTCAAAAAGCTTTAAAGAAGAGGCAAAGTTGCTCTTAAGCATGAAGAATGATGTGATCCATCCCAGCCCCAAGCTTCGCTGGCTTCCTGAAATTTGCTTCACATCTCTGTTATTTTAGGTTCTGAATTGGAATATGATCAAGTGAACATTTGGAGGAAAAGTAAAGTGGTACAGCTGAGGTTTTAAAAAGATGCGTTGTGGTATTGCTGCTAGCAGTGCATCAATCACATCTAATTGTAGAAGAGCTTTTAAAAGTCCCTGCAATACTGGAACTGAGAGCTGAAGGCTGCATTGCTCGATGCCTAATTGACAAACAAGATTTTTTATGAGCTTGTTAATTACAAAGCACATCAGTGTTTCCAAGCATGCAGTGCTGGTGTTGGTTTTTTTTGCTCAAGTCTTGATCTGTACAACTGGGTGTAGTGTTGACGAAGATGTCGTTAAGGATGCGCGGGAGGAAGCGCGGATGAGATGCTGTCAGCTGGGTGCCAAGGAGCTGCAGGCTCCGTAGCGAGGCATCTTCAGCAGGCCCAGAGCAATGAAGGGAGGGCTGTGCTTCCTACAACTCCAGCAAACTGGGATTTATTGCATTTAATTGATTGCTGAGGTAGGGCGGATGCTGTTCTGGAGATTTATAAGGCTGAACCAACAGACCAAAGACGGAACTGGGGAGCGAGCGGTGCGGTGAGGCCCACGCAGCTCTGCGTTCAGCCGCGGGCTGCCGTCTCCTGTGACCAAACAGAAGCTATTCTCAAAAAATTAATTTTAGCTTTTCGCAGCAATTTTATTAGCAACTTCCATCTCCGAGAACATTGCAGTCTGGGGAAAGTCTGCCTCGCGTCCAGTTGCAGTGCTCAGTGTAATCATTTGGTGTTTTCTTGTTGGCAGCTAATGACTAAACATCCTGCAAAGCGCCTTGGCTGCGGCCTCGAAGGTGAAAGAGACATCAGGGAACATGCTTTCTTCAGGAGAATTGACTGGGAGAAACTGGAAAACAGAGAGATCCAGCCACCTTTCAAGCCCAAAGTGGTGAGTGGGGTGATGGCCGCGTTCACCCAGCACCTGTCTGCACTCCTGGGCTGGGATCTGTGCTGGCCAACAGATGCAATTCCTTCAGGAGCAGCTGAAAATTGTTACATCTTTCTGTTGAATCTTTGCTCTTTAACACTGTTTTCACTTCTGCTGAGATGCACAGAGCATGGCAGGTATAGGATTGTTGCTCTGTGCTCTGATCTGTTTGTCATTGCAGACGTGCTAGCGGGTCACCACTAACTAGTGTACAGAGGCAGAGTACATTCCTCTCTTACTGCATACAAAGGCCTTTTTCCTCTCACCAGAAGAGGAGTTGTATGCCAAGAAGTGTTCTATGCTAGGGGAAATCAGCCTTTCCATAGGATGTGGATTTTGCATGGAAGGAAAGGTATAAATAAGCAAAAAAGCCATGCACAGCACTGCTGACACTGTCAGACCAGTCCCAGAACTGTCTGTCAGAGGGGGAGCTTCACATCTTTACAAACATTTTATGTAAGGTTTTCATTATGTCCTTCTTGAGTCAGAATTGAAGCTGACCATAAAGCAAATCTACCTCCACAACTGCAAGCTTTATTAGCTTGGGAACTGAGTGCTCGTCAGCATGAAGATGCTAAATCCTGAAATACGGTCCGGTTCCATCAGAGCACACTTCGTGGCGGATCCTGGATCCTGTTCAGAGCAGCTGTTATCTTTCCCTGTGGTTATCATGACCTGTTTTGTTTATACAGGCAGCTATTGAAAGATACCAAGGAGATTTGGGCAAGCATTCACATGGAAAACATCATCTTCCCAGACAAAAATCATTCAAAATCCAAGTCTAATATTTACATACCCTATGTATAACTCATTTATTGTGATTGCTGATTCTATTTGTATTGATTCCAAAACACGCAAACCTTAATTTGTTTTAAGATGTGTTCGTATTTGTTGGCTTTGTTTTGTTTTTAGATAACCTTCCCTAGGAAGCACTTTGCTGCAGGAGCAATCCTGCTGCTTTTGCAGACAGGCACAGTTCTCACTCCAACACAGAGCTGCAGATTTTGGGTCAGCAATTGGTTGGTTTAAATAACATGTTCCTTTCTAGACTGACAATTCATAACCCTTAGGTGTAGGGTCATTGCTTGGCAGGAAAGACATTTTCTCATGCTTGTGAGAATTCTGGTGATCTCTTATTCTCAGTCACACCTTGGTTTCAAGACACAGCTGGTTTAAATTCCGTTTTTTGGAGAAAAAGGGAAAACAGATAGAGCATAATTATGTAGAAGCATCAGACTTCTCCATAAAACATCTATTTAAAAAAAAAGGAAAAAAAAAGTCTTTCCTGTGAAAACATCCCTGCTCTGAATTGGCTGCACTGCCTTAAAAAAAAAAAAAGGCAGTTTTCCCCTTGTAAAAGTTCAGCTCTTGTCCACTCTCTGGACCAAAAGGCCAGGATATTCAGTAGAAAAGCAGTCTGCCATTAGCCTTCACTCTTCCAAGGTTGAACAAGTGCCCGTTGTCAGCACGCTGGTCCAGTATCTCAGCATGTATTTCTCATCTGAGATATAAAACAACTTGTGCCTGGGGCAGCAGAAGTTCTCTGTAGCTCAGACTGGCTGGCATATCCAAGTCTGTGTGCCAGGTGTGTTGTAAGCAATTAAGAAACTAACTGAGCTGTTTTCAAGATAGGTTATGAGCCACATGTCTCGCCCTTGAATTCCCTTAAGGCTCCCCTCCAGTTTGTTCCTCCTATAAATGTGCACCTATATTCATATTGAGTTAGTTCAGAAAAATCAATGTTTTATATTGGCATATTGTACAAGTGATCTTCTGTCCTTTCAAAGTTACCTTCTAAGTCAGAAGATAATGGTTTAATGCACTGTTATCCTCCAAATCCCAATGTAGATATATTCAGTAACAAAAATAAATGATAGTGCAGCTCTGCTTCAGGGGAGGGAGGAAAGGGTCAGGGACAACAGGAAGAAGTATTCACTGTGTATATCACGCATCCACTCTTTGAGGAGCTCTTATAGTAGCTGGATTTGAAATAAACAGATTTATGAGTTGCCTTTGGACCTCCGTGCAGAATTGCTGTCTGTTTATCCCCAGATGAGCAGTCTTTCTTGCACCCAAACTCATTTTGTTCTGTTTCCAACTTCTCCCTTTTTCACTTGCTGCTAATTTTACTCTCCTGCCTTTCAACTGTTTCCACACCACTCCAAATTCCCCCTTTCAGCAAACTTGATTTCTTTTGTTTTCTGTTCTGAATGAAGAGCACTCAATGTGGAGCTGTATGTAATCACGCTTCTCAGTTAGGCTTCACAAGTCTCTTCTCTTGGACAAAAAAGGAAAGAAACCTGTGATAGCACATTTTGCAACGTGGGCCTGTTCCCAGGGTGCACTCCCTGCCCCACTTCCATTCCTAGGCAGGCAGCAGTTTGCTGCTAGTTTGGTCTGTTACCTCCTGCAGATGCTTGGAAAGAAGAATATCTTCCATTTCATTTCGTGGAGCTGATTGTCATTGCTGCTTCTGGGGGTTAAACCAGGGGGAAGTTTGGAAGGCAAGGATCAAGTACTTGCCGTTCCTGTACATCTCTGCAGTGTGCATCCAGCACTGAGGCATACAGAATCACATGGACTGCCTTGTGATGGGGAGACTGGTGAGGGTGGTTGGGTCCTGGTTTCTACCTTTAAATCCACTGTGCACTGTTATTCAGGTGCTGCTAAGCAGTTCAGTTCCTTTTCTGTGCTTACTGCTGTCTGAAGAGAGCCAGGTTTGTCTCCATGTCTCTGCTCCACACTTTTGAGGGCTCTCTGGTTGTGCTTGCAGTTCCCACGTTGTTCCCTGTGAGGCTGCCCAGGATTTCAGTACTTTGCAGGGCCTCGTTTCATTTCTGCTTCACTGAGTGGGACTGAAGTGTGATTTGGAATAAATACCTTCTGGAACCAAGCATGTTCCTGATCTAATAATAGACAGCTGCATTATAACGTGGTATAATTTTGTAGTAATGATTATACACAAACACACGTGAAGCAAATGGATCTGTATGTGTATGCAGATCTGTTCATAATTTCCCAAATGTTACATCCGTATTTCCTTTAGTAAAACCTGTCTCTATATTTAAGCCTCTTTAACTTGCCATCTCATGGTGCTTTTCACCACAACTCATCAATTAAAAGCTCCTCTATTTGCTTGGGATTGTTTTGGTTCAAATATCTGAAAAGAAAATGTTATCTTAATTACTTGTAAGACTTGCATTCGTCCTGGGAAATCTGCAGACCTGCTGACTGTATTGCTGATCTTTTCAGTCTTTTTTCTCTCTTGTTTTGTTCTCTTGCAGTGTGGCAAAGGTGCTGAAAACTTCGATAAATTCTTCACACGAGGACAGCCAGTGTTAACCCCGCCGGACCAGCTGGTCATTGCTAACATAGATCAATCTGATTTTGAAGGGTTCTCCTATGTCAACCCCCAGTTTGTACATCCCCTCCTAGAAAATGTAGCATGAAACAGCAGAACGGGAACAAATCCCGCAGTAGGAAACGGTTCTTAACCCTAAAATTTTTAGGTTTTTGCCTTGGTTCCATTTGGGCCTGAAAATTATAGGGTTAAAAAATGTGAGATGGGGGGAAAAGGCCACTTAGTGAGGATTTTGGCTTTGCAACCGAAACGTCTTAATGGGAGATAAATTAGCGTATGGTGCCCGTTTCTCCTTCTAGAAGTCTCCACTGACTCGTCTGAAGTTCCCTGTTTTTGGTACATTCTATAGTTTTGTAGCTCCCCACTGTCTTTTTGCTCCGTTTTTCACTCCGCCGCTGTTACAAATAATCCAAGACCCGACCTGAGAAGCACCTCCAGTTCTCAGTCCTTGCAGGGGACCAGTGCTCCCCGCTCCTATGGGCGCCATGGGGAGAGCAGAGCATGGGACTGGAGAGCGCTGGGGAGGAGAGGCATTGCAGAACGTGGTGGAAAGCAGTTGTTACCAAAACCTGGCAAATAAATACGAGTTGGGAGGGGGGGGGGGGGGGGGGGGAATGAAATCCAATTAGAGCCCAAAGTTTTGTGAACCGATCCTGTAAGCAACACCGAATTTAAACGCTCTCCAGCAGTGGCCAGATCTCTAGATCTTTGCTAAGTAGCATGTGATAAACTCGAGGGTGAAGTTTTGTCTTTAATAATAATAATAATAATAGTAATAATTTTAATAATATTTTTGTGAATTTTAATCTCCGTGAGATTATTCTGTGATCCAGGGTGCCATTGTTTGTTCAGTTGATTTCATTTACACCACTCCTCAAGCTCACTGTTGACTGGTTCTACTAACAATGTTTTACTATGAAGTTAACCTGGAATGCAAAACAGAACTGTAATCCCTTACATCTTATTTACGTGCGTGTGTTTGTAGTCTGCAGTATAGGGCAGTAAGTTGAAGGAATATTGTGTATGCTAAATTAACAAAAATGCAGTCCCAGCTGACTTCCTGATTTGTCCAGAGCAACTCGTGACAATTAATTGAGAATTAGTCCTACAGTAATCAATTTTAACTCAGAAAACTTGGGGCTGTACAATAATCAAGCTTGAAAGAAGCACCTAAAGCTTGTTTTATTGATAGAATGGAATTTAATACATTTTGCATATGCTTCATGCAATGAATTTTGCATGTTTAGTAATAACTCTTAATAATAAGGGTTAATAATAAGCAGTTCTATATTGACATAATCATATCAAGCATACAGAGTATTATAAAAGTTTTATAAAACAAATTGTGCTTTATTTGTGGAAGTTCCTGTTCTGAACAACATCATTTAGGTTTAGCTAAATGTTTTCTCGCTGTTGTTTTGGGTTGTTTTTTTCTAGTTTTTGGATATTGCTAATGACTTAGGGTATCATCTGTTTTTTTAAATGTAGATCTACTTTTAAACAATAACTCTACCTGCAGGTTTTATACAAGTTTCAATTAGGCTTTCATTTCATGTCTGCTGATTACTTACAGGGAAGGAAATAGATTTTATTTGCAATGATGAACACTGTAATTAATGCAATCTTCTCCTCTCCTATCTCACTTAGATACAAATTTTGATATTTCCTCTTAACCACTTACCAGAAGATCTTAATTCAAATATCAGTAAATATTTTTGTGCTTACTTTGGTTTTGTTACAGCATGTAAAATAATAGGCGGTGCGTTTTCCTTTTTTTCCCTTCTGCCTTGTCAATGGTAGCAGCCATAGGCACTCTTTGTCTGTCAGATGTGCATGACGATGCCAGAAGCATGATGTCTCTGTTGCTGCATGCAGACTGAATACGTTTTTTCCAGCATGTGAACATACTCAAGAAGTCAGATATTTGCCATAAAGGACTTACATTTATACTAGAATATGTAACCAGAGGGTGGCGGTGGGAGGGGGGCAGGAATCTACTTTCTAATCATCTTTTATTACAATAAAACATTGAGCCTGTGCCAAAGATTCTGCCAGAAAGATCCAGTCCTGCAGATTGGATGGCGATGATGTGCAGGAGTGACCCCGTGGCACCTGGGACAGTTTGTGAGCAAAGCGCGGTCGGATGTGAACAGAAGCATCTGCGCGGCGCTCCTGCACCACGTATGCCTTCCGAAGCCGTCCTTTGGCGTCTGGGATTTGCAGCACTCCAGTTGTGTGAGCAGCCCTGCTCCCTTCGTGGTCACAGCCCTTGGTTGGAGCATCCCCAGGGAGGGCTCAGCCCATGGTGGATGGACCCAGCGCATCCCCCAACGAACAGCTCCCCAGATTGTTGCCTAAATAAAAGACCTCAGCCGTTTTAACATATTTTAGGAGTACGATTTTTCAACTATCCCGTGGCAAACATGTCATCAGCCAAGTCTGGGCATTCGTTTTTCTCTTTGTGTATTATATACCTGAAGATTATGGTATGTTGTTCGCCATAAAGCATGTGGACTAACGCAGCATTCACGACTATTTCTGTCTTTCTGATTATTAGTAGCCTGCCATGGTTTGGGGATATCTCGGTGTCATGCTGTACAAGGTAATAGATTGTGGAGGTCAGATGTTGAGGAAATAAGGGAGCTCTCAGTGTTTAAATCTGCTTGGAGCAGGCAGCAGGTGGTGTAGGAATGTGAAAAGGAGGCTTCTGAAAAGGAGACTAGTTGTCCTCTAAAGGTCCCTTCCAACTCAAATGATTCTATGGTTCTAAGAAAAGGAAAATACGAGGAAATAGAGCAAAGCATGGGTTTGTGGAGCAAGGAAAACAGCACGTGGTGCAGCTCCCCAACCCAGAAAGAGGCAGGAGAGAAAACCAAGAGATGTTCCTGAATCTGTTGTTTCTCCTGAGGAGCTGTGCTGGGATGTCCATCTGGAAGTGGTTGCTGCTGGCAGAGCAGTGACGTGGTGCTCTCACTGGCAGTAAGGAGCTGGTCCAGCCTCTGAGCGGAGCTGCTCACTTTGTGGCTGCTCCTCATAAAACATTAAATGTCCAGCAAGTACTTTCCCATGTTTTTTAATATAGGTGTTATTTATAAAATGTTTCTCACAAGATGTGGCTTCCTAGACAGAGAGCCTTTGTCAGCCAAGGCATTAGGACTGCTTTTCTTTCCCTCATACTCAGTAGCAAAGGCATTCCACTCTTTCCCTTCTAATGGAGCGAGGCCATCCCCATGAAGGATGTGACGGAAACATTTAATGTGACTTTGAGTTCTTGGTGACTTTGAGTCCTTGTCATCATGAGCATTATTGTGCATTTAGGTTCCATCTGTTTGCAGCTACAGGGTGTGAGTGCTGTGTGCTAGGCAGGCACTGAGCTGCAGTGTAGTACAAGAGCAGCTGAGGTACAGCTCCACACGCTTACATGTAGTAGTTGAGTGGAAGAGTTGAATAAGAGTTGAATCCAAAGTAGTTGAGTGGAAGAGTTGAATAAGAATTGACTCCATAAACATGACTTCATATCAACCAGTGGCCATGCCAGCAGCAATTGGTGATCAGCAGCCTTACAACAAGGAACCATCGTGCACTACAGCCCTTCTGCTCCCAGAGAATCACAACAGAGAGGCTGAGCCCCCGGGCTGCTGCTGTCCCTGCCTCAGTTTCTCTCTGTCAAATGAGGGTAATAATACTGCCCTGCAGGGGTGCAAGGACTTCTCAGTTCATGTTTCTAATGCCCTTGTAACCTGAGAAGAGTTGTATAAGTATTACTATAATTTTTACTATTGTATCAGCATATTCGACTCGCGTGGTATCACTGTTTATTCATGGGGTGTTGCTACTTTTTTGTATGACTTCAGAAATTCTACTGAAACCATTTGAAGGAGAGCACAAACAGATGTGATACGTTTCTTCCAGATTTCGGAGTGCAGCCTTTGCTGAGGGGTGAGGGAGGAGGTGACACTGCTTGGGTCGGTGCAGCTCTCTCCTCTCCAAACACTGAGATTCTATGTGATAATTCCATGTCAATTGAGGTCTTAGCAGAACTGACAGTTGTAGGATATGATTCCCTATGGGTAAATACCATTAGCACAGCTCTTTTCTAATAACATTTGTACTGACTCCTGCTGGAGGAGTGATATTTGCTACGCGGCTGCTCCATCTGAGACAGTTTTATTCCAGTGAGATTTTAGTGTATTCCTGTGTCGTATCTCCTCTTGCTTTTCTGTTGCTTCCGCGTGACGCCACAGTCCAAATTTAAAAGCCAGAAGTGTTGGTGGCAGGAACGTCTTAACAGAGAGGGAAATGAGGTCTCTGTGATTTATAAACCTTTTCCCGTCAATTATTGGAAGCAATACAGCTGTATTCCTCCCAGTCACAGGGAAGCAAAGCTGTTGATGGCAGTGATGCAGGTGGTTTGGTCTTTCCAGGGTCCGGAGTGCAGCTGTCTTGGAGCAAGGCAGCAGAGGAAGAACACAGTGCCCAGCACCCAACCGGTGCTCCACAGCTTCACTGGATCCCGTCCTGCTCCCAGCCCCAGCAGGGCTCCCCACGGCTCCCATCCTGCCCAGCACAGCCCCAGCCCTCACACAGAAGCCAACAGAGCCCTTCACCAGTTCTCTCATGAGCTATTAACATGAATGTAAGAAAAATAATTTCAACGACCTGAAGCGTGCCATCTCTTTTGAACACATTCGGGGCGACCCCAACTCCTGTTTGATTTTGCACAACGATGCGAAACACACCTGAAACGTTTGAAATGATTGCATGTTGTTTCAACGCTGTCCTTTATTTAAACAAGGAGCCGTGCTACCTTGAGTCATTCATATTTATGGATGTTATTTTAATACCCGACGCTTGTATTTATAAAGAGGAGAACATTATTCATTTTCTCATGGTTTATTTTTCTGCAAGATGCTACTGGGAAACTGGGAGATGCCAAATCAGAAAAACCACATTGGAAGTGTAGTGGGCAAAACCGGTCTACAAATTACAGCATCTTTTTTTTTTTTTCCCTTTTTTTTCTTTTTTTCTTATTCCTCAAGACCTTCAGTCTTTGTTGGCATGAAACACTTTTGTTAAATATGAATTGTAGTTTCAAAGCAAGTGTGTGCAAATAAAAATACTGATCATTATGTTGCAAGAGTTTGCTCTGCTTTGGTGGGAATTCATTTCCAAATGTGCTGTGCAGATGCTCTGGTGTGGATGCTCCATGCTCCATCAGCCATGGGCCTCGCTGGCATCCAGAGCAGAATCCTACTGGACTGAAACCCTCGCACACAGAATGCCAACCTGAGCCCTTGTTAAATTCCTGTTAATAAATTGAGAGAACAAGAGGCTAAACTGGGGGAAAGGGGTGCGTGTACGGACAGCCTGCAGGTCTGGTGCAAGTGCTGCTGTTATGACACAGGGAGCTAGGGGTGGAGTAGCAGCTCCTGGAGTGGGTTTCCTGCACCTCAGCCTGGTGCTCCCCCTGTTGGGGCCGATGTCATTTTATTTTCAAGATTCAGAAGCTGTGTACAAACTCTGCAACAACTTGACGGACACATTCTTTCTCCGCTGGCTCTCAGACATATTGCATCTTGTGCTAACTCAGTAATTGAGTTAGTTTAATTTGCAGAAAAATCTGGCTGACTTTGCCCAAAGGAATGCATGAAATCCATTCATTTTATTTCATTTTATTTTTTGGTGGAAACAGCACTTCCAGGCCACCCCCCACTGCTCAGTTCCATCTGATGCGCACGGCTTCTCTGCAGCCCGTGCCAACCTCTCTTCCCAGCCTTGGCGCTCCCTGCAGCACACAGCCCAGAGCTGGGGGCACCACGGGCTTTGCCCACATCCATCCCATCCCCTCGGCCATTCCAATGGGGCTCTGGGTGCTTGGCTTCACCAGCCCAGAGGATTTTTGCAGTGCTGGTACGTGTGTGGGAAATAGAACCACCTCTCCGCAAACTGCTGGAGTAGCTAAAGATGGTTGCATTAATTACTGCAGGGTGATTAGAATCCCACCTGGCTCTTCAGAGGCATCATTGCTGCTGTGCTGGAAAAATCCATAGTCAGCCCTGTAGAGATGAACTGAGGAGGGGCTCAGGAGGGACGTGGCCAGATGCTTTCCCCGATGGCACCAGGTGTCTGTCACCTTCCCACAGGGCGACAGGGGTCCGACCAGGGACAGAGAGAGGTGATCTGCACCTTCAGAGCTGGCCACGTAGCTTTCTTAAGGGCGTTTTTCCCAAAGGAGAGGATGAAACAAGGCAGATATGGTGGGAAATGAATCAGCGCTGCCTCCTTCCAGGGGTTTGCTGCATTCACTGCCCTGGAGATGGTATCATCCCCTGACTGCCAGAGGGAGATCAGGTCAGGTGTGAGGAGGGAGATTCTTCCCTCAGTGGGCAGTGAGGCCATGGCACTGCATAGAGCTGTGGGTGCCCATCCCTGGAGGTGCCCAAGGCCATGGAGGGGGCCAGGGCAGCCTGAGCTGGGGGGACAGCCAGCCCATACTGGGGGGTGGATCCCAACCCCAGCACTCTGTGGTTCTATGGTGAAAGCTGCCAGTGGTGAAAGTGAGAGCAGAAGGGAGGAAAGAGCTCAGGACAGAGATGAGAGCTTGGCTCAGCTCCTGGTCCTTCTGGGATACCTCGTTCAATGCTCTTGCGCCTGCTTGACCCTAACATCATTAAAAGATCAGTAACAAATCCCAGCATGATACAAATCACACGGAACACTGTTACCCTTCATACAAATGCTCTGAGGCTTTAATGAGTGCCCTCTGAACCACTTCCCACACCACAACCTCTGCAGGGCCCTTCACATCCCCTCCCAGGGCCGTGTGGGGCTGTAGGATACACAGCCTCAGCTCTCATCAGTTCGAATGAGGCCCATAGGATTACAGAGGGCGTTTTATTTTAAACAAAGAGTGTAACTTCCATTGGCACGTGCGCCTCTGTTGCCCCATAAGTCAGGGCCCCTTGGGAGGCTGCCTCCCAAAGGCTCTGCTTTTTCTTTTTAATCTATATCTATTTTTAAGCTTTCTCACAGTGTGTGGGTGCGGAGCTGAAAATAGAGCCTCACCTCTCCATGTGCTTCTCCCCCTGCAGCTCCAACATTGTGGGCTGAGCTCAGGGCTGCGCCGGAGCTGATGTCTTGAATTTGATGTAGTGTGAGCAGCATGCAGGAACCCCCCCACCCAACAGAGACCGGGCAGCTGCCAGCATCCTTTGGTGCTGTGCATTTTCCCAAATCTCGCAGCAGAGCATCTCGGCAGCCTCCATTTTGAGTATTTCCTAGCTGCTGTGGGCTCTCTGGGGAGCTGGGGTCACTGCATCTACCAGCCCTCTTTCCTCAGGCACAAGCTGGAATTTGGGGCTGGTATGGCTTTTTCCTTCCTGTGCCCAAAATGCTGCTGACAACCCCTGGTTGGTGGCTGCTGCCCATCACCACACCAGATGTCACAGTGTGCACAGGGCAGCTCGTGGGGCTCCTCCTTATCCTCCTGCAGAGCAGAGCTGAGTAATTCAGCAAATTGGAGGGAGCAGAGAGAAGCCAGAGGGTCCCCATCATTCTGTGTCCCTTCATTCTGTGTCAGGCAGGATGTTGGGACCATTCGCTGGGCGATATTCTGTGTTCTTTGTTGTTATCTCTGCTAGAAAGGAAACGACTCTCAGAAAGGTTCCCTGAGGACATCAGTGCAGCAGTTCAGCACTGAGAGCCAAAAGGAGGTGGGAGCTGTCTAGGACCAATACTACCAAGCCAGAAGAAGTGATCACACAGTACAGCTTTGCACCCACCCAGGGCTTTCTCTTCTGGTGTGAGGACAGGTGCAGCAACAGCCCTCATTTCCTTCTGCAGAAAGTGTCCTCATTCAGTGCATAAATGAAAGGATCAGAGCCAGCTGTGTGCAGGGTTTTGGTTACACCACTGCATGCTGTGCCAGATCCCACCTGCCTCCTCTCACTTACAGGGCTGCACAGTGAACTCTGAGCTCTCTTGGATGGGAGCATAGGGGCAAGGAGAGAATCGAATGAAAGCAGGGAACAAAGAGGACAAAGATCTTTGTTTCAGGGATGCTGAAATGCAAGGTGCCTGGGCCTGCTGCTGCAGAAGGGGTTTTCTCCTGGTCCTCATTGCTTTTTGCAGCCAGTGGGGCTGGTTTCCCAATCAGCTGCAGCCAGCTGATTGGGAAAGTGCTGCTGAGCAGGTAGGAGCTCTGCTGTGCTGCTTTGGGTGCCTCTCACACCTGGTCCTGGTTCACATGATCAGATGAGCAGCAGTGGAAAATCCTTCTGAGTGCTTTAGTCTAAGTACATCTGCATGGAAGCAGAAGGGGATGGGGAAAAAAAAAAGAGACTGAGGCCCAAAATGTGTATTTCTAATTGATTATATGCATGGCTGCTGGGGGCCTCTTACACTGTACTGGTTAATTATGTCACTGGCTACTCGCACTGCAGCCTTTTTCCTGTTGTATTCAAACAACCCTGCCCAGTGTCCAAGCAGATCACACAGCAGTTCCATTCTGGAGAAAATGGGTTTGGATTTGTTGTTTGAAAGGTGTTGGCTCTGTTATGTTTTGCCACATTCTGGCTGGAAAAATCAAAACTTAGACACCTGCATCAGCTTTTATTACTGCTGTAAATCGAAACAGAGCTCAACAAGCCAGAGCGTGCGGCTCCATTGATTTCAGATGAGCTATCCAGCCACCACCTCCTCTGCACCTCATATCTCACTTTATTTTGAATTATTCCATTCAAGCTGTTGGTGCTTTGCTGGCTGGGGACATGGTGGATGGATGGAGACGTGCCATGCTGTAGCCCAGCGCTGAGGAGTGGGAAAGTACAGCTGGGACAAAGCATGTGCAGAAAGTGTGACCCAGTATTTCTTAGAGACTGAATCTATTAGATTTGTAATTAACAAATGACTTTCGTTATTTTCCTGCTGGCAGACCTCAGAGGTACCTTCCTTGCAGCCATCCCAGGTAGCTGTGCCCCGTGTCACCGCTGTCATGGCCGGGACCAGCCAGGGGACAAATGCCCTCAGAGCCCTGCACAGTGGCAGCTCTGTGCCACGTTGCTCTGTGGAGCACTGGAGGTGACAGCAAAGAGCTTCCCTCACCCAGCAGGAGCCACCTGCACAGCACGAGCTTTGTGCCCTTCCTGCTGTGTCTGAGGTGGTGTCCCACTGCTGGGCACCCTGACAGAGCCATGGCCTCATTCCTGGCTCTGGACTCATTTCTGTGTGTTTTGGCTGAATCACTCAGCCTGGCTGTGCTTTCCAGGGTCTGCAGCATGCGCCCCTTTGTCCCTTTCTCCTTTAGCCCTGGCTTTCTCTACCTTCGTCTTAGTACTGCCAAGCTGGCTTTCTCCAATGTGCTGGCTTTGTGCCCTCCAATCCTCCCTGTCGGCTGTGTGTCCTCAGACCTGTGCTTGTTTGACTCCGGTGGCTGCAGACAGATTTGCCCTTCCCAGCTCCCAGGTGAGTGGTGTCCCAGGTGGCACAGCCAGGTCCCAGGCAGATGGGCAGGAGGTGAGAGAAAGGGGATGGAGGGAAAGGATGAAAAAGGGAAAAGGTAGGGAGTAAAAAAAGGGTGAGTGGAGGGAAAGAGAGAGAGTCAAGAAAAAAGGTGAAAGAAGAGGAAGGAATGGGGAAAGAAGGGATAAAAGGGAGCAGGGAGAGGGGGTAAGAGGAAGGAAAGGAGGATGGAGAGGAAAGGAGGGATGGAGGAAAGGTGCTTTTAAGGAAGGAAGGAGGGTGAATGGAGAAGGGGGGGGAAGGAAGGAGGGATGGCTGGAGAAAAAGGAGGAGGAAGGAGGGAGGAGGGAAGGGGCACGGAGGAGGGCGGTGGGTTGGCCCCGCCGGCGCCATGTGATGCCCGCTCCTCCCGGGTTCTCCCGGCGCAGCGCGGAGGAAACATCCCGGGGCCGGAGAGCAGCGCTGCGGGGTCGGTGAGTGCGGGAGCAGCGGGGACCTTGCTGTGTCCGTACGGATGGGTGGAGGGCACGCGGTCCCGGTAGGAGCTTCGTGGGGCTTTTCCCGAAATGCATGGAAAAGCCAGAAAGTTCAATGCCTGAGAGGAAGAGGGAGGGATCTGGGAAGTGCCGTGTGAGCGCGGAGCAGAGGGTTGGAATGTGGTACGTTCGTTCATGGTCCGTAACCCCGCTGGATTCGGATGCGCTGTGGGAGCCGACCCCGGGGGCACCGCCCTGGGCTCAGCCGTGCTCGGCCCCGGCTGTGTGCGGGCAACGGGGTGGCGCAGGGCCGCAGAGCCCCGGGCTGTGCTGGAGCGATCCGTGCTGCGTCGTGTGGGATCGCCCCTGCCCCGCTGCTGGGGTGCCGGGCTGTGGGAGGGCACAGGAACCCCGGCTGAAAGCTCCGGCTGGATTCGGCACACGGGGGACCCCGATCCATGCTGCTCAGCCCGAGGCTGTTCTGCTCCAGGAGATCGGAGCCCTGGGGTGCGGTGAGCATCCTCACGTTTTACCCGTCGTTTCTGAACGTCCGTCCTCGTGTATTTTTCACAGGGAATATAAAATCCACTGTAAGTCAGGGGCTGCCAATGCCTTCTGGTGTCGTTAACCCCTCAGAGGGGGCAGCTATGTGAGAAAATCTGACCTGCTCGTTAAGTGGAGTAAAGTAAAGAGGGTAAAAAAAATGCTGGATCGTGTGTTGCCATATGAACAAAGCTCACAGGGATGTGGTGCTTGTCTTCTCTTCTCCACACGCTCCTTATTCATATCCTACAAAAGGATATGGAACATGAAATGTGGGATTTCAGTCATCCCGGCAGCGAGCTGAGGGTTCTGACATGCAGTTTGGCTGATGATTAATTGCTTGCCATTGTGAGGAACTTTATCAGCCCCTGATGTGCGGCAGTGCTCAGGGTGCACAGAGCAGTGGTGGTGTCTGGAGAGCAGGTCTGACCTGTCGCCATCACTGTCCCCCATGTACCCCGAGCCTCTGTGTGCAGAGGGCTCTGGGGAGGCAAACCTTTGGTGAGGACAGCAGAAGCAGCACAAATTCAGCAGGAATGTTAAAAAGGAGGATTTTTAACTGAATTTCATGTGATAGCAGTGGGTGCTGGTGGTGTGACCCCAGCAGGGAGCTTTGCAGGAGCATCCCCACATCTCCATCTCAGCTGCACTTCGGGTTCGTTGCAGGGCACTGCTTCAATCATCACGAGCCATAAAAGAGCCCAGCAACCCCATCACTGCTGCCTCACCTCAGTCAATGTGCAGCAGCTCCACGTGGCATCCAGGGCACCAGGGGGAGGCTTCTGTGCTTGTTTCTCCAGCTCCTTCTTGTATTAGAGTAGCTGCTGAATATATTCATCGAGGCGAATGAATCCCCATCTGGCTGCGTCTGTCCCACCGTATTTGCAGCTTCAGCTTCTGTTATGCAGGGGGAAGTGAATAGAAGATAAGAAAGGGAAATAATGCACGAGCCCACAGAGGCTTTAACGCTATCAGAGAGCTGTGATCTGCGCAAGTGTGCGGCTCCTGCGGGTGCCAGGAGCATCTCTGTAAGGCAGCTGGGAAGATGTAAAGCCCTGATTTTGGGGTGACATATTTAAAATGACTGTGGTGCAGTCTAGACCCAAAATTTACCTGAGAGCCTTAATCTTGCTGAAATGAAGGGGGGTTTTGGATTCTAGGTGTGCTCTAGAAATGCGATAATCAAAATCACAGCAATTTGTATTACTGTGCAGCCACAAACTTCTGACATTTGCAGTAAAATATTTACTGTGAACATGGGATTTGTCAAAGAGCCACTCTAATGCATTGCCAGGCTCAGAAAATGTGCTGTTACAGGTGAGAGAGGTCTGTGTGGTCCCTTTGGAAGATGGGGCTTGCTGCTCTTCCTGTATTATAAAGGAATTGTCTCTGCTCATCAGTGGAAAACCTCACTGGAGCTGTGCTTATAGCCACACTGAGGAGCATTATTGGAACACTACAACAGATGGCAACCACTGACCCAGGACAGCTTGCAGATCATCATTTTTGTACTCAGTCCCCAGGACAAAGTCACTCAGTGAGTGCCACGTCCCACACGCTGCCATGATGCTCAGCAGCACGTCCCATTGCATTTCTTGCCATCCCCAGCTCAGCCCATGGCAGTTTGGGACTGGTGGCTCTCAGGGATGCTCAGAGCTGCCCTGACCTGGTGTTCAGCAGAAGACTGCCCTCACTCAGCTATGCTGGGATACCCTGGAAGCTGCAGATGGTGAGAAGCAACACAGCAAACCTGACCTAGAAAGCCGAGTGATTTGGGAAGTTGTGCTAAATCACACTGATGCTGGAGCTGCTGCTGTAGTGTGTTTCTCCTCAAGCAGAGGAGAGGTGGGCAGCAGGCAGGCAATAGATCAGCACCAAACTGCTCCTTTCTCTGCAGCTGAGGGAAAGGGAGAACGGCTGAAGGGGAAAATGATATCTCTGTGTCATTGTCATCTGTGTCAACTGCTGTACAGGGCTGTCTGCAAAACGCCTTACAGGCAAAACGGGGCAGAAGACACCTGATCATTACAGAGGTGGAGGAGAGGTGCTGCTTATTACATACTTCAATGTCACATAACCTCACTATTGAACACAATGAGCTACACAAAGCAAAAGCCTTCCCTATGCCAAGATGGAGCCAAACTTAGAATCTTGGCATCATTAAGGATGGAAAAGGCCTCTAATATCATCAAGTCCACCTGACAACCCACCCCCACTGTGCCCCTTTCTCTCTCTGACATGCAGAAAATCCCCATGGGAGCCACGCAGCTGCAGGCACTGTGGAGGGGAGCAGCACAGGATCTCCTCCTGATTCACAGGTACTGGGGTCACCTATCCCAGCACAGGGGGGAGAAAGGGCTTTAATTAGCTCATGATGCTATTTTTTCCTCCCAGCACTGCTTAATTTAGCTCATGCTGCCATGCATTGCCACTACAGGGAGAAGAAGGAAATGGGGGTGCTGGCCCTGCTCGGCAGTGGTTGGGACTGGAGATACTGAAAAGCTCTCAAATGTAAGGAAGAGGTTTCTTCTCCTTTTTTAGTACTCAGTACCACTGCAGGACTTCACGCTGTATTGAATGAAACATGGAAGTGAACAAGAACCAAGTGCTGAAGATTCAGTATTTCATTAGACAAACCTCCCATCTGTTGGGTGTGGGGAGAGCAGCTGGCCAAGCCAGCTCCATGTGCAGGACTTGCATTGCCATCACTCATCTGTGCTGCTGCCAGGCCAGGGGCAGCTGAGGGAAGCGCTAAGCTGAAGGCAGAAGAGGGTCACTGGATCACCAGGGTGCTGATTTATTTAGGATGTGAATTGCAATCTGTGATTTACAGCATACAGCCGTTAATGGGCAGGCACAGCTCCACGCAGTGCATAGCCCATTGCCCAGCTGATTTGCTCTGCAGCCTCAAATATCACCCCCCTTTATTCTTCCTTTGAGGCTCTCTGTAGAGGCAGAGGCTTGAGTCACATTCCTGGCTGGGAGCATCTGACACAGTGTGAGGGGGAATACTGGGTGTGAGCTGATGTGTGCAGAGGGTGAAAGGGGAAGGCTCCCCTATGTGTATATATAGGTTATATATATATATATATATATATATGGTTTCTTGAGAACAGCAGTTGGGTGTGAGGGGCATGGACAGTATTCTGAGCCCTGTCCTTTCCTATTCTCCTATTCCCCTCTTGAGAACTGTGTTCCATGTACTGCTCTCCCACCAAACAGTAGGATCAGATCTGCAGTGTGGTTGGAAGATCTGTCTGCTGTCCCCACATCCCCCTGACCCCACCCTGTGCCCCCCTTAGGTGGGTTGCAACAGGGCACAGAGCTCAGGCTGAGCCCTTTCCCATTGCCTCAGACCTCCTCTGGGGCACCCAACACCCAAAGCACCAACCAGTGTCATCCTCCAGCGATTTCCCTTCAGAGCCTGAGCTGCTACACTCTGAAACCTTCTATCAGCTGGGGTTAAATGAGGTAAGAGCTGTAAAGTGCCAAGGAGAGAGACGTGTGTGCTGCTGCTGATAGGGAGGAAATGCTCAGCTTGAGGGTTTAGGGATATGGCTGCACACAGACAGGCTGTGCTGGGCCGGGGGGGACCACTGGGTCGATGGTTTTATTTGTTGAAAGTTGTTGGCATCATCCGAAGCCATTAGTGGGACTAAGCTGGCACGGAGCCATGGTGGCTTGGGAAAGTGTCTGGTAAGAGCTGGGGGATGGAGGTAAATCTCAGCTGCTGCTCCTTTGACCCTGGGATATCATTTTATCTCGTTGCCTTTGGTTCTCAAGCTGAAGGTGGGCTCAGTTGCACCCATCCTTGCCTGGCCCACACAAGAAGGGTAGGTAAAGGGCAAATCCTAAGTGACCCCATCATAATGTGCGTTGGTGGTGACCAATACAGTGTGGCAGTCATATATTTTTAATTCTAAATATTTTTCAGGTGTTCTTTATATTTGCCAACAAGCAAAAAATTGATGGGACTGTCACTGGCGTGGCTTAAACGAGGTTTAAATAACTCATTAGCAGCCTTCTGTTTTTTAATGCAATCCAAACAACTCTCTTGAGAGCCCGTGAGCGCAGTGTGCTCGATGCGGTCGATGCTCGTGTTTCCATCCCGCGGTGACAGCCATCACCGTGCTGGCGGTGCTGTTAGCAGCCATGGGAAGCTTTCAGGTCTGGTATCGATCCTTCTGAAGTTTATGGCTGCTGGATGGAGCGCTTACTGGTGCTGGTTCACACTGCCATGAGCTGGGCTGCTTTGTTTCTTACTATCAGGCTAACTCACCCTCCTCCACATCCGAAAGATTTATTTCTGTACTTAATTTTTCCAATATGTAATTTCTTTCTCAGAAACAGAGCCGACACATTTCTTTGTGACAGTAATGCAGGTCTGTAAAGCTTCCTTACATATTTCCCTGTAATACCTGCTCATGGGATCCACACTGCAGCCTGGCTCTATCCCTGCAGCCATCCCAGAGCACCAGCTGGGAACATGTGAGCTCGGTGGGAACTGCTGTGCTGCTTTGCCACCCTTCCCTACTACTTTAGAGTTGCAAAGGATCAAGCTGGGCTCTTAGGGGTTCACCCAGAGGGAGCAGCATGGGGTAGGGCTGCCCAAAGTAGTGACCACCTGCCCCAGGCTGTGGTCCCCTCTTCTTGGCCCATTTGTTCTTGCCCTGCACTGCTCTCTGAGCAGCAGGTTGAGCTGCTTGAATGCCCTGTATTTTTAGCAATAGCCCAATTTCCTCATCGCAGCTTGGTGTATGCTGCCTTTCAGCTCAGCTCCATCACAGCTCACGCTCTTCTCGTGCTGTTCCCTGATGTTCTTTGTACCTCTCTTACTCACTCAGTGGGTTTCCTATCCCCCATTTTCCAAGCTTCATTCCTCCACCTTTTGTTCTCCTCAGCCTCACCCACTGCTCCATGGCTGTGCCTTAACCTCTCTTTGCTCCACTTTGCCAGCAGCGGGGAGCAGAGTGGCTTTTCCACGACAGACACAGGCTTGTGCTGAACCCAGCAACCCTCTGCAAACCAAACCTTCCCCTCTCGTCATCTCTGATAACCCTGTCTGTGCTTCCCCTCACCACAAATATCAGCAGGTGGGAAACACTGCCCCAGCCTGGAGATCAACAGCTGCCTCCTCTTCATGGCTCAGCCCTGCGAGCAAGGAGCACGGCGTTATGCTGAGCTCATGAGCAGGGATGCACTGGCACAGCTCATCCTGCCCAGGTGACGTTGACTTTTCCCAATCCATCCACATAGCCCAGGGCAGGACGATGTTTTCTTTCTGTGGCAGTGGAGCAGGACCTCATGTCACTGCTGGACCTGAGCGAGCTGTGTTAGGAGCACTGCCAATGCCCACGTCAGTTTTTTCAGGGCTCAGTCCCAGTGAGGGGCATGGACACTTCCATCAGAAGCTGAAGCTCCAAAACAAAAAGAAAGTTCCTTATGAAGACTGTGGGTTGCACTGCAGACTGCCTTCAGCATTACCTGGCAACTACCAGTGGTCGCTGTGTGGTTGAAGGAGCAGGAGCAATTCTAAGATCCTCCTTCTTGCAAACCTCCAAGGCTATATTCATTTAAAATACAGACACAGCTGGAAACCGAGCAGCATCACCTTTTCAGCAGTATGAAGCACAACACAATTTGTGAAGGTTACTGGGGACTAAATCCCTGCTGAAAATCGATCCTCTTTGTGTCCTTGAGACAGCTTTCCCTTGGTAGCCTGGCTGATTCCACCAGCACTGGCCACAGGGAAGCACTGTTCTGAATGGCACCATTCCTCAGCCCCACTTCATCAGGTCTGATTTAATTTGCCAGCGAGGCAGCAGCAAGTGGCACTGTGATGAACCCGTGATTACATGGAAATTGAAGTGTGAGAGTGAAAAGAAATGGGGCAGTTGAGAGGTGTGATTCCACTGCCCAAGCCCCTTCCTGTGACTGACATCAGTCCCAATGACCACTATAAATGGTACCAATTAGGTATATTTTCTAATCCCTGGGGTTGATAGATAACAAAGGCGTCATGTACATAACTGTTTTTCTCTGTGAAACTTTATCTGGACTTTCACATATTCCCTACTTTGATTTTTGGCTTCTTAATAACAACAAAAAAAAAAGTAATTTGTTAATGATATATCTGCCAAGAATAGATTCCTGCTCCTTTTACCATTTTGGCACCAAAATATCAAGAAGGATGAGGCATTCTGTAGCAAATAACATTCACTTTCAAGTGGCAACTAGAAAATAGGGTTCCAAGTTAGGGAGAAGGGGGATGAGCCAGGAGAGGCATGCTTTGCATGGTTGTATTACTGGACATATGCAGGGATGGGGCATAGCACGTTACCACCTCGTAAAGCTCTGGAGTGCTGTCCCAACTTCTTCAGCTCTGTGTGGGTCCATTCCCTTGACAGCAAGGTTGTCCTCATGGCTGCTGGGCTATGGGAGGTGCAGACAGATAAAAACCTTAAAAATAGATCTCTACCAAAGGTGGAAAGCTTGCAGGAACATGAGCTGGAACGTTTGCTAGGGCTGTCTGTAAATGACAGCTCTCCCCTTCCCGTAGGTCGGTACCTTCTGGGAAATGGCTCGGTGTGAACGTAGGAAGAGCCAAATCTTGATTTCGTATGGGAGAGGGCTGTCAGAGCTGCTGCAGCACTTGAGGGTGCAAATACATCTGCTTCCTACCAATATGTACTTGTCTGCTTTCTCCTCGGGGGTATGCAATAACAAAAGCCTCTCTCCTTCCCTCTCAAGACTCTGCAGGTCTCCCAGCAGCGCTTCAGTCCTGTTTCCCCATCTTCCAGCTCTGTTCACACACTGGTGCCTATGGCTTTTTTACCCTAGAAGAGGAAAGCTGGCAGTGTGGTGAAGATGTGATGGTGACCTGGAGTGCACAGAAGTGTATTTCAGTCAGGCAGTTCTTTGCTGATCTATTAACGCAGTGCCTTCAAGCCTTAACAGCTCCCATGCTGAAGCTCCATGGCTCACTGCCACTCATGGGAGCATTTGGGTGCTGAGATTTGGCTAAATCTGGGTGGAAAGTATGGGCTGTGGCTGAGCAGCAGGGATCCTGCCCTGACCCAGCCATCGTATGCCCACCGTGGCTGGGAGGCACTTTGCATTCCCCATCCATCAGCGCATCCTGTGCTTTCTTTAACGGCTTACATCAGCTCATCCAACACCAAGGCAAAGCTTTTGTCACTTCTATTCCCTACAGAAGCAACACGGTGGACGCCGGCGGCCGCAGCCCCTCTGCCCAGACATCCCCCCATGCTTTTGGGGATGAGCGCCTGCAGCAGGAAGGCGCTGACCCTGCTCAGCAGCGTGTTCGCCGTCTGCGGCCTCGGCCTGCTGGGCATCTCCGTCAGCACCGACTACTGGCTCTACCTGGAGGAAGGCATCGTCCAGCCCCAGAACCAGTCAGCTGAAATCAAGCTGTCGCTGCATGCGGGGCTCTGGAGGGTCTGCTTCCTGGCAGGTACGGCCTCCTCCTCCTCATGTCCCCATCCTACTGTGATATTTTGCTTCCAAAGTCAGGCACTGCGCCTGGTAAGCACCCCAGTAAGGTGGATAAATCTGTCCCGGCACGTAGGTCTGCAGAGTTTGCTGTGCTGCCACGACCCCTCGGCCCGTTGCAGTGCCTGGGCAGCTGCCCAAACCCTCTGTTTTGTCCCTGCAAAATTGGGATTCGGCTCAGCTGAAACATTCCCTCATTTCATGCTGCTTTTGGCAAAGCGGTGTGGGTCAGACAAAGCCAAAGTGAAGGGGAGTTGGATGCACAGATCAAGAACTGAGAGGAGGGAGGGGCTCCAGTGTGTGCTCCCAGGTGACCCCAAACCCTCTGCCCTCAGGATCGTGTTTTGAGGTCTAAGGAAATCCCAGAACCCAGGGTGAAGTTTGGAGCTCCCAGAACAAATTCACCCCAAGCTTACACAAGGAAGCACTGCGACCGTGGGGATTTTAGCACTGTTTTGTTCAGTGTGCCCACACACACATATGGGATTGGCTCAGCTGATGCTTTCCTGAGCCAGTGCTGGCACCTGGGGGTCACGTCCTGCTGTCACTGCTTTAGCAGTGACACCTGAAAGCTGGGCAGCTGCTCTTGCAGGGTGACAGTAGCAACCAGTGGATTTCTTCAGCACCAAACGCAAACACTGAGATGCAAGCAGCACTAAACACCATGGCTGTTTTCCTCCATGCAATGAAATTAATTTGAAAGTCACTTCATCCCCCACCAAAACCATAATAGGTGGGCACGCTGCAGGCCTGGCTCTGTCTCTTTTTGCTGCAGGTGAGGAACGTGGCCGGTGCTTCACTATAGAATACGTCATGCCCATGAACATCCAGCTGACATCTGAATCCACAGTCAATGTCCTGAGTAAGTGACTTGGTGGGGACTTTGCATCCTGCAAGGCACCAAAGAGCCCTTAGAGATCAACCCAATAAACCCCTCTGTGCCCTTGTTGTACCAGCTCCTGGTTCCCTGAGGGTGCTCCAAGCAGGGATGCATTGACAATTTCTATATGAAAAAATGCAGAATCCAATGTTTGCAGGTTTTTTTCTGGGTAATTCTTCACATGAAAACTCCCAGAAATGCAAATTCTAACAGGGGTTTCACTCAGTTCATTAGCAAAGACACACTAGAGAGAGGAACCTGTGCCAGGGGCTCATGCAATATGGGCAGGACATAGGGTGCTGATCTGTCCCTGTTTTCCTCTGCTCCTCTCCCATCAGAGATGATCCGCTCTGCCACCCCCTTCCCTCTGGTCAGCCTCTTCTTCATGTTCATCGGCTTCATCCTGAGCAACATTGGTCACGTGCGGCCACACAGGACCATCCTCGCCTTCGTGTCGGGGATATTCTTCATCCTGTCAGGTGAGTTCTGCTGGGCAAGGTTTTCCCTTGGTAGTCCTCCTTTCCCAGTTATTTCAAGCACAATTTCACAGTTCCAGAGTTTCACCTGCCACTCTGTTCATAAAGGCAGGTGCTGCTTCATCAGCTTCAACCCCAACATATTTCTCATTCTCTTCCTCCTTGGTTCTCCCAGGTCTGTCCCTGGTGGTGGGGCTGGTCCTCTACATATCCAGCATTAATGATGAGATGCTCAATAGGACCAAGGACTCGGAGACATTCTTCAATTACAAATACGGCTGGTCATTCGCATTCTCTGCCATCTCATTCCTTCTCACAGAGGTACTGGCAGCTCTGAGACATCCCTGTAAAGAGTTCTGTCTGTTCTTAGCCACTGAGCATTGGCATGGGAGAAAAAGAGGGCTATAAGGGCAGTCAATCATGATTTGATGTGGAGCGTACACATGGAGGAGCAGGAGATGGGTTTGGGCTGCTGTGTTCACTGCAGGGCAGGGAAGTGACTTTCCTTTATGAGCTTGCAAGCCATCAGCGGGGCAAAGAAAGCCATTCATCTTCTTTCTCTCCCCTACAGAGCGCTGGGGTGATGTCTGTGTACCTGTTCATGAAGCGATACACTGCCGAGGACATTTACCGACCTCACCCCGGCTTCTACCGACCCCGTCTGAGCAACTGCTCTGACTACTCGGGGCAATTCCTGCACCCAGATGCATGGGCGCGGGGCCGTAGCCCGTCAGACATCTCCAGTGAGGCATCTCTGCAGATGAACAGCAGCTACCCGGCTCTGCTCAAGTGCCCCGACTACGACCAAATGTCCTCATCTCCGTGCTGAGTGTCACCACCACCCACCTCGTGGTCCCAGCGGCTGGTGGTCACCATCCTCACTCTGCTCATCGTTTTTAGGCCTCTGTTTCAGGGCAATTGTCTGTTTATAGGAGCAAAAATATAACCACAGAGATTGGTTATATAACCAATAATGTAACTTAGGGAATTGGAATCATTTTTCTTTCTTTGTTGTTGGTTTTGGTTTGTTTTTTTTTTACTTATTTATATTTCTCTACATAACTGAAATCTGTCCACAGACCTCTTCCTTCAGGTCTTCGTGCTGAGCTAACAGCAGTTCTGCCTGAGGAAGAAAGCCAAGGCTTGACTCAAGAGCAGAAAAAGAAAATAGAGTAGAAGTAGTGGAAAACAATTATTCTTTCTTCAAGGTTTAGGTAGGCTGTAGAAATTTGTGCATTTGGCTGTCATTAATTGTAAACTCACTGGCCTGAGAAAGCGTAAAGGATTTGTGTAACTTTCCAAGAAGTAGTCCTTATTAGAAAAATAAGAAATTTGACTTGAATGGATATTTGCTGGTCAATACCTCTCGTTGCTGGATACCACTTCTAACATGGCTGCAACGGGAAATGGCCATCTTTCTCAACTATACCTCAGCAGGCTCAGATGCCAGCAGGTTGGCATTTCTCTGTGGCCAATGTCACGTCCTCATCCTGGAGGCACTGCAGCCACAGGTGCTCAGGCATTGCCTTCCCTTCACCATCCCAGTGATGGGGTCTGAAGAGCAGCTGGGAGGATTTCAGTTCAGCATCAAGTGGAAGACTACCTAAAACCTTCCTGTGGGAAACACTAGGCACAAAATTTAGGGAAATCATGTCTATCTGGGCAAGGCCCAACCTAAAATGGAAGTTATTTCAGTGAAAGGTGTGAAATGGCATAGTTGAAACTAATGGCACCCAACCACCATAGGAAAGTAGTTGATCTTTGTTTTAATTTGGCAGAAAAATGGAATTTTAGCTGCTTTTTATGTGCATGTATGGGACTTGTTTTGAGGTTATATATTTTAAGTTGTCAAATGATGCACTTTGGTCCTAAGAGAATGCTGCCGGGTTGAGAGCATCCATCTGATCGAGCATGCCATACCAGCTGTGGGCTCACTGCCTTTCCAAAGGAACTTCCTCAAACTTCAGTTCTGATTTTTATTCTGAACCTTTCTGGACATTTCTGTTCTGCAAAACAAAACCCTCCAAGGACTCTTGGTATATTTAAGCTTGTTTCATCTTACTATTATTAAAACTAATAGAATATATGTATATTTGACCCCTCATTTGTAGCATATTAGATGTAGCAGAAGTGCTGAGTCATGGCCTGAAGCAATGATGGAGACCTGGTGGGAAGGCATGGCCAACCCAGGGGAGCTCAGGTGCATGCAATGAACCTGAGTGACCAGAAGGGGTGGAGCCAGGATCCTCCCCTTCCCAGACCTCATTTAAGGGTTGGCAGTGGAGGCAAGGAGATCTTGCTGGAGATCTCTGCCTACTTGAAGCCTCCTGAAGGTAAGCAGCTTCTTCCTTTATTTCTGTGCTTACAGCTGTTGCATTTGAGTAAATTCTCACATGCTGCAGCCTGGAATCTTGCTGCTCTGCTGTCATTGCTGCGTAATGAAAGTTCCAATGCTTTATCATTACTTATAAGCTATTCTAAAATTAGTTGCAAGTCTTGAGCAGCCACTGCTATCTGTATTGATGCTGCCACTCATCCTGGGGACCTTGCTGTAAGCATACCTCAGAATAATGTCCTCGAAGCCTGTCTGTCCAGGAAAACTTGGCTTAAGTCAGCCCGTGGATCCCAAAGAATGTTTTTGAATGCCTCGTGACAGCTGACCAAGTAGGAAAGACAGTCTCAATCTAGTTTAACGGATTTGATGTTGCTGTTTGGTGACTTAAAGGCTATTTGTTGCCTTTGTGTTTTCCTTTGCTTATGTTTCCTTATGTTCTCAACTCTTCTTGTAAAGGAGAACTTCAGGACTGCGTGGATGCTAAATTCCACTCCAAGGCACGTGGGCTGTCCTGCACAGGGATCTGCTCAGTGTGGTTAATCCTGCCCAGCATCCTGGGACATCCCCCCCCAGCAGTGTAACTTTCCTTTGTAGTGATTAAATACAGAATTATTCACTTTAAAGTGCCTTCCTACACTAACAGAAAGTGTGGAAGAACCTGGGGCTTTCCTGAAGGCTCCAGAGGATTTAGCGGAGTCTGGGAGCAAATTAGAAGAGTAATTATTTTAATTCACTGGGGAGATTGTCATTGTATGGCACCAGTTATGAGCCTGGGAGCTCACACATTTACCCAGTGAGGATGAGCCCTTCATAAGCACAGGACTGTGTACCACAAGCCTTGCTCCCTCAGTAATGCCACTGACTCTGGTCTCTCTCCTGTTCCAGTTTCTGTGTCAGCCTCATGTTGTCCTGTGTCTGTTTCTTGGATGGCAATCAATGAAAAGCAGAACTTAAGGATGAGCTAATAATAAATTAAAGGTTTGACACTTACAGGACTGGAGTCCTTAAAGTCACCGCCTCTGCTGCCATACTCTGGTAGGATGAGTATGAGCAGCCAGGAATAATGAGGTTCTGCTGGGGCATGCTTCACCTCATTTGCTGCTGGCATGGGGAGAGCAAGCCCTGCTACCTCAGGTGTAGCCCTTACATCAACTTCAGCCAGTGTTCCAGGGTTGTGCAGGTGAATTTCAGCCCAGCTTAGCTGGTTAAAGAGTGGATGAAGGCACAGTGTGTGCAGGTTGGTGGTTCCAAGTGTGGAGTGCTCTGCTTGTGAGCCCTTGTTCTGCCTTATAAATGCTCTTTGTTATGGTTCTGTGTTCATTTTCCCAAATGGGGGGTTGGATTATTGAAGGTCGTAGAACAAATGGAATACTCCTGTTCCTCCTTACTGCTTGCTTGTTAGCAGCTCCGTGCAGGAGCACATGGGGTGAGATTGCTGTGAGCAGGCAGGGCAGACACTGGGGCTGCTTTCCTTCACTAATGAGAGGTAACTGAATTTTTTTTTCCTTTTTCTTTGCTTTCTTCACTTCTTAAATATCGAATATAAAATAAAAGTGGCACTTTCCCCCCCCCCCCCCCCCTCTCAGTGCCTCTGCTGCACTTCTCTGTATCCCTCCCATGCTGTACAGGCTGAGGTTGTTCTGCCAACTCCCCTTCTCCAAGGACCACATGAGTTCTGTAACTATTCTGTCTGCAGCAGTTGCTCCCCTACACTCAGTGTTGCCGTGACCCAGCAGGTGCCCCCCATGCCCTGCCATGCTCATGGTGCTTTGCTGTCCTCTCTCTCCTCCATGCACCGCAGGGTTTCTATCTGTTGCTATTGTATGGATACCAAATTGCATCCTGTTCCCATGGATACAGCCTATAGGAAGGGAAGAGCTGCTGCTTGACTTTATCTTTGTGTAAGGTTTTATATAGTTGAGATTTTTTTGGGGCCGTGGGGACCTCAGTGGCAGCAGTTACAACAGGCAGGCAATGGCTGAAGCTCCCACTCTGTGCATCTGTAACTGCAAATCAGGATGCAGCAGTTTTGAAGGAAAGGAGAGGTGACTCTGGATAACAGCGTGCTGCCCATCACCTGTCCCTCCCTGGGACTGCAGGTGGAAAACAGCCCCATGGGTCGCACTGATTTGGATGTATTAGAATTATTCTTGTTTGCAGCAATATTTTGCAGTGATCAGCCTCACTCAGCTGTGCTGCCAGACTCAGTCCTGATGGCCGTGTCTGAGGAATACACTGGCTCTGCAGGAATGCTCTCCAGCCCTGAGTACTCTGTGCCACAGGCTCTGTCTGGCATTTTTATTCAAACCTTCATAGAGATCCCTAAACCTCACCCTTCTCTCCATTCCCAGTCAGAGGAGAACTATTCATGCTCAAATTGTGATTAATATGCCTTCAAAACATGCAGTGCCAGCAACCAAGGTTATTCCCCAGCAAGCCATCGCTTTTGACATCAGCTCCTGATAAATCTTCTGGCTGTGATGAGCTGCAGCTGCTTTTAATCTTTAATGCTAGAGCAGAGTGAATCCATTTCTCTGCGAGGAGAACCACGTGTGAGGGTGCAGAGGAGCTGAGTGACTCGGATCCCTTCAGCCTTGCAGCTGTTGTGGTTCAGGGCAGCAGAGCAGCCTTGTTCCAGCCAGGCCTGCCTGTTTTCTGTTCTAATTTCTCCTTTTGGAATGAGGTCAGTATTGCCCTAACTCCATCAGGCACCTGTAAGTCTGCATGTAGATGGATCCTAGAGACCCAGCATTCTGTTGCTAACCAGCAAAGTGTGTAGGCACCTGCTGGCATCCTCTGGCCACCTACACACACATCCCAGCCAAAATCAGGCATGAGCACAGTGCTTTCTAGTTGATGAGCTGCTGTTAGAGGCATAGAAGTTAGAACTGGGAGGCATACAGGGGTGAGGAGATAGAGACACCCATACCTTTCTTATTTAGCTGCAGTGATAACATTGTTAATGGGGTATGCACTCATGGAAATGCAGCCTCGAGGTCCTCACATCTGCACTGTGATGTATGCCATTTCCCCACTGCAGCTTCATGGGGGAAATCTGTGGAGAAAGCAGAAAGATGTTATTTAATTAACAAGAGATAATTGTAATAAATGCCAGGATGTTGCTTGGCTGAACTGGAGGTGAGCAGGGAGGTTTTATCTTAGTGGGGAAATGGGACATTTCCAGAGCTGGGGATGCTGTTGGTGTCACACAGGGATGCTGACAGGGACAGCTGTGCCTGACATCTCAGTGTGCTGCCATGTCAGCACAGGGCATCAGTGTGCTCCTGCTGCATGACTGTGGTGAGAGGCAGAGTGAGCTCTGACTGCTCCCTGTGATGTGTAGACTGTGTTTGGCCCATTCAGGATGCATCACAGTTGCCTCAGTGAAGGAGATACGTGGGTTTGTGTGTTGATGGCTGTAGCCAAATTGGAGACTGGTGACATTCCCCTCCCGAGGAGACACCTGGAGACCTTAACATAGTAGGGCTTCAGACCCAGACAAGTCCAAACACCAGAGTGAGGGCTTCTGTTTGCCCTTGAAAAGCAAACGGTATGCTCTGTTGTCACAGTATGACAGGAGAGAGCATCCCCTATTCCTGCAGTGCTGAATGAGTTTCAGACTGACCCATGTTTGCTCAGGACACTGGATTATCTGTTATTTACTGTTATTATTATAACCTGGGTAAACAGAGGAGGTCTCCCTAGCGGTGTGGAATGTGTACATAGAGCTCCCGCCCCATCAAATCATTTATTTCCATATCAGCTATATGCTGTCAAAACAGCTCTACTGATCTGACAGTTAAGGGCTCCATCACAGCAGCCCGCAGTCACCTCAATGGGAGCAGGATCATTTGTAGAAGAAAGCATCCTGGTGGGTGTGGGTTTCCTATTGATCTGCCTAAGAACAGTTGAAATAAGTGCAGGAAAAATGTAAACCTACCATCATTTTATCCTCCCATAAAAAGTAGGTCATGGCCCCAATTGAAGATGTATTTTATTCATGTAAATACATTTTCACAATTAAAAATACAGCAGGATCTCAGTGCCTCCAGTAGGGATGATGCTGGGGCTGCCTCAGGGCAGAGCCTCACTGCCAGTCGGGAACATCCCACAGCCCCTGTGCTACGGATGTGGGACACACAGTGCTCTACAAAGCATCTCCTGGGTTTTCAGGATGACTCCTCCCAGAGTCCAAGTGCTGTGCAGGGACCCCAGGGGCTGAGAAAATGAAATGCAGTGTAAAGCTGTGTAGAAATAGATCTCCCAGCCTACCCCATTTGTCTGAAGGCACACGGATGATGCAGACCTTTGTGTTTCCCTGCTCAGGCTGAGAGACCTTCAGATGGGGCAGAGGGTGATGCCAGATGGGCCATCAGGTCAACCCTGCTTGTTTCCTCCAGCCGATCCTACATCTGCTGTGAGCTCCTGCTGCTCTGTAGTTTGCAGCGTTGTGAGAGTTACTCCCCTGAGAAGCCCACAGGAAATCCCAGTCACTCTTTTGGTCAGAATGTTAACATTTTTTTTGTGATTTATGACACAAATAATGAAACAAGTTATAGTAATACGAATACAACATAATCATATGGTATAATCATACAATATATTAAGATAATGGCCCTTCAGCCTGGCAGACCAAAGCATGGGCTGGGGGAGAGAAATGGACCAGAACCCACCCAGGGGTTGGCAGTGGATGTAGGAAGAGCAGTGATTCTGCAGCATCCAGCTACAGGCATCAAGTATTTGTGGTGCAAACGGAAGCAGAGCTCCCTGCAGCACCTGAGCTGTGAGGGAGCTTCAAGGGCAAGGCCAGGGGGAACTCCAGGGTCCGAAATATTTAAGAGCAGTGGGGTGACTCCCCTGTATCCCAGGCCGTACAGTCTAAGCAGAGGCTCAACACAACTCCCTCACTCCCTGCGCAGGTCAGGCTGCTTCTTGGCACTGAGTATCTGCGTTTCCTTTTCCTTTTCTTTGGGTGCCTGGATGCCAAGAACCAGCTGAGGGGTGCTGCCATGGCCGGGATGTGAGGGGAAAGGCACACAGTGTGGTCTGCCACTGGGGCAGCTCTGGGGCTCCCACTCACCTGGGCACAGCTCAGTAGTGAAGTTCCAGCTACAGGAGAGCCCAATTTATCTTTCCTTTGTGGAAGACATAGGAGGTTGTAAAATTCATCACCGATTCCACAGACAGAAAAGTGGAAAGCCAGAGGAATGGCAATGTTTCTTTTACAAACGTATCTTCTCCTTTCTTTCTTTCCATTTCTCTTTTCCTTCTTTTCCCTTTCTTTCTCTTTTTCCTTCCCTTCTTTTTTTCTCCTTTTCTTTCTTCCTCCTCCTCCTCCTTCTTTCTCTCCATTTAAAAAAAAAAAAAAAAAAAAAAAAATCCTTGAAATATTGCAGAACAAGTCCCGGAAAGCTGTTCCATCATCGAAGAGGGGCTGCTTTTAACCTCATCCCCCAGACCGAGCGATCCCTAGCAGTGCCGGGTTCGGTCCGTGCAGCCTCCTGTCGCGGAGCTCCATCTCCTGCGCGTACCGCGCAACTGCAGCGCTCGGAGCCCTCCTGGTCCCGGTGCTCTCTCCATCCCGGAGCCCCCCTCGTCCCGGAGCACTGCGCTGACTCCGAGAACAAGAAGTAAACGGAGCGAGGAGGCACCCAGGTGCTGCAGGATAAGTGCAAGATAAAGTAAAAGTACTTTAAAAATAAGCAAAAGCTGGGGTAGTTTCATAGATATGTATAATATATGATAATGTATAGGTGTGTATAATGTTTGAGAGAGGCACTAACATAACCTAGTGAGCACAAGGGACACTACTGCTGCAGTGATACACAAATGTATGTGCTGAGCAATGAACTTGGTTGAGAGTGAAGTCACACAGTGACAGAAGGTGTTGCTCTGGGACCTAGCAGTGATCAAAGAGGGGCAAAGCAATACCATCACTGTCCTGGCAGTGTGTGCTTTTGTCCTCAGAGGTGTGGAGAGAGTGATGGGCTGTGTAACATAACATACAGAGGGCAAGGATACAAAAATATAACAATAGGTGAAAGCTTTTTGAATTCCCAGCAGACAGAGGAAACGCTGTGAATGGGAAGAGAATATGTAAGGTCCTTCAGGGTGGAATGAAGTGCCTCTGGAGTGCTACTTAAGTAGTGCTGTGACTAGGGGAATGCAGTGCCTTTGAACTGAGGAAGCCAAACAAGAGTGTGGATTTGGAAAAGGGAAACAGCGATTGCAGAGCCAGGGGTTGGATAAGGAGCATGGGGAAGTGGGCAGAGCATGGAATCCGGGGCTGGAGTTGGCAGGTGAGGGGAACTGGGAACTTTCCCCCAACTGAGGGGGTATCTTGGCCTTCCCTGGGTCTGTAGCTCCAGGATGTGAGCTTTTGTATACAGTAGAGAAGTTTTTATTCTGGTGAAGGGGATGTGTCAATAAACAACTTTTTGGCGTGATTCCTGGCAGCTGAGTTTTGCACGGCCTCTGCAGCTTCCTCAGGGATACAGCTGCACATAGCACATGGATTTCTGTTGATAAGAATTGAAAGCTTTGGTGTGGAGTTGATCCTTTAGTAAATACTGCCCTACTACAAGCTGCTAGCACTGGCCAGGCTGCAGCACAGAGCAGGTCGGGGTGGGCTGCCCCTGCTTGCATGACTGTGCTGAGACCAAGAATCTCTATGAGTTTTTCTGTTATTATTTTGAAAAGAAAACAAGTGAGAATGTAGTTATTATTGAAAGAGCATATTTCAGGGAGCTGAAGACACCTTCAGTATCTGCTTGTATTATTAAAGGGAATGAATCACTAAATGCATCCTGAGATGCAATCACGGGTACTGGGATAAATCAATCCCTCAGAAAGAGAGGCAGCAGTGGGGGGGCTGCTTTGTATTGTGAGCACAGTGAGGTGTGGAGGCTGCAGGAGGGCAGCCATTCCCTCAGCACGAGGCACCCACAGCCCAGGAGCGCTGTGCTGGCTTTGGGGAGAGCTGTGTTTTCTCTGTAGCGGTGCTAAAGGAAAAGCCCAGGCATCAGCCCTCGGCAGCAAGATGTATTAGCATGACAGATGGCCTGCCGACAAGGAGAAGCTAGCTCGGGTTTTGAGATTTGTGCTGACTGCGCCGCAGAAAGGAGCCGTTCCAATTAGCATCTGCACTGAGCAATTGAGCGCCATTTGGAGCACCAACCCAATTTGTTGCCATTGTCAAGCAGTCATTGTTCACGGTTATTTCTCTCAATTGCCCGTGCAGACTCAAGCTCTTGGGGATGCAGGAGAGGCCTCTCGGGCCTGTGTCCATCCCCGGGCCGTGCTGACTCCAGCCTGGTGAAGCAAGCGTTGTGATTCATCAATATAGCCAAAGGCCATGTGCAGCTGACAGCTTGCATCGCTGTACTGCAATGAATCAGCCCATGCTGTATCCAAAAGGAATTTCTTCTCCCCATCGGACGTACCTGGGAGGTGCCTGGCCACCCCTGTAGTCTGTGCCCCATCGGTCCGTTTATCACAGCAGCACAGGTGCTCAGCTCCACGATCCGCCTGGGGAGATGCGCTCTCCTCGCTGCAGCGCTGCCCACTGGATCAGAAATGCTCTTCCGTGAATGCTGTATCCTCTCAGTTACAGAAGGTGGCAGACGAGTTTGCTCTGAGTGCCCGGCACGAGTGGTTCTGCTCTCACACAGAAGTTTCATAAAACCATTCAGGTTGGAAAAGACCTCTAAGATCACCGAGCCCAACCCCACGGTGCCCACTGATAGCAGGGAGGTTTTTGACCAAAGCCCTCCAACATTTCACACAACTGTGTTTGTCTCTGTTGTCGATGTAAGTAACAAGGCTTCCCTCCCAGGTTAGAAGAACTGTTACTACTCTTCCAAGCTTAGAAGTGAAAGCTAAAATTCCAACCCCGTATCTTCATAAAAGTGATGGGTTGTGCTGCATGTAGAACAAGCAGGGCAGCAGTAGGGGAGCAGCTTCTGCTCATCCCCCTGCCCATATCAGCACACAGGGAACACCTTCAGCAGGGGGTGTGTGGGTACTGGCAAACGAGCTCCATTCCATTAATGTTCTTTTAAAGATTCAGAAGTGTTACACAACAAAAAGAAGCATCAATTCCCACCACTCATTTAATAGGCTTTCTAATGTGTACCTAAACCTGGATGGCAGAGTTTTCTCCTCAAGCTGCCTAGCTTTGACTTCCAGAGCAGCTTCAAAGCCATTTTTCTTTTCATATGCTTGTCTGTTGTGTCTAACTGAGCATGATTACTTTTCCTAAATGAATAGATAATTTTGCCTTATAAATAAAGTAGAACACCAGGATTTTTTCGTTGACACTATGGGGCTGAATCTCAGGATGGCTTTGTATGGAGTGTGTTCATTATTTAATGAAACTTGTCTTTTTCTTTCTACCTGAATTTGTTTCAGAGTAATGTATTTTTTGCCATAGTTCAAACATATCTGAAATATTAATGAGAAGGTAATGTCCCATTTCAGTTGAAGTTTGCTGTGAAATCCACGTAATCCTATAGAGGTCTGTCTTTTAGTAAAGATGACAATGGAAACATTGAATTTTTTCCCCAGAAAAATACTTTAGCCATGTTTCAGCATGTGACAGCCATTAACCGAGCACTGTCTGTACTCCTTACAGCTACTGGGAGAAGGGCTCTCACTGATGTGCAAGTTCTTATGCTAAAGTGATTTTCCATAGGCTATGTGCTTGGGTTTGGTCAAATTTCCAAGGCCCTTGTTAAACAGGATTGCTGTTAGAATTTATAGAGTATCCTATGCAAGATGGCTCAGCGCATCAATGGCTGTAACTCTCCAGTCCAAAGCCTGAGGTTTGGCCAATGTGCTTGGGCAGATCTCTGAGCTGCTCCTGGAGTCAATGGGGAGCTGGGATTGGCCTGAGTGTGTTGGGTGTGATGCTCCAACCTGCACATTGCCTGTTCCTGCTGGAGGTGGCTGAATGCATTTGGTATAATGGGATGAAGTTACCTTTGCAGATTGTGCCTGAGGGGTCAAGATGGAAAAGCTGGAGCATAGAACAGCCCGTGGAGCTCAGTATCACCAGCAGGGATGGCTGCTCATTACAAGGATCAACTCAGAAATGAGAGCATGCACTTGAAGGGAGGCTGAGCAGAGCTACACCTCCTGGTTTCATTACCAAAGGTCTTGCCCCAGCTGTGCCACAGCCTTCCAGGAGCCTCACTCTACTCACAGCTGCCTTCCAGGAAACCCAGCCTCCCCATGACCTGAGAAGAAAGCAGGCTTTGCTGACATGATGAGCTCAGAAGCTCCAGTGTGGATCTGAGAGTTCTGCATCACCTATAAACCCACTTTCTCAGATCACTGACTTATGTCAGGACTGTCAGGCTGTCTGGTGCTTGGCTGTGTTCAGACCTTGTGGTGAGAGAACCATGTCTGGGTGTGCTGCTGGAAATAGGGAGAAAAACTACATGCTTCCCCATGGGGAAACTGTTCCTGATACCAACAGCTACCCCAGAAAGGCAGGAATGCATCCAAATCCTGGAAGCATAAATCATCCTGCAGCAGTCCTGTCTATGGAGCTGGGAGTTGTTCTGGGGAGAGCTGGGCACTTCCCTGAGCTCTCAGCAATGCTGCTGGTGTGCAGCCAGAACCTGAGCCTTGTGGCTGTGTGTTATGGGAGGTGCCCTCCTGTTCCTGCAGCCATCTTCTCATCATCCCTAAAGCACACCTCAGACAACGCTGAGACACCATACTTGTTACTTCTACTTGATTTTCTTTCCCTATTTGTCACTGCTGGCTGTGTTTTATGGCAATCACTGCCATCCTGTTTGTGCTGCAGATGCAGGGCATGGGCACCACTGCAGAATTACTGCAGGGCCAACCTGGCACATTGCAGGGTGCTTGTGAGCTGGTCACTTGGATCCAAAGCTGTCATCTCTTGAACTGCCACTTAGGAGGGTTCAAATAGACCCAAAATACCTCATACATGGACCTATTTAGAGGATGTTGGCTATATTTTCTTACACAAAAGCAAGTTTCGTGTTTCTGCTGGTGGCTGTGGGTCTTATTTTGGTCTCATTTGCTCTGCTGTCAGCTGGAAGTAACCCCTCTGAAGCCAGAATATAGAATGAAGGGCTTTGCCACGTTTACATATTCCGCTCCTTACAGCATAATTTGTCCTAGTTTTCAAGCACCGAATGCCTTCGTTGGAATTTCATTATGGAGCACAAGTTTTGTCAGTCTATTCTGCTGGTTTTGCCCGAGGAGGCTGAACATAATCCATTTTTTTCCTGAATCCTTTGTACTGATAAGTATATTTGCCTGCCCCATTGGAGGGGGAAAAAGCAGCATATGATGAAAGTCAGCTGGGTGTAACAGTCCTGGAAAAAAGAAAAAAAAGCAGGTTGTTCTTGGTTCTTGTAGGGAAAAAGCTTTCTGTACCAGGAAGACTGCCTCCAGTGCTTCTTTGGAATGCAAATATGGGCAATCCGAGGATAATTTGGAGGATTTCAGAGTTCTGGCCCCGTGGTATGGCAGTCAGTGCTGATAATTGATTTCAGCTCATCTCTGGGATGAACACCTGCTGTGCAATATGGCTCTGCTGGGATCACTGCTCCCTGCTTGGCCAGAGCAAAACCTCCGTTGTTGGCCATGAGGTTGGGTGCAGAAATCCAAACCACATCCTGGAGCGCCGTTGCAGAGTTTTCAGTCCATTGCCTTGATACTCCTGCAGTTTGTTGGCTTTAATGAGATTCTTTCTAAACAAAATTAATTCCATCACTAAATAATGCATTTGGCCTCCAACCTGACTCATGCTAATTACTCACGTGCCGAATGAGCTTCAAATCTTATTTGGAAACATGATAGAGTTTGCCTTATTAAAAGCACCTAAAGTGAGCTTTTCTTTTCTTTTAAGACTGCAATTGGTCTCCAGTGAAACCAAACAGATAACTCAATAATTTTTCACTAAACTAATTATCAGAGCGGAAGATGTTAATGTGTTTGGCCAACTGCATCTCATGTCTCCTTGGTTAATGTGCAGTGCAGCCATGGCTATTCAGCACAAGGTTGCATCTCTGGAAGCAGAGCCTTTGGAGCAGCTTGCCCCTTGCTCACCGTTCTGCAGCCATGTGGACACCCTCGAGCTCCATTGCCTCTGCCTGCCCTCGCAGGGATTTAATTTACTGGATTCTTAAAAGCCAAAGTCAGATACCTTCGAGGATTCTTACTTGAGGAGGTCTCAATCACCCAATCAAAACTTAGTCTGTGTCAACAGCACTAGGATGCACTGAGGTACCCAAAGTCAGTGACTGCTTCTGAAATAGTCACAGAATATCTCTTCATACTTTTAAATGCATCTCTGTGTACAAATATTTGTGATCTGGAGCATTGGTGCTGTGTGTGAGGCCGACGGAGGACAAAGAATGATTTCTTGCTTCAATTAACTGCAGTACACAGGACGAGTGGGCTTTGAAAAGCAATGAAACAAATCAAGGGTGTGCAGAAGTGCTGCCCCTAAAGTGCTAAGAGCCCTGGGTTCTGGGAGAGACCTCCTCTTGGAAGGGGAAAGAAATGAAGACTGAAAGAAGGGATGTGAAACTTCACCTCGAGCAACTGCAGTTCATGCTGTCCAAGCTCCCTTCATAGCAGGCAGCCTTAAACACAGAATTGCAGCTCCAGTAAGGACTGGGATTTGCTGTCTGATTGCCGTTATCCCCCAAAATAAATAAACAAAACACGATTATCTTTGAATGCTGCTCGGGCTAATGCGTAGAACTGGCACTGGGGAGTAGAGGACAGGGGTCTACAGTCATTAATTGGTAATGGCCTCGGTGTATTTGTCGGCAGGGATCTGCTTGGAGAGCTGAGCAAGAAGAAAGCAAGCTGCAGAAAAACAAACTCATAGCGAGCCTTGTCACTTGTATTTATTTAACAGCCTGTCACAAGCAGCAAACGTGGATCAAAGGTAGTAAACAGAAGGAAGGAGCAGTTTCAGTCCAAGGCATCCGCTCCGCCTCACATCAGGGTTCACTCCCGGCTCAGGGTATGTTCTGCCACATCGTGTTACATCAGGCATGGGGTGAGATGACGGAGCCTAATGCAGAGTGAGTGTTGGGGACGAGGAGTAAAACAACAGCCCACTGTTGTCTTATTCATTAGCCTTCATGGGTTGGGGGTTACCCAGGAATGGCGATGCTGTTTGAGGGAGGTGGGGATGGCTGGGCTGTGCGTGGTGAGAGCAATGAAAACTGCTGATGGGATTTGAGGTTGTCCTCATCTGCCTCCAGAACAAAGGGAGTTTGAATTTTCCTTTTCTGAGCCATTTGGAAAAACCTTTGCAAGGGAACACTGAGCTCCAATTTTTTTTCTTTTAAAGCTGTTTTTCTGATTTTCTACATTCTGCACTTCAGTCTCCAATTACTTTAGTGGGCTGCACCTTCCCCTTATTCAGCCAGAACGTACAGGGAGCAGCTCAGTGATTTTTGTGCTGGTGGCATCTTGCTGCTTCCCAGGCCATGGCTGAGCACCATGCATCTCCCATCCACCCAAACACTGAAAAATGAGTGGTGTTCAGCTGTTGAAGAATAAAATGAACCTGAAATTCGACAAATAGTTTTCATGTTTGCATCAGAAAAAATGTAGGATGGAAGTGAATGAAATTACTGGAGATTTTCAGAAATTTTAATGGCAAACGTTTCTCTTCCCTCCGAGCCAACCCCAGTGCTAAGGCCAGTGATCAGAAATTGTCACCAGTAATATAAAGAATTGATAATGTTTTTTTATTGTAGCATCGAACATCTTACACATACAATCCAGCTTTTGTGTATTGTTCATCTGTGCCCAGTGGAGACAACCACCCAGGTCTATATTAAACAGCAGCAAACAGATTCAGTGTCTACTCACACCCACTCACATTCCAATGGAGGCACCAAAGCTGGGCTTGTTAATCTCATTCTCCAGCTGCAGAACATGTGCCTCCTGGCCATGCTCACGTGCCAGAGTTGAGGCCTTCAGGATTAACAGGTATTTATAAGTTTATGAGCAACTTGCTTTACAAGCCCACGTAGCCTGGCACCATTCCGTGGGGCAGCACAGCATCCGTGTTCTTGGCTGAAGAGACCAAGTAATGCTGGGGAATGAAAGGTGAGCAGGAATGGATTTATGCCTCAATTTATGCTTGATGCATGTTTGTTCTTTGAGCTTGGGCTGGATGCTCTCATACCAGATGTTGGCTAATTGGAGCCGACCACTGGTTTCAAAAATGTGTTTCCATTAAGTTGATGGCTTAGGATGGAAGTTGCAGAAGCAGTATAATCCACATGCTGACAGTGCCCCTGGAGGCTCAAGCTGGGGATAATCACATCTTCTTTTATACTGCTGATAATTAACCATTAAAACAATTTACTAATGGACGTAGTGGCTTCTTTAAATGATGAATTAATATGTTCTAGCACAGCCATGAGATATGGGCTTGATGCAAATATTCCTGAGCGCAAAGCCAGCCTGCGTTAAAGCCTGTTGAGGTCAGAATCTATTAGCAATAATTTCTCGTGGCCTAAATTCTCTTTGTCTACAGGTTAAGTTTTTCCTATGGAAATCATTCTGAGAACTTCTGAAACAGAGCTGCATCTGCTCTGTCATATGGTCTCATTTGCTAAGTGGAGGAGGGGGGTGCTTATAATAAACGCCAGCCAAAGATGTAGTAATATTACCCGAGTATATTTAATGTATTGGATCTCTTGATTAAAAGTGGATGAACTGTGTGCATGTAGATGAAACTGTACTTACTGGCACGAAATGAATGAGCCTCATCAGAGTAATACTATTGAATGGCTGTAACATCTATTAATTGTATATGGAAAAGAGTTTTACCCCATTCTTTATTTTTAATAGAACGTCGGTATTTACTCATACAACTGTCACAGAAATTTTAATTAGATGTTTGAAATCTCCAAGATCTTGTCAGATTCATTTCTGAACTCTTGGCATTTCTGTGACAGCACTGTTATAATTCCTCCTGTAGTATTTTCTTAGAAGGTTCTAATAACTAAGTCAACTCTATTTGGCAAAATAAAGACAAGCTGTTATTTCTCTCTGAGATGACAGTTCTCGTGTTCAAAGGAGAAGGAAAGGTTGCTCACTGCTTTACTTTGTGCAGCAGCAAAATTTCCAGGCGTGGGTCTCACAAAACAGAGTGACTTGCTGTAGGTAGAGGGTTTTTTCTTTGCATCCCTCCATTGCACTTGGATGGAAAGGTCAGGTGTGTCAGAGATGGTTAAGGCTTTGAAGAAGACAGATGTGTGTATGTAGGAAAAACATAAAGGGAACTGGAATAGCTTGAAGGAATAAGCAGAATTGGAAAGATCTGGGCTTTACATCTCATTCTGGTATTGAAGTCACTGTTAGTTCTCTTCCCCCACCGATGAAAAAACATCTTGGGAGCCAGCGCAGGAGAAGCAGAAAACTGAAATATTAAAGGGGATTTTCTGGCTATCTCGCCTGCTGCAATTACAACAGTGCAAATTATTCCAAGCTTTTAAACAACCGACTAAAATCCACTTCATCTTTCTCTCCCCCCATGGAGCGGGCTGCTCATTCTCCTCTAGTCCTGGTTTGGGATGGTGGGAATAAGGGCTGGCAGTGCTACCGAAGTGAGAAAAGCAGCGTCTGCAGCTGAAAGAGCCCACAGCTGTGTGGTGTTTACAAGAGGGCAGGCAGAGCCCCAGGACCGCCCAGTGCTTTCCTTTCCCCTTGGCCACATGGGAAACCCACGCACCTTCCACCTCTACAGGGCTGCGAGCCTCAAACATCACCACCAACAAAGCAGTGTGGTCTGTTTAAATAAAAAGAAAATCCCCCATCTTATTAGTTGATTGCCAATAAGAACAGCTTCTGGAATTTTCTTTAGCAGGTCTGCAGTCCAGGGTGTCTGGGGGTGTCTCCCATCAGCCAATACTCATTAAATAACCCTTTCTGCATGCGCTACCAGCTTTGGTTCCTCTGCTTTTATGATGTTGCGTAAGGGACTGATTTTGGAGATTGAAAAGCTTCTGCATCTTCTCATTACCTCTGCAATGTCCCCTCAGAGAGGGGATTTGAATTTCCAATAGCTTGCATGTAATCTTTGGCATGCCATGTTTGCCATTCCTATTTATTTTTCACTTTAACACTTGTAAGACTTGAATGCTCCCTCCTGCAGAAGCATTACAGGCATCAGAGTTATGGGTAGAAGGTCAACATCTGCCAGCTTGTTCCACTGAGATGCTGTGGTTTTGGTTTTTTTCCTTACTACTTAGAAACCATTGTATTAAGAGATTTGGTTGGAATAAATTCCTGTGAAGGAAAAAGGTAAAAATAAGCAAATGAAAATCCATGTTAAAAACAGCAAAACCACCTGCTACAGTCAGTCACCCAAATAATGCAAAAAGAAGTGTAGGGAGGGACTGGAGGCTTTCACTTTGGGTTCCAAATTCCCTATAAAAATATCTTCAAATTTCAAGAAAAGTAAAACTTTCTGCAAAAATAATAACGATATTCCACTGGAAGAGTGAATTTTTCTTTGCTCCCCTCCAAAAATAGATCAACCTGGCAGCTCTAATGAGCCTGATTGTGAAGTCCAGCTGTAGATGTTGACCTTGTAATGGGTCTCTATTAGGAAAATAAAAGGAGGTTATTTACCTTTCGAACCAGAAAAGCTATTGTTACTTTCTAATTCTAGTTAGTGAATTACATTAGGATTACTCCCATGGCACCATTGTTGTGGGGGGCTCCATGGAAAGCTAATTGCACTTAGTGGGCTGGTTTCTTTTTGAAACACCAACCTCATTCTTGCAGAGTTTCCCTACAGATATTTAAAACCAGAACTCCAAGTGGACCAACTGCAGGTGGTCAACATAAAAGAAAACCTGGAGATTTACCTTTTGAGTTTCTTAGGTACGTATTTACTGGATACTGCACAAAATAAGTAGAACATTACTTATTTTGTTAATTGAATTGAATAATTGAGCCTGGTATGAGAGGAAATTTCTCTCTATTAGCAGAGCTAAAAGCACACTAAAAACCCGTAGGTGTGTTCCAGCCCTTTTTTCTGTAGATCACTCAGAAAACAGTGTCTGTTTAATAGTAGTGGCAGTAACCATCTAATAACCTGAATTAGAAAGGCTCCGGGAATTGGCAAGCGTTCTCTTTTTTCCCCATGTTAAATATTTTGTCAAGGCTTTTCACAGCTCTGGCTGCTGCAATTTGTCATCTTTCTCCACAAGCGGTGTTTCTTTCCGGCTGAAGGAACTCGGGCTCTCCTGGGCAAAGCCTCCTATGGCATCAAGGTCTGAGAGGATGTGGTAAGGGCAGCCACTGAGGTGCTGGCTGAGTCCTGAAGAGTTTGCTGAATGGCCCACCTAAGGAATTGGTGCTTGGTGTGTGCTGTGAACCAGCCTTGAGCAGAAAGGCAGCACTGAGGTGTGGAGAGGACTCAAATCAGTAGGTGCATCATTTGCTGTTTGCTCAGTCCCATGCTGACAGTTCACTGACACACCAATGTAGCTGTAAAAATTCGTAGTACAAATTACAGTCCCACTGAAACGTGCATGGTGTGATTTAATGATGCTCTCCTGGCTGTATGAAAGGCTTGCTTAAAACGTTATGTCAGGTTGCTTTGTTATTATTGCTACTGCTTTTCTTCCTCTCCCCATTGCTGCTATCACATAACAGTCAGCAGAGGGATTTCTGTCACCCTGTGCAGACATTCACTATGGAGGGCTGAGGTTTGAGCTTCAGGCATTCGAGCCTGGCTTCTCTCCTGGCTTTTGGCTTTGCTATTTCCTACCAAGGCACAATTAGGTAAAACATGATATTTATGACACTGCGAATCAGCAGTGAGAAAGATCTTTAACTCATTGTCGTATTACAAATAAAAAGGCGGATGCTTCTAATGAATAGTCTATTAATAAAACTCCAAGTTAATACAGCTCTTTGCAGGCTGTGCTGTGCTCCAGCCAGCTCTGGAGAGGAGCAGGGCTGTTTCTTCATTGCAGGCAGCAGAATGATTTAAGGTTGCCTCATCTATCCGAGGTTGGAGGGAGCTATCAATGGTAGAAACGCTATGAAGGCACTGGAATTGCAGTTTCTAGGAGCTAAGTGGAGTTTATTTTTAGCCCAGCAGGACTCTGGGGTACGTGTGGTTAATAGTGAGCATCTGCACCTGTACTCTCTCGCAGTTTTCCCTTGGTACCAGCCCTTCAGTTCTCAATGTCTGTTTTACAACATAGGTATGACTACACGTTTGCTCAGCCTTTTCCTATCAGCCTATGCGATTTTTTGTGTTGTTCAACTGTTTTAACCTTAGTCAGGCAGTCGATAGGCTCATGGGCAGCCTTTGGTTCTGATGCTTCAAATGAGGCCCTTGATTTAGATAATTTCAGCCCAGTTGAATTAGAAGTCTCGCAGTACAGCTATAATTATTTGGTTCAATATCTATTTCCTGGGCAAAGATTATACAGAAAGCAGCTCTTTGGACCTATGTGGTTATGCACAACTGATCAACATCATTTTTTGGTAACTTGTTCCAGCTCTGGCAGCAGATGGATCTGAAATGATTTCTCTTTTGTAGAAATAAAAGGGTCAGAGCAAAGGGAAGATCAGATACACCTTGTCCTCTTGGAAGTTCGTTTGATCGCTAACCTCTCAGAAATAATGGCTAGTTTAATTTCACGTTCCAATTTTGTTTCTTATTAGACTGAGAACTTTCCCAAGTGAGCCACTGGGGAATGCTCCCAAAAGACCATTTCTCTGGTGAACAATCAGCTGAAATTCTAATGAGAAAATCCTTCTACTGGGCAACAGAATTCCTACTTGAACACCATATTATCAGCTCAGAATTATTCAGACAGATCTCAGGAACTAACTTCAGGCAATTTAGCAGACAAATTCAGTGCAGAACGTTGTGATTGATGTAAGTATTTATGATTATCCTAAAAACTTGTTTCACTCAATCTGCTTCCTCACATGTTCCCATCAAAGACCTCCATTTCAGGTTAAAATGCAATTGAAGTGCAGCAAGCAATTTCCCCTCCAGCAGTCAGGGGGAATTCTCCATCTCCGGGCGATGCGCTGTTTTGGAGTTGCCGAACTCCCCAGCAGATTGCCTGATTTTCCACTTGATGTGACTTTAGCATCACAGGGCCACTCCGCAATGCACTCAGTGCGGTGCCTTCCCTTTGGGTCTGAGGAGAGGGAGCACTGTTTCAAAAGAGGATTTTTGTGTTGTTGGTTTTTTTCGAAGTACATTAAGGAGCGAAATGTTCCTTTGTTTGTGGGGTGATTAGAAATTGGTGCTGAGGAATGCTGGCAGCGAGCAGCAGGATGTGCGTGCACAGGCTCTGAGACCTCAGATGTGCAATCAGTCACAGTGCTGCCCAACTGCTGTTCCTTCTTTTAGGCTGTCTGAAGTCATGTAAGCTTGTGTGGAGTAACAGCTTGCGTGGTTTTGTACGGTACAAATAGCCTCTTGTTGGGGTATGCACAGGTACATCGTTATTCCTTGGAACTGATTATGGATGGGCTGAGAGAACCTCACCACAATTATTTGTTTTTTCCTTCCACGTTGGCCCATGCTCCTCATGTATTCCCAAGGAGAAATGACCCTGCACTTGTATTCCCAATGGACACCACCCTGAGGATGAGTGCAGCGCCTTGCCTGGATAAGCACATTTGTTTCTTCATCATCAAAAAGATAGTGAGATATTCCCTTGTGCTTCAAGCAGAACTGTTGTGCTAGAAATTCCCAGCAGCATCCCATTGGCATGCTGTCTCCAAGTCCTCCGAAACAGATAGCAAAATGAAGGCTCTTGCCCCATTAACCCCTTGTTCTTTCTCCCACTCCCCTTTGTAAGTCTTCTTAACACTTTATGAGAAACCCCCACCAGTCGTTTCACCTCGTGCTCCAGATAAACCTAAACACAGCTTCTAACACTGCAGTGTATTTTTCAGCCATTAAGACGTGGACAAGAGGTAGGACTTGGGAGACAAAATCACATCACAGGTAATGGACACAGTGAACTTTAGATCTGAGAGGTGTGTGCAATATTAGTTCACTCTGCAGCTGAATGTGAGCGCGATTGATATTTTATCTTAGCAGGAGGGATGAGCATTTGAAGGACAAGCATTCAAAAATTGCCCTGACGTTTGACATGGTCAAGAAAGTAAAAGGCTGATATTCCATTTCTCTATTGTCAGAAAGATAACGAGTTTCGTGACTATTGGTATTATGGGAAAAATATAGCCTAGGTAGCATAAAATGTGTGAGAGCTGCTATACATTTTGCATAAATTGCACATATTTTGTTCTTTCGATGGCCCCATTCAAACACAGCATGCCCATCCTTTTTAATTTTCTGGTTTGCTGTACAAGTCTGTAGAAAAAGAGTCTTCATTTTTCAAAATGAAAAAATGTTTTCTTCAAATTATTTATAGAAAGAGCAGCGCTGTCATCGAGTCTGTCTCATCATATCATTCTTGGATATCAATTCCTAAGCTCGGATGACAAACCATGGCAGCTACTTTTCCAATAGCAGCATCTGGCTTCCTGGCAAACTCAAATTGCAGTTATCTGAAAAGCTACAGAGTGGTTTCTGAGCACATTTTATTTATTAGAAAGCAATTGTGTTGCTTCACTTCCCATGACTAAGCCAAGGAATGTTTAATATATTAAAAGGAATGATAGAAGCACAGCCAAGATGTTGCCTCTCAAGTGGCAAGGGAGCGACAATATTTTACCCTTAAGATGACCATTTCTGCAGCTCTGGAGGAGGCTGGAACTACTGATGCTGAGTTAAGATGATCCTTCATAGGGCTAAAGAAGAAATTCAGCCTTCTCAAACAAAATTCAAGTTCACCTTTCTCTAGACTCAGCTCCATGAAATGTGATGGTGACTTCTGTCAGTCTTCCCATGCTGTGGAAGCAGAGTATGGTCCTCCAAGATGAAAGACACCACCTGCTTGAGACACGCAGTTAAGAGCAACACAAGGAATAGGCAGGCCAATGGCTTACATACATACAGTGCCTCAGAAGTGAATTCAGCACTTGCTTTGCCACAAACCTTCTCAATGATTTCAGTGTTATTTGGAAGTAGCTCTGTAGTCTCCCAGTGTGATTCAGTGGAGATCATGTTAACCTGAAACATCTGAACCAAAGCGTACAAAAATATAGCTCCATCAGCAACTTAAATATTTCTTTTTTAAATATACCTGTGCCATAACTGATACCTCCTGCCACATCCCATGTTCCTGCAAGGTTCTTTGCTGGAGTGGAGATCTTTTTGTCCATAAAGCTCTGCTGAAGCAAATCCCATTTCTTCAGTTCTTTGTGTGCAGCATAATCCAAATGAAATGCTTCAGGATGATTTATTCATAATACCAGTATGAGGTTAGACAGAAGAGATACAAAGACCTGTAGGAGATGGCAACAACCAATGTCACTGATGTGCTCATAGCTGTAGAATATTGCTAGATGCTAAAAGTCATTCTTACATGCATAGGCCTAAAAGTCCCCTTGAAGGACAAGTGGAACGAGATATGTGTTTCAGGCTTTGGTGGCCGTTAGTCTGTATTTATATCAAAAGCTCTGTTTAATCATTTTCATTCTGAGAAAGTTCTCCCTGGAGATTTTCTTGAGCCATTTCCAAAGGTTTCTTTTAGTGAAATTCTAGTAATTCTGGTGTTACCTTTGCTAGATGTTAAATTTAAAAAAAAGAGAGCCTAGTGTATTGAAGGCAATGCCTGACATTTAGCAGCAGAAGCAGTCATCCCAAATGGTAACACGGCGCGGTTCTTTCTCTCCTTCTGATCGCAGCAGTGTCTCTCAGGCAAGGCTTTGTTAGTGACAGCTCTCACTGAATTCAGTTCAGTACAAAGTTTCATCTCCAAAATAACTGTTTTTCAGTTCAGAAGTAAAATGATCAGGCACAGGACTTCATTTAAAGCTTTGAACATCAGCATCAAGGAATCCAAATGTTTCTGCCTTCAGTTTATTTTTTTTCCTGTGAAAAAAAAATACATTTCTGGGCTTGGACACACTGTAAAATCAGTAGGGGTGAGGGGAGCTAATTACAGGGAGAAGACGTGGGGCTTTTACTTCTCCTTGTCATGAGCTCCTGCATCTGTTCTGAGCTTAGAACAATTGGGTTTAATTCTCATCGAGGATGGAGGATGCCATTGCAGTACACACACCCTGCCGAGGCTGTTCTCCTGCGAAACTCAATGGCATCACTATAAGGCTGTGCCATAAGCAAAGGCTGCGAATCAAAGGTTTTGTGATGGGCAACCTTTACTACATACAGAGGGTCAAATAGCTTTCGCATTTAAGAAAAGAACACATGCTTTTTTGCTGCTGAGGACCATAAGCACTTTTGCCTTCCTTCTGCCACGATTGGTGATTATTCAATGGTGGGATTTAATGAATTCAAAATCCTTAGAAAATCACTAGAGCCAGACATCAATGCAAAATACTCCACCAGCTTTCAGTAGTGGAATATAATATTAGCTCTCCCACAATCTACTTCATGCATTTCAAAAGAATAGAGAACATTTTTAAACTAAAGAAGATAGCTTGGGCAGAAAATGATTGCCTGTCTTGGGTGCTTCTCTGTAACCCTTTATGAGCCCGAGGTTTCTCACAAGGCAATAGGAGCAGCAGTTTTCTCTGCAAAACAGTGCTGGATGGGAGAGGAGCAAGATTTTCTTAAGGAGTTCTGTTGACGTGCTGTTGTCTCACACAACCAATAGGGCTTTATGCGGTGGAAAGCCCTGCAGCTGCATCCCCCTATCTGCTGGCTGAGGATGCTCAGAGCCCACCGGACCAGATGCCTCATCCTGCTCCTGTTGCACTTCTGAGTGGGAGATCGGGGCTATTTCTGCCTCGAACAGCACTGTGGCCATGGCTACAGCTCACCCAGCCCTCCTCTGCTCCTCGTTGGGAGAGCCAGCCATGGGCAATACAAATAAATAATATTAATTAAGGCTCAGTAGGTTTAAAAAGCTGTGGAAATGGCTTCTCTCCTGCTGTTTCAGTATCTAATTTTCCCTTCCCGGCCAAAGCCCCAAAGCACACAGGTACAAACATATATTTTAAATGAGAAATTTGTTGAACCTCATTAAATTTAAATGCTTGATTCAGTTTTTCTGAACGCTGCTTTTCAGCTTACCTGCCTTCATTCTTCCATCCCTAATGGACACATCAATTCAGAGGGTGATTTTGCAGTGGCACTATTGGACCTATAAGCACAATGGGAAAGTAAAGCCTAATTTATATGCTTAAACCTAACATAACTTCGGAGCTCTTCCGCGTTTATAAGCTTTGTGTCTGAGCAAGTTTCCAAGGCTCTGCGAAATAAAAACCAGCCTTTAATTTGTGTTTGCTTTCTGCTTTCCCAGCTTTTATGAAAAGGAAGAGCAGCTGAAAGGCATCGCCGCAGCAGAGCCATGCATGCACCTGCACCATCCACGCACTGCTTGGAAGAGAGCTGCATTTCTCGAGGTTTGTAGCTCTCGTCCTCCCACTCCCTGATTCACATACATCACTCTGTGTGCTGCCACGCTCCCTTCACACACATGCATTAGCTGATCAGAAGGCTCCCATTCATCTGCCTTGTCGCTGGATGGGTGGGGGCAGAACCGACTTGTCAGCGCAGTGATGGGAGTCAGGGCTGCAAGGAGGGGCAACACGGTGACAAATTTAGATGTTTCTCCACATGGTTTTCCAAAAGGAAATATTTTCAGGCTCTAGTTTTGTTTTATAAAAATATATATTTTTTTTTAATTTTTTTTTTTTTTCTTCCGAGCAAGAAACAATCAGCAAGCCATCCACTTGCCTACACCCCCCTTGTGTCACTAAGAGCACAGCGAGGCTGCGGGAGGAAACCCATTTGGCTACGCTGCAGCTCCCGACCGCATGGTACCCCGAGGGCTGCGTACCCCTCTCCCGCTCGCATCCCGGTGCGGTGCTTTCCGTGGAAGGAAGGGGCGGTGGGCAGGGGGAGTGCCGGGGCTGGGGGCTCGGAGCCGCGCTCCTCGGGCTCTGCCGTTCGCTGAGCCTCGGACCCTCCCCTCCGCAAAGGCTGCTTTCACCCCCGCGGAGCCAGGACTTCAGCCGTGTTGTCGCACTCCCCCCGCACCATCCCCGCGCGATGCTCCTGCCCTGGGAGGGGCTGCAGCCTCCCACCCCCCGCCGCCACCGGGCGGGCGGCTCCTACCCTCCCCGGGGCGGGGCGGGGCGGTGCGCGGCCGTGCGGCGGAGCTCAGCCCCGTGGCGGAGGGAGGGCGGCTCCCCCCATCCTCATCCCCATCCCCATCCCCATCGCCGCCGCCTCCGCCCCCCGCCCCGTGACTCGGCTCTGCCTCCCGCGGGCGGCGGCGGCTGCCGGGCGGTGTCGTGCGGCCCCGTGCGGGGACTATGAAGCACCATGGTGTGGTGTGACCGTGGCGTCCAGATGCTGCTGACCACGGTGGGAGCTTTCGCCGCTTTCAGCCTCATGGCCATCGCCATCGGTACCGACTACTGGCTGTACTCCAGCGCGCACATCTGCAACGGCACCAACATCACGGCGGACGAAGCGCAGGGACCGCCGAGGAAAGCGAGGGGCGACCTTACGCATTCGGGGCTCTGGAGGATCTGCTGCCTCGAAGGTAACGGGGGGCCGCGCCGTGACCGGTGGGGGAAGCAACTTCCCGGGGGCAGCGGCTGTGCCCGGAGCCCACGGGCAGAGCTCCGCCGGAGCCGCGCCGCTGTCTCGGACACGGCCGAGGAGGAGGATGGCGTTACCGTGGCAACCGGCATCTCCGAGATTGCCATGGGAACGGGCGGCGGGATGCGGAGCTCGGCCCGGGGGAGCTGTGCCTTTGGGGCAGCCCCCCCCTTTGCATCCCGTACCCATGGGTTGCAGGGATCTAGGGGAGCTGCACGTAATTTGGGGGCTTTGGGGGCTTCTGAGCTCTACAGGCTGCGAGGCTGGGGACTGGCCAGGTGCTGGCCTCAGGGGTCTGAAGGTTTGGCTGCAGCTCTTTGGTAGGACAGTGGGAACCCAAGTTCCTCCTGCATACCCTCAGAGGCACTGGGAACCCACTATAGGATGTTGCTGCTGTTTTTAGTGCTTCAGCATGGGTTTGGGATGACTTAGTCCAGACTAAGGGTCAGGCAAAGAACAACGTTAACAAATAGAAGGATTTGTGGCGTATGGCTGCAGTGGGCAGAGGCACACCCCGCTCCCCACAGAGCCCAAACACGTGGCTCCATCCCTGAAAAGGGAGTTGTAGAGAAGATACTGCGGGTAACTGCTGGGACAAAGAAGCACGCGGGTGTGTGGAAGAATCAGCATAGCTGATAGCAAAGCCCAGATGTGAGCCAACATCTGCCGAGTGAGCACGCAGAGCTGTGACTGTGGGACATTGGAGCGTCCATAGCACTGGGTGTGGGCAGCAGACCACCACCAGCCCCAGCCCAGCTGTGCTGGATGAAGGCAGCACATGCTGCAGGCATTCACAGGGCTGCTTTGGGGCTCATGGGGGTGGAGGATGCCTGGGTCTTTCTTGCCACCATAATGCACTTGGCATATCGATCTCGGTGTGCCTCATTCAATCAGCGCAACTTAGCACATGTGAACTTTACAGACCTGGGATCCTGCTTTATTCTAAGTGGCAGATGGCTCAGCCCAGCCAGCCCAGCTGTATTCTGAGGTTTTTCCTTAGAAAAAAGCTGTGGAACTGCAGGAACACCTCATTGCCACGTCTCTTGTAATCTCCTTGTTCTAACCATCCGCGGCTACGGCGTAACAAACATTTTTCACTTCAACTATCACATTCACTACCTCAGGATAATGTAAAATGGCTGTAGGATGCATAAATATTTTTAGACCATAGAAAGGAGAAAGAGTTACAGAAATGTGAAGTTTTGCTGGTGACAGTAAAGCTTGGCTTTGCAACTCGTAAAGAAATGTAACTCTTAGCATTGGCTTTTCTGACACCTGGGAGATGTGGGTTTGCCTCTGAGCGCATCTGTGTTCGCCTGGGCAATGCTGAGCACCCTCCACCTGCCCCAAAACTGGTGGTCTTTGCTGAGTTATTGGTGTGCCCCAGGCTCTGTCAAGGCAAATAAGCAGGTTGGAATCGTGCTTTGCTGGGCTGGGCCTGTCTTGCAGGAGATACCTGAGTTTACTAAAGTCACGGTTTCAGCGTGGTCCTCCAGGAATCTCATTCATTGGAACAAAGTGCAGCTTTGGCTGAAGGCAGTGGGATTTTTGCCTGGATTTCCACTAGGGTTATGTCAGAACTCTGTAAAATAAGAAGTCGGTGAGGTTGTGAGGCAGGGGCAGTGCTGCACGCAATGCGATGCTCTGAGCCCCGCGCTCCCTGCCTGCGCCAGGCAATGCCTTTACCTGCTGAGCACGTTCTGTTTGCAAGAGAATTTGTGGAAAGATCACACTGAGCAGCTGTGGACCTTAAACCCTCAGGTGACAAAAGTGCTTCATGTGACCCCTCCACCCAACAGCAATTGAGCGTTTTGGTTTTTTTCTTCTCCGGAATTCAAGCGCTCTTAATCAATAGACAAAGTTGTCAAATATGTGCTCAGAATGAATAATCTTATTAAAAAAAAAGAAAAGAAATCATCTGCTCACAAATATGAGAAGCAGGGATTGCATTCTTTGCATTCTTTCTCACACTTTCTGTACCATCTCTCTCTGTAAGAAACAATACGTAGATGCATGAAGATATTTATGTTCTGGACTGTGCTGTGGGACTTTGATTTCGAGATGGAAAGGTTCCTTTGTTTCATGAGATAAATTAACCATTTCTGGAGGCAGATTGAAGAAAACACCCCCGGGTTGTTTCAGAACGTCACTCATCCTGAGTGGATGGGTCTTTTAGTAAAATCAATGTAATAATTACAGCTCCGAGGAGGTACACAGCAAGAAAATCATTTCAGTTATAGATTTTTACGTATGATTAAATGGTCTGTCCTCAAAGCTATTTTTAGGACAATCTTTCTGTGTTTTGGGGTAATAATTATAAAAGCCTACTTAATTTATTGTAATGGTCTTAAGCACCGTTTCGCTCATCTCAAAAAATAGCTGCATTTCAGACATAAATGTGCACAATCAGGAAGCATCTTGACCAGCCTCTTCTATTGCTATTGATGTGAATAAAGCGTTATACAGAGTAAATTTCAGGTCAGTTGAAATTTTCCACCAAAATGTTTCTGAACTCCATCCATAAAGCAATCTGCACTCTGTATGTGAGCTGTCACCTGCTTGGGGTCCCAAACTGCAGGATTTCAAACAGAATTAACAGAGCAGAACGGACAAAGAAGAGCCTTCCAAGCAAACCAGTGTGTGTTCCTCAACAGTTTTCTGCTTTTCTTCTTTGGGATAACACTTTACCAGAAATTATCATCATAATGGTGACTGAAGGGATACAGTTTAGGGCTCCAGCGTGCTGTCCTTGTTTGGAGCTGCCTCTGTCCTTCATGTTTTAGTACTCACTGTGGGTACTACTACGGAGCTTAGTCACTCAAGAAGCATCACCAATGATATAGCAGTCCAATTCTCACCTGTACAATCCCAAATCTGTTCTTTTAGTTTATCAGAGGTGGAAGTAAGAGGCTCATTGAGTGGTCTTTAAGCAATAGCAGTATTTCTGCGTGAATGGAAGACTTACAGCTAAGGTAATTATGTAAGTAGGAAATACAATACAATAGTTCTTGGTACAAATATGGGTACAGCAGGATGAGTGCCATTCGATCAAGCTTTGCAGTAAAATAAGCAAGGGGCTCTCTGGCAAAGCTGATTTTTGGTTTCCTGAGACCATGACAAATGTATGTTAACTTCAATTTTGACAGATAAAGACAAATCTTCACTGGAGAGAGAAGCTTCTGATGAAGTCCTCATGTGTCTGTCTTGACTTACCTGAAGTCTGCATCCCAGCCTGGGAATAATAATAATAGGAGCAAATCAGCCCCATTTCACATGGCTGAATAATTCTTTTGTGGCCAAGATGACTTGAAGGATTTCACCTCTATAATTTTCCAGCAGCCCCTATTCCCATGGTAAATGCTCAGCTCTGCTATGTAAGCCCCACATAGCCTTACACACAGGAGGATCTGCTATGAAAGTATTTGCTTAGAAAAAAAAAAGAAAAAAAAAAAAGATGTGAAAGCACTGCTTTATCCACTGAAACTGCTTATCTTCATGAACAATCATGCTGAAGTTAATAGGACTGCTCAAACTGGGAGCTCTGCAGGCCCCATGACATCTAGATACGAAATCAAGTAATGTACTTGTAATTTAAATTTATTCAAAGAGTATTTTATTAAACACTTCAGAATATGAATGGCTTTGAATCCATTGTGTCTACTGCATTCAGTATTCCCTGTTTGCCACTTATTTTTAAGTGGTGCAGTTGGCCATTTAGTTCACGTGGAACCATTTGTCTGAGTAGTTGAAGTGTTTGCTATCAGGAAGAAGGACTGGGCAAATCAGCTGTAAGTAGAAAACTTGCACAAATGCCCATTTGCACAATTATTTGCAAGTCGTCTGGCTCGGCTGAAGTCTCACATACGTGGTGGCACGTGCATACTGAATGAAAAAAAAAAGCCCTTACAGATGGTTGAGGCAAGCAAAGAAAGGAAGGCTGCTGTCCATCCATACTACTGCAAAGTAATGGTTCATCCAAAGAGATTGAATGTTCTTTAGCATCCTCAAAGCAATGAGAGGAAGTGTTAACCTCACACGACTTGTAATGATGCAAGCTTTGTATTCAAGTGTTATTTCCAAAGTTGTATTTGTCTAAGAGGAAGTTCTGTATCAGCGTAGTATCAGTCAAGACCTGCTTTGAAGATTAAATCCACAGGCACAAGGATGTGTTGGACCTAGGTGAACTATTATCCAGAAGTCTTTCAAAACCAGTTTAAACACATTAGAGAAGGGTTTTTCTGAGCTTCAGCCCATGATTTTGTTCTTTCCTTCCATACATTCTGCTCACACCATCTCGTTTCCTTGGTAAAACGCGTGCTGGGGAAGAGCTCGTGCTGCACTGATTGTTTTTAAATGCAATCTTCAGAGCTCCACCGACATCATTTCAGCAGTGTTTGAAGCAGTGGGGTTTTGTCAGAAAGTGATTGAGTGATTCCTGACAGCCCTGTTAGGTTAATTTCTTTCTGTTGTGTTCCATTTGCTGGAGAGAGAGCTTCAGAGTTTGGAGCGATTTTAGAGAAGTGAAGTTCAGTCTTTTTAAAATATGGTCTGTAGTAAAACGTGCTTTAAAATACTAAGATTTTTTTTTGCTGGAGAAACTGTCAGCAGAAGCTGGGCTAAGGGATTAGCTATTCTGTTAAAAAAAATAAATGCAGACCTCCTAAATACACCTCCTGGAACATTAGTAACAGAAGTTCTCAAATGGCTCTACTGATATAACAAAACAGCCACTCTTCTTGAGACACTATATGAAACAGAGATCTGAAGCTAATTGACTGAATATATGTCACTTTAATGAATTAATTTGCTTTCTTGAACATGATCTACTATATAGCCGATAGGGAGCTATCAGGCTACACAAGGGCTTTGGTTTTTCTCTGTGACTCTCAGCATGCCAGCTAACCCGACGCAAAACTTGGAACCCAAAGACTTTCTGTGCATTAGTGATACTCCCCGAAGGCTGTAAACCCATGAAAGCAAATTTGTAATCCAGCTGTAAGGCTTTCTCATCTGTGCAAGATGTAATGTGGATAATAGGCACTTTTACCTACATTTCAGAAGCATTGGGTGAAGGGCTGGGGATGTGCTGGGCGATGCGGATGGGCAACCTGTGGCTGTGGTGCTCTAGAGCTGCTTTTTTCACTCTGCATATAATCACACTGCATGTTGCAGCTGGTTGACAGATGGTGTTAGTGGTAGCATCTGTCAGAGCCACAGTAAGTCATTTTGGGGTTCTCGGTGACCTTTGCAGTGTAATGTAATGTAATCTTTGGGCTTCTTCCAGCTGCCATTACCTTTTACTGACCCTTCCGCCGTGGGCTTTTATTACTTATTTTAGAATCCTGGCAGGAGCTCACAGCTATTGCACCTCCTCAGGGCTGGCCCTGCCTCCTGGCGGCTCTGCTGACCCTCGCTGGTGTCAACTGGTAAAGGAGGCAAACGTGACAACGTGCTTTTGTTCCCGTAAAATATTGGGATAGTGGTTATTTCTCCAGTGGGTGCTTTCACATGCGGTGTGTCAGCCTGCGCTACCTTTGCTCGTGTTGCGCTGCTGAACCTTCAGCTTTGGTCATGGTCTGGCAGGTGCAGAACTTGTGAGCCCCCCTTAAAAATCTGTGGGATAAGGAGTGTGTGTCCAATATCTCCAGTCTGTACTTATATGCATCTTTACAGAAACAGGGAAAGAAGAAGAAGGCTCTGAGAAAAAGGTTCTCAGGACCCTGATCGAGCTGTAGATGTCCCTATTCATTGCAAAGAATGCGGGCTAGGTGACTTTTAAGGGTCCCTTCCAACTCAAGCAATTCTAGAAATCTATTGCAGGAGAAGCTCTGTGCCTTCATCTCCTTTCCTAATTCTTTTGGCACAGAGCACGTGTGCACTCAGTGTAATCCAGTTGGTCACTGACACCACTGTGTACCCAAATGTTGGGCTTGGGGTTGGCGGGTGAGGGGCCAAGCAGTGACTTCTGCATCCCAGAAATGGCAGCAGAGAGGCAGGAGGTGGTTGGGCTTTGGTGCATTAGCTGTGTGATCAGAGGCCAGCACTTTAGCTCCCTGGCCCTGGCTGGAGGCTAATTGCGCTTCCTCCCATCCGCTATCCCCTCATCCTGATGATAAAAGGAAAAAGACAATGTGGAGTAAGTGGGACATGGTGGTAGGGCTGCCCAGCTCTGAAAAGGTGTACGAACACGGGTTTAACTGGTTTTGAAGCATTTTGCTTGCAACTTATGTTTTATATATGCAACATTTTGTGTTCAAGCATGTCTTCCTTGAGGGACAGGATTAAGTCTGGTTTTCCACCTACGTAAAGTTAAACTGCTTTCTAGGAAGCTGGTGGAATTATGCCAATAAGAAGCCAATATAAGAGGAGGGATCACAGATCTGCCCCTTCAATTGGACCTTTTCCTGCTGCTCTGTCTTTTCTGAGCCAAGAATCATCTTAGGAAATAAATCATACTTTCTAACATCATTGTCACCCTGAGAAACTGGTCCTGCTTCAAAGCATTACTTTGAGCTTGCCTTCATTTCGGATTTCTGTTTATTGGTATTTATTATGTCTCAGACTTACGGCTCGGCATCCGAATTCTCACCAACAGATGGCAAGGCAGGATGCACAGGAGTAGTAAAATAAACAGGATAAATGCACAACTGCCCATATGTCTGAGAGGCTGCTACACATTTATGGCTTCTGAACAAAAGGATGTTTCTGTAGAGAGCTCTAATACCACGCTGGGCTTCTTTCTAATTTCTGCCTTGCACTAACCTGTCTCACTCCTTTGGCATATTTTGACCAGTTAAATTACAATGTATTTTGTCCTCCCTCTTCCATTCCCAGGTAGTTATTGCCTTTATTTATTTGTTTCCACTCCCAAAGAACATCAGTTTAGTTTACCTTTAACATTTAGTAGTGAAAGGAGGCTCTTTTCCAGACTTTGGCTCATATATTTTCTTTTGGAGCTGTGGTTTTGCTGTGTGGAGAGGCACACAGAGGTGCTGGGGACCAGAGCAAAAATTCAGACTGTGGCTTTCCCTATATTGGGATTTGTTACAATATTAATGATATGTGGCCTCTCTATTCTCTCAAAATAGCAAGCCTCAGGGCAGGCTGCCTGCAGGATGGATGGCCTGGTCCTGGCAGATTTCAGCTAGATTTCCCTTTAAATCTGGGGGCATTTTTGCCAGTTGTTGCATGCTGTGGGTCAAATGCAATGAAATCATTGGAGCAGTTCTTGATGCAGCCTGGCAGATAGTCCAGCCTCTCTTCCTCCTCCTTCCTGTGGCATCCAGCAGTCTGAACATCTTTGTTCTCTTTCTCTTTTTATTTCTCCTCGCTGAAATGTTACAATTCTCCTTTTGTTGAAAAGGCACCTTCTAAAGTAGCTTTCCAACCAGAGTCTGCCTTTAGAAAACCAATGGCTGTTGAAACCCAGCATTTTTAATTTCCTTAACTCCCGAGTGCCTCCGTGCCCTCCTGCTGGTGAAGAAAACAAAAATGTATCATCGTATCCCTGTCAGAAAGTATGAAATTGAGGTTCTCTCTTCTCTACCTGTCAGATTCGCTTTCCCATGTGTTTACCCATGTTTCTGCTTGCAGAGAACTTCCAGCAGCACAGTGAGTCCTTCTTCAATAGAACAGAGCTGCTTTTTCTCAGCCACGGCACGTAAAGGAGTGCTGTGTTATACACTGCCATAGCACCAAGCAGTGGACAACGGGGATGTGCAATATGGAATCACAGGATTTCCTGTACAGATATCCAGGCACCGATATGAATTAACCTCTTTTATTGTTCTTTTTCAAGCATTACCCCTTTTAATTGCTGTTTTGGAACTGTGCCATTTAGTTCTGCCCTTTGAATGCTTCTCACTCAGCCAGTCCCATTAGCTCACTGCTGCCAAATACTTCAAAGATATTCATGGGTGACAAGCACCCAGCCCGGCTGGGAGGGGCACCAGGCCACTGAGGAGCTGCCACCCACATTTAGCTGCTCAGCTTTCTTTCTGATTAGCTAATAACTGTTTTAAGCTTCTTGTCAGTCCCGTACCAGAGGTTCCAGATCCATTTTCTCCCATTTATCCATTTTAAATGATACAATTTATGTAGAATATGGATGGCTGTACATTTTCTCTTGTCCAAAAGTACAGCATTCAATAATGCTGGGATTGTTATTGCGTCTTACTTGCTTCCCAGAGGCACATTTTATCTATTGTTGCTGCAAGGCATTAAAAAGCAACCATGGCATGTCGCAATTATGACTTGAAATAGGATCTTGCCAGGGGTACACTGCCTAAATATAATCAAATCTAAAGTACAGCTTATTGCATATACCTATCTTAGAGTTTCATGCACCTATCTAATGGCTCGCTGGAAATCAACGACGGCTATTCCCAACACATTGGATAATCTTTTTTCCCTAAGAATTTCATGCTCCAGCATTCAGCTGCACAGAGGCAACCACTGCCTTGTCACATTCAGGCTGTTTTCAAAGGCAGCCAGATCTGAAAGTTAGCTATGCTCCTTTTTAAGTCACTCAGTGATGGCAATAGTGGGCATTAACCATCTTTGTTCAGTGGATCTCATGGAGTCAGGTAAACCACATCAGTGCTCCTTTACATACTCGTGTGCATTTTCATGCAGAATTGGTTACTGTTGGTTTCTTTGTGCTGGTGAAACATCAAGTTGCAATATGTGGCATTGCATTTTTACCCACGTGGATTTTTAGCCATATTTGACCACAGGGAGAAAACCACATCATGTAGGCCCAGCCACCAATGGCTTGTTCTCTGCAATTCGAGCTCAGCAACATTATTAACCCTTTGAAGTAATTAAAGATTCGCAGTATGCTGAAGTTCTCCTCAGTAGATTGAAGGTTTGCTTCAGAGGTTGATGCATTTCTCCTTCGCTGTGCACATTTTGCTGTACTCTCGTCCTTGCCTTTAGCACTTGCAAATGCAAACAGTCTGGGAGGTGCTTTGAGATCCTTAAAGATGCAAGACCCGAAATAAAACTTGTAGTATTTAGGAGTGCTGCAAGGTGCTGCATTCTTAGTATCACTTCTAATTATAACCATTCAAGCAATTCATTTGCAATGTCCTGCTACGATAGTGCTTATTAAAATAGAATCCTCCTTATAGTTTGGTGGCAAATTAAGAGCAAAAAATAGCTATCTCACTCTATCTCATTCCAGCTAGTAGCTTTGAAAGGGGTTTACCTTCATAACATGCCTTCTAGGGATATTCCCCTTGTTTTTACCTGCGATCCTGGTCTGATTATAATGGCTTACTTTATGTCTCTTGGTAGCCAACTTCCAGCAACCTTTCCCTCACTTTATTTTAATTTCCATACATAAATGCCAGCGTTCAAGCTGTAGACAGCCTTTGGACACAGCAGCAGAACCCCGTAGAGAAGGAAAAGCAGGCCAGAGATTTTCCGCCCGCACTCTGAATCATCCCAGGGCTCTGGAGCTGAACCCAGGGCACGTGGTTGAGGATGGGGAGCGATGCCGGCCCCTCCTGGCTGCACTGCTGGATGCAGCTCCCACGGGCTGACCCTCTCCTGGCGTGGCTGCCGTGCCCTGGGAGGGCTGAGCAAGTGGTTGCAGCTGGCCAGAATATGGGTCTGCGGTTACTAATGCTGATTTTATAGCAGGAATGCGCACCTGTTTCGGTTGCCAACTGGCATCGTGTTCAGCAAAAAATGTGTGTGTAAGCCCTGCGTTAAAAGAGGCATAAGAATTAGTGAGTATCAAACATGTCATTAGACACGTGCCTGGTAGACATAATGTAGGATAATGAACGCGATGGAAAGAATAAATTAATAACTGAAAATATTTTTAATACATATGCACACTTAAAACAGGATAAGAACTAAGTGACACTTGTGTCACCAGTTTATAATTAAAATGCAGTGCTTGAATGAAAATGTAAGCTTCAATTAGCCAGCACGACCCTGCTTCCGGCTTTACTTCCCACTGAAAAGCAACGATAACAAGCTCACATTTATTATCAGAGTTTTTCCTGGAGCTGTGCACTGAAACATGCTCACATCTGAGCCCTTTCACTGAAGACATTTTTTCGCTTCAGCAGTTTGGCATGCCATACAAAGGCTCTCTGATTTTTAGTGATGTTCACCTCCTCTTACATAAAAATGTTTTCTGTGCATATTATTTGGTTTTAGTTAAAGTCCAGGTGCACGGGTTACTGAAGAACCAAAAGGATGGCTCATCACATAGCACAATGGGTAATTATTGCTGAGCTTTGCTGTATTACACAGACAAATCCCTTCTTGGAGTTCAGCATTGTAGCTGCAAGAGATGGAGAAAATACCTACAATCTAGCCCAAAGTGCTACAAGTGTAAGAATAGATCCTCTGCTTTATGCTTCGCCCTTTAATTTTTTAACTGTCTCAAGGGATGGAGCTTAACTATTTTGTTTAGAGATGCTATTTTGCATTTTAATTTTACCGGTGGGAAGTTAATACATACATAAATTATGAGGTCTCATCTGTTCCCCTGTTCTCATCCCAAGAGTCTTTCTCGTTAAGCTTTTTGTAAAATGGTTAAATAATACCCTGAGCTTGGCCCCAGTGGTTAGCCAAGATTTATTACCTTGGTTGATGCAAGGCCCTTAGTTCAGTGCTGCACTGCCTAAAACTTGAGCTCCTGACATCTTCCAGGCAGACAGCTGAGCTCCCCATGTGGGCAAAAGGAAAACCCAGGTGCCTTCAAAGAGCTGCTCTGGAAATATGTGTGCTGGGTGGGGAGCTGCTTCCACAGCCTTGTAGGAGGATGGATGCTGTGCTGCTCTTCCACGCAGCTTGGGTCCCTGGCTCAGTGCTCCACACGAGGGGCAATGCAGTCCTCTTGAGACCCTTGGATTCCTTTTGAAAACTGCTCACAGCAAGGCTGCCTTCCCAGACAGTAATCTCAGACGGTACTTCTGTGCCAAAAAATCAGAACATTTTTGGTCTGGGGCTTAGGTACCCTGAAAATGTCCGTCACGTCTTGAAGACATGCAGTAGGTTCTAGATTCCAAATTAAGCATGGGGAATGCCTTTATTGGTCAGCCGGTGAAAGGGATGCAAGCCTAACCAGCCCCAGAACGGGAACATGCAGCAGGTGAGGCTCAGAATGCATACTTAGAAAATAGGCCCTCCTGTGGAGGCTGACCGAACATCCGTGTGTCTGTCCTTGGCGGTACTCCCTCCAATGCTTCAAGCAATTTCTATGGGCAACATTACTGCAGGATGTCAAGCTGGAAGAGCCCTACTCCCAGCAGATACACTCTCAGCTTTGGGCCAGGCAGGGCTGTGCCGTGGGTTGAAACCCACAGGGACTCTTCACGTTGTAACAACTGCAAACCTCCTGATTTGTCACCGGTGTTATTCACATGGGACAGAGTGACCTCTCCAGAAAGCCTTTCCAACAGCAGCAGCAGCAGCAATCTCTCTCAATAGCATTTAATAACTATCCATGGAGAAAATTACACTCTATTTAAAAGGCCAGAAAAAACATCTCCAGTTTAACTCTGCTGACTTTGGTAGAATTACAACAAAAATGAGTTTCGTCTGATATCCTTTCCCATACTAATGTTCAGTAGCTGGGCTGAAACTGCCTTTCAAAGGCAGATAAACAAGTCTGAATGGTGAAATATTCTTTTAATTTTCCTTCACACGCTTTCTTTTAGGTGTAGCTTGGAATGCTGCCCTCACGAGAGGCATCCCTTTAAATATTTATACTGCACCAATATGTAGCCACCTTCATACGTTTTTAATGATATGTTCTTTTCTAAATTAACCATTAGGTAGCCCTGTTCTATAGCATTCACTGTTTTACATTGCTATTACGCTATCCCTCGAGTGTATTTATTTAGCTGCAGAGCAATGAAGATGTCAAGGCAAGGCCAGGGGCATGATGGAAATTGAATTTTTGGAGTTCCTCCTCAATAGTTTACCCACCATGATGCTTGTGAGCCCAGGGAATCAACGTCTCTGCTCTGCACCAGGCCATGGCCATCCAATGAGGCTTCATTTCTGTAATTCTAGCTCCTGGGATTTACTGGGAGAAATACTGAAGCGAAACCCAAGAGATAGGTGGAAGTGCTGCTAATGGGCCCGCAGTGCTTGTGCCTCCTGAAATTCTCCCTGGAGCAGCAGGCGTGCCAAAATTTCCAGAGGCATTTTTCTTCCATCTCTTCTGCCCATCCCTTGGTTCTTTCATAGGATGCAGTGTTACACTGAGCTGACTGGGATGAAGACCAGTGCTGTCAATGCAGGCAAATGCCTTTATCATTTCCTCAGCTCTGATTCAGGCTGAAAACCCACGGATGAGTGAAGTGTCAGCACAAGCTATCTTGTGCAGGCGTTTATGAAGGTGGGATTTCAGACTCCTGATCAATTATACCATATTATCGTAGCAAGGTGGTATCTGCAGAAGCTGCTTGTGGTTTGTTTCCATTCTGGTTTCTATCCCTCTTAAGAGGAAATGGCAGCACCCTGAGAACAGGGCTGCAGGACTGAAAGCAATGCCTGAATCCCGGGTTTGATGGGGATGCGCTGCTAGAAGGAGGTAGCAGCAATCTGAGCACAGCTGCCCTGTGGCCTTTACACTGAGAGACAGCAAAATCTCCCTGTGTGCTGCTCCATAAAGAAGAGTTGCACATTTCAAAGCAGAAAACCAGTCTTTCCTTCTCTTGCCTGCTGAAGGGGCCTCACCCTGTACTTGTTTTGCAAACAAGAGCTTTGCTTAAGTCAGAGCAGATTTTGTGGGAGGATAAGGGGCTCAAGGAACTGCAGAAATGCCATTGCCTTAGGTCATGGTGTGTTGCAGACACTGCTCCACCAGCACGGCCCTGTCTGCCATGCAGCTCCACTCCTGCTGCACTGAAGCAGATGGAGTAGGGATATTGGTCTCCTCTGCCATATCAGAGGCTTTAAAAAAGCACAGAGGTGTTTTAATGCCTTCTACGTGCCAAATGTGGTGTGATTTGTCTCCAGCCCTGTCTCCAGCAAACTGGGTTTGCTGGGTTTCTAAACGTATGGGCAAGGGGATGTTGTTTGCTCTAAACAAAAGCTGTCCCTGCTCAGTGTTCCTGCTGTGTCTAACAGAAAGGTGCCCAGCAGTGGCTGAAATGCAGTGAACTCTTTCACTCAGGGAAAATTCTGCAGTAACTTGAGATTCTTCTTTTTGCTGCAGCAGTAATTTTTACTCCATGTTTGCTGCAAATATGGTTAAGCTCGCTCTGTTTTGGAAGCAAGCAGTCAATGCATCTGAAGTGCATACTTGACATATGTTTCTTTTCACATGCTGTCCTCCATTCGTTGCATGTAGCAGATGCTCAGTTTACCACTTCGAATGTATTCTTATTTACTAGAAATTATTCTAGAAAATAGCTGTTTGCAACGAAACATTTCCAGCCCTTCCTCTGGGTGCTGGGAGCTCCTTCTGCAGCTGTCCGGAGTGGCTGCGTGCAGATGTTGACAGGTTAATTTGCATTTGAAGAGCTGGATGCAGCGAGCTAAGTGAGCCTTTTTCTTCCCTGCTTCTGAAGCCAGTCACTGAAACACTATGCCAAGTTCGGCCCCCGATTCTACTCTTTTTAATTAACTAAAGCAGCACCCAAGCTGTGCTTCTCCCATTGTTAGCTGCCCATTTATTCCAGGGCTGAATTAAAGCCCCCTGATTCTGTAAAAGAAAGGATTATATTCTGAATATTGATTGTACAACAGCGAAGTGCAAGGACAGCCCTGGAGCACAGCAAGGCAGCGCGCACAAGCTGGTTTATCTGATGATATCCACCGCACAGATCTGCTCCCAGAAACCACAGCTCCAAACCCTCCAGCTGAGGCCCTTGCTCTACCTGGCTGATGCACACCACTGGAGTCACAAAAGTTTTAGTGAAAAGCAAATCCTGCTATCAAGAGAAATGCACTGCACTGCTTGATCCCTCTTCTTGGAGAGTATGCTATTTTTTCCGTGTAGTTTTTTCCCCCTTTAAAGTAAGATTGCATAAGGACTTCTAGCACAAAGACCTGAATTTAGACTTCGGTCCTTCCCACTGATAAGAGAAAGGCACAAGTCTTTATCCACAAACATGTTGTCACCCTTTAAAAGCTGTTGCTCCAAGTCTTTCCTGTGCCTGACCCATCCATGCAGACTCAAACAGTGATTTAACAAATCCCAAACCCTTCCTGCTGCAGCACACAGATAAGCTAACACCCAAAGAGCTGCAGCCCTGTCACAACCAAGGCCCATGCACTTTGCTTCCTCTTCGTTTTCTTTCCTTTAGATGCTACAAAACAATGAAAGCTGCATCCAGCAGGTGTAAGAGCACTGAACTGAACCTGCAGAAACATGGGCAAACATAAGATTAAGGCTGCCTTTTTTTTTTTTTTTAAACATGAATGTCACTGTGCTTCTGTGCTTCCCTGCTGTGCCCCTGCTGGGATCAGTGGGCAGATGCTGCTCTCACTTTTCCTCCTTAATCTGGATTGCAGCTCTTCTCTGGTTTCCTGCTGCTGGTCCTTTTACATCTGCATCTGGGATTGCTCGTCCAGGCTGCCATGGGACAAAGCAACCCATCTGAAATGTGGCCATTTCAATCTACTCACAGGCATTACAGCTCTCACTGTTAACACATGGAACTCAGTCTGCGTTTTGGAGCATTTGCGGCAAAATTCTCACTGGGCACAGCTGAGCACAAATTAATTAATCACCCCAAATTGTGTATGGGTGAAGTATGTGGAATCGCTGGTTTGCTTCAAGAAAAGCATTTCTTCCAGTCCACTTGCACCAGGCATGACATTTTCCTTAAACATCTCTTTTTTTTTTTTTTTTTTTGTTTAGTTGCAACAGCAAGGGGAAGCTGCTAGACAGGCATGATTCAGGTACCCATGGCGACATGAGATCACTGCACATTGTCACCAACACAAGAAGATTAGACGAGAATAACTAAGAATAGAATTTTTGACCTTCAAGATTTTCTTATCTGGAAACATTCTCAGTAGATAGCAACACAGCTCAACTTGTCAACAAGGAGAAATAAAAGAAAAGTGAAACTAATTTAAAATCCCACAGTGGCAGGGGAATAAATTCATACATTTATCATTTCAGAGGTTCCCATAGCTCCTGCAACTTCTCCTGCAAGGTTTAAATTATTAATTATTTTTTTTTTACATTATGTTTGCTCTCCTAAGAATGCAATACCATTTACAGGAGCTCATAAGGATGAAAAAGCATTTTCCTTTTGTGCTTTAGCTCACACAATTAATGCACACAAACCTACACCTTTAAGCTTTCCAAAAGCTCAGTTCATACCAGCAGATTGAATTCATTCAATATGCACGCATTTATTTCATAATCCTTAAAGGAAGAGGGGTTATTCCTTGAAATGTTACCATAGATCTCAGGGTTTGGCACAAGACCTGACCTGGCCCAACCTGCGGGTCAGTTCTTCACAGCCACTCCTGCACAGGGCATGGAGATGTTTATGTGATACAGAAAGGAACGCTCTAATATCCAAGGGGGGGGTGGGGTCTCCAATGTGCCCTCAGAAGTCATGGAATCATAAAATCATTAAGGTTGGAAAAGAGCAGTAAGATCATCTAGTTCATCCACCCATCCCCGCCATGCCCACTAACCATGACTCTCTAAAGTCAACAGCATTACTCCTCCAGAGGGAGATTCTCCTGTAAGCAAGATATGTGAGCTCTGATCATCCTAGGCATGCAGCTCTCACATCTTCATAGCATGGCTCCTCTGCTCAGGAGAGCTTAGGAGCAGATCCCAGAAGGATTTAGGTCTTGCCATGTGTGGAAAGTAGAAACCCAGCTAACAAACCCAGCCCCCTGCACAGTAATGGACAGCAAAGAGCCAAACCATGAGTGGGATGGCATCTGGCCTTGCAAAACCTTAGGGCTGGTGTTTCAGGTTCAGCCCACCCTGAGGATGGCTGTCACTCTGGGAGTCACTTGGCGTGCTGCTGTCTTGGGGCACTGTTTTAGAGCTAAGCATCACATCTTTGCCTTCAAGGAAGCTTTGCTGGCCTGTAGCCTGGTGAATTCACTCTGTGGATCATCAGTGATCTATAATCACCAGGACAACGCTCTGAGAGCTTATTGAGGAGTGAGAGGGCTGATGCATCCGCAGCGCTGCGTGCAGGGAGCTGCTGGAGCCGATATTTCGACACACCGAGTATTTTTAGAGCCATCCTATAGCGCAGAATTTTTAACTTCCATTTCACAGACCTCGAAGCCTGGCAAACTTTCATTAACATTTGATGCCTTGAAGTCATGCAAGGTTTGGGGGAAAAGGGAGGGGAAGGAGGAAAAAGAAATGCAGGAAAAGCGTGAAGTTTGCAAAGTTGCCTTGAAGCATAGAAAAAGGCTCCAGCCCCCCCCCCCCTCCTTACCAAGTGCTTTTAAAGTACCCAAACCACGCAGAGAGCATAGCCAGAATCCAAAACCATGGCTGTGTGGGAGAGCCCTGTTTAACCAAAAGCTGATTTAAGTTAACATGTTAAATACCTGGAATCTCTTTGGGCCTTGGGGAGATTCGAGCTATGCTCACGTTAGAAGTATTATGCCTCTCGTCTTTGTCCATTATTAGACCACTTTGCTAATATAGAGCTCTTCAGCCCAGAAAGCCCCAAATTATTTATAAACTCTCATGCCTCCATCCTGGAAAGGAGACTCCGGAACACAGAGCTGATAAAGGATTTGCTGATGGAAAGCAGAAGCTTCAGTCTCCCAATGCACATGCTGCCATTGCTGCTTAGCACAAAGTAAGGCCCTTCTATCCAAATTTACACATGGAGAAAAGCAGTTCTTCCTTAGCTAGAAGGCAGACTTTCAATGGGAGAGTAAATTATGAGAAACTCCATTTACCCCCCCAAATACACACACGTATACGTCTCTTTGCACACAACCGAGATTCCTCGCAGGATGCGGGAGTGGGAAGAGGAGACATATTTTTGTCTCCTTGGCAAAAATACATTGGCAGCGTATCACTGAGTTGTAAAGCGTGAGTAAAAACCAGAATGCGGCCCCGTTAAGCGACGCGGGTGTTGGAAAGCTGCCCTTGGGCTGCCTGCCCCTGTCTGCCAGCACGGCTGCGGGGAGGGGGATGTGAGCTGCTGGGGGGCTCAGCATGGGGACCCCAAAAAGCCATGTGGATTCTGCATGGCTCTGCCCTGCATCACTGCAGGTGGGTGTCTGAAGAGGAGAGGAGCTGTGAATCTCACCCTGAGCGTGGCAGGGCTCCCAGGCAGGCAGAGCTGCTGCATACCTCTCGGGAAGGATCACCGAGTTGGTGACAAGCTGGGCCTGTCCGGCTTTCAAAACTCAGGAGGAAACAGTCCCCAGGATGCTGTTATAAAAGGGCAGGCTCTAATCCTCACAGGCACAATACTTAGGTATTCAAGGCTAATTAACAAACAGCCCTACAACTTACAGAGGGCTCAGCCAAAGCTCCTGGCCATGAGCATGTCCCATCCCACCCCACCCCAGTGGTCCTTCCATACTTTGAAGGTGTTGGAGAGAAGGAGGAGCAAAGAGGGAGGGCTGTGACGGAGCCATGCACACAGCTCACCTGCCTGTTGTTAATACTTTAGAGCAAAAGGAAGATTCCTCGGTTTTCTTCTCCTAGCTGGGCACCTTCCTGGGCACTTCCACGTCACCCTAGGAGAGCAGAAAGAAAGGAGAAATTCCAGCATTACAGTGGGAGACATGCCTGATGCTGATAAGGGCTGGGACTCTCAGATGCATTATTTAAAGTCCCAGATTGGGTTGCCCAGAGCTATCCCCAGCAGTGTTCTTCCCTGAATCAGGAAAAACACTGCATAGTAAAATGCAGTCTGAAGTACTGAAAGAGGGAAGAACGTGAACTCGGAATTCTCAGCAATAAAATATTCATGCATTTGTGCTTTAGTGCATTGTAATTTTGCATGATACGCTTTGCTTTTCAAGACTGACTAGATGAAGGCACTTCTGATTCATTGAACACATTTTCCCAAATGCTTTTTTCCCACAAATACTGTTGGGCCATTGTGCTTAGTGGCATTTATTAGCCAGTGTAACATGGAAGCTACATCTTCTGCAAACCTGGGAGAAACCTGCTTAAATGTGTTGCTCAATCTCAGCAGAGAAGAAAAGAGTTCTGATGAATAATTAAAGCTTAAGGAGGTCATGCTACTTTTACAGTCTCATTTTTATTTGTCACTGTTTCGCTTGCATTAGGAAACAGAAAGTTCCAGGTGCAAGATCCAAAAGAAATCCCTTCAGCTTCTGCTTATTTAAACAGACCTATTTGGTAGCCATCTACATTTTTATTTATTGGGTCATTCGTTAACTGTAAGTAAATCAGTCCCAGGAATTATAAATTCCAGGCTGTGAATTCCCTCGTGCCCACACCTCCTGGCAGCAGTGTGAGTGCCGACTGCTGGGGGTGCCCACAGGGAGGCACACAGGGAGGCAGGCACGGGCTGGGGGGGCTCAGGGAAGACCCAGGTTGCCATCTGGTCGCCACCTCCGCAGGCACCACCAATCTGCCAAGCTCCCACTCTCCTCCTAAGCCTCTCTTTGCCTCCAGCCACACACCACCACCCTCCTCCTCAGCTCTCTTTCCTTCCTCCATTCTTCCATGCTCCCTTTACTTTTCCCCTGCCTTTCCCCCCAAGCCTTGCCTGACCAGCCCACCCCATTCCCTGCATGAGGCTGCTCCAGGGATGCACTCTCCACTAAGGCTGTGAGCAGCCTCGTGCTCCTTACAGGATTCTCTTTTCCACTAATACCTCGTGCAGATGGTTTTGAAACCTTTGCCTTGAGCTTCCCAATCCCAGCCATCAGCAGGGCCTGGCAGATACACTCCTTTTTCCTAACCTTTAGATTCCCTGTTGTCATCATCTGCCTTGTTTCAGTCCCGCATCACTGATTGTGCATGATCAATCTCTAGAGGCTTTGCTTCTATGTATAACTCAACAAGCTGGCATAGAAATGAGGAAGACATGCTCCAGAATGAATGCAGATCCAACTCAAGGTCATAGCATTATGAAGGCAGGCATACTGCAAGCATTGCCTTCAATTAAAATGATTTATGGACAGAAATTTCCCTATTGCTTCTTCAATATCCAATTGTTTTTCCAAATGCCATCATCTTATGATAAATCACAATGGAGTGAAGAGACATGGAATGATTACCTGATTCAGGAGTGTCCAGATATTCTGCGTGTTTCTTATCAGTAAACTAATGAGCTCCTTTGTCACTACTTTCCAACGTAACCCTCTCTCTTTTTTATTTCCATGAAAACCATTGCAGTATGCGAATAACTGGCTCCCACGGAGCTGAGCAGAGAAAAGCCAAAAAAAATTAAAGAGTTCAGTTTTCGACGTCACTGCTATTAGAGCAGACAATAATTCATTGTGTGCTGAGAAGTAATTACGCGAGGACTTGTGAGCTTCTGCTACATGAAGAGATATCATGAGGAGCATCAATACTGTTTTCCTATTGACTAGATGTGGAGGTTTTGCCCATCACAGAAGACAATGTCAGATGCATCCTTACCCCAGACTTTCTTAAATTTTAGACTGCTGTTTGGCAACTGCAGAAGAAACGTGTAGAAGTGGTATTTGAGGACGTGGTTTAGTGGGCATTATTTGTGGTAGGTGGATGGTTGGACTTGGTGATCTTAGAGGTCTTTTCCAACCTTAATGCTTCTATGATTCTAATGCTAAAGGGGATCTAACACACAAACTGAGAATGAGAAGACAACAGCTCAAGGCAGCAGATGTACACAGTTGAGGTGGTAGAAGATATAGGGGACAAAGCGCCATGCATGTACTGGCCATACTTCATCTGCTCCACAGCAGAGTTTATTCCCTAGATGTGACCTTGTCTGTGTCTCAAATTATAAACTCACCAGGGACTTTGAAGAGATGTGAAAGTCTGTTTCCTTAAATTCTTCCCCCAGGTAGTGATGAGCCATGATAGAGGCTTCATAGACATCTGTGATTGCAAGAGGTGAAACCATCAAGTCCTGGTTGATCACCATGTTAATGAGGGAGAACTGATGACTTACTGTAGTAAGGGAAACCAGATGGATAAAAACCAAACTATGCCTTTAGGGAAACTTGATTCCATTTGTGCCAACACAGGAAAAAGAGCACAGTTTGACAATGTGAAAATAAACACGATTTGTCATTTTGCAGCATATGAACGCTTCATCAGACAAAATGACTATCTGTCCTCAAAATTGCATCCGGTAAAATTTGGCATTTCAGCCTTCTTGTAATGATTGATAGACTGGCAAGAATCTGCCTGAATGAGCAAATTTCATACCAGTGAATGTATGCCAGAGTCAAGAACGTTGGGGAGAAATGTGAGTTTTGGCCCAAATCAAGATGTATTTGAATCCTAGCTAGCATACAGGACAGCACATTTTATTTCCCACTGCTGTCTGAGGTGTTGGAGGTACGATGGCCACTGTGTAGTTACAGTAACAGGTCGGCCTCTCTGATGCACTGTGCCAACTGTTTACCAAGTACCTCTTTAATTCAAGGCATTTTGGACCAGAATGTGATAAACAGCAGGAAAGTTGCTGGAGGTTGAATTCTTAGCAGTTAGAATTCATGCTGGGTGAAGTTGCTCACCCAACACCAGCTCCTGGCATGTTAGACCAATTTTAGCCAAGGTAGAAAGTAGAAAATGAGTGGAGGTTTCCATTCAACCTCCCAATGATTTTAACAGAATGATTGCAGAGCCACCCAAAACCAGCCTTGGCAAAGTGACAGCGAAGCAAAGGATGGAGATGAGTGGTGAGACAAGTTTCTGTGCTGCTGAGATAAAGGAGTGCTGCGTGAGACGCAGGATGAGACGAGGTGTGAAGGCAGAGCGCAGAAAGTGGGGCCGTTGTCTGATAGAAAAGCAGACAGAAAAGTGAGTTAACAACCCCACGACAACCAGAAACGTTGACAGTCTTTTGGGACCGAGCCAGGCATGGGAACACTTACTGTGGCAGGGCTAAGTTAGCTCTGACTGCAAAAAGTTCCTCAAGCAGCATAGCCAGCACTGTTCGTACCCAGGCTGAGGAATTGCCCCTCTTTTCCTATGCAGATGACTTACAAAACACAAAACATCTGGGCAGAAAGCGCCAGTGATTCTTCCTACAAAAAAAAAAGCCACAAATGCATTCCCTCAATAAGGTCCATGAAAAGGGGCAACGTAATAAGACACATAAGTCACAGAACCATACAAAATTTCCCCCCAAACTTGCCAGCCAAGAGAACTGCACAAATGGATATAGTTAATAAGGAAGAAATTGAAAATGGTTACAAGATGGTTTTCAGCATTGCACGGAGGGACTGCTGGGGTGGAAGAATGCAGTGCGCTATTTCATCTGCAGCCTGGCTGAGAAAAGGCAGCTGGGGAAAGGAACAGAAGCATTGCTGAATAACCTCTGTCATAACTTCTGTGGCCAAAATACTGGTTTATGAGAGGGGTTCTCGAAGAAAATGGAAATGAGGTAGCGCAAAATAATGTGTAACATACAATCAAATCTTATCTACTTTGCTGCTGCCCTACATTTCCCTGATACCATTGGTATTCATTGTGGTAGCACAAGGACGCTTAGTACTTTTGGCAGCAGTTCTGTAATGACTGAAGAGAATTCAAAGGACAGCAGCCAGACTCTGTGCTGTGTTTTATTAGCTCCCAGATGTGCAGGTGAGGTGAATCTTCGGGAAATGAGTTTCGTTGCCACAGATTTCCTAATATCACTCAAGGTCCCTGATAAAATCTTATAAGGGAACAAAAGGCCGTCGTAGAATTTTAAAGCAGTCTTTGGCAAAGCATCATTTCTGCATTTGTTCATTTTGTATTGTGGCGTACAAATCCACAACTTCTTTGATACTTGCCTAGCTGAAGACAGAAGGTTGGCTGCTGAGGCTGTGTATGCCTTCATGAATGAAACCAAGCCTCTGTAAGCTCTTCCCTGGGTGCTTTCTCATGTAGGCAACCCAGAACCTGGAGCTGTTTTGCCAGATAGTACACAGCAATGACCAGTGCATCACAAGCTGGATTGCAGCATGTCAGTATTTGCTCAGTGAGCACTATTGTTTGTGCCGTAACCAGAAGGGATCACTCACCAACAGATGTCTTCCCAGCCCAAGTGAAGTGTGCTCTCCTACGTGTCCATTGCGTTTTGAGACCATTGCATGAGAAAGCACACACCAGGATGGTGCATTGCCATCCTAAACTTGAAAGAAGAGCAAGATGGAGCAGGCAGCAAGAGCAGCTGGTAGTTATTCCTATGGCAGCAAGGGGAGGGATGGGAAGCAGTGAGCAGCAGAGGGTCTGCAGGCAGCACGGGGGGACAGGAGGGAGCCTTCATGTCACAGCAGGAAGTTAAAAAGGAAGAGCCTGGAGGAGAAGTTTTACTTTGCCCACCAAACAATTGAAAATAGATCAAAAGAAGAACCCAAAGGGTTTGTTGGAGCTGACAGCTCCTAAGGAAGAAAGTGGGGCAAATTTCATACATTTCAATGTTTTAAAATAATTTTCGTTTTGTTAGAGTGGGAGCAAACAAAAGGATTTGAATATCGCTGTTACAAGGTGAATATATATATATAACACTGGCATCAGAATCTGGCCCTTCATCTCCACTCCTTAAAAGTTAGCTGTTCAGCTCCCCACAACAAGAAATACAGTATTTATCCATCTTCTTAGATACTGAGCATTTTCTGGAAGCAAGACCTACCATGGCAAAAACATGACACTAACCCCAAGTACAAACACTGCTCCTCATCAAACTCATCTTCAGGAGGAAACAAAAATACAAGCTGTCAAATGGACAAAAATCTCCCTGACTGTCAGGACTCAGGAGGTGTCAGCCAGCATCTGGCTCAAAAACAACCTATACTTCAAGTTTCCAGCCTCACTGGGATGTTGTCATGGCCAAAGGCAGACGCCCAGTAAATGAGTGTTTAACCTCCCAGGGCTTTTTCCTCCGCTGGCTCCATCCCCCTTGGCAGTGAAGGCAGCGGTATGGGGTAGCAAATTCACTTGGGGTGTGTTTTGCACACGACCTGCATCAATACTTCATGATTTCTTCTGCAGCGACAGCATTAAGCATCCTCTGGCACAGGCTCATAGGAGCCTGCTTGCTCAAGTGACTTAAGGACAAACCTGTGAAACTGTCAGCAAACAGCATGAGATAAATCATCAAGCTCTGGACAAATGAACAGAGAACATGCGAATTTACAGGGAAAAAATCTAATTCTGTCCCCCGTGGCCAGCGTGGAGAGGGCAGGCCCACAGCAGCCTCTATTTGACCATCACCTCCTTTGAAAGCCAAAGGAGATGCCTCACCCACTCCTCCCTGCAGCAGTAATTTTACAAGAGGAATGATGAGAAGGTCAAATCAATGGCTGCGTTTGCTGTTGTGTGTCAGTCCAGTGAGGCAGTGGGGTTGCACTGGTAGAAAATCAAAGAAATGAACGCAGCACAGAGAGAGATGCTGTGCTGTAAATTTTGCAGAGGGGAACATTTTTTGGCATGCCGGCTCTCCTCTGCTCACTACTGCTCAAACAAGCACTGCAAAAGATTTCAGGAGTTGTCAGCAGAGAAATCTTCCTAAGGAAAAAAAAGCTCTGAACTGTTTTTGTGCTCTCCTGGCAGTCCCAGCACTCCACTCCCTATAAATAGAGGATCTCCACGTTGGTCAAAGACGGAGCAAAGCTGTACCATTAAGGAAACCCAGTCCCACGTGGTGTTGCTCGGATGGACGCTGTGTTCAGGCACCTTCTGTTACAAATCCCCACTCTGCATGGCTGGCAGAGGGCTGGGATGGTCTCAATCAGCCTGCTCTGTGCTGATACGTTCAGAATGCTTGTCAGCTAAACATTCCAACATCCCAGTGTTGCAGTAAATCAGGCTAATGGTTTGCTCCAGAACTGAAGTGGTTCCCTGCCAACTGCCCTCCCTTTAATGCGCAGTCAGCTCCTTGCAGCTTATATCCCCTGCTTCTGGGAACACGTGCTGTCAGAAGATCTTGTAAGTCATTTCCTTACACGTCTTCAAACCATCCCTGAAGACCTCAGTTTGCCAGAAAGAAGTCAGCTGCTCCGTGTGATGCTGGGCAGCTGCTCGCTGTCCCTACCTGCCTGCAGGTAATTGGTGCAGCCATGCGACCACTTCTGCAGCTGACATTCATAGCGCTCATTCCATCGACAGACCCTCCCTAAGGAGAAAACTCTGCTTTACTCTATTAATAGTGTGCGTGGGTGTGCTCTGGGTATCTGTAGCTGCTCAAGACCTACAGGAATGTGGCGTGTTGGCAGGAGAGTTTGACCCAAGGAGGCAGCAAATGCCTGGTGTCTCACAAGGAAGCCAGCACAAATAAGTCCCCAAACTGCTGTTTTACTGCAGTCTTACCAACAGGGTGGGTGAGACGGCTGGTAGATGAAATAGTTAACCAAGCACCAGCTCTGCAGAAGCTGCTGATGGAGAAGGAGGCAGCAGCTAGCCCCATTTATCCTCATGTGTCTCCCACTGCTATCAGATATTGCCTCCCGAAAGCTCGTGCTCAGAGCAGGGAGATGGAAATTGCTATTGACAGAAGTACCCTGCAGACAAGGTCCTCTGCTGCAAAGCTGCTAGCATCTTGCATGGTGGAAACCTATTTTAAATGACAACGGAGCAGTATGCTTTGGAAAGACATTGCTGTGTGATTCTCTAAATTATGGGGGAGGGATGGGGAACAGAAGTACAGCTTGGGCAAATGCTGTCAGACGTAAGGTGCTCTGTCTTCCAGAGCTCATCTGTGCAAATACTTCCAGGGCACCAGGGAATGTTGTCACTGACAAACCATGGGAAATGGTAGACTGAAACCAATGGCTGATGGAATGACCAGCAGTTATGTGATCACAGGATGCATCCAGTGTTAAAAGAAACAACAAGGTTGGTCAGACCTTGCCTCCTACAGCATTATTGTTCTCAGTGATCCAAAAATATAGCCCCACTGAACACTTCTGCAACAGTACAGGCTGTGTTATTGAAGGAGTATGTGAGGAAGAGCAAGGAAAAGCAGCATGCTGTCATAAGTTAAGATGACTACTTTGATTTACTGCTGAAAACTCAATGAACTTGAGATCCCAAAGCCCAGAACAAAGCTTAATCTTGATTAGGTCCTATGCTTACCCCCTTATCATATTATCTGAGTACATCACACTCTAATTATAGGTATCTGAACACTTAGTGGGGTTGAGAAGTGCTAATCCTATGGAAGAAGCCCTTGAACACAGAGTGAAGCCGAGTCAGAAACAACTCTCAGTTTTTAAATGCCAGCTAAGTATGCAGCAACCAAGGGAAAAAAACATTCTTACATCAGCAGCACTTCAGAAAATTTGCCTCTTCCTCATCATTAGCCCAGATCCTGAGTCTTGGCTCTATATTCAGAATGAAGTTCTTATGAGGAGAAAAAAATGCATTATAATGTTTGTATTTATAAAAGCATCATTTAAACATATCAGTAATCATTTGGAGAAAGGCGTAATACTTACAGCGTCTCGGTGGGATGTTTTATCTTACTCTCAAGAGGTATACAGAAGTGCTTCTCAATATTTTAATATCTGTTAGGCAGTGGTTGCAGTTTATTTATCTCTCTCTAGTGGATACAGAGTTATGAGTTAAATATTCCATCTTCCCTTCCAAAGGATGTAAGAGATTGTATTCCTGCACTCATGCAAACAAAAATTCTCCCTTCCACATCGCATCTTGGTGTGGAAAATGGCACTGGCACAGCTGCCCAGGAGGTGGGGAAGTTCCCATCCCTGGAGGTGTTCCAGAACCACAGAGATGTGGGCAGTGGCATGGGGGTGGGCTGGGGTTGGGCTTTAGGATGTCGCAGGGTCTTTACCAACCTTAATAATTCCGTGATTCTATGCATTTCTTCGAGACATGCCCTACAAAGTCCTCGAGAAGAGCTTCCAGGAGTTCCTACTTTGGGTAGGCACTGCAGAATGGTTGTTGCTGGATTTAATTGAGCCATTTCCTTTTTCTGCTGCTTCTGTTTCACGGCTGTTGTTCTTTTGCGTTGCTTTACCTGTTAGGACATGGAACTGGGTACGCTGCCGGATCTCGAGGGAAGGAGGGCGTTTGTATCGTTGTGTTTAAGTACAAGTATGACTGATGTTGTGCTTTAAATACCAACCACTGCTTCAACAGCTTCCAGCCTGGCTACTTTGAGTTTGTTCCAAATCTGAGTTTCAAAGCCCATCATTATGAAAAAAATACAGAATATGTATTCTTACATATCCTGGTAAAACTATGTTTTTGATGCTCTAGGGATGTAAAGAGTCCTCCACGCCCTGTAGATCATCAGAGCTCTTGATAGCAACTTCAAGCCTCACTGAGGATTCAATGAGCTGTCACTGAGTTACATGACACCTATTAGGATTATGGAAAAAAATTATCCAGTTTGTTGCTGTCATTAGCTATCAAGTATTACAGACACTAGAGAGAACCCTGAACCAATATCCATGATCCCAACTATAGCAAAAGTATTGGGAGGAATGTTTTGTATTCCCAGGCATTGATACAGATCCAAGTTTCACAGCCATGTGCTGTGGCTGGTCAGAATGACCAACCTCCATATCCCTAAAAACTGCAAATGAAAAGGAATTCTCAAGCTCTTCTAGAATTTTCTGCTTAGGACAGATTATCTTTTTCTACCTCTGCTAGTCCTGGTGGGAGAGGCTCAGGGTATAAAGGACAGAGGGTCAAAGCCACAACCCAGGAGAAAGCCAAACACTGTTAATCCCAACCCCCCCTGTCCTGCTGGCACATTTCAGCCCTGCAGTGGAAGGGATGGCTCCATGGCCTCACTGCAGGAGAAAGTTCTGCTAAGGGGCCCATTTCATTCCAAACTTTAATAACATACAGCCATTTTACGGAGGCTGAAACCCTCCCACAATCCATCAGCACTGCAGACACCAGAGGCTTGGGGAATTTGGTTTTGCAGACTTTGTGTCTCTTAATTGAATTTCTGGAAGCAGGACATTTGTTTGGGCTGCTGCCCATGCCCAGGCAATGGAGCTTCATAAGGAGCAACTGTGAGAGTTCTGTTCCCTGTGAAACTTCTGCTTTTCTACCAACTCCAGATAAATTCAATCAACTGAATTACAACTTATTGAAGAGATACCTGCAGCCTGCCCAGGAGCCCAACCTATATGCACAGAAGCAGAGTGCCATTGAAAGGCCTATTTCCACAGGATACTAGCATGAGAGGACTATTTTCTATTTATTCTTCTTGCACAGGAAGGAAAATAAATCATACTCTGAATGTATTTCCTCTAATTTTGCCTATTATAGTGAAAAGGCTCGTAGAAATACCCATCCCATCTCAGAGGCTCTGTTATCCTGGGAGAGGTTTCCTTGTGTGAGCTGCCATAAAAACAAACAGCGGGATCTTTAAAATCTGGGCTTGCTGGGGTACATGCAGCCCCAAATTTGGGGCAGGGGGACACAAGGGAATGTGCTCAGTGGGTCAGCACTGGCATGGCACTGCCTTCTGCACCAGAAGCTCTGCTGTGTTCTTCACAGCCCCTGAAACGCTGTACAGGGAAAGCCAGAGCCGTTCCCACAATTAGAGCAGATCTATCATTTGCTGGAAGAATTAAATACACTGTAGTAGCAAACCTGCAGTTGACACTCAGAGGGTGCAATTGAAATCCCGGGGATTAGTAATTCTTTTGAGATCTTTGTAATCATTGGTAATAGGTAGCGAAATAAATCCACGGTTATATCCTACAGACTGCAGCTGTGCTTCTGTTAAAGTCGTATTAAGTGATGGTTTTTAAATCCTTCTGCCAGCTAGAGCTGTAAGTACCAAAACTCCAGCGCAGAAGATAACTCCCCCGGGGTGATGGATGCTCCTGAGCACCAAAGCGCTGCTTAATGAATAATGAAAGCAGCAAGGCAGGATCACACCTCAGGGCCACGCTGCTGCAGGAAGCTCTCAGACAGACCTCCCCATGCAGCTCCTGCAGCAGCAGGCACAGCACCCAGGCTGAGACCGGCTGCAGATTCTGTGTAATCATAGAAAGTAAGCTAAAACACTTTTTATAAAGCAAACCTTTATGCAGGTGGACAAAGTGCTGAACGCTCTGCCTTGTTCACCCATCCAAACTGGCATTGTTCCTGTGGGCCTCAGGAGTACGTGCTCACAGCCTGGCTTCCTGCACGGGCTACCAGTTAGCTGAGCAAATGTGCCATTAAAAACTGAACCAACCTTCAGAGGGGGACGTGCGGGTTGAAGTCGCAGCAGGAGGAGATTTATGGACATGTTTTCCAATTGAAGAGCCAGCCGACAGTTCAACATCCAGCAGCTCTGATAAGGAAAGCAGCAGCTCACGGGGATGAGCATGGCTCCGGTGCCCAGTCTTGCTGTGTAACTCATGCTGTGGGGCAGGGACCCACAGGGACAGCTATGCTAGGAAGAAAAAGCAGCTTCGCAGACTTGGTATCCTACAAAGACAAGAACAGCATTGAGAAAATAAAGCATAGAGAGATTAAAAAACTCAAGGATACTAGTGGCCGAGTTAAGAGAATAACAGGGAAATCCTGGCTGTCCTTTCCTGCTGCTGAGCTTCTGGTCAACCTGCTCCAAATTCATAACCTAAGAGATGGTTTCTTGATGGCATGAAACATCGGTGGCAAATTAGTTGCACAAGTAGAGTACTCTATAGAAAGAGGGAAGAGGAATAAAGCAGAGCTGACAGAGGGACTTTTATCTGCTTCTCTTGAATATGTGTTGTTTGCTTTGTTTTCATTTAGGAATCTACAAAGGACACTGCTTCCGAATCAACCACTTCCCTGAAGACAATGACTACGACCATGACAGCTCGGAATACCTTCTCCGTAAGTTGGAAAGCCAAATAGAGCCAAAGAGAGGCACTATTCATTGCAAGAGCCCAGTCCTCAGGGATCACTATTTTAAGGATTTCCTCCACGCATGGAACTCACACCATTTCGGTTCCCATTCTCTTAAAAATTACATGGAAACATTCTAAATGGAAACAACAGCATTCCCAGATTGGAAAGGATGTTTTACAGAGAGAGCATTTAGTTGGTTCCTGTAGCAAAAGCAATCTGAGGAGTGACTTCCTGCCCATGAGGAAGCTTTTCCTGTCACTTAAACACAGCCCTTATGCAAGCCTCATCCTTTGCAGCTGCTCCAAACCACCTCCCATGCAATGAAATTGCTGCAGCTTAGAAAGGAAGCTGAAATTCCTGCAGATAACAGCAAAATCTCAGCAGGAATGTGGGCTGCAATTTCCCTGCACGGCAGCTGGTCGCTGATGCTCTGTGCCGGTGTGAAAGCCCGCACAGAAGTACTTCCATCCACTGACACAGTGCTTGAAATAATGGCACTCGTTCTGCCTTCCTCCTGACCGTGGCTCTCTCGGTAGATATAACATCTTGAAACCTGGGTGTGAAACTTCATGAATCCTGCAAAATCTGAGTTAGATTTCCCCTCCCCTTAGCTGTGTTACCTTGATGCTTCTCTTGTGCAAAAGAGCTGCCCAGCAAAGCTGAAAGCAATGCCTTTTGCAAGAGAAAGAAACTGCAGTACACAAGGTGTTGGGAAAGCTTCAGGGAGCAATGAGCGTGGCTGCTGGCTGAGACATCCAGCGAGGCAAAATGCTCCTCAATTACACCGCTATTAATTATCTGAAACACCGTTTAGAGAACAACTCTGTCCTTCTGCTCACTTCTGGGAAACAACTTCTGTTTACTAAGACAAGAAGGAGGAAAAATAGGGCTTTTTGAAAAGTGTGCTTACCAGAAAACCCAGATCTTTTTTCATCTTTCCTCTTGTCAATTTAGATCAGTCATGATGCTGGGGTGACGTGATTGCAGTGCTTGGGCAAAGGCAGGCTTGCAGAGTGTGAGCGCGACTGCATTTATCTTTCATACAAAGCCTTGGAACTAATGTCAAATTGATGCCAAGTCAGCTTTAGGAAAGAAACATCATTAGGAAAAGGACTTTAAAGGAAAGATGAATTAAGCAGCACCTTGATAAAAGTGCATTATGTCATTTTTATTTGGAGGAAGGGATGGGAAAAACAGTTACAGCCGCTCTGTAAGACAGGAGATGGGTAAATTGTTTGTAAGCGTACTGCAACTGATGATCCTAAAAGCTGCTTTCAAGAGTCACTAAGTACAGACCTTAAAAGCAAGTTGGCCCAACCCTTGGTACCTCCTGCAACACTGGGATGCAGCCACTGCTCCATCAGGTCTGAGCTCTGCACGGATAGCAGGAACCTCTGCTTTAACACCAGGAAGGAAAACTGCCACTTCAAATGAAATGTACGCAGATGATTTAGAAATTACTGGAAGGTTATGTACCTAAATCAAGAATAAATGAGCTTATATGTAAATGTATATATCATCTAATGAGAGACAGATCTCGTCTAACTTGGCACAGAAACAAGGATGTTTGCATCCTGCTCACAAGAGGCATGAGACCCTCCTTCCCACTTCTGCCCCCTCTGCAACACCTTTGCAAGCTCTTGTCCCCACATCAGCCATCAGGACCTGCAGCCGTTCTTGGGCACAAGACCTTGGCTGGGGACAGCCCTAATTTTTGTCTCAGGGAGGCAAAGGGAAAAGCACAGTTCCCATCCACGCTGTGCTCAGATGAAGGCATTGACCCAACCTTGTGTGCATCCTGTGCTCCTGGGAGAGCAGCACATGGGCTCTCAGCCTGCCCTGCAGATACCAACCTGGCCTAGACTTCAGATAAATGTGAACAAAATAGCACCAGCAGAGCATCCCAGTTCAAAATCCTATTGAAATCAGTGAAAAAAATGCCTAATCTTAGGGAACTTCAGTCCAGGGCATGAGTAGGAGCAGCAGTCCGGATTTCACCCCTTCTGCAGTCTTTCACCCAGTCTGCTCCCTGCAAAACCAGAGGAGCAGCAGCTGCAGTGACTGCAAACACGTGCAAGGAATCTGTAAGCCCTCCTGCTCAGCTCCTGTGGCTGCTTGCAGCAGGAAGGCAGCGTGGGGCCAAGCACAGCCTCGTGGCTGACGGCACAGCCCATGCAATGCTTCCCTGAGGTGTCAGTGCACAGAGCACGGCCGATGCGAACGGACAGGATGGTAAACAAGGAGAAAGCAGGGGAGAGAGCAAAGCCCAGATTCCCTTAATGTTTTTTGATCTGCTGTCATTTTATTACCAGTATTGGGAGACATACGTAAATTCTACATGGTACCTATGAGTATTCCTTTTAAATTCCAGAGCTGAAAGTAGCCATCGTACCCAAGAGAACACGGTATGTTTTGTTTCTCTTCACATTAATTAACTAATAGAGAAAAATTACCTCTGGGGCTTTTTACTAGATGTGATACAACCCACTCCGTGTGCACGGCACGTCTGTCAAGTCTCTTCTCATACTGTCACCGAAGCAGTTTAGAGAAGTCCTTTGAAATCACAGAACTGTAGTGGTTGGAGGGACCTGTGGAGATCCCCCGGTCCAACCCACAGCTAAAGCACGTTCTCTGGAGTAGGCTACAGTCATTATCAAATTGTTATAAACAGCTTGAAGATGAAGTATAGGAAAAAATAAGCAGATAGCGTGGCCACAGCAAATTTCAATCCTATGCTGCCTTTTGTTGGGGTATGAATAGGGAGTGATTTGAGGTGCTTCTGTGTCCATGAGCACAGAGTCTTTTTCTGATAACCAATCCCAAAAACTGACCCAAAAGTCAGAGCACCTCTACCTCTGACCACACATGGGGATGCACCCAGCACAAGAGAATGCACTCTCAGCACTCAGCATGCATCCATCGGTGACCTGACACCCTCACTCCTTGGGTTTGCCAATTACTGCAAAACTCATTCTAAACAGGAAAGCACCCAACTGAGCTGGGTTAAATCCGGCCAGAACATTCCCTCTCAGCAAAGAACACGTGCAGCAGCGTTGCCAGGATTGGTAGGAGATGTCCTTTTCACACAGTGGCAGATCAATACGGGCACAAGCTTCCCAGGCAGGGACTGTCTCTTTGCTTTATGTTTGCACCGTCCTAATGAGCCCCAGGCCTGTCGCTGGGGTTCCCGGGGGCTTTGCAGCACACACAAAAGCACTGCTGTTATTAAATGCCCAGCCCTGTCCCTCTTGCAATCTGTGGGAGTTTTGCCACCGGTCACCAGGGGAATCGTTAGAAAGCAATTCACTAAATTAGCAACGCCGTCGCCATCAGAAGTCAAATGAGAAATCAGCAGCAGCAGCATCTGGCCATTCCTCCTTGAGAAGCAGCACCGTGTGTGTCCCCAGGAAGATGGCACCCGAGGGGGACTGCGGCAGCCCATGGCCCCAGATGCTGTTTGCTGGCAGCTTTTCCCTCCTCATACCCGCAGCCCTGGGGGTCCCCCATCTCCCTGTGCATGTCCTGACACTAGCGCTGCCTGCTCCACTTTCAGCTGCTGCCTTGCCCCATCGTGCCCCATAATGTCCCATAGGGCCTGAAGGCTGGCTAGAATCAGTGGCTTAGATCCTCGTGCAGGGATTTTATAGCCCATACTGATGAACGGGCTGAAGCACACAGAATTTTAACTGACTCCATTTAGCTGTCAGGAAATGAAACACAAACGTCTGAGATATACTTGTTAAAATTTCCTCCTTAGAAACCTGAAAGGTTTCAAAGTCCTAAATACTCAACAGGGAAGAAGAAAAAAAAAAGAGTAATTATCTCACTGCTAACACAAATGCTGCAAACTCCAAGAGCCGTGCTTTGCTCACCTTACACACAGCAGCAGACCCCCTGGTGAGGCTGTCCCCAAACGGTGCACAGTTCATCATCAGTTCATGAATATTTCAGTGCTGCCCGCTGCGTGATGCTGGCTGTCATTTACCTCGTGCTTCATCAGAAATGTTCTGGTGGCATCACATTAAGGCAAAAACATCAGATTTCCTAGGAGGAAACTCAAGAGATTGATGTTGCTCAAATGAAGGTGGCCCTTCTACATTGGCCACCCACCTGGGCTCCCCCACACCCGCCCACAAATGCAGAATCAGTGGTAACTGCAGCAAAATTTGGGGTTTGGAGACTTTGCAGTCTCCACAGCAGCACCTGAGGAGGCATCTGAAATGATTACTGTCTGTTGTGTTTGCTTCCTATCTCCCCTGCAGGCATTGTCCGTGCCTCCAGTGTGTTCCCCATCCTAAGCACAATATTGCTGCTGCTGGGAGGGCTCTGTGTTGGAGCAGGGAGGATTTACAACAGCAAAAACAACATTATTCTCAGCGCTGGAATTCTCTTTGTCGCAGCAGGTATGTTCTCCTTAAATTGAGTCCTTAAGAAGCGCTGCCTTTTTGGATTGAAATATGCATAAGTGCAGCTTCATCTGGTGGGGAAGCCACCAGCAAGACCCAGCATGGCCTGGCCAGGCCAAAAATACCATGGGGTGATTCCCAGCCCACCTAGGAGAGAAGGACACTGTATCACATCCACAGTTCTTCTTCAATTTCCTGAATTTCTTCCCCAGAATCCCAGTTCTTTCAAGCCATTTTCATTGCAGGTGGGTGTCATGTGCTCCTGCAGCTTTATGCTGCTGAGCTGCTCGTATCCAAATCAGGAAATCTTGTTTTTGTTGCCGATGAAGGCAAGCACAAGGAAAACAAGTGGGGTCGAACCTTGTGGCTGGGTGCAAAGCTTTGCTTCTAGGACTGATTTTCACATGGAGTAACTGGGTGACACATCTCTTCCTCTATCCTTTTCCTGGGTTGAGGGCATGACCAACCTCATACTGGGCAAATTCCTCAAGAAAAAGAAATGTTTTTGAAGCTCTTCAAAATGCAAATTCTTGAGAAACTATCATTCTCTTGAAAAAGAAATTGCAGGAAGCAAGGATGCTTGTAGCATCCAGTTTTTGCTCTACTTAAAATGTACTAAACACAAGACGCCTGAATGGAAGCATGAATCAGGCATCCCTTACATCCCGGCCCTTTTTTCCTCTTCTTATATGAGAGCAGAAAAACTTCACCTATGCTAGGTGAGTATGCTTTCCAAATTAGAAACGTCCAAGAGAGTCATCCACATTGTTAATAGACTTCCCTGAAGCTCACATTAAGCATGCTGCATTCAGATGGAAATTCAGCAAGGTGGAAGAGAACTTGTCTTGATGAAGGTGAACAGCCATAGCCCTGAGCTCAAAATGTATTTTTATTACTAACAATATTAGCAAGTTCCCATACGCTACTTCTTTCCCATCATGTCAGTGAAGAAATGGGGACAGATCCTGCTGAATCTTTTAAGATCTTTGCAAGCAACCATGAAAACGACAGGGTCTATTCTTTGTTTTTCAAGGACAAACGAAATCTTTGGATAGTTAAGAGTAAATGCAATGTAATGAAATTTCCTGGTCATAGTCTTAGAAATATTCTTGTCTAAAAGGTAACATGGCTTGAATTTTTTAATTTCCCAGCCACGTGACAGCTGACTTCTGTTTTTCTCTCTCTAGGACTAAGTAATATCATAGGGATCATTGTCTACATATCAAGCAACGCAGGTGACCCAAGTGATAAGCGAGATGAGGACAAAAAGAACCATTACAACTACGGTTGGTCTTTCTATTTTGGAGCCTTGTCTTTTATCGTGGCCGAAACCATAGGTGTTCTGGCTGTGAACATTTATATCGAGAAGAACAAAGAGCTGAGGTTTAAGACCAAGAGGGAATTCCTTAAGACTTCTTCCAGTTCTCCTTATGCCAGGATGCCAAGCTACAGGTACAGGAGGCGGAGGTCCAGGTCCAGTTCTCGATCCACAGAGCCTTCTCCATCTAGAGACATTTCCCCGGTTGGCATGAAGATAGCAAGCACCATTCCCATGAACGAGATTTCCATGTACACTCTGTCCAGAGAGCCCTTGAAGGTCACAACGGCCGCCAGCTACAACGCAGACCAAGAAGCCAGTTTTCTGCAGGTCCACAACTTCCTTCAGAAGGAATTTAAGGAAGGACTCCACGTCAACATGGTCAACAGGAGAACAACACCAGTCTGAAGTTCCTTCCCTCCCTGTGGTTTTTGGAAAAAATATCAGAACAGACCTGTCATGAAAGAGAAGGAGCGATGTTAAAATACCCTCTCACCTCTTTAACTGTGGCATGTATTGAGGCAGCAAGTGGGGATCCTATGGACCAACATAAAGATGTTACACGCTTGTAGCTTTTTCAAAGCTATTTGGAGTTTGTTTCTTTCAGTTCTTGGTGTCACGAGATGAAGGTAGTTCATGTCCCTGCACTTTTGTAATGTGTACAAAGTCTTGGAGAAGCTGCGAAGGACTTGCCACCAGTGTGTTTCAAGGGTCGCAGAATTGTTGTACAACTGTTTTCTAAATCGAGATCCCTTACTACAAACTGGCAACTATAATTTACAACCAAGCCCAAGGATACGAACTAGTCCTCCAGTGATCCGCTCCCCTTTGACACAGTGTGAGCTTTGCCTCTTCCAAAAAAGAAAAGAAAAGAAAAAAAAAAAAAAAAGAAATACATAGAAGATATTTTTGAAGACAACACCATCTAAAACTGACCTGCGCTACTGAACACGTAGATCATTCATGTGCTGAACATTACAGACTCCCTGACGGGGCATCCAGGGGTCTCCTACCTGGGGGTGGAAGGCAACCCCTCCGGGCAGCACGGGTGGGGAGAACAGGGTGGGTGCATTGCCCAGCGCCTAGCAAGGGAGGGACTAAGGTAGGTGGGACTTGAGCATCTTTGCAAATATCATTTCTTGCCTAACAATTAGAAAACTTGAATTCTCATTCTGACTAGCCCTAGTGCCTGATCCGGCGAGGTGCTGAGTGCTGTCTGCCAGGAGCAGGCCCCTGCGGACTGCGTGCAGCCAGGGTGAGGAGCAGGGCTGAGCCTGCGACCACAGCCCCCATTTCCTTACTGCTTCACAAGTGCAACACTAACGCTACTGGAAACTAAGATATCTGAGCAACACGTGTACGAAGATGAGAAGCTGTTACGTTTGAACTAGCAACACATCCTGCAGCAATGGGAGCTGAGCGTTGACAGAACGGATGGCGACTTCGTGTTTTTTGAAATGGAACAAAAAACAATCACCATTTATGAGATATTTATTAAACTCTTTTTATTATGAATAAGTGCCGCATGGTGCAAGGTATAATTGCTTTTAGATGGAAATGATGGTTCAGCCTAATTTAATTTATTTTGTATTGATGATTCTACTTATGTGCAGAGAGCCCACAGGAAACTCTATGCATCTCCTAAGGGGGAGACTGGTCTGCACCCTTTGCTTCTATATGTTTCTAAAAGAGTCCGAATTCTTTTTTCTTTTAAATTTCTGTTTTTGTTTTTACACCTAGGCTTGGATTCTCAAATCTCAAGGTCCTGACTTGAAGGTAATTTAATTTAACAGTACTCACAACTCTTTTAGTGATCATTCAGCCAAGCCATACGAGAACGAGGTGCCCGGTTCCCCTTGAATGAGTTAGTTGCAATGAGAGAGGAGCATCCAGTTCCTGTAGGCTGCTTTGAACACATCCGTCTTTTTCACCCTGAAAATCTTTCCTACCTGGAGACTAGAGAAGTGGTGACAAGGAGAGAACATGACTTGGGAAGCTGACAGTGAGAGATCTCAGCCAAGCTGTTACAACCTCCTTAGTCTTAACTCACCCTGTGGTGGCCGCAGCATCGCAACGCAATGGTGGTTTGGATGCGAGGCTTTCAGCCAGTGGAACCAAGTCCTCCAGCAAAGCCCTGGGGGAGCTGCCTTAACAACCCAATAAGTCAAACCTCTCCCTCCCACCTAAGCCCTGCTTGGCCCTCTCTCCTTGCAAGAACCGAGACAATGCTCAGTCCTAAGCGCAAGTCTTCCCCTAGTCGCTGTCTTGCTCTGTTCTGCCCTCATGGCGGCAGATGATGGAAAGCATTATTTTGGCAAACCATCCAGCGGAGGTGGGCTGGAGCCTTCATCCCCGCTTGTTAAGAATTTCCATTCAGGTTAAAACTCTGCTGGGATCCTTTTTCAGACCTCTGAACTCTGAGAGCTGATACGAACGGAGTGATGGGAACTATTGAAAAGAAGTAGAAAACGCCGTGCTTCTTTCTGTATCAACACACTACGGAGAAAGGTATTACACGAGCTTTTTAAAAATACACAAACAGAGGCAGATGAGAAAACTTTTTTACCTACTTTTCGGCTAGGACAACGTAAAAGAATTCTAAAATTATTAAAGTTCTTGATGAAAGGTTTTTTTTACAAGAATCTTTATGCTTTCAAACAATAAATTATTTCCTACTTTTTGAGACTTCGTAATATTAAAATACTTTGATTAGCTATGATAGAAGTAGAAGTTTGCAATGAAAAAAACCCTTCTGTCTCATTAGTGCGTCATACTAAGTGCTAATTAATTTACATCTAATTATAGTCAATGTATTTTTCAAGTGCAATTTCCCAGAACTATTTGTTTCCCACTGTGTTAATAAACTAATAGTTAGAAATAAGTCCCATCCGTGTTTACTGTAATTAAGAATAAAACCATTCCCTTTCAAACCAGGAGTTAGATATAGGCTGTTTGTTCTAAACTCATGTCTATTGAACAGAAAGTGGACGGTGTGAGGTTCGTTTTGCGCCTTGGTTTTGTTCTTTTTTTCTTCATTTGGAGTAAACGTGTTTGAATCCGCTCAGAGTGGGGCTGTGTCCCTGAGGTGGTGCTGGGACAGGGATTCGAGGCACTGGGAGGTGATGGGGATTGGGATGCACATCCTGGGGGAGGACGGGGCAGTGATTTCATATCCCAAAAGTCATGGTTTGTGTCAGACTGCAGCACACTGCCTTATTCAGCCAAGGCCAAAAACAAGCTGTGACATTCGACAATTCCATTTAAAAATAAAAATCCTCCATAAATCCCTTTTCCTGGAGAAAACTCTGATTCCAACAAAGCAGTGATTTGTGGCATCCCTCCGCGTGAACAGGATCGATCAGAACGCACTGGATTGCTGTTGGACTTTGAAAGCACTCAACGATAGCTTAAAATAAACCTTCAGTTTCTCCACGCCTCTCTGTTCATCCCCGGACAGCATCTAACACAGATCAGCCCTGGTTTCTCAGTAAGGCCTGCAGGTATCATCATCCCATCATTAACAACAGCCGGTCCTTTGGAAATAGCCTACAGCATACCACAACAGCAGAAATGCCATTGGAGCAGATTCCATTTTCTGAGAAACAAATTTCGGGTATCTCATCAGCTCTCTCCTCCTGGTTTCTCATACAGAATAGGAGAAATCATTTCATGTGCCCGTACTACTAACAGTAAACTCTTTTTATATTTCCTTTCTGTATGGATCACAAATCCACAAGGGCTAATATATCACATCCCTTGAGGTTGCATTTCTGTCTGCAGTTCTAATGTGTTATTGCCACTGTGCTTCAGTTCTGCTGGTGTAATCACAACTGTGTATAATGTACTTAATCCTTCCTTTTTAAATAAACCATTTTAAATGTATATCTGGGTTTGCCTGGAGAAAGATATATAGATTCTCACCTTCCAGATTCTCTGAGGTGAAATTTCTGCATTGTTGTTTTTTTTCTTGTTTCTACCTATTTTGATAGCAGCTAGTTAGTGTTATTGGAAGGGTATGGACAGTCTTGTGTTCATACAGACCAAGAAATACCCAGGATAAACCACCTCTTCAACACTCCCAAACATTTGGGTAGGAACTTCAGAAAAAACCTTCTAGTTTCTAGATTCTAAGATTCTTGTTACCAGCTTGAATGTGGACCAGATGATGCACACTCTTTAGTTGCTGGCTGGGTGTCTTCCTCAAATACTTCTTTTAACTTTCCCTTCCTATGTCCTTCACCTCCAGATGGTCTTTCAATAGAAAGCTGCTCGTGTGCCTGCACACCAAGAGACCTGCAGCCCCCAGTGCTCACAGCTACACAGGGTACCACAAACAGGGAGCCTGTGGAGAGGGGAGCCAAGGCAGAGCCCTTATGGCTGTAGAAAGTGGAAAAGGGTCGAGAGAGGAGGATGTGGCATTTCCTCAGGAAAGAGAAAATGAACCAACATGGGAGGTGCTGGAAATAAAATGGACTTAGGAGTGCTCTACACATCATCTTACAGCCCCAGCAGAACTGCAGGCAGCACTAGCAAGAGGGAAGCACTGCCCAAAGGATTGGAGCCCGCAGGGAACTGCATGCCATGGGGCTGCTGGGCTGGCAGATGGGCAGCAGGCTGCTTTTTCTATTAAAAAACACACAGCAACAACAAAAACCCGTTTTGCTCTCACCGTCTGTGAGGATTTCAGCCTCAGGCCGTGCCCAATCTGCTCCACCCTCAGCCCTTGTCACCTGGTGAGTCTTCTCCAAGAAGGGAGCTGCAGATCCTGGTTAATGCCCTCATGGTGTGCAGAGGTCAGTCAGCACAAAATGCAGACCGGTGCAGATGTTGTGGAGCAGAGCCACGCCAACACCTCTGCTGGGACAAAAAAGGCAAAAGGCTTGGTCATGAGACATCATTTATCATTTTCTAGAATAAAGAAACATGACAGTGCCATTTTCACTTTTTCACTTGCTGCTGCTAAGTGCCACTAATTACAGCCCTCCCTGCTTCCCAACAGGTCCTCATTAATGCTCTGTTTATTTTTCATGTGATATTGATTTCTGAAGGCAAATGCTGCCCAGCTGACACAAGGAGACAGTGAGAGCCATTCCTTGCTGCCCTTCTGCCCCTCTGGGTTTCAGCTTCACTGGATGTTTGTCCAGAAATCTCACAAAGTCTGGGGAGAACAGGGCCTGTGGGAGAACAATCCAAGGAGGAGTTTCTTCTCTCAGGAACTAGTGGCACCAAATCACACTTTTTGGCCAGGGAAGGGTGAGTTTTTCCCTTTTCATTCATTCTTTTTATTTCCTGGATGTTTTTAACAAAATTCATACCCAACTTCCACCACCCCCTTCCACCACCACCCAAAAAAAAATAAAAAAAGGCAAATTATGAAGAACAATCCAGATCAGAGTACCTGAATGAGAGCAGCAAGCATGATCCTTGCCAGCACTGGAAGAGACATAAAAATCTACAGCAACAACAGCAGCAATGAGTTCCCTCTCCTGCAGCCCTTGTAGGATGTAATTAGTCTAAAGCATGATTATTAGCACTTCCTTCCTCAGCAACCAAAGCACTGCTTTATGCCCACATTTGCAAACAAGCACTCAACGTCTGCAGCCAGGATGCAGCTCTGAAGATTGACCGATGCCCAGTGAAATCTAACAAGAGACTGCTTCAAAAGAAAAAGGCATTACGTTGTTAATGCACTCCTTTTCCACTTTCAAGTCTGCTCCCATTAGGTTTTTCCAGTTTCACGAGAACTCCTGGCTCCAGTTAAGAAATAGAAATGTAAGCCTTTAATATTTCCCTCCGTGTGACATGATAGCATTTTTATGCCTCAGAAAACACAGTGCCATCAGCCATTTGAAACATAATTCTTTCAGCCAGGGAGATACGTGCTGCCACCCCTGGAAAGCCAACGTTTGGGGCAGAGCTGGTCCAACCCAACACTGCGCAGCACTGGGCTGCCTCAGCAGCAAGAACTTTCAGCTGCTGCCAAAGGAGCAAATTCTCATTTCAATTCTAGTTACTTTGAAAGAATATTTTTCAGCTCTATTTTCTTCCCCTTTCCCACACTCACCCTTCACCCTTAACTCACTGCTTCAGATTGTCCTCATTAATCCGATCTGGCGCCTCTGCACCTTTATTTTGACACCAAATTGGGGTGTTCATTAAAACAGCGGTGGAGCAGCGTTGACATTATCTTGACATGATAACACGATATTTGCAGATTTCCTCTGACATTTTTTTAACCACCCTTCTGACATTCAGGTACTGTCACCCCCATCAGTTTGACATCACAATTGGAATGTCACCTCCACAGTGGCCTCTGCAGTGACATTATCATCAAATTAGTTCTACGATCAACTGGAATATCAAAGGGAAGGAGAAAAGAAAATAAACCAGGAAAAAAAAAAAAAAGAAGGTGGTGAAAGTTTCCAGTTGCATCTATGTGAAAAACTGCAGTGTTTTACTGTTGTTGCATGGGTGCAGCATGGTGCAGCCATTGGCAAAGGTTTTCAGTCTTCAGTCTTTCAGTCTTCGGACTAGAGCTGAGGGCTGTGTTCAGGGCAAGGAAGAGGTAGAAGAAATGTGAAATAGAATCAACTTCAGTGAAGTTTCCAGCAAAAAAAAAGAACAAAAAAAAAAAAAAACAAACCCAAAACCCTGAAGGAATGCCAAACCTTTGTGTCTCATAGAACCAATCGTAGAATCATGGAATGGTTTAGGTTGGAGGGAACCTTTAAAATTATCCAGTTCCAACCCCCTGCCATGATAGTCCCCCACCAGCTCAGGCTGCCCAGGGCCCCATCCAGCCCAGCCCTGAGTGCCCCCAGGGATGGAACATCTGCATCCCCTCCGGGCAGCACTGCCAGCTCCTCACTGCCCTCTGAGTTGGAGCATATCCTTTCAATATAGAATGACAGAATGGTTTGGGATGGAAGGGATTTCAGATACCATTTATTCCCAACCATTCTCCAGTGGCATTATAATAATATAACTTGACAATATTTCAGAAATTAAACTAGATATAAACCTTTCTCTCCTTCTGGAGGGAACCACAGCACCTTCCTTCAGACATCTCAGAATACCTTCACGAGTCAATATGAGTCACAGCAAGCAATACAATAGATAAATTGGCTCCTTTGGCACATCTTTTAGAGCCTGCCCTTCTGCCAGCACCCGGCTCCAAAGCAGACACAGCCACGAGCTGCCGGCGTGTGCAGGCACTTTGCAGGCTCTGGCTCTGTTATTAAGCTATTTAGGATCAGACTGAACGCAGCTCCGCCGCTATTATAAACACAGATGGTTTAGAACCTAGCTGAAAAGTTAATCATCCCGTTAATGCCTATTTCTGGGCATGCTGCAAGTCAGCAGAACGGAGCCTTTCAGTGGCGGTAGCGGCTCCGAAGGAGCACCCGCTTGGCTGTGGGAATCCAAAACAAACGCGGGATGGAACGGGGCGGAAAGCTGAGCTTTCCTCACTCTGTGCATTAATAGCCTCCTGACACAGCCCAGCAGCTGGGGCTGACATTTGCAGAGGCTCAGACGCGCCAGGACGACAGGAGCCCGCGTGGGGAGGCTGCGGGCGAGCAGGGCCCAGGGGAAGACGGTCCAGGAGCCACATCCCGGCGCGGGATGGACGAGACCAAAGCCCTGAAGGTGCGGCTCACCTTCTGCGTGCTGCTGGTGGGCATCTCGCTGCTCTTCGCGGCCGTGGTGACGGACCACTGGGCCGTGCTGAGCCCCAGGGTGGAGGACTTCAATGCTACCTGCGAGGCGGCTCACTTTGGGCTCTGGCGGCTCTGCACGAAGCGGATTCATGTGCAGAAGCAAGGTGCCAAAGAGACGGGCTGCGGGCCCATCAGCCTGCCTGGAGGTACGTACGGCCGGCCGCCCTTGTGTGGCACTTTGCTTGGGAGGCTGCGGGACGTTGTGGGGACACAACGTGGCCCACGGGGCTGCACAGAGCTGCGTGTTTGTGGCTGCATTTGTGTCATCGGCTCCAGTGCAATGGCAGCACGGGGTAGGAGGGGAAGAGGGTCGAGCATGGTGGGAATTGGGATGGAGTGAGCTTTGCTGACGTCCCACAGCACCCAGGTGCACTGGCAGCAGCGAGCAGAGCTTTGGCAGAAGGAGGGTTTATAGGACTGGGCCCAACTACGTGGCTGCACTTTTGGATCCCCTAAGCCTGCTCGTGGCCAGCATGAGATTATCCCCAAGCAATTTCAAGAACAATCATTTCTCAGGGCAGGGAGCTGCCGTTTACATTGCCAGCTTCCAAAAAGGAGTCATAAGCTCCAAAAAGGGGCTCAAAACCAACTTGCTGCACCCTGCACTCTTCCTTCCCCATATTGCCCCAGTGCAGTCAATGGGGAGAGGGCTCAGCTCCATCTGCGGTGCCAAGTCAGCAACATTCGCGCCGCGTGCGCTGACGCTCCCATCCGTGACTGTACTGCAGGAGGCTCATAGGGAACTGGACAACTTCCAGAACAGAAAAAACAGGCTGCCTTCATGTCAGCTACGCTGCTTGAAATGAAATATATACGTTAGCATATACTCGAAAACTTCTTGTGAACGATCTTAGCGCCCGTGTTTGCTGTATATTGCTGGTATTACCACAGTTCTTTACCTATTTGGCCAAATCATGTGTTCTGAAGAGCGGGGCTCAGTCGCAGCGCTCAGATCTGCCTCGAACCAAATTTGGGAGTGTGTCATTTGCTGCCTCTCACAGAGGTGGTTGTGTGCCCAGGAGCACGTTGCTCACACTCTGCCCTTCCTCACCCTTCCTCACGTGGGGAGCATAGCATCCACAGAAGGAAAGCCATAGAAATTGGTCTATAAACACTAAAATGGCACAACCGCAAGGTAAATATAAAGCCCATAAATATCCAGCTGTCTGCAGACAGCAGCTTCACGTCCAGGGCAGCACGAAAGCAGCTCCTGCCTTTGACAGACATCAGCATGTGCTCACAGAGCGCTGAGCCCCAGCCCAGCACTGCCTTTATCTGCAAAGAACCTCAGGGAGCTGAGCCCCACACTGGACAGCCTGCAGCTTTTTCACTGTTTTTAAAAATACTTGGCATTTTGGATGATATCTTGAGCCATAAGCAGCATCGGGGACCTCAGAGCTCATTGCATTCTCACCTCTGTCATAAAAACAACACCCAAATCCCCTTTTTGTACAGCATGGGGAGGTGGCAGAGCACAGCCCCATGGACTGGGGCTGCTCAGTGTGCTCATTGGATTGATCTCAGTCCATGGAGGGGACAGAGCAGCTGTGCAGCCTGAAGCCGTCAGGGAAACCCAAATGGAGCAACAGGAGTGGAGATGCAGACGTTGGTTTTCCTGGAAATCATGAGACGTGGTCAGAGATCACTGCCAGGGCTGGAAAAGAAACATCAGAATTTATCACTGCATTAATGAGCATTTACCAGCCACTCCCTGAGAAAGAAACGGATGGCACAATTAGCACTATTTATTGGGTTTTGAGCTCAGCACAGCTCAAAAAGTAGAGAATGTGTTGGCTTGCAATCCACAGAGCAGAACTGTGATTTAGGCAGGACTTTAAAATTTTACAGCGCTCTTGCGAGGACGCTGACAAATTGGAAAGGATTCAGTGTCCTACTATAAGAAAGATGAAGATCGAGGAAAGGGCCATAAAAGCTGGGAAAATTCAGGTGAATACAGAGATGTTTTCACCTGTTATCAGAAGCACACTGGGGCAGTGCATTGCTGGGGGAACACAGCTCACATCCACCTCCAGGACAGCCCAAAAGTGTGCTGCTAGCTCAGGGCAGCAGCAGAGATGGGTGCTCTGTAGCTCACATGTGCTGCAAGCAGGCTAAAGACAAGCTGGTAAGTGCAGGAACATGGATGCCAGCATCTGGAATAGAAAGGAAATGTACCAGAGGAAATAGGTTGCCAGCAGGTCTCCCTTGTTCCCCACTGGGAACAATTGTGTCCCCCCAGCAATGATGGATCTAAAGGGAAGGGGCCAGGAGGGTTGCAGGTGACCCTGGAGCAGGGAGGACAGTTTGTGATAAACCACACATTATGTCCCCAAAGTTCACAGTGGCCCTAAATGACTGCAGAGCCCATGGGCTGTTCCATCAGCACGTGACCTGTGGCAGAGAGAATGTAATTAAGGGGTGGAGAGAAACAAAGATCGCCACAAAATTTTCTTCCATTATAAAACTCAATTTAAATCCTATCCATTATGTAAATGTGCTGTGACACAAATGGGCTTTTCTCTAATTCATGATGGCACCAGAGAGAGACTGAAGTGCCTCAGTTCTCTTGAATAACGGGGAATCTTGTTGATAAAGATATTCCCAGCTCAGCAGTGCACCAACGTGTCTTTAAATGGAAAACAACACATTCACAGCAGACAATTCCCTCCTGTGAGAGGTTTTTGTGCATTCCCCTTCACTGAGCCTTATGGAGTGAAGGGCTGGATTCCTGTGTAGCCACTGCACTGCTGCTGGCTTCACCTCACGTTTGGACAGCCAACCAACCCAAGATGGAGCATGCCAATTGCATCCCATCTCCCTTTAGCACAGGAGCTGAAGAATTCCCCAGCCCGTGTCACCAAATCTTCAATGACATCAGGCATTGGCGTGCAGCCTCTGCTTTGGTCCTCAAAATAGGCAATTTTGGACATTGAGGTCTGAGTTCAGCTATGTTTCCTCCAGGAATAATATAGAACAGGTCAGGAGATGCCAGAGCTGAACATCAACTGAATCTTCAGCAAGGAGAAGCTGCAGATGGAATAAAATTCATCTTTTAAAACAAGTAGATAACAGCATCTCCGAGGAATCTTCCACTAATGGGCCCAAAAACACTGTCTTAGAATTGCTTATCCCCTGGGAGAGGGAAAGTAAACCTTCCTTGAATCACTAACTCTGCAACCTGCCATTTACGTGACAGCAAAAAAACAAAAGAACCCAAGAGGTAACACAGAGTACTCTGCTACCTCCTCACCACGAGAAAGGAAGGCTGAGAATAAACAACAAATGCAATTTGTGCTGCTGGCTCCCGGAAACCAGTGCTAGCTCCATTACTGAACGGACCAGAGGTGTTGGTGGTAGGAGCTGGTGATCCCAGAGGGACAAACCTGGGTGCAGGAGGCCCCTCCAGCCCAGCCCAGCGCAGGCAGTGCTCAGCAGAACGCTGTGGTTGCACATTTCCAGCCAAATTCCCTACAAACAACTGCTTCCCATCTCCACGGGCCTCCAGGCTTCCAATTAAACGGGTTATAAATAGCAGGCACCCTTCGTCCCAGCCGTGCTGCTGCCAGGTTGAGGTCCAGCAGTGTGACTGACACGGCGGTGTGAGGGGAAGGTGTCCAACCAGCAGCTTTGTCTCTGAGCTGCTCTTCTGCAGGAAGCGTTCCCAAGAGGGCACCTGGGGAAGCACAGCTGTCAGGGCTGCTTGAGCACCTCCTGCAGTGTTCTGATAGATCAAGACCCAAATCCTCGAGGTCTGCCTCCTGCTGCTGTTATTGCTTGAAAAAAATCCAGCGTTGGCTGCATTTCTGCAGCAAGACTGGGATCCCATTTGTACCTATCCTAAAAACACTGCAAGTCTGCTCCATCGGTAGAAAGTAAATCCCATTTTGCTGCATTTTATCAGCAGTTTCCAAGTGAACAGAATTAAATTTCCTTTTTCCTCTCAGCTCATAACTGCTCCTACTTCAAGCACTTCACTCCCGGACAGAGCTCGGAGATATTTGAAGTCACCACCCAGAAAGGTAAGAATAGCCCTGAAAAGCTTCTCCCCAGAACAGCACAAACCGAGGAGCACTTGGGATGGAGGTGAATCGTAGAATGGCCTGGTTTAAAAGGGTCACAATGACCATCTGGTTTCAACCCCCTGCTATGTGCAGGGTCACCAACCACCAGACCAGGCTGCCCAGAGCCACATCCAGCCTGGAAAGGTGTGATGTGAAAGGGTCCCCAAAATGAAGGTTCCATTCTGGCTTCATGGAAAGCAGGAGAGGAATTTTGATCAGATCCCACCCTGCACTGCCAGCACACCCCACAGCATCCCAGCACCACCCCTATCTGCCACACTTCGAGCCCTCACCATGGAAGAAGACATCAGTGAATGATTTCACATGGGAACTAAGTCTATGGGGCAGCTCCAGCACATGGTAAAGACAGCTGAAAAGTGTCACGTTAGGGAAATCATAAAGAAATAGTGGCCATGAGAACAAAGAGCGATACGTTTTCCTTTTCACATGTTGGTGGGAGCTAATTAGTAACAGGCAAAACGATCCCTCATGATTTTGCCTGGAAGACTTGGTTTTTTAAATGGTCTGAAAGGCAAATATCATCAGGCGCTGTGGCGTTCATGCATGGCTACATGTGTTAAATATTAAGCTAATCTGAAAAGAAACTCAGTGTCCAAAGGAAGGTCTGAATTCCCCAATTAGTTGTTCCTCGTCCACACAGCTGAATTAAAGCTGGGCAAAATGTCTGGAGCACTCCTTGGTGAGCTGAGCATCCAGCAGGGCACTTATGGAGGGTTCATCCTATGCCCTGAAGAAGCTGAGTCCTCATAGAGCTGGAAATCGTTATCTTACAGAAAAATTAGTAAATAAAGCCCATGCCAACACGTCACCTCTGGCCTCATTTGCCTGCTCAGATGTTGAGCCCTATGGAGCACATGAATCCCACACGGACACAGCAGCATCACGTGTGGGGCCTTGGTGCAGGCCTGCAGACCTTGGGCAGAAATAGCACAGAACTGCTCGTCTGCTGTGAGAGCAAAGCATGGAGGGATGGAAGAAATGATCGTGGAGCACAGTAAGCCTGCAGCAGTAACAGCTTCACAGCAGAGCTGCAGCAGCTCCAGCCCAAAGCTTGCTCAGATCAACACAGCTACCTTTTGGTCTTCCTGAGGATGTTCCTAAGTACTTTCCCTCCCTGTTTTTATAGCTTTTGCATTCCAAAGCCTTGCAGCTGGTTCTTGATTTTCCTTTTACCTGAGAGAAACACTCGATTTCTCAGAGCCCCTTCTCTACAGAGGGGCACATTTTTTTCTGAGTGTCCTACCACAGAATCACAACAGCTGATGGAAACACACTCAAAATGTGCAGCCGTTGACATGTTTTTGTGTTTGCTTTCCTCTGGCAGAATACAGCATTTCAGCTGCAGCCATTGCCATCTTCAGCGTTGGCTTTGCAATCATCGGAACAATCTGCGTCCTCTTCTCCTTCCAGAAGAAGAGGGACTACCTGCTGAAGCCAGCATCTATGTTCTACACTTTTGCAGGTAGGAGGGTTGCTGCTTGCCCTCAGCACATAGCACAGCACTGAGAGACTTGGATAAACCCTGGGTGGATGGAAACACTGCTCAAAGTGCCCAGGGATTGGCATTTTCTTCCTATTCACAACAAGATGATGTGTTCCTGTGTGCTGCTCCAGCTCAGCATCACACAGCAGCCTGAATTTTTTCCAACTGCCTTTAAAAGAGGCATTTCTGACACATTAAGTGCAGGCCCTGGTCTAAATCAGAGCTACGCGCTGTTCTATCTCATTTATTCTAAACACAGCAACGCATGAAAGCTCAAGCCAAACATCTGATCCAGGCCCAAAATATGTAACTGCCTCCCCAAAATAAGATCACATTTGGACAGAGCTACTAATACCTTGTTGCACCACAATGACTGAAAGACAGAGGTGTAAGCTATCACCTCCATAAAGCCCTTATTCTACCTTTGGAAAAATGCCATAAGACACGCAATTATTCCATCACTTCAGGTTTCCCATTCAAGCCCTCCCAAAATATAATGCTCAACAAGACACTTGTGCTCATGGTGATAGCAGAGGTCTGAATTTGCTGGCATTTTGTTCCTTCAAACGTTCTAGTCAATGGCTCACCTGTGAGTCTCACAGCTTGAAAGGTGGTTAAGGATGGAAAACTGGCAGCCGGTTATTCTATCCACTGCTCTCATCTCTTTCAGGTCTCTGCATCATCATCTCCGTGGAAGTCATGAGACAGTCTGTGAAAAGGATGATCGACAGCAAGGACACAGTCTGGATGGAGTACAGCTACTCCTGGTCCTTCGCCTGCGCCTGTTCCGCCTTCGTCCTGCTCTTCATCTTCGGAATCGTCCTCCTCCTCATCGCGTTGCCCCGCTTCCCCCAGAACCCCTGGGAGACCTGCATGGATGCAGAACCTGAGCACTGATGCTCCCCACAGCCATGGGAGAAGCCAGAGAGTGTCTTGATAAAATTTGTATTTTTTAAGATGTCGGGATCTCACTATACGATGTGCACTCCGTTAACTAAGTCATTAATGAACCAAGGCACGTTCAATTGTAACTACTGCTTCATTTCTTTCCTTCCTTTGTTAATATTAAGAAGAGAGAGCACTCAGCGCAGCACTGTGGGTGAAAGGCACTGCTCTCCTCCACCTCCCCCTACCAGAGGCTGTTTTGCCATTTGGGATGCCTTGTGCCAATACAACCTGGGGAAAGCGAGCATGGGACAGCTCATGTCATGGAGCAGAAGGCTTCCCCAGGGCATAGCTGGGGCTGGAGAGCAGCTCCATGAGGGAGAATTCCAGCCCTGGGGGAGCCCACCTCCTCCCCCCCCCCCCCCCCCGTGCCAAACACCCCCGATGAGGTGCTCACTGCCCAAACACAAAGGAGATTCTTACACTGTTCTACCAAGCTGTTAGAATAAAGATGAACAAAAGACCTTGCCTAGCATTGGGATAAACATTTAACCTACAGACTTACACCACACGGTTCCGTTCTTTTGAATTAAGCACAGCAAAAAAAAAAAAAAAAAAAAGAACAACAGCAACGTATAATTTCTGCTCTATTTAAACTTTGTTGGCAAAGCCAAGGCATACTGAACATTAAGAGTGGTATTTTCCCTCAATAAAAAGCACAACCTTCTGGTAGCACTATTTTCTGGAAATTGATTTGAGGGATGAATCACCCAGCCCATCAACCCCTCTAAGTCCAGCATTACAGTGTAATTCCATAAATGGTGTTTACTGGAGCTCTCATTTGTGCCTCGTGAATAGGCCTATTAACAACACTCACTGCGTACGTATGTAAAACTACGCATCAGGAGAAATCCTTCAAGGCAGTTGCCAGGAAGAAAGGGACCCAGGAGAGTTGGCCCCAAAAACACAACAGTGGTGCATGGCTGTTTGTGCACATCTGGAGGAACACAGGGAGCTGGAACAGCTGCCCAGAGAGCTGTGGATGCCCCGTCCATCTCTGGAGGTGTTCAAGGCCAGGTTGGATGGGGCCCTGGGCAGCCTGGGCAGGTATGAAATGGGGAGGTTGGTGGCTCTGCACGTGGCAGAGGGATTGGAAATTCGTGATCCTTGAGGTCCCTCAAACCCAGGCCATCCTGTGATTCTGTGCGCTGTTCCACAGCCCCAAACAGCCCAAAGCCCATGGCTGTTGGCTACTGGCAGTTCAGCTTTTAGAGTCTATTCAGCATTTCTGATTGTTTCTCCCCTCGAGTAGGAAAAAGTGTTTTGTTTTGTTTTCCTTCGCCCAACAATTTAAAAAGCAGGAGGAAAGGAAACTATTCATTTCCTCTGCAATTCACTGTCCTCCATTTTATCACCCAAAAAAAAAAAAAAAAAAAAAAAAAAAAAGCCACAATCCAGCAAAGAAAATTTCTGATTGTTTTGAATAGATCTGAAATGGTGACGCATCGCAGTGCTTTGGGAAATCATGCAGCAAAGTGGGGCTGGGGCCGGCCCTGCTGCCAGCCATGCTGCAGCTCCTGCACGTCTCTGCTCTCCCATCAGAGAAGTGGCGGTGAGAACACAGCCCTTTGTGAGGTGGCATGAATATTTTTCAAGCTCTTTGAAGTTGGAAAGCACTACAAGTAACATGCATATTGTAAAGTTAGGGGATGAAGCACTCGTTGGTGCTCAGAGCTGGGAATGAGCTGGGGAACACTCTTGTAATGAGACATATCACAAGTCTTCAAGCTGTCACTGCACTGCCATGAAATGCTAACTGGTTCTCAAATCTTATTTCTGTGCAGGAGGCTGACGTGCACAATTTGCATTTTTGCTGCATGGGAAAACAGAGGGCAGTTTCTAGGGAGCTCCTTCACATGCTGCCATGGCAGAGAGCAACCTGCCGCTCCTCCTGACCCCAGGCTGGGATATCCAAACACCACCTCAGCTTTGTATAAGCAAAGCTGCTGGCAGCTACAAAGGCATCCCCAGCTCAGCCGCCTCCAGCAAACAGCCTTACCTTGGACACAGAGCATTGAGATGGAAACCCCTGGTTCATCCATTTCCCACACATCAGCTCCTTCTTGCAAAGCTGTTTCAATGACGAAATAATTTCAGGACGGTCGTTGGGCCCAGTGTGTTGCAAGGAGCTGCTTCTTTCCCTTAGTGATGAAACCAGTTTTTTTGACAGACGCAAGCATGTACAAATGTATTGCAGATAGGCCTATCTCTCAGCCTCACCTATCCCCTATGTGTCCATTTTGTGCCAACACTGACACACTTTGCCCAAGCCCCATTGAGGGCAATGGAAAGCTTCCCACTGGGTGCTGGGCTTTGGCCTGGATCCAGACATTTTCCAGCCTCTTGGCACTCACGTTGCTCAGAGCAAACACCCAGCAGTAGAGCACTGCCTGCAGCCGAGCAAGCTGCCTTCCCCCAGCTCCTAAACTCACCAAGCTTTACATCCTATCTGCTCTAAGTTAAGGAAATAATAAAAAAATAACATGTTGGAGGGCGGGAGTTTGTAACGAGGCTGTGTTAACCCTCCTGCCATGAGAGCCCACCACAGAGGGGCTGATAGCTCCAGACAAGGCCAGCACCGAAAGCAGGGCCAGGCAGCAGGGCCAGGCAGCAGGGCCAGGCAGCAGGGCCAGGCAGCAGGGCCAGGCAGCAGGGCCAGGCAGCAGGGCCAGGCAGCAGGGCCAGGCAGCAGGGCCAGGCAGCAGGGCCAGGCAGCAGGGCCACGGTCTGTGGGATGCAGCAGGCTCTGCGGATCCACGCCAGGCTCCAGGCAGACACGTGCATGCTCGGAACCCAACCGCTGTGCAGAAAATGTTTATAGACTAAACTTCACCATAAACTTCATTTAAAATAAACATCAGCTTTGCATGGTGGGACAGTGTCCTTTCGAATGCCGCACTGCCATAATCCACAAACACGGGACTACGTGATGCTCTGCGCCATAAATCACACGCAGAGCAATGGGATCTGCTTGGAATACATCCAAATCAAATCATTTCCCCCTTCCATCATCACCCAGAAAAGAGCATCACGTCTTGGCTTTGACCAACATGTAGATTGGAATCCAACATGCCTGTACAGGGCACTTCATATCTGTCCCCTGAAGCTGCCACAACCCCACACCCAACCGACACTCCCACATCTGCTGTAAACCTCTTTGCTTTTCTTGAAGGAAAACAACATTGCATGATTCAATCCCTGCTTCCTGACACAAGCAACTAAAAAGATAGTCGAGCAAATATTGCTACAGCAGCAGAAACAACCCATAATTCATGTCAAGGAATACGATGTACACATTTTTATGGGCTCCATAGATCATCACCAGCCAATTTGACAGGTTAATTGTCCACAGTTTTTCCAGGAAAACCAAAAACTTAAAGCAACAAAACAAATGAAGAGAGCTGAGTGACAGTGCATAAAGCATCATGGGTTTATTGCTTGGAAATGTGCAGATTCTGATATGCTTCAGTTCACTCTAAAAAGGAAAAATGGTCTGGTCAAACTCTGCTCTTACCGCTACTTACAGTGGCTGCATTGTACACGCAGCAAAAGAACTGCTTATAGAGCAAAACTTCTGCAAAAAAAAAAAAACCAGCTGTACTTGACAAATCTGGGAACAAAACATTAATTAATCAAAGTAGGGAATAATGCTCAAGGGGTTTGTAAAGTCAGTGGAATATTCACATACTGCTAAGGGTCAGTGGTGCCACAGTCCATGCAATTAAATATAATGGAACAAAGTAAACCAGACGTCAACTTCCAGGAGAAAATATGGATGAAAGGGCTTTGGTTCTAATTAGTCAGCTTTTATGCATAACTGTTATGTAGTAGTTATATTGTGGAAACACGTAAGGAGAGGTTGTGAGTAGCTGCTAAGCATTATAAAGGGTCAAGATTTATGCTACAGAGTATGGAGAAGGGAACTGTCCCTGTGACACACTTCTGGTTATGATGACACTGTGGACACATCTGAACGCATCCCCAGGTGGGTCCATGGTACCTGGGTGTGCTGCAGAGCAGGAAGGGCAGCACACAGCAGATGGGAGCAGAGAACTAATGGAGTGAGGCAGGAAGGGACCAAGAAATTCTGCCTGAGACTTCAGCGGCAGCAGAGCTCTTCCTACAAATATGCTAATGTCTGCAGGCAAGAAAAAACTTCAAGCTACGGACTAGCACATTTACAGCCAATGCCTGAGTGACATTTACTCAACACCAGAAGTCCTGTACCTTAGGAAGAATAAACACTGCCTCAGAATCTGTCTCCATGTTACCGCTCTCCATTCCTGGCGACTTTCCACCCTCACCTGATTCCATCCCACGAGACCCCCAGACCTTCCTCGTGAAAAACTATGAAGAATAAAAGCAGTCCCCTCCGTTAGTAAATGCACCTTCTGAATACAGGTCTGGACAACCCAGTCACTTAAACGTCCTCTAGGTAACAGTGGGTGTTTATTCCTGGACAAGGAGCATGGGATTTGGCATTAATTGTAATCTCAAACATAACATTTCAGTTATTTAGTATAAAAAAAAAAAAAAAGTCAAGAAGCCAAACAGTGAAAATGCCCAAGCCTCCACCAATTTGAGGTAATTTACACAAACCAAGAATCTAAACTCATCAATTCTTACTGTAATTGCAACAGCTCTGTATTTACAGTGCAGCCTGAGCCCACTGGAGCCATCTGTAAGGCTTAATGTGATTTTCATAAGAGTTCAATTAAGCCCCAAAAGAGCTTACAGAACAGATTTGGGGGTTTTTTAAGCAGCTCCGACTGCAATAACAATTGAGCAGATCGCTTTAAAAAACAAAAGAAGCCACCCAGGGCCGTGTGCGTGGCATGAGGGCTAGAAAAGCATTGCAAAATAACATTTTGGGGAAAAAGAAAAATAAACTTCCAAGAAATAGAACGGATTCATTACAAATACAACCGAAGCAGACAGAAGATCTCTACCATATCCTCCCCAGACTTCCAGGTGGCAGCACTTAGATAAATTGGTGACCCGAACCTGCTGGGACATCCATGGAGTTACTGAATTGAAAGCATATGACAAAAATACCCATAATATTTTCAGTGTAGGTAAAATGTGATAAAGCATGAAAGAGAACAGAGCGTGGTGAGATGCAGCCATCTCCCCTTTAACTGATTCACAGATAGCGGTAAATTATCAAGTGATGTTTATTAGTTTAATATTCAAATATGGTGAACAGAATCAAAAGACTGCTCCATATAAATGAGTGATTTTGAAACCCCTGAAATTACAATGCCAACTCGGCGAAGTGAAGTGCATTTGAACCCTACCTATTCTCTTGTCATAGTCTTGCACGTCTCACCCACAGCTCCTCCCAGACTATAACATTCAGGCACACAGATTTTGCTTCTCTCAGAGGAGTGCCAGGCTCTCAGAGGACCGGCACAGCTCCACTGAAATAAAATGACTGAGGCTAACGTGTACAGAGCACATGCCCGGCCCTTGCAATGAATTTCCCGTGGACCTATTTCTGCAGCTTTCAGATCAGCACAAAACCCAAAATTGCAGAATTTGGCCTCTACTCGTTTTGAGTCCTCGTGATTTGATGCCACGTGCTGAAGGGCTCAGCTCATCTTGGCAGGGGCTTTCCCCTCCCCCAGCATCTTTTGTTTGGTATAGACGTTAGGAAATAAATTAACGAGTTACGCGTGCTATTCTTTACAGCAAAAAAAAAAAAAAAAACAAAAAAGGTTTTTTTTTTTCCTCAGATAAATTTCTGAATCATAAACCAGCAAAGATTCCTAATAAAAAAATTATACGCAAACCTCCGCAGTGTACTGAGTTTAAATCAGCCCCTTTGTGTAAAGACCCTTGCTTTAAAACGTGAAGTCAAATGCAAAAATAATGATTGTGACCAGAGTAAAAATCTCAAGGGATCCAGCAGCAGACGCTGCCGGTCCGCACGGCGTCCCACGGACAGCTGGAAAACCTGGCATCACCTCCACACAGCTCTGCCACTTGAATCCTGTGTGTAGTAAGCAGAGGAACACTGCATAGAAACCCAGCTCAGTAAAAAATTCAGCGTTTCCCAGATCTGAAGGGATTTCTTCAAGTGTAAAAGGAGGGCTGCTGATCTAGAGAAACTAAGCGAACACCCCATCCAAAATATGAACAGTGTGCAAGACCAGAAATCTTTACCCACAAAGATTATCTTCTGCGTTATCATTCACACTTGTTTCTTATTTTTTTCAATATTCAATTTTAATTTTTTTTAATTGCTTTTTTTTTTTTCCCTCAGTTTGTACTCCTGAAGGCCCAGGTTGGTGCACAATTTTGCAGGACTCAGATAAGCAACCTGGATACCATTTTTACCCCACAAGATTTGGATTAATTTGGATACAGCTTTGACAAACATTAAATCTCTTCTTTAATGACGTTCCTCAAACAAAACAGTTAGCAAAATATCTGAATTTCCTTGTATAATGTCACATTTTAATGTAAACATCAAATAATGTACCAAAAGTTTTACTGGAAAAAAAAAATTAAAGCGGCACAATTCTTGATACCACTGGAGAAGGGGGAGGAAAAAGCCAGATTACAAACATTTACACATGCATAATGGAAAAAAAATTAAACAAACAAAAGAAATCTTTTACTAAATTCACGCAATTTGTTTTTTAAAATAGTTATTAAATCTACTAAGCACCAACATACCTAAAAATTTCTTTTCAGCTTCATGATTCATTTAAAAAACCTATCAAATTAACTTCTCAAACAAGCTTATATTACCAGCTTGTCCAAAAATAAAATGTCATTTTTTTGGGTTTTTGGTTTTGTTTCTTTTTTTTTGTTGTTTTTTTTGTTGTTGTTGTTGCTGTTTTCTTTTTCTTTTTCAGTATACCAATACTTTTTATCTGAATGTTTCCAAACAATGGCATAGGTGTCTGCAAAGAATGCCTTTACTTTACCCTACAGTGAATGGAAAATACAATACCACATCATACAGGATCTAAAACTATAAAAGTCTGAGAATGCAGCATCCCTTCACAAAAAAGCTGATAAAACTGAAAGTATTTAGAAGATGCTGCATCTTTATTAAAAAAAATTAAATGAATTTAAGCAGAAATAACATACATTTTTACATTAACTGGCCATTTCTGGTACAGAAATCCAGCATAGTATGCTAATGTTATTGAATAAATGTAAATGCTACTTACAATCTTTTTAAATACAATTTAGACAAACTTTTTTTTTCCTTTTTCTTTTTTTTTTCTTTTTTTTTTTTCTCTTTTTCTTTTTTTCCTCTTTTTTTTTCTTTTTGAAGTTTTACAGGTAAGCTCTCAGCTGCTAGTTTAATGCAACAAACACATCATTAACATTACACAAATTAAAAAATAATGTGTGTGTTTTCCTACAGAAAAGCTTCCAAAAAAAAAAAAAAAACCAAAAACGACCCACATCAAAAAATGCAAAATAATGGAATACAATTTAAAAAAAATTAGTTGCAAGTCTAGCAGCAAAGCAATTAGGTGAGGATATATTTACTAATATAAACAAAGGGAATATTTGCAACTACAGGTGAAGCCCCAACTATCTTAGACCTACTGACACAAATAAAAATTAAGTTCTCTCTAAAAAAAATAATCTGATTATTTAAAATAGGAGTAAAAGCCATTGCTACCTGATGAACTACCTAGGCTAAGTTCCTGAAACAAAGACAAAGGGTCACTATTCTTTTTTGTCTGCTCAGGAGGAGGTTTGGGCTTCGGCGGAGCCCGCAGAGCACTTGCGTAGGACATGACAGGCTTGCTCCCACCAGCGTTCTGCTGGCTGGTGCTGTTGGATTCCATGATCTGCTTGTTGGGCATGAGAGGTGGGAACTGGCCGAGATGCTGCAGCACGTTGTAGTTGAAGGAATTGGAGAGCTGTATGTTTTCAGCCTTCAGGTGCTCCTCTGGGGGCTTGACTGTTTTCAGCGGAGCTGGGAAAGGAGAAAGCAGAGTCTGTCAAGTGAACAGAAAGCTCAAAGGGGCACAGAGGGGTACAGAAACTACCTCTGCTGGTAGCCTTTCCCTCGACCAATTTTCTCTATTCAGTTCCTCTTTGTCCAAGGCAATTTCTTCTTCAGTTACCTAGCTGCACTCCCAGCTACCGGCCCTTGTGTGGCCTTGCCAGCAATGCTAATTAGACTGACATCATTGGACACAATTCTCCATGCACGCATTCAGAGTTGGTAACACTGAACCTGCAGTACTGCACAGATGGAAGGTAAGCTGCTTCGGAATGGGATGTACCCCAATTTAGACATTTCATCCACTGACACAGCACAAAGAGCATTTCATTTTTCTTGGTTTACACCACAAAAGGCTCAAATTGCAATCTGCAGCACCACATGTAATGCATTCTCAAGCAGCAGCTTGGCCTTCCAAATGCCACCCAACTTAATGATATTTTTGTCTAAGTGCATTTCCACTGATGGATACGTTCTTGATCCATATTTAACAACTTCTTACTACAGGAAAAAGCCGTTCTTTAAACCATAGGTATAAAACTGCCTTCGGATTTCTTGAATCTTAATGAAGCATCTTAGTTTTATCAGGGGAATTCTGCTGTCTTACACAGCTAGAGAAACTACACTGAAATGCAGGTATTTATTACAGATAAAACAGCTCAGCAGTTGAGGAACAGATATATTCTGTAGTTATTTACTTCTTTAAATTCATAATGTTATTTTGAAGTGCACACACAAGAACGTATGATCAAATGATACAAAATCAGAGGTATACAGTTCTGTTTCTCACTGGAAGGGTTGTGCTCACCCTTTTGTTGTTGATGAAGTACTCAAAAATGCCTTAGAAGAATAATGGGGAAAGAACATAAGCAAAACATTTTTACTAAGGTTGCTATGATTCAAAACAAAACTAAGGTAAAAAAACAGCAAATAAACAACAGCATATCCACAGAACAACAATATGCCCATAGAACACCAGCAAAATGCCCCCTCAGATGAGCACTAAGAGAAGAAAACCAACAAGTATGGCCAGAGGTGAAAATGAGGCATGGGAGAGATGAAAACATGGAAAACTAAACAAAAAAAACCCCACATATTGAACAAGAACTTAAATCCCTATCTTCCTATCAAGAGAAACAACTCTGCAAATCAAGCTCTCAAATTGCAATTTTGAGAAGTGCCTGCTTATAACACCACCAAGTGATTCATAGCAGCTCTCTCTGCACTCTCCATAAATCCAAGCTGATAGAACTGAATAGCTGAGCCACAGCCATTTCTGATGTACAGGGAATATAAGTCCTTGAACTGTCTGGTGTCACGAGTGCTCACTCCCAGGCAGTGAATACAGACACAAGACTAGTTCATAGCTTCTCATTCTTGTGGATTTTTTATCTCATGGATGTAAAACTAAAAGTAACCAGAAACACTGAGGTTACTAATCATTAACTTCCAGCACTACAAAGCCCATTTGGCCTGTAAATGTTATCACCATAGAGAGCTGCAAAAGCAGAAAAGCACAGCATTCATAAAAATGGGAGATTTGTTTCAGAACTGTTAAATAAAGGATGAGGGTCAGGACAACACTGTATATGCATGTATCTACAAAACAGAAATCATACTTAACCAGAACAGAGAACACATTCACAGGAAACTTGTCCCTTTACTTTAGCATTTATTACTGGACAGCAAACATGCAGGTAAGTCACTTTATATTTATAGGTATTTCCTCTGAGGATTTTACCCATTAACGTGTTCTTCATCTGTACATTAAAGCAACAAAAGGTGGTATCAACAGATCCCAACATAATCAGAGAGTTCCTGAGCTCTTCCTGTCAGTGACCCCAAAACCTACAGAACAACGCCAGAAATGGACACCACCCTTGATGAGAATAATATCATGCATTCAGTTCTTTAATTATCCATCGAAAGCACAAAGAGCCTGAAGGATGTGCCTCGAGTTTGAATCTTTTAACTTAGCACAAAAGAACTTAACCTAAATAGTCTCCTTAATGGAGTGGAAAGAGAAGCAAAGATCGAGTCTGTACCTACCTAACAACTCCCGGTGTGGAACTGCTCTGTTGGCTCCATTGCATGGAATGTTTGGGTATGGGGCAGATGAGGAGGAGTTTACCCACAACTCAGGTGATGAATAGTTGAAGGATGACTGATTACTGTGGTCCTGAAGCTCTTTACACTGACCAAGACTGTCTTGAGGAGTGCTTAATTCTTCAGAACAAGCCTGGACTGAACTAGAGGAAATTCTTCTTTGGTACAACGGCCTGCCTGGTCCTCTTGGTTCATACTGCAAAGACAAAAGAGAAAAACAACAAAAAAGACCCTTCGGTCCTTTTATTCAACTTTATGTAGCAAATGCCATTTTTTCATTCCAATTTTTTTCCATTCCATGTCTTGAAAGAAAAAAAGGGTATTTAGAAAGAAAAAAACAGTGCATTTCAAATATGTTGTATAATATATGTTGTATGTAAGTACTTTAGCCACACAAAACAGATGGAGGACGTGTAAAGCACTTTAACTAAGATTCCTTCTTTTCTTTTTTTATTTTTATTTTTTAACCAACCCTTATATCTTACACTCCTACACAGGAAATGTGTCTCAGAGTGATGAGAAAGACACTCAGCATTTACACAAGATATAAAGGAAGCACAGAAACATATGAGAACACGAGAAAATTCAATTCCAAGGTCCAGAGTTTAAAAGAAATGCAGATGTACACTTCATTTCATGTACATGCACACAGAATGAAGGCTCTGGAGAAGTGCACAACTTCAAGAAAAACAATGCAAAGAACTGAATTTTATCTCAAACCACAGAAATTCCTTCCTTCCGAAAATTCTCTCGATCACATAAATGAAAGTGGCAGAACCTCCATTAACTTGTTGGTTTCAAGATTCACAGAACCACTAAGCTTTCTCAGGACTCAAAGTAAGCTAATTGCATTATAGTTTATTCAAAAACAAACAAAAACCACAACAGCATTTGCTTTCTTCTGCACTGTGCTAGCAAGGGCACAAATTACAGAAAAATCATGGAAGCACTCAGTAAAGTGGAAATGGAAACATTCTAATGAAATGTCAAAAAATGAGCCACGAAGTATCAAAAACTTGCACCAATGCACCAATTTGTTGTATCACCTATAAAACAGGAAAAGTAGTGCACTCCTATCACAACTACTAAACTACAATATATCAAGGAAATAACATTTGGATATCCTATAACGTCAGTAGAAGCAAAACTTGTAAGTTATAGCCTAGAATAAAGTCAAAAGCCCTTCCTTTTATTAAGTTTAATGGTCAACTTCATATTTTTGGTAAGTGATTGGGAAGTTACCAAAGTGCAGTGGCTGGAAAGTTGCCTGGCTGCAAAAGACCTGGTGGTGTTGGTCAGCACTTGGCTGAACACGAGCCAGGACTTTTCCAACCTCAATGATTCTGATTCAATTCCCTTTGATACGTTCAAACATGGCTTAACTACACACATGAAAAGCTTTCAAGCCCTCCTGAAAACTGTACAAGCAAGTCCTGTCTTGTAACACCTTTACAACATTTTGCATTTCTGTCACATATTTTCAAAGGAAGAAGAAATGAGGAAGAAATAAGAAATAAAATGAATTTGCTCTGATTACATAAAGACTCAATCTATTTGTCTTCAGATAGCAGGAGCTGTCACAAACTCTGTAGGAATATTTAATAGTTTACTGCTGAAGAGCCATTGTTCTTATGTCCCGCTGTACTGATGGCATTAAATGCTGTCACAAAGTATTAGATTTTATACAAGGTGATACAGCTTAATGGACTGAGACAAAGAATTTCTAAATGCCTATAAATCCAAATCTTACTACAGCTCTAGCTGGGCCCGAGGACTGCATTAACCTCTGTGGATCTGCAGAAGACAAAAATTTGTAAGATGCACCAGAATTCAATTTTAGTTGTTTTTCTCAGGCACAGAAAGTTTTTTTCTACTTCCAGAAATCAAAAGGCAATGAAAGATGTATTACACGGGACAGCAATGAGCACAGATACCATAGCTACTCTATACACCCTCACAGAAATGTATCGCAGAACAGGCCACTTAATTTTATGTAACAATATTTGATCACATGCAGTCAGTCCAAGATTGAGAGTATTAATTCTGCCCTTCCTTTAATGCAGCCAGGCTCCAGCACTCCCTCTCTGTGTACCATACACCCCTTAGCGCTCTGGATTCCAACAGGGTTTAAAGATCTCTGTCCACAACACAATCTGTCCTAGCTGTATGTGCTCACAGTCTTCAATCAAATAACACCACCTCCACGAGAGTGCAGAGCAAAAAGGACTGAAAGGACAGACACAGTTTTTGGTCGCAAGTCTGTGCTGGACCAGGATTCGTGCTACACAGCTGGATATCTCTGCACTGATATGCAACACCAAGTCCCTAAAATACACAGAATGGCTTTAGACAGAATTAATTCAGGTCAGGTGGGATTTATTAAATCAAGCTTTATACCATCTTTATAAAAAAAAAAAAAACCACTACTGTTTCTGGTCTCAAATTAGTATGAAAACACACACGTTCAGTTTAGCAGTAAGACAAGTGGCTCGCTGACCCATGCTGACCTTCCAGAGAATCATTTCATGGGTTTTCACTTGAGGCGTGGTTCATTTGCGCTCCAGACAAATGACTGTAGATAACTGAGCAACGATTGGGAGGAAAAACAAAACAAAACAAAACAACCGCCCCCTCCCCCCAAAAAACCTCCCTCTCTCTCTGGGGTAACCTCCCATTAAGCAGAGAAAACTTTATACCTGCAGTGAGGAGAACCACAAATACACAAAGGGTAAACAGAAGACTTGAAGAAAATTCGACCTCAAAGAAATCCCTGGTGTGAAGCTTTTAAAACGAGGCATTTTTTGCATTCATGACCATTTCAAAATATAACTTGATATTAAAATGACACAACAATTGCATAAGCAGACAAAAACGCCTACCTCTTCTAAGCTGTGGAGCGAAGAAGCAGATACTGCTCGAGATGTGAGTGGATGAAATGGCTCCTGACCGACTGCATGCTGATGATTCTGTATTTGTATAAAAGGGTTTTGTTGTGACCTATGGGGCAATGGAGGTATACCATAATGAAAGCCCTGCCCCATTAGGTGATTCTGCTGTAGGTTAGCATAAGTCCACGATCCATCAGGTTGCAGGTATTTCAAGGGAGATGGGGTTATGTGTTCAGATGGCATTGAGAAAGGGGGATTGTATACTTGGGGTAAATGCTGCTGAAATGCTGGGTTACTGGGGATTTCAATGTCTCTGTTGTTTTCAGTGAAGTTAGGAAAGTGACCACTGTGATTAGAGTTGCAGGAAGGAGAAGGGAGTGCTGGTGGGCTTCTGGGCTGAACTTGTCTATATTGCAACAGTCTTGACTGAGGGGGTGGCATTTCAGCTAAGTCCCGACTTTCACTTTGATCACGGTGTGACAGTTCTCTGAGCAAATCCTGGAATCTGTATTGACAGAATAAATGTATCAAGAAAAAGTGTTTTTTTCTAAAATCCCACTCTTTGAGACTGAGAAAACTCAAAGCACAAAACACTGGATTTAAATACACTCATCTTTGAGCTGACCCTAACTTCAAAAGGTATGACTGTGAGCAATCAGAAATTAGGCACAGAGGATTAATTGGATGAAATACCCACCTGAAGCAACTCAAAGTTTTAATAACTCTTGAGATTTCCTTTTCAGTCAGAAGAATCAAATTTTTGTTATCTCTTAGGAGACAACCAAAGTAAGGATTTCCTGCTTTATTATACAAAAGTCTTCACACAGTTAGAGGAAAATTTTAACTCTTTAAAAGGTAAAATCCACAACAATCAGGGATTTCCCTCACTTGTACATTTCCAAACTTCTTCAAAAGGTGGGGAATATACAGTTCAGCACTTTATGGAGTCAGATAAGAGAGCATTTACAGGCTTTACCATGGCTACAACAAACCAGATGGAAAATAAAGCACAGTAGGAGATGACAGTAAACAGAGGCAATTTAAAAATCTGGCCTTTGCAATATATGTGATTAAAGCTGGTGGCCACAGGAACTTTTTTTTTTTTTTTGGCTTATGTTCAACGGCTTTCTTTCTTGCCCCCTAATGCTGCATCTCAAGAATAAGCATATTTTTTAATCCTCTTTAAAAGCAAAGGCTTTTTAAAAAGGAAGAGAAGTTTGGATTTGACTTGGGAGAAGTGCTGTGGGCAGGGGCTTGGTTTTTTAGCACAGAAGTCCAAAATTTTTAAGACTAATTCAATCTGAAAAATTTGCAGCTTAGCAGGCCTTAACTACTCTCAGATACCACTTGTAAAAGCACAAGGGTTTTACCCTCTTGCCATACTCACTCTATAAATACAACACTGAGATACTCTATAAATGTATTTTCTTCACTACAGTTTTAGTGACAAATAAAAAAAGCACTACAGCTTCATTATGATCCAGTAAACAGAATAAAGCATAACATATAACAAAAGCATAGATGCAAGTCAGCCTGCCAACTATTTTAACCTTCATAATAACAGCAGCAAAATGCAATACCTTTTAGTGCCTTGTACCAGATCACAGTGTTACAGATAGATGCCTACTGCTCAATTTTATACAAGCTCTGATGACTCAGTAAACAAATACCTTGAATATGTTGCCTCTGTTTCATCTTCTGTATTACTGGCAAGTTTCCAGTTTGCCCTAACTTGCTGCTGTTGATGCAATCCAATTGGTTGCTGAGGAAGATGTGGTAGATGAGGATGGTGATGGTGTTGATATGGAATTGTGCCTTGACTGAGATAGGCATTATGTTCATTCCATTGCTGTAACCTGGCTTGTTGCTGCTGCCTTATTGTTTCCAAAGCTACATTTCCATGCATACGATCTATAAAAATAGTTTTAAAAAAAAATTTATCTAATGCCCTTTTTTTTTTTTAAGAGAAAAAAAAGATTTTTATGTCAGGAAAAAAATACTTTTTATACAGCATATTTCAAGGCCTATTGTCAACTAACTGCAATGCAGTGTATAACCTGGTTATTTAAATTATAAGGAAAATCATACAAACACGAATCTTCTAATAAAGGGCTGAATATTCAAACATGCCTTAAGCAGCAAATTATGCTCAATGACATTACTTATGGAAACTAACCCAACAATGACCCAATTCAGAGCAATATGCCTGGAAAGGTAAATAACTCCTTCATTTTCACTTCAATGTCGTTATAATTGAACACCCAATTTAAATAAAGAAAAGTCACCTACCTAAAGTGTCCCCTAGGGGCATTCCTGATGGATTCTCTTCAATGAAGTTGTTCAAGTGGGTTGGCAGAACAGGGTTGTGCTGTGCAATAGGCCTCAAAGGATTACTGACTTCTTGTAACATAGGTGGGGGGTGTTGTTCTGAAATCACAGCATCTACAGCAGGAGAATGTGGTCGGTGGGGAATTGGGTTATTAAAAAAAGATTGGCTAGGGCCTGCCTGGTAAGCAGGGGAAAGCTGCGAAGGTTGTGGAGGCTGTTGGTTCAAATGATTATGCTGCTGAACTACCTGGCTTTGCTGTGGTGGCATTTGGTTTTGTTGTTCAGGCAAATGATTTTGTTGTTGACTTAAAAGGTTTTGCTGCTGTTGCAGAGGATATGGCTGCCTTGGTATCTGGGACAGGTGCTGGAAGTGGCGATTGGGAACTGCGTACTGCGAGTGGGGTGGGGTGAGATGCAGATTCAGCTGCCTGGGGTTAAGATTATCTTTACGGTGAAATTTAGCATTAGGGTAAGCAACATTGGAACGTGATTCCGGGCTTCTCGTCTGAGAATTTGCGTCTAAGTCAACCTAGAAAAAGAGAAGAACTCAGAAAATATACCTAATAAACAAAAGACAATGTCAGCAGTGAATACAGCCATTTAACAATGAATAAAGTCTATAAAACTCCTACAGTATGATGGGAGGGGAACGTTACCCATCACAGAACTATTATTTCTTTATTTAACAGCAAATATATTCTTCATTACACAGCAGACATATCTAGCCCTCAATTTAATTCCTTGCTGTTCTCTAATGGAATTTAAATTATTTTCCCCTCTTGAAGGAAGGCAACTAATCCTACTGTCACTATTCTAATTACCGAAAAATAAAAATATGAGGAAGTCAGAAGGAGATTGAAAGCCTCTTCTCAAAAAACAAAAAAAGAAAAAAAAAGAGCAGAACAGCATCTAGAAAAAAAACGAATATTAAAGAGAACATGGCAAACCAACCTGCTTAGATTCTACAGGTTTCTTCTCAGGTGTCCGAATTTTATTGATTTCAGGTCCAGCAGTGCCTTCGCTTTTACCTAAAATATTCAAGAAATGTACAAACTAGTTACAGTGGAAGTTTGTTTTCCAAATGGAGGAAGATTTAGAGTTATTAGTATAGCATTTACAGTAACATAGAAATATAATACAATTTACCCAAATAACTTTTCCTCTAATCTCTGAGCTTTTTTCACTAATCTTCAATTAGTTGTTCTTTCAGCTTAACTGGTGCTGATGCTATTTGCACTTACCACTGGACTGCGGAACAGAAAAGATCTTCCCATCTCTTTTTTTTCCCAACAAGTTCTGACTGCTTCCTCTTTTGAATGCCACAGTATTTGAATTATTCTATTTGTATTGGTAAAACATAAAACACTGATTGTTTCCCTAACTCTGCATATTCCTCAGTTTCACTTAAAAGGCAGAAAGAAAGAAAGTCGGGTGTTATGGAAAGGATTTCTCAAGTTACAAACTTAAGGAAAACAAAACTAATTTACAATGGAATTTCAAATACTCACCATTTCGACTTTGCTCATGTTGCTCCTTGTCTGGATGCTGAAGTTGTTGCTGCTGTCCTATACTAACTGGTGAATGATGTCCCAAGCCATAAGGTATAGGAGACCCACGCCCATGTGCCTGTAACAGGTTCATATTATATGCCATAGCTGCTTGATGAGTTATGATTCGAGGGTCAACTGCAAACCTACCCTGATACCCCGTCCACGGTACCTATATAATTAAAAAAATAAAAATGCAACCTGTTAAGGTTCATTAAAGGAAGTAATGTAACAAGCACATTTATATGACACCAGTAAAAAGCAACTTTCCACACATCAGGTGGCCTGACACACTAACACACAGCTACAGGTAACACTGAAAAGGAGAGTGATAATGACAGTCTAGTGGCAAGGAGCAAAAAATAAAGGTTTTAGAGGACAATCCCTTGTAAAAATTATTGCACTGAAATCCATTCTGGCTTCAGTGGTGCCAAGATTAAAACAGAAAAGGTTGATGGACAAATTACATTTTGATAATTATTATATTCTGTTTTTGGCTTCGTAAGTATCCACAGGTTCAGTAAAACAAAGCTCTTTCCCTTGCTAGCTGAGGAGAGGTGGGGCTGTAGGTCTGAGGTGGAACAGAGAGAGAACTCTTTAACCTGAGGACCTCCTTATGGTCCTTTAATCACCCAGTGTTGTAAGCCTTGGAACACAGAACGAGTGGGCATACTGTACCTCCACACCCACAAGACACTCAGGGAAGTTAACCGGACTACTGGTGGAATCGACTATCCGCACGGAGGGCCACTCTATTCTACATGACACATCTTTGCAGACTGTCTTCCTACTTATTTGAAGTAAAATCCACTTCCTGAAAGTATGTAAAAAAGTCAGGAAACTTTACAAGACTTTAAATTTCATTCCTATAAGGAATGCAAAGGATGGCAGCTCTGGATCAAATTAGTTCCATCTTGCCCTGTAGGGAATTTATTAAAAGAAGGCAAATAGATACATGAGTAAGAGGAGAGTGCTAGGAAAGGAATTACCAACACTCAGGCTGACAAAGTATTCTTTTTACTGATGACAGAACACAACTAGACTCCCCACGTTTTTACATTAGATATGGAAACAACCTTAAATTAAGACAAGAGATCATTTTATCTTACACAAGCATAAATACATTTTACCTCAGATCTCAGTTATTTTCAAGTGTAATGACTTGCAAGCAATTCTTTTTTTAAAATTTGTATTTGCTCTTGAAATATGCACTTTGAACTTTAGCTTTGGGCTGCAGTTGCATCTACACAATCTCAAATCATATTCAATTATTTTCTCTTTGAGCAGCTGTCCTCATTAATACCTCAGTCTTCCCATTTAAATATTTTAAAAAATCCATCTTCAGGGAAGGTGAGCACAAAATACTTATTTTCTAATACATTTCTTTTAGTTAGAAACACATAAAAATAGATTAAGCTTGGAACAATAAAAGAAAAAATTCAAATGATCTCGGTTTGATATTAACACAATGTGAGCAAGCATGACAAAGGTACAGCTGCTCGCCTTCTTGTTGCATTTAAGTTTATCCATCAAATGTAGATTTCCAGTAAGCTAGGAAAAAGGCAAATTACTTGACCTAGTGAAGGGAAAAAAAACAACAAAAACCAATCTGCCAGTTAATTTATAACTTATATCTGAAATTAGAGCTCCTACAGCACGTCCCTTACACAGGGACCATAACCTACATTTCAGTAGAAGACTCAAGTAGTCAGCAGTGAAACGTATGCAAATACTTAGAGATTTCTGAATAGAATTAAACACACATACATCTGTGGGTTCCATGTCCATCCCACAGATAATGCATACATGTTACAACATGTTTCTGCAGCCATTGTTCTTTCCTCCCCGTTTTCCTCCCAAAATACAGGACTGTGAAGGCTAGAATTAAATCAGAGACTGCTTCTTTAACTTGCACAAGCTTTAGTAAACTAATTCTAGACGCACTGCAAAATTCCATACGAAGTGTAGCTCAAGAGACCTGATTACAGATCTTCATTTTGCTCCCAATTGCTATGAGGAAAGGGGACTGGGGAGGAAACGAGTTCACTGTGAGCTTCTGGAAGGGGAAAACATCCCAGTATGCTTATTTTTCTTATCACTATACTTCAGACAGCTTGCACTGCAGACATCCAAAACAGGCAATTTAAACAGTATGGAGCTTGCTCTGAATTGCCCACATTTCTCCAACGATTAAGAACTGGACTAGGCAATTAATTCACATGCAGGTATCTCAAGTCAGATGAGAGATCCCACTGGTGTGCCTATGTCTGTAGCTGAAAAAAATAAGCCAAATTACATTAACATGCAATTGCTTTTAGGTTGTCCGGAGTTATTTGTGGGAACAACAGTTTTAAGTCCTCTGTTTTGGGTGCACAGTCATTCTGCCGAGTCAGATAAGGACATAAATTTGAGGTGAAGTGTTGGAACTTGCAGCAAAATATTCAGCAACTGATATTCAATAACTTGATTTATTGTACATAAAATAAAAGGTGTGGAGGAAAAAATAAAGGAAATGAATTCTTACAGGCAAAGGCACAGACATGACCATGTTTCCTCCATAGACAGCAGGTACATATAGAATACTTGTCCCAGTGTGTGGATCTATCCTTTGAACAGGACTTGGAGATTTCCCCAGGTTGGGGTGAGGTCCCAGAGGAGGAGGGGGAGGAGTAAATGCTCGGATAGGATTTCCTATTAGAACAGAAGGATTGGGCTGAACTGGAGAGAAAAAAAAAAGAAAAGATACATGTATACATACTAAAAGAACATGACATCTATTTCTTTCTTCATACTAATAGCAACATGGGCAAAACCAGCAACATATAACTGACACACTGACAAAAAAGTTTTAATCATATATTAAATCCTGTAACTTATCCCAGAGATTTGAAGAGGCAGAAAATATAAGTTCAGATACAGAATAACAGGTCACTGGTAACTGTATAATGAAGAGAAGGCCCCACACCAGTTACATATGCTGACAGTAACAGGAGCTGCTAGACGCTGCATCATAACAGAACCATCCTCCTTTCTTCAGCAGGGAAGACAAGTTTTAAATTAACACCCTTTTAAATTAACAAAAAAACTCTTCAGCTGCAGCATGCTGTCTTGCAAGTGTGTTCAGTACTATCTGGATATGTGACAGTCCAATATAAGTTCCAAATATGTAACACTACATGCAATAGTATGTCCTATCTCTTGTCAGTACACTGGTGGTATGGTATTTTGCATAACGAATGTCAAACAACTTTTTCTTTTTTAAAAACAATCCACAATCAATACTATGATAGAGCTAAAAAGTTAGTTCATGTAATAGCTGTAAGGGGACAACCTGGGAAATACCTGATGCACACTTAACAGTCTACAGTTGGTTTCCCAAGTGCATACAAGAAGTAAATGATTTCCAATAGAGAGCAGATCAGAAACTCAGTTCATGTCAAATTCCTATCAACCTGACTGAAGCCAAATTAGCACAAGCTCAGAGAAATTCCTTATTATAGCACATACTTACCAATTCCATCAGGTGGGAAATGGTCATTCTGGTTATGATGATGGACCTTGCCCTTTAAAAGGGAAAAACAGTAATAGTAATGCTTTGCAGACTGAAAATAAGCTTTGCTTTTATTTCAAGTGAACATTGTAACTGAATCAAAAGCAAAACCCTCAGTACCCCCTTTCAGTGGCAGTTCTTAGTGGAAGCATAATCCATTTTCTTCTCCAGGTTCCAGATCAAGAACCTTGGAGCCAAAGCAGCCACCAGTTTTACACAAACTGCACACTCAACTTCCTTAGAAACTGCCTCCCTACCCCATACCACCCTCCCTCCCTCCCTGCCTCTGCACCTTTGCCACTGCTCCCCCAGAACTGTAATACAGAACCAGAGCACCCCAAGGAATTTGTTTGTCCTTGATGAAATGCACATTAGAAAAGGAGGCTAACAGAACTGAGTTACCCCTCCGGAGCTGATGAGTTTACAGCATCAAGTAAGTAGTGAATATTCATAAACTATGAGCACATATTCAAATATCTGTATGCTCTTAAGTACTTTGAGCAATAGGAATACCTTACTTAATCTGGACCTAAATAAATTCATAAGTTTAAAATAAATGTAAAAACCCTTTGATGCTGCAAAACTTTTCTTGCCCAGGAGATAAGTCTAGGCAGTTTTCCAGCAGTCTGAGCAAATTAGTCAGGGTACCAAGACAGGTTGTTTGACAGTGTTGACTCATGCATAAACTAGATTAAAGAACTGGTCTCTGGATTTCCTCCCCTTTTTAAAATGAATTATTGAAAAATAAAGTAATAATTACTTTTCGTTATATTACAGTACTTAAAAGAAATCTGAACCTTGTTCTTGTTCCCTTTAGCGAATAGACAATTTAAAATAAACCTTAGAGAAGCTACATTCTTTAACAATCACTCCTGGCTAAAACAAAGCATTTTTGTACCTGTTATGCTGTCAGTTAGCATTAAGCTGGATGTGCAGAAGCACAGCGAATGTCTGTTCTGCCTACCACATTTCTATTTTATAAGGGCCATATTTTTAAAACCAAAACAGTAAATCATACACATTTGATTGAATAGCTGTCCTGTCCAGCAGCAGCTTCAGGATGTAACCGTATCATGTGGATGAAGGCAAATGAACTGAGACCCTTTCTGTGTTGGGAAAGAGAGGTGCTGGCTTTGCCTTTCTGTTTTTTTCTTTTAATAGTTCTGATGGCCCTGAACTGCAATGGATGTCCATAAAATCAACACAGAACGGTGTCTTACACACTGTTCTCATTTCTCAGTATAAAACACATCAGCATGAGGATTTTCGCCTTTCATCTTCTTATGTTAAACACTGCATTTCCGAGGCTGAAAATGAGCTCAGCTAACTGCCTGCTTTTACAACTTCAGCAAAGGGAAATGTATCACTTAGCTCAGCCATTTTCTGTAACACTGGAATTGTAACTGCACACTTTGTCTGGTTTTGCACATGAGAGCTGCCAGTTGCACTCAGAGGGAAGAGATTTCATTATAGTTAGGATAGAGGTGGTTAAAACACTTCAGATCTTAAATGGAAATTACAGTGCCAGTTGATTCAAAGTGTGCCTTCTGATTTCTATAGCACGTGTGCTTAGTTTGCTAACAAACTGGAAGAAAAAAACCTAAGAGTCTATTCACAAGACTACTATACCTGCATTTTCAAATAACTCCAAAGTGACACTAAAGAAAAAAGAAGAGCCTTCAAGGCTGTAGCATTCATGAGAATGCTTAAAGAATTCCTTAATTTTTGTTTGTCTGTAAGTGTGCTGTTTTGACACATCCCTGGATGCTTCCGAAAGACGTTTGTTTCGGGGAGGAATGCATGTTGATGATGAAGCCAAATGTTCTCACTTACAAAATCTCTTTCAGGAAGGACTGCTAAAGGGAAGGCTTTCTGTTTTGTATTGTTGAAGTTAAAAAATAAAAAAGGTAAAAATCTAAATGAATTTCAATAGCTTGCAATAAAAATGCATTTTTTCCTTTGTGTACAGCAGAATACCTCACAAATTTAGTTGCTTCTCTAAAGACTATTTAAGTTTTAAGTAAATACATTTTGAAATAAACTACCAAAAAAACTACTAAAATAGAATTAATTACTAATACATCACAAAACAGCTCGAAAAAAATTCAGTGTTGATTTTTATCATCTTAAGGACGCAAGGACTGTGTTTTCATCACTTTTTTCCACCTGATTTTATGAAAAGAGCTGACAAAATTACTGCTGAGTGGTAATTGCCCCCCTCTGCCCTCTTAATGCCTGCGAGGTCTGGCCTCCTGGAGGGCGTTGTCAGTGAGATAATCCAGGCATTATATTGTATTACCAGGTATCTTTAATGAAATTAAACACTTATCTCACACATAAGCCCCTGAATTTTAAAGGTGATTTTCAGATCAAATTGCTTGTGGCTTGTTTCCTTGTGCTCCCTGCCACTGGCTGCACCAACCTGTTGCTCCTTGGGATAGGGATGGCCTTGCATTCTGAAGTTTCTGTTGGCTTATCCAACCACAGAGACTGAGACTGATAACCAAAGTTCCTTGGGGCTATTGCAACATAGCTAACAAACACATTGAAGTGGTCCACAGCATATATTTTACTAAGGGAACAAGGCTTTTCCAGTCCCAAATTACTGCTAAGTCAAGAGTAGAAAATACTCAGAAAATGTTGAGAATCCCATCAGAATTTGCACTTGTATCCAGCTGCACAGATACCATTTCAAAACAACTTGCCCACAAGCCTTGGACATCATTTCCCAACAGGATTTCTCAATCTGCTCCCTGACAAAGTTCACCATTGGTGAAGATTTACCTTTGGAGGTGACTGCTGCTGTTTGGTGGTATTCGCCGAATGCTGATGCCGAAGAGCTCGGGGAATAAACTCAGGAGCCAGTGGGTTCAACACATAAGTTTTCTTTAACTCCAAAGCTTCCAGCTGAGCTTTGATCTGTTCAAATGTGATACCGTGGAGACTTTCATTCTCATGACATAGGGCAATAAACCTTTCCCAAAATTTCCTATGGAAACAATTTTTAGAAACAATAGAAAGGAGTAAGACTCGATGGCTGCTGTTAAAATGAAAATGGATTTCATACAACCAAGTCGATTTTTACCTTTACCTTTGCTCATTTTACACACCAAGCCATCAATCCTGCAAACACGACCCTTCCATCCCAACCCAACAGCACAGTGCAATGCTCTCCAGTCTCTTAAAATGGTCATATGGATTTGCCTGTGCGTATCAGACTCCACACTGGGTCTGTATCACATACAATATTAACAGCACGGATAGATTCTAACAGATTTTTTTCTAAAAGACCAAATACTAGCAGATACAATGCTCAAAATTCTGGAAAGTGTCTGATTTATAAAAGCAATTAAAGCTCAAGGAGTTGTAGGGGTTGTATAGGCTTCCAGTTGCACAAGATGTCAAAAAGATGTCATGAATTTCAGCAGATCATTCAGTTCCAGAGTCACAAATACAGAGTTGTGATCTGTTCTCAAGTCTGTGCTTGTGAAGCTCTTCAGTGTCACAAAGATTAACACGTCAGAAGCATCCAGAGGGCCTCTGAGGTCCTCTGGTGAAAGACACACAAAAACGTGGCTTTCAGTGCACATCAGACATTTCTATAACATATGTAAGAAGTTCCAAGCCAGAAAGACCACCAGATAACCACTCAGAACTTCCAAAGAGAAAGTCAGATCTAATCTTCTAATAAAAACAAAAATCAGGTGTAATTAAAGTTACTTTTAAAAAGGATTAAAAAGACAATAACCTTAGAAGTGTGCTTGACTAAACTCCACTCTTCATGCCTCAACACAAATTGAGAGAAAAAACCTCAACAAGAGACATGTATTATTTTATAATATTCATAAATCTATAAAATATTGCTTTGTATAATATGAAATGTCAAATAAAAGACTATGAACTTTAATTAAACACAAAAAATTTCCACACAAAGCAAGACAGTACAAGTGTTTGTCCCAGCTATCTTCATAGAGCCACAGAAAAACCACAATGCTCACTTTATTACATCATTCTGCTGAGCTGAAATGTGGTGCAGTTTGTTTTTGCTTTGGGCATTTTTTTGTTTGTTTCTAAGTTACATATTTTGTTCCTCCTCATAGTTTGCTCATCAGTAATAAGGCCTGGCCAATCAGCTCTGTTACCTTCATGCTGTCTCCCAAAGCCTACAAAATGAAAGACCGGTGCATACCAACCCCAACAGCAGTGCCACCCTTTGCTGAGTACCTGCCCTTTGCAGAAAAGAACAAATGCCCTTCTTGCCAGAACACCATAATGTTACTGATGTATTTAAGAACTCATAACAGTTTTCCCATCTCCTGTTGGAATTTCCTATTGGCAGGAAATGCTCTTTTAAAATTCAGGATGCAATATATGCCCCTTTTTCTGCATTTTGCCGTAAGGCAAATATATCTTGCAAAGTTTTAAGTAAGGATTAAAAACCCAAACGAAATATTTCACTGGGATGCTTTAACGATGGAACTCCCTCTGATTAATCAATTCACTCACCAAACCTACTGCCAAGTACCACAAATCCACAGGGACCCATACACTTTTGCTTAAAATGCCCCAAGCAGTCTCTCTATACACGGAACACTTGTACTGGGGTGTAAGAACAGAGAATAAAATACTGCTGCCTCTTTCTTCCAGTGTGCTCTGGAGTTTAAAGGGAGTGTCTGCCAAACCAGCCCTGTCTAGTCTGATTGTAACACACAGAAATGAAATGATTACTCTGGGCATACTTCACAAAGCTTTCTACAACTATCATTACAGAGTCTTGACTCATCTTGACAGGTATTAGAATATTTATAAAATTCAAGTACTCTCTAAATTTTTTTGAGGTCTGTTTTTCCTAACGAAATGTCACTGCTTTCAGACTTCTTTACTCCTGCTGAACTAAAAAAGAACCATCTTCCTCACAGTACGCCTGAGCCCCTCCAGCAGTATTCAAAGAGTGAATGTTCAATTATTCAGTGATATGAGACAATGGCACATTAAAAGCAAAACTTGAGTTACGTCCTAATAAAGCTCCAGTCATTCTGGTTTCTTAATTATCTTTTTCGTTTTGTAATGCTGAACAGCACATATATGTACAAACAGCTGCTGGTCTTAGAAAGCCAGACTCAATCTCTTGTAACTTAGGTAGCAGGTACCCTGCTGATAGTCTATACTTTTTTTCCCCCCATAAGTTTCTGCGTGCCTGACTGGGGGTATTTCAAAAGAGCCATCCCCAGAGCAACTTCCCAGATCCCACGTTTGAAAACCAGGTCTCTTTTCACTATCTAATTTAAAACCTCAGCATCCAGACTTACATGAAGATCTATGAGATCATCATCTCTCCGGGGTTTAGAGAGAATAAAGAAAATGGTCATTTTCCCACAAAAGCTGTGCTTAGTTACAGAATCAATAGTGCTTCCAGGTGCCAGCTACACTAACTACAGATTAACTATCAGCCAGTCTTAGGTAACAGCGGGCATTCTGAACACCACTGTGGGGAAGGGAAAGAAAATTTGTCAACTAAGTGTATTATAAATTCTGAAGCAGAAGTAACAAATCTCAATCAGCACATCACAGCAAACTCCATAGCTGAGTCATGCACTGCTGCTGTGTGGGTTAATGAACCAGAGACTGCAAGAGCAGACTAAGAGACACTCATCATTTGTGGGTCAAGTGCCCAAGAGCTCTCTCTGATCAGCTAAACTAAATCACATCTGAAACACAAGCAGATAATAGGAAAAATGAAACAAAACCACAACTCTTTTTTCACTTTCAGTAAGATGTTATTAGTAGCTTTGAGCAGCTTACTATAGTAACATATGGACACTCTTGACACTTCCCTAGCAGATAAGTAGTTAAATACAGATTACATTTCATAAATACAGTAATCAAGGGCTTGGATTCCACCTGGGCTTTTCAATTCTAACCTTTGAAAACCACATCCATTTTCAGTACTTGGTCAGGAAAGCAGAATACAATGTAGATGTAACAACTGAGTAATACATATTTTTAGTTGTATTAAAATAATGCAGTCTGAGCAGTGTTTCCCCTCTTCCAAAAAATAAGCCTTAGGGCTTATCTCTCATCATCTTAACATTTCAGGTCTTCCACTGAAAAAGAAACCTTTGAAGAACAAGAGCTTGGTATCCTTAACAACACAGCTTACATTTCTTTTTCACCTTTCTTCACTTAAGTCTATAAAAAGTAAATCCAAAGTTCAAATCTTTGCAAGAGTTGGGAATACAACAAATGCTTTGCCATCTTTATGGTAATTTAGTGGGCATAAGTGTGAAGAGCTTAAATATCATTATGCAGTTATTTTAAGGATTTAAAATATAATAACACGTCTTATTTGACACCTAAAAGAACATCCATTGTTTTACCGAATCCATCAGTCATAGATGAAACACATTTTCTAGCATTTCTCAGTTCTGATTAATGAAGGAACATACATAGCAAATATAAGATATACCTGCATCTTCCAATGGAACATAAAGCAATGGGATCTCCCACCACAGCTACCAAGGACTGTGCTCTTGTAATGGCAGTATTGAGAAGTTTGTAATTAGACAGAAAACCATAATCCAAGTCTTCTGTTGAATCCTCCAGTAGCTGCTCTTTCCGTTTAATCGGGGTTTGCTTGTGTTTGCAGGTATGCCGTGTTCGTACTGTGCTGAGAAACAACACTCTGAACTGCTTTCCTAAAAACAAAGCAAAAGAAAAAAGGGGGGTCAGATCATTTAGCTATTCCTGCTGCAAAGACAATCAGACCACTTCTCTTGCGAGCCAGACTTCACACCTAGATATTCCAAAGAAATGACAGCTACCCTTCACATGAAGGGCTTTATGCAAGAATAATAAGATGTAAAATTTTTAAAAGATGCACTATAAATAGCATTTTCTATTACAAGAATATTTCCTGTGTAAAAAAATAATTTTTCAACTCAAAATTAATCACTCCTGAACTTTCTGAAGTTCTTTACAATACTTCTATTCAGCCAATAACAAATCATGCACTTATTTATTCTACCTTTAAAAAAAGCATTGCTCTGGACATTCTTCTTATCTATGGAGCAAATCAATACATGATAACTGCCATGAAAAAAACAGAGCACACCACTCACTGTCACTCAGTTTCTTATCTTCCTTTGCTTATCCCTTACTAAAAGTGCAACCTAGCAACAGGCCATGCCTACACAAAATTCTTACGTTATCAATGTGATCCAAGAGACGTATGTTTGTGAACTGCTTTTTAATATTCTGTTCTATACACAGAAAACCAGAAAAACATTTTGAGGCTAAAGCTTTGTTACACTTTTATTCGGAATTATTTTTTTCTTTACAGTAAAAATATATCTCTTTTCAGTAAATCTATTCTTGAAATTAGCTTGAACTTAGTTTTGAAAAATATATATCCACGAGTTTATCATTTTGCTATTCTATGTTGGAAAAACATCTAACCAGCATATCTGCCACTTTCATTTTGATGCACCAGTTTCATTGGCTGTATCACAGGTCTCCTTTTGTTCTGACCGTTGTAAGTGTTTAAACACATCATATTTAGTTTCAGTCACATTTTCACTTCTTTATCACATCACTGAGACATACAAGCATTACTTACCCTGAACGTTCAGCACTCTCTCTACACTGACATCAGACAGCCTTTTTTTCCGAAGTTCAGCCCGAATTCTGAACACTTGATCAGCATAAGGTGTCACAACACCTATACTGCCATCATCCAACTTGCCCCAGGCAACAGGCCATTTTCTTCTTAACTCCTCAACACGCTCCACTACTTCAAACACCTTAAAAGAAAGTCAGAATTGTTAGGAGAATGCTTGAGTGAAGAGCATTCTTTGATGCGGAAAGATGATTCTAATTTTAAAGATCTAAACCATTCAAATGATACAGCATTACACAGCTCTACTGACCAAGAAACAATACTATTGTATTCTACAGCAAAACTCTGAAGTATTACGTAGTAAAACAATGCATTGAAGGTATTTACTATACATTAAATTTTGTCAGTCTTGAACTAAAAGTTTGCCCAAAAAATGTCACCTTTCAAGTACAAATAGGGAAATGATATTAATAACCTTAATTTTAATACTTATGATCTTACTAAAATGTCAAGTGCAGTAGAACCTTTCTGATCACACTTTATCTAATTTCTTTAAGTAAACACACTGCCTAAGTAGGGATTATTTAATTTTTACTCTGGATTTTATAAGTCATATTTGAGCCTGGTAACTCAAGAAAAAAAGAATGTCTATATCAGAAGACATTCACTTGCCATTCCAAAGGATACCATCAGGAGTTTCAGGTTGTCTTTTTTTTTTTTTTAATCAACTGTTAGGTCATCTCTACAGCACACTAACGAGTGTATTACCAGAAAAGACTAATTAACAATAATGGCTGAAAAACTCTTCCCGTGAGAAGACAGGCCTGGAACAGCCTCCTGCCAAAATGTGCCAGGCACAGCAGCTCCTATTTCAACACACAGACATGAGATGCTGCACTTTAAAAGGTATTTCTCAAAAACTTTATGGGTGTTTTTTTTAAATTATTATTAATTTTCAGACACCTACATTAGAATTACCACCACACAGGTGAATTTTGGAGTCAGAACCAAAGAGAGGAAAATTCACTTTGCTGACTAATAGTTAACAAAGGCACCAATGAACCCTACATTGCCCACCAAAAATTTCAATTAAAGGACAAACAGCAAAAGATCTCCTTCGTCCTCTGATATCGGTTTATGTTGGTGTTTAAGCAGCTGTTGTCCTTCATTTCTGCCTGCAGCTATTAATGACTCACAATTTTCTGGCAGTTTCTGGGCCACTGAAGATATTTTAAGCATTTTTTACAACTTTTTTTTTTTAATTTAATGGAGAAGCAGCACAAGTATATTGATGAAAGTAGTCGGGTGCCTTCAGTTTTTCCTCTGTGATGTGTCCAGAAATCACTGGAGGCTGAAATGCACCTAAAACCAGCATGAGCTTTTTGTTTCAGTAGATATTTTAATACATGAGGAACGCATCACTAGTGCAGCATAACAACTACAAAAAGGTTAAAAACTGTGTGTCAGATGAAATGAGCCACTAGTCAACGAGGGAAATCAGACAGCTCTGTAATGTTTCATAACAAATACTGCTGCTAACCTGAATTCAGTTAAAATTTATTACCTCATGAAGATGGTTTCCTGTGTTTAAGCAAATCAGTGATATTTCTTTTTCTTTAAAAAAATCACTGAAAAGATTTCTTAAGGCAGCTTTTTAGTGGGGAAAAAGAGGAGTTGGTTCAAATTTCCCTGACTTGAGGTGACTGGAAAAAATATATGTACATACATCATTCCTAAAGTAATGCCTTCTATTTACTTCCAACTTTTCTCCTACATGGAGGAATTCACTTCTTTACACCATCTGCACTTCCATGTCAGACTGCATTCTGTCAGGCTGTTCCTCTGCTGCCATATGCCACATGGCAACAACATGTAATGAAATACTGGTGGGAAGGTTCAACCTCTACTGCCATATCATCAGCAGCCACCTCTGACACTGGGGGCCAAAACAGGAGTATTACAAGGGCTACTCCTAAAGTAATGTCTGGTCTTTTTCTTAAACTCGAGGGAAGGAATAAGTCAAAACAACAACTGCTTGAATACCCATAAAGGTACGTAAAACAAATACTGTAAGACAGGTTCTCAGTGGAAAAAAAAGAAAAGTATCTGCACATGATCAATTAGATACTACTCCTAAACATATTCAAGCAAATATGAGATGTTACTCCTGAGGACTCTTATCTGAGTGGGAGCATTTCTACAACAGTAGAAATTTAAGTTTTACTTCAAATTGCAGTTACTCTCAGTTGCTAAGATACATCCATCACACGGTCACAAAAATTAGCAGGAAAGACATCCCAAAGAACGAGCCTGAGAGAAAAGTAAGCAGCTTGCAATTTGCAAAGAGAAAAGGAAAACAAATTAATGGAAATGTTTACCACAATTGCAACATTCACTATCTCACATTTAACAAACTTCACGTTTCTCTCTCATGTTAGACAACAATGTGTGCTTTCCACCCACAGTGAGCATAAACCAATAAACGTGAGGGTATTGGAGCGTCAAGAAAAATCAAGAATAAAGCCAAAGAAGAGTTACCTCTGCATTATTGTAAAAAGCTGTACTATTTTTTTCCTGCACATCTTCTCCACGTGCTGTGAAGAAAGTTAAAGGGTAGAAATCTTTGTGTGCTGGCTGCTTTCCACTTGCCATCAATTTGCCTTCGTAGAAAAGTTCAGATGTGTAACTGCAACAAAGCAAAATGGGATGAAATGCAGAGCCTATAGATGAGCTCACTAATATGAGAATATCACCAGTAAAATGTGCAATCACAAAATTCTTTGTAAGGAAAGCCATTGATTACTATTTACCATCTCCAAGGATGCTCTCTAAGGCAGTATAACCATACTACAATTTCATTTGCAAATTAATCCTTAGTAGTGAGTTCTCATTAAACAACAGAACACAAGAAAAGTAGAAAACACAGTAGAAAACAAGGACTGTTTTCTCCACTTGCAGCTCCAAAGCTGTTCTTAATTTCTTTTGGTCTCTTCTCTTCAGTCAGGTAGGCACGATTAATGAGATCACCAGGAATTATCTTCCTACACTTATTTCTGTCATAAATGTCATGATCCAAGGTATCAAAGGAAATTCCGCATTATAAAGGAAATAAACTTGACAGAATCCCTACAGTTGGATCACTGTGAGAGCACGTTTCACTTCACACAACAGCACATCACATACACTGCATTTTGACTCGACAGGCAACTACCCCCAGTGGTACTTTTGCAATCCTTACCTCGGTGTCTCTCTAGAAACAAACTGTCTGAACTTCAAGTGCTGAAGTTTCTGAGGCAAGTTTCATGGAAATGATCTCTACGAAAAAGCTGAAACAATTCCTACTCTTTCAGATTCCCCCTCATTTATAACTTAAAATTTCTAGTATTGTCTAAGAAGTCTAGAATATGTAAGAAATAAAACAGAGATCAAGCTGTATAATAAAGTACACTACATTCTCATTTTTGATTCCCCAGTGCGTTTATATATTCCTGCTTCTGCTTTCAACACAGTGATAACCTAATTAGTATGACTGGATACCAACACTATAACCCTCAGTACATATTTGAGTCAGGACTTAAACTTTAGCATTTTTCCCCATGATTGCACTTATTCTTTCTAGCACAGCTCATGGATGAGCTCATTACATTACACTAGCAGCCATTAGTTTATCATAGCATAAAAATGCAAAACCACTGATTAACGTCTTGAAAGAAGCAGCAAACATGCCCAAAATTTAACCTACTTTTTTTTCCTCTTCACAGCCATACATTTATATGTTCCTTATACTGCACATATTTTACTGCTCCAAAGTAGCCTTACCTACTAATTCTAAAAATCTGAAATAGTTTAAGGAAATACAGACCCTACTGAAAATAATGGTTAAAAGGGGAAAGTTAGCTCTTTGGCTCTGCATACCTGTCACGTAGCCAAATCAGGTCTCCTCAAATGAGAGGATCTGTAATAGATTTGCTTAAGTGACTCTTTGATGTCTGCTCTAGGATACTGAATTTCAATCTTGTAAGAAGGAATTACTCTACTAATTAACTCTGAAACAACTAAGATTTCCTTACAGAAATACAAAATGCTTCATCAGCTGTTCTTGGCATATCAAAAGAAAAAATTTGTTGTGGTCACTCACACCAGTGAAAGCATGATACAGTGAAAAAGTTCACACCTACTTGATGATAGCTTCATGGGAGCGATAGTTCTCACACAGCAAGATCCTGCATGGAAATTCTGCAGGGTAGTGCTCATAGAGCCGATCAAGCAGTGAAACATGAAGGTTTCTTTCCCTGGCAAATTCACTGTAGACAAAAGGACTGAGCTGTAATAGACACACACATACAAAAAACGTAACTAAACATGTGGATTTAGAATTTCATGCTCCCAAGACACATATTTTGCATCAAAATAAAAATAAAACTTGCAGTGTATATTCATATTTGGAAGACACATAGTACGAATAAGCATTTTCTAACTACTCCATAGAAATATCCATTCCTACTGTAAAAGTGACAAAAGAGCAGCTTGCGCTTATGGGAACAATAAAACATCTAATAACTAGATACAAAGGAGAGAATCACCCTTATATATTCTTCTTTGTGGCTTGCAAAGATGAATGCAAAGATGAATAATACAAAGCAGAGTTAAAAAATACAAAGCAGGTCAAAGAAATTAAAGAACGGTTTGTTTGAATGCCATTAATTATGCTGTAAATCCTTTTACAGATGGTTACTACCACCCATAAAGCAGAACATAAAATATAGAAATTTGTAAAAGCAAAGAAAGATAACAAATTCATTCAAAAGAAGTAAAACAAAGGCAGTCCAGTTACAAACACACCATTACTGGCCTTTTTTAACAACAAAAACATCTAAGATAGCAGGAAAAACAGAAATAAGAATGCTGAAAAAACAATTTCAACTCAAAACTCAAAAATGAAGCCAAACTGTTGATGTTTTGAATATGCATTATTCAGAATTTGAGTTCATAATTTTTTACTCTCAGATATTAGTTTCAGAAATGTAAATGCCTCACAGAAAAGTTTCTGTGAGAACTCTGTGAGAACCTGAATTACAAGACAGCTCCTTGTAAAATGTAGCCAGAGACACACAGACCAGAGTTACCTCCAGCCATCCTGCTTGGACTCATGAGTTCTAGCCTAAAGTGGTAAAGATACCATACCAGCCTCTTAGAAAGCAATTTTTAGGTTTGTACTATAAAAAATAAGAAACAGTGCAGAGGACTACGATTACTATGACTTCACATGATCCAGCAGCAGCAATAGGATGTGTAACTCAATATCAACAGAAGAATCAGAAGGGTATGGAAAACAAAGACTTCACCAGCAGGACCTGAAGAACTATATGTGTGTACGACACAGATGACTGTGCTAAGTGGCAAACCTACTCAATAGTGGCAAAACTGCTCTATTGCCTTTTTTAGTTATTATTTTTTACTACAGCAATGCAAATATCCACTTCATTGCCATCGTGAATTGTCAAGAAAAGGCAAATCTATCAAACACGCCATGGATATGTGGAGAAGTTAAATTACGTAATTAAATAAACAAACAAACATACTACATATACATTTGATATTATATACTACAGCTTTTACCTGCATGTGGTCTCCAGCCAAGACAATTCTTGTGTTTTTATTAGCTAATGCTAGAGGCATAATAGTTTCACACTCCATAGCCTGCGCAGCTTCATCTAACAGAATGTGTGTAAAAAAACCTGTAAGACAGAGATAGCAGCAAATAAGTGGAACTGGAGATATGATAAAATAAACAATGACAACAATATAAGAAATCGTACCAAAAGTTCTGAATTCTGATAGTAATCAAAACTAGAAAAAAAATTCTCATGATTTTCTCTCTTGATCTCAGAAATACCAGTTCATACACAATGCCTCTTCCTTCTTTACATAAGGGAAAAAAAATAAGGAGGCAGAAGGCTAACTTGAGTACCATTAATTTTACAGCTTTCTAACAAACATTTTTTTCATAAAAAAAATTGAAACCATTTTTTTTTAAACCTTTATTTCTTATCTGTTCAAAGAACTGAGTAGGAAACAGAAAGAACACTTGTCACTGATGCTGGAAAGACAAAGATACCGCTCACAGCAGAGACAGACGTGTCTTGTTTACAGCTATCATACCTGGTTCAAGATCCAGTTGACACAGATACTGTGATGTATTTAAAGTAACAACTACTACTCGTTGCTTAAGAATATCTTCTTTCTGTGGCATCTGAAAGGTGGAATGTGTGCTTGAAATCAAACAGTACTGATGCACAACTGGGTGGACAGTCTTTACCCAGCGATTTCTGAAATATACCCTACAAAAGAAAAAGGAGGCTTATTTTCTGTACAGTTGGAACAGTGACTGCCTAACGTTTCAAATTCTAGTACTCTAGTAAATAAAAGTCTTCAAAAAGCAAATCATCGCTATAGTGCACAATTACAGGCCAAAATATCTTGGTTTCCTTCCACTATTTGTTGCAGAGCAACACCACACATCAGAATGTTTACCAGAGATTCATCCACACATGAAAATCTCCAAGTTCTTCCTACATTTGGGTACTGTGACCTTCACATCAATGCCATTTTTCTGTCTGCAAACTCACTATAAAAATATATATTTTTTCTTAACTAAAGTATAATACTAGCCAATAATCTTGAACCTGACACAGTGGTAGTGGTCTCCACATTTCATCAGTTACATCCACATGATCACTGTTTTTTTGTTGTTGTTGTTTTGTTTTTTTTTTTTTTTTACAGTGTTCATAAAATCATGCACTACTTTCATAAATGTAATATGCTTTCTAAGAACAAAACTGGATCTAAATTCATTGCTTTAACATGAAGGGCCTTAACTCTGGTATATTTAATAGAAGAATGATAAAACAGTGCCTAAGGAAAGCTTTCTTCATCTAAAATATCAGGACATTGTCAGCAACTGGGCATCAAACATCTTTCCATGAGATTCAAGATATTTTTAATCACCGTGTCATGAGATCAACAATGAATTATTCTATTCAGATGAAATGTTACAGCCCATCCAGCTAAAAAGGAAGAGGAACAGGAAAACATGAAGCTTGTGCCCTAGAAGACAGATTAGAAATAACTCCACAGGGGTAAACAGAACCAAGCACACCAGCTGCAGATCTGAATAAAGATGTGAAAGAGCTTCTTTAAGTGGCATTCCTCAAAAACATCACCTGTATCAAGTCAGAAATGCAAATCTGAAGTGCAATTTTTAAATTACAAGACACTACTATGCATCCTTACTTAGAATTGAAGTTATTTTAACTTATTTCCAAAGCAAATTAAGATGAAATGGTTTAAAATAATTTATGCTGTTTATCTATTCATTAATTACTTCCTTTTGATTAAGTTTCTCCTGCACCCATATTACAAATCCCAAATCATTAATAAAATATTTGAAGAAGTGAAATTATGCACTCAAGTGCAAAACATGATTGCAATGGCTGGACTTTGGATACCATATGTCTCCTCAAGTTGAAAAGCACAGCTCAGTTCCACATAACATGAGAGAAACTGTGAGGGTTGCAACAAATTTGGTGAAAATACAGATATTGATGCCCATTTCAGACAAGACACAAAATGAAAAGCACGGGCTGCAATTGTGCTGCAGTAATCTGGATGGCAACAGCACCAGCCAAAACTGACACGGTGATCAACTGTGACCAGTTCAGCCTGGGTTCAGCACTGTTTCAGGATCAAGAACCTTCCATGTGGTCCATGAATTTATTTTCCATCAGCCATCAGACCAACAAGGTTTATGTGATATGCTGCTATTACACCAGGGCAGCAACATGCAGTCAGAGCCGGATCACTAGAAGGAGGCAGCAGGAGCAGAACAACCCTGCTCTCCTCATCGCAGCCATTCAGTCAGCTTTCATATGATTCAGTTTCCCAATGTGAACTGAGGATAATACTTACCTACCATCTCACAGAAGTACTGTGAGGATTAATGAGTTTATTGTGAGTTTATGTTTGTAAAGCACTTTGAGATTCTTGGATGAAAGGTGCTATTGAAATGCAAAATATTATGGTTATTAGACATTATTATACCATGCACTGTCTTTCATTACACAAATTCGACTATCTGTGACTCAAAGATTGGCTGACAGCACCTCAAACTGCACTGTTGCTTACCCGTGAATTTATTTTATTTTGATATGAGATCAAAAAGTTATTCCAAAGCTAATATGCACCACTGCCAGAAAAGCACCTGGCAGATGTGACTACTTGGAAAAAGTCGTGATATAAGTAAGTCACAGAACGTGGGATTTCTTGTATGCAATCTGCACTAATTACCACTTCTGTAATTTCAAGATTGTTTTGTTAAAGCTGGAGGAACCCACTGCAATATATACAAATATTTTTAACCAGCTCAACGCAATTCAAAAACAGCTCATTCTGCAACATACCCTTAACTTCTGAGTGAGAGACTAACCCGACTTCTATTCCTAATGTTTCCCTAAGCAAAGGCCCTGAGTGCCAACAGTCAGGAGCCACTGACCGACCTTTCCTTCAGTTCCTGCAACTCCTTCTGATCATGTGCAGCTGGAGATACAAACCCCAAGACTTTAACTGCAGAGAAATCAGAAGCTCAAAGGCTAGCTTTGGCCAAACCACAGGCAGTGGAATCACAAATACACTGGGAACCACATTGAAATAGAAGCCCCATAAGATTGAGCCCCTTAAATCTTCCACAAACAAAAGCACTGAAAGTATCCTCTATACACAGGTTAACATACACAGAATCGATATTTCATATGGAAAATGACACCACCTTTATGTCTAAGTGCGACATCACATTCCAACAAGATCTCCCTACTTTCAATAACATATGGATACAACTAACTTTGAAACACACAAATAATAAACAGTAGATACTGCAATCACTGCATAGAGAGAATCTCCATGCTTCCCAGATCTGGACTGGAGTTTTTAGGTGCCACGTGCAGCTCCAGCACCTGCCTGCAGTGCCTACTGTCAGAGTTGCCTCCTGAGGGCTCCAGCAGCTGATGGAGAGAGACAAGCACAGCCACGGAGTAAGAGCATACACAAGTTGGAAGGCAATTACCACCTCCACTGCTTTGAATCACCCTCTAACACTGCCTGCTTCTGCATGCAAAAAAAATAAAATAAAATAGATAGAGTCTTAGCATGGAACAGAAGCATTTAATTGCAGGCTCTTTTCTCCTAACTGTAGGTTACTGAGTTCTTTTCTTTCAGAAACACCTCAGCATTAGCTTACATCAGTAGAACAATTTTATTTTACTTTTTTCCCCATGCCACGTGTCTTCAGAAACAGACAGGTTGTGGAGTGTGTCCCTTAGCTGCATCACCCCTAATCACAACCAGTGCCATTTTTTTTTTTTACTGGATACAGATCTGTTTATGGGCATTAGGACTCTGAGAATTTGGTCTCCTGGCTTCCTTGGTATTTTATTTAGGTGCAGAACTTAAATTCAACATATTTTTTTTCCCCAATTCATTTTGCCAGTATCTTTTCCAAAGGATAAAGATAATTATTTGTTAGAAAAAAATACATACACATGAAATTATTACATGGTATTTAAACAAACTCTCCAAACTAAAGACTTCAAATTTTTATGGTGCAACTCCTAATGGGATAAATTATTTAGTTCTACCCACAGAAATTTATAGAAATATTTACGTAGTTCTCAGGCAACACTAAATAATTAAGCTTTCTCTCTTCAAAAACAACAGAAATATTATGGTGCTCTCAACTCATCTGTGGGAACATTTTTAGCAAGGATGCTATGCAACCAACTCATAGCTGCAGAGTAAATGCAAAACATCTAAAGCAAACTGCTCAGCCATTCCTAAACAAACACTGCAAGCAGCACATCCTGCTTGGGTACCTTCCTGCTTCTGCTCCATTTTGTTTCCCTTTGGCAGCAGCAAAAGGCTCAGGGCACCCTGCTTAAACTAACAGTGATGATTTTAATTTGAAAACGTATCTTGACAACAGTCAGTAAGAAAGCTAAGAGATTGATTTTACGCTAGGAATATCACACAGCTCTAGCTTTCAGTGCAGATATTGACCCTCTATGTCCTCCTGGATCAGCTGGCTTGTAGTTAGGCTTCCCAAGTAGAAGTTGTTTGGAAGCTATGTAACACTTTTAAAGTCATTTACAAGCATGCTTTGTGGATATACAAAAATATACAGATCTGGAGAGGTGCCTCTATTTTCCAAAACTTTTCCTCAAGGTACTATGTTCATTGGAATAGGATACACCATTCACAGCAGCACTTTCCAAAGTACTCATTAAAAATACTATGAAAGTTACTTTTTATTTTAAACATTCAGTGTTTTTTGCGTATTTCTGCATTAAATATCCTTGGCAAATATGTATGTATATATATATATTTAACCTTAATGGAAAATAAATTGTTTATGTATGTTTTTCATGAGCATGCCTGAGACTGTGCTAAACAGAATATAGCACATGCAGAAGGTAGCAGAAGTGTGGCAACCACAACAAAACTACCTAACACCTTGCTCTGTTAAACCACAGTTCAATACTCCTGAAAGCATAAATTACACTCTTTTCCCAGCTACAAAATTAAGATACTGTAATGCTTTTCATCACAAAGTGCTTTACAAAGAGCCTGAAAACAATCTGTGTCAAAATACACCAGGTCCAAGAGAACTTCTCCAAGCAAACCGTCTCCTCTTTCTGGCCAGATCCTCAGTCTGTCACATGGCAACTAAAGCCAGCACTCCAACCAGAATTAACACCTGTTGTAAATCTCACCCTTTCATGTAACTTTTGGCTTTACTGACATTATGTAAATTCTAAGTCCAGGATGGCTCTTGATAGCTAGCAAGAAACACAGCGAATCATTGTAATATAATAAACTCGCACACTGGCATTTAGAAAATGAAGTCTGTAGTTTAAAAGACATACACCAAGCTAGCAGTATTATGCACTATGGTATCTGTGCAAATATTCCCAAGAGTGAGTTTCTGCCAATAAATAAATACTCCCTATTTATATGCACGTTTCAGTTTTCCTACGCTTTAGATTTCCACTTCTTTACCTTCGTCCATAAGTAACTCCCCCAAAATAACCACGGTGAGCACTTTGAACCACATGCACAATTACTTCAAGTTGGCTGATCAGAAGAGGCCAAACTACCATGGTTTAAAAAATGTATATATTTTCTATTTAGCTCCCATGACACATTTTTTTCTTCAAAAAGCCAGGTGAGCAGCCCCAGCTTCCAAACCATAAGCATGAGTCAAAATCCTCTGGAATTTAAAATACAGTTAAATTCACTTTTATTTTATGACAGTAGCTTTTAGAGGAGCATATCAAAAGTTTGCTCATTAGGAACGACACATTTAGCAATAGAAAAATAAAAGCTTAAAAAAGGATGTCTTTATTTTCGTTTAAGAAATGACACAAAATTATGCTGACAATGTTTCACATTCCTTTTAGTCTATATTTTTAAAATCACTGCTGGTAATGCCAATATGCTTTTATATCTTAAATGTTCTTTAACTTTTTTTTTTTGTTATTATAGACACCTTTTCTTAAGAAGAGTATTTTATAGATACATAATAAGCCTTAAAAAATACCTGAGAGGTCTTGCCTGGGGATTGCCTGCTTCTACATATGGATGTAAATAATCCTTTATGTAGAGATCAGCAGCACTATTAGAATGGGTGCAAATGAGAATCCTGCTGGAATAAATGGTGCAAATAAAAAAGCAATGAAGAAACAGAAAACAATTCAAAGCAGTAGAATACAAAACAAAGGAAACAGTGGCCATCTTCCTGTACATTTCTCTTCATGAATCCAGGCACTGACCTACTCTAGTTCACATGGTTCAGCTCTTTAACTTAAATCCTTCACTTATGTAAAGGTATAAAGTTTAAACAGTTTTCCAACAATTACCTTGCAGTTATAAATCCAGACTCGACTTTAAGTAAGGAACAGCTTTTACTATCAAATATACTGCACAACTTCCCATGCTGAGCAAATCACAGTCTTTCTCAATATTGTCAATTTTAAATAGTTTAAAATGGAAAATACAGGCTAAGATTATAAAGTTACTTTACCATTCGAAACAATAACAGGTAGCTCGGGTTTTGGTTGTTTTTAAGCTGGATGGAAATTCTATACTCCTGCCTTTAACCTGAACTTCATAAGAAATGGCACTTTGCTCATCACGTACTGCTCTATTTAGAGCCCCACCTCACCTAGTATCCTGTTGTTGGAGTATGTGCTTGACTGCCTGAGCCAGCGTGAACGTTTTTCCTGTCCCATAGGGACCGATGATAAGAACAGGAGGCAGTTGTATGGAAAGTGGGGTAGTGATAGCCAGAACAGCCTCTTTCTGCTTAGCATTGAGCCGAGGGTCCAACTGCTCATCCCATTGTCTGTAGAAAAGGAGGCAAGAGTTGAAAATCAGATCCTACGACAACTCACATCAAAAAGAAATGAAACGAGGCAAGATTTCAAAAGATTTCATGAAGGTCTGTAAGTTAATGTATTGATTCTGTTATTCTGAGCCACACTAAAACAAACCAACAGATCCAGCAAAATATAACATGCTTGTATCACAAAACCTTGATACTATTTGCAATAAATCAGTATTTTTTTTCCAAAAGGAATCCAACTACTTCCCAATTTACAGTATCTTGCTTAACATTAATTAGCCTCTATAACGCACATTTCAGACAGAAGTATATACTGAACCACTACTTGATAACAAAAGAAAGCAGACATCAATGTTTTCCTACCATTACTACACAAAAAGCAACATCAGCTATATTTATTCCAGGCAGTGTTTACCCTGTCAGCTTCGAAAGTCAACATTTATATTACCTCAGGCTTGGTAAATGTGAACGAGGATGAATCTCAGAATCAAACAAGACAACAACAGCAAAAAAAAAAAAACCTAGTAATAACCAATTACAGACATTTTTCCCTCTTTTGAGATCATTAAAGCACACACCTCCAACAAAAAAAGAAGTCTAAAAGAACCTCAGCTGTAATCTGAAATACCAGCATTAACAGAAAGATTCTTTCAGAAAATTCCAACGAGCGTCAGAGGTTAAAGATTTGTAGGCACAGCTTATAATATTCCCAGTGACAGATTTAAAAGTAGACACGCACAGTAAAAAACACCTGTCACTGCTGCACATATGGCCACAGTTCAGCAACGTGATCTGCTTTGGTGCAAGCACTATGATTCTTGCAAATAAGGAAAGCTTCTGCTACCAGAAGGGACTAAAATCAAGAGGAGCTGATTGAAGTGCTAACTTTTAAGATAACTGTGAACAAAAAGCTTGCAGAAGAATCTAAGAAATACTGGAAAGTAATACAGACATAAAACAGAAGTACAAGAGAAGTATAGGGAAGATAGTTCTGAGTTAAAGCAAACCAAGACATCAGAGGGAGAAAAACATGCTGACTTCACTGACTTAAACTGAATGGCAATCATTATTTACATATACAAAAAATACAAAACAGTTGTACAAATTATACAACTAGAACCACTGTGTAAGTTTTTGATAATATAAAGCTCCTGACATAAAACAGAAAATTGTTCTAGCTTGCTTGCCTTCCTTCCTTTTCATTGAAATCACTGCTTACTCTCAAGCCATTCCTAAATACTACTTCTTTACAAGATTTACCCCAAACTTAATTAAGTCAGTGAACAGATTGTCATTGTCCTTCATTAGCTTGTGGCAGAGCTGTGCAAAACCTGTTTCCTTCTTTCAGCCTTTACTGACAAAGCTTTGATACATCCAGCAATCTTCCCCACCCAGAACGCTGCACCAGCCCCCTTTTATCATCTCTGTTCTTCCTGCACTTCAAAAACAAACTCAACTTTTTCCAGTAACTTTCGCCTTAGATTCTCTAGCTGTCTCAGTTTTGTGGCCAGATCACTTTCCTTCTCATCCTTGAGCTGTCTTCTGTTTTCTACTGCAGCACAGTCACACTCTTAATTCTCACCTTCAAGATGTCACACAACTCCCTGAGTGCTGCACAGGCATCAGTTCCACATACCTCTCATTTCCCTGGTGTCTAAGTACAGAAACTTCATGCTTTTTTTTCCCCCCCACCCTTCCCCATGCACCAAGAACACTGACCATACGCCCTGAGCCACAAAGCCTCATTTCTTCCCCAAGTTTCCTCTTCAAGATGCACTATTTTAATTGCATTACTGTATCCCTGTAAGGTTTCTCAAAAGAGTTTAAACAACGTGGAGGTTTTTATGTCCTAAAAGAAACTGCACAATGTATACACAAGGAATCTCAGGACTGACCACAAGTGCAATGCCTCATTCACAGACCCTTTTGTTCTCCCATTCCCTTCACTGGTGTGTCCAAATTTGGGTTACTGCATCGAACTCAAGCAGTACTCACATATTGCTCATGTTAGTGAGTCTGCATGTTTAAGATCCTGCACAGCAGAATCCTTGCAACAGATATTTACATTTCTATCAAGTACATATTTTCAATGAAGAACTGCAGAGCAGGAAATAAGAACAGATTTGCTTGCTGCAGCTACAACACAACTGCAGTGCCTATTGAAGTCACCATTCAACCACAGGGAAAACTAATCAACAGATTCTAGTCCTCAGAGGATCAGCTTTCTTGTTTTATTCAGAACAGTTTCACTCCCTTCTCTGAACTATCCTCACCATTAATGAAGAGCAAGACATATTTCCTGTTCCAGGGCAGATTTCAGCCATCTGTTATGGGAAATTCAATACTACATTACCATACGATCGTTGATATTAAAGTGTTTGTATTCTTGTACCTGTTGGGACTCCAGGGTATGGTGGGAGTCATGCTGACATCTGGAAACAAAATACTGTTGTCCTTAATCCTGTCCAAGGCATAATGCATTTCACAGAGGGGTAAGCGATTTAACTGAAACTGCAGTTCAACCTGCAATACAAAATGAATGAATTAATAGGTGAACCAAAAATGATTTATTTAGAAAACACTGTAGATTTTGCTGTATACAATAACTTTATCTTCCTGCAACCCACTGGTTATCAGAAGGAAACAGGATTGGTTTTGGTTTTTTTGTAAACAAACTAAAATACAGCACCTTCTGTAACATCATTTTGTTGTTTAAGATTAGATTCTACTGCACTTCCAGGAAAAAAAAAGTATAATATTCTTCAAATTATTTTTGGTACACAAAAAAGTACTCCTTGAAAACAGCACTGAGCTAGAGCATCGTTTTTAAAGATTTAAGCCCCCATATTTTACCGTAAGAACAACTTGAAAACAGAAACAGACCAGAAGCTATTGCAGATGAACAGATAGTACAGATCAGATGTGTGACAAGCAGGGATAAAACCCAAACAGTGCTTAATTCCAGCCAAACATTCTGCAATAATACAATTTGTCACTTCTGTTGAATTGTTAGAACTCTCCAAAACGTAATTTCTAAAATTCAGCTGTTTATCAATACAGACTGTTTGTCTTCTCAATTACTTGTGTTTCAACGCTCTCAGCATTTCCTTTCCTGTTATATTTAAAAACACTGTTCATATCGTGATGCAGCATGTAAAAAAATAAAGCAATACTAGCTTTGCTGTATTAAACAACACCTGCTTACATCAGCGCAGCCATTAACTTTCTGTCTCTCACAGATACAAGGCACTACATATTCACCTCGCCTACTGCATCTTACAGCAAGATGTATAAAGAAAAGGGCAGCAACGGAGCTAAGGAACAGGCACAGAGCTCACAGAAACTATTCTGACTGGTAGTAAAGCTTGTTTCTTAAAAATGCTCAAGCCTCTTTTCCCCCACCGTTCCATTGCAAAGCTGATGCCTACCCACTGCTGCAGGAAACAGCCAGCTGTTTAAAGCAGCATGGTTTAGCATATGCCAAGAATGACAGTGACAGCTCATGCTGCCAGAGTTTGACCCCAAGCATCCCTCCAGGCATCCCCTACCCACACCCACAGCATCCCACATGTTAGGAAAGGATTCCCAAGCAAGTGGCACCACTCCCAGCTTCAGCTTGCTCTATAGAGGAGAAGTTTCTTTGCTCCTACAGACCCAAGGCTAACAGAAGCCCACCTGGTACTAAAAAGCTACAATTTAAACACAAACGATAATTCTGACCAACACTTTAACGGCCCTTTCTGAGAGTCCAAGAAAGGTGGCTGGCGTTCAATGTCTCTTATTATCTACCAGCATTCTCCATTTTCACAGCTTGTGATTTGTTTTGTTTTCAATCCAGTTTGGATTGAGTCATGTAGTTATGTTTGCTGTTGCAGAGTACTGAATGAGGCCATCTGTGAAGGAGAAGCATGTAACCTGCTTCAATAAACATTCCAGAACAAGAAAACAGTGGGAAAGGAAGTCAATCCAATGCCAGTTCACAGAAAACGACAAGACAGTGCAACTACTCCAAAAATAAAACAGTCTCATGTTAGTTAGGTTACCAAGAAGAGCAGCAGCCAAGGGGCTTTAAAGCACCAGCTTGTTCCAGCCCAAGTCAAAATTCTCTTTGTGCTTTAGTTTAGCCAGGACAACAGACAAGGAAATTATCAGGAAATCTCCAAGATGAACTATTAGATAATAAAAGGAAGGCAGGCATTTTATCAAAAAAATGTACAGAAATTACAGCAATTTTGTTTAAGAATCACACAGGGATTACTAATCCACTGAAGATAACGGCAAGACTTCCAGCATCTTTAATGGGAGCACTGTACCACCCTCAGTTCTAACCTGAGGACTCTTCTTTCCACATTTTTCAGTCAACGTTTCATCACAAAAACTTTCCTCCCAGTCACGACTCATTAAAATATAGCTAACTGTTCGAGGATTTCACCACCAGTTCACTGATGTAAATACGAAGCACTGCATGATTTCACAAATAAACTCAGAACCTCGTTTTTAATGGAGAAGAGATTTGCTGCCTCAGGCCTGGTTCTATGACACTCGAAGGAAAATAAGTCAGTTACTCAAACTCCAGCTCATTTGGAATGCCAGTGCAGTTTTTGATAGAATCAATTAGTAGATTTAATTATTGCTTTAAGAAAACAAACACAAAACCAAGAGCCCAGAAGAGCGTAAGCCTTCCCAGACCAATCAGTCACATTAAATTAAGACATTAAGATTCCTACATATGTCTCCACAACAGAAAGTAAATGGAGATAATTCCTTGGTGAAAATGCATTCAATTTAAGTAATTTCAGTGACCTTAATTTGAGGTCATTTCTGGCTAGTAAACAAGGTCAACTGCGAATTCTACAGCAGGCACACAAAGGGAACAGGTAGGAGGAGTGCAAATAGTTAACGACAGCTTTGTCTTCCCTTACTGCATGAGCAGGAATTGCAAGCTCGTTTGCAAGCTGCATAACAACATGGTTTAAAAGCACACTCCACCCCCCTCGTTTCACTTTAACTGCAAAGTAAACAAAAACTTGATCTTACTGCCAACACCACCAGCAGTGTTGTAACTCTTCATGTTGAGATGGAATGCCTCCCAGACAGGTATTTCAGAGGTAATGGAGGCAAGTACCATTGTGAAATACAGGATATGCATCAGAAAAGTATTGGCTCCTTTTCCTCGTGCCTGTATCTATTCAATCCTCATCACCTTCACCAAGGCAGTAAATTGTCCACTAGAGGACGATATTCCTTTTGTTCTGACACAGGTGCAGAAAGCAGCACAAAGCTCATTCATAGCCTCAACCTCCCTAAAACTTCATCTCACCTCAAGTCCAGAAATAAATACAGTAGAATCCACAGCAACACAAGGAGGAAACAACACAAAATCAACTGCCTCAGATGCAAATTACCAAATTACCACCTGACTATGTAAAGAGCACCAATGGTTTATTATTTTGGAGGAAAAATAAATCCTAACACTCCTTCCCTTGACTTTGTTAATGAAAAGGTTCCTGTGGACTCTGGTGACAATATTCATTTTATAAATAAGTATACACATTTCACCTACCTGAAATTCTCATTTGCACTCTACTTTCTCTGTATCACAAGGAGATTTAAAAAAAAAAAAAATTCCCTACTATATCTTCCAGCAATTATTTTGGGTGGAGCTGAAATAGGTGTAATGCAAACATGCCAGAACAGCCTCCTCTCAGGCTTACCTGCATCTCACAATCTGCCCGAAGATTAAGCTCTTCACAACATTCCCTGGATACCCTCAAGAAGATGTAATCCTTTGTTTTCTCTTCAATAGCTGCTTCATAAACCTTCTCTTTGGTTCCTTGGGTCTGTGCTGACTTCTCTTTAGTGACAGGCAATAAATAAACAGCGTTGACTTTGGTCATCACCAGCCGTCCCGCCAAAGTGTCTTCTGAAAGCGTTTCAGTGAGCTTAAAGCGTCCAAAAAGTTGTCCATTTTGGGCATACTTCGCACCTCCAGAAACCCCAGTGAGCATGAAGCTTGCTACAATCTGCAATTGCACTTTTATGTTGAACCTAAGCAAGAAAGCATCTAGTAAGTACAGGAAAATGTTCCGATTTGGGAATTCCATGCATTCAGACCTAAGGTGCACTGCCCAACACTCTGAATATAAAACTGTATTTGAACAAGTATAGCTGAAGTGGCCCTTCAGAAGTATGTAGCTGTAGAACATTTACATGCTTTCCTTTTGATGTCAGCCTATGCAACATACAACTAAGAGAAGCAACATCAATGAAGCTTTAAAAAATAAAATAGCAAGAACCGCCTTCACTAGACTAAATCAAATCTCTGTGACCAAAATAAGTTCAGGGCAAACTAGAGCTGCTGTGCATGTTCCAAATTAGCAAAAAAAAAAAAAAAAAAAAGATGTAAATACTGTGTAACCTTTGTAACTGGTTCTAGGTGTTATTCAGGGAGAGAGGTACAGAATAACAGAATAAGATTTCTATTTATTCCATCCACCTCTCCCAAGCTGCACACCAATGAAAGAAGCCTAGATCTTGAAGAAGGAAAATGGTATTATACCTATAAATCAGATGGATTGATTAAAATGCTTCCTAAAAATCAGAATGTGGGCATTAAAAAAAAAAAAAACCAAAAGCTATAGATCATCTGTACAATAAACAGGAGCTCTCCATTGTTACTAAGGTACAACCATGTGCTACTGTGAATTTACTTTGCAAAAACTTTTTACAACTTCCTAAAATGGAATCCCCAAGCTGCTAAAAGTGCACTCACTGATTCGCTGATTTGTAAAAACCTCTGTAAAAGATTTGTAAAAAGGAAAACATCATTACTGCCAATCTGACACAAGGCACAAATTACTGTTTTTGTACGTGAATAAATTGATTCTACCATACTAAAGGGAATCTCAAGTTCACAGATTATCAATTCTCTGTGAGTAAGCTGACACCTTCTGGCAAGATGTTAAATTACACAAATCAGGATTAGAATTAAAAATCCAAAAGTTTCCTCTTACGTATTCCTCACCTTGTTTTGCAGTGAGCTTTATACAGAAATCAACAAATTGCATTTTTAATGGAAGGAATTTATGCAAGATTCCTCACTGCAAAATCTAATCAGAGAAATATCAGGTAAATCAAGAATTCACGCACAGCCACTGCAGCCAAATTCTGAAATGGCAAGTGAAGACATTCTGAACAAAGCCCCACGTAACATTTTCTTCAAAGTTCAACATATTTCCTCTTACATTCATTTCCACACCTCAGACAGGATGCACAGGACGACATGTACTTATGCACTGGTAAAATATAAGACACAGTAATGATGAAAACAAATCTATTTTCCATCAATCAAAATCTTAAGTTTGCACAGCCTTGGGGCTAAACCTGTTCTGTAATTCTGGAAGCAGACAACGTAGTGCATGAGGGAGCAATGTTACCTCACACTCACTGACATTCATACAAGAAAACACGCAGTAAGTTTTAGCCAACATAACTACCATAGGCTGGTTCTCTTTTGAATGGACAAAAAAAAGATGTCTCTTAAAACCATCAGCAGATGGTATCTACATCAGCAGATGTTATCTAGCAAAGGGTTCAAAAACCAAGCTAGCATCTAGATCAGAACACTGTTCTGCTTTCTGCATTTGAAAATGAGTCAGTAATAGCACCCTTACTCTAACCTTTATTGCTTTACTTTGTAATGCAGTCATGTTGCATATGCTTGCAAACACCCCCTGAAATACTGGAATAAACACAATTTAAAAGTAAAGTTTCTCAAGACCATTCAGGATGGACTCCCTTATAACTAAACTCAGGACTTTATAAAGTCACTGCAACCTTCATCCAGTACTTTTCAGTAGTTCCACTCAGACAGCCTCATATTCTGCAACTGTTCTCCTAGAAAGTGCAAAGCCAGGATCAACATTCCACTCTGACCTGAGCTGCAGACAGTCATATTATTCCAGTCCTGTCAGAAAAGACCATGTTGACAACCCTACTGATTTACAAGATGTGTCACAAATGCATTACAGTGTAGCTGCTCGTCAACACATTGACTCTTGACAGAACTTCAGAGCTATTACAACCCACTTGCATTCGTATTTCCAGACCCAATTCTAGGCTTGCAACCTTGCACCTCACTAGAGAATAACAAGTGTGTGATCTTAGCCACAGAGGATGAGAAAAGTGTGCTACTTTCAGCCTTGTTGCAATTAAGTGGGTCAGCTACAAGATCAAAAGAATGCTTCTGTCATCAACACTATCAAAGCAGAAGATTTCAAGAACATTATTAAAACTTACTAATCTACAAGATAGAGAAAGAAGACCAAAACCTTATCACTGCACAATAAGGAAAGCATTACACAGAACACACTTCTTATTCTTTCATTTCTACAGGCTTGCTGCTCTTTGCCTTCCTGCGAGGCACAAGAGTGTAATTCTTGATGTGAAAATTCACTCAGCAAAAACAATCTAGTTCTGCAGCATATTTCACAACAACTCATTTTCTTTCTGTATAGAGAGCCCAAAATATATATGTTTTATATACACATTAGGTAAACCACTGTACAACAGAAGCTTAGTGCCTCCAACTGAAAGCAAAAAGCTGACAGTACAACCTGCTTTAAATGAGCATCACTAAGTAACACTTGTTAAGCACTAGCCATATTTTCAAATTCATATTCAATTTTATCTCCAAGCAAAAAGATGACTTAAGATTTTAACCAATCACGAAGGCTTAATCAGAAAAGTTGTCATCTTCAACACTGTAACAGAACAGTAACAAACACATAGCATATATTTTTGTAAATGCATTACTTACTTGCTAACTTCCTTATACTGTGCTATTTCCTCAATATAAAGGAGGTCATGCAACCGTGACTGATAGTTGGTCTTGGTCAATGATTTGTCCAGGACAGATTGTGTAAATAACTGGTCAGCAGATAGAGGGATTTGGTATCTGGTAAGAAGGCTCTTCTCCAATTCAGTAGTTTCATTAGGTTCAAATTCTACAATAGTCTTAGAAGTAGAATCCCAACGCTTGGCTGTAGTTAGTAGCTGTTGCCGTGCATGCATCAGATATTCAAGATCTGAGTACATAATAGACAAAGCAGACAAAGAGCTAAGTGACAAACAAACAAACACTACTAAAAATAATCCCATTAGAGAGAATGAATGAAGTGCAAGACTCTCCTCTGTCCACAGCAGTTTCAGCAAATTCACTGCCAGACTTACCATCCCCAGTTTTCAGGTGTACACAGAGCAAGCCGGCTCTCAAATTACCTTAACAAAGGCCCAGGATTTTGGCTTTACAAGTACATATTAAACAGCTAACACTCTTTGCATTCAAAATAAGCATCAGCAACAAACTGCTTTAAGATTTTGGAATCCCTCTGTACACAGAGAAGCAACAGAAGAAAAGAAAATATCACTGACTAATGCTAAAGACTTCTACCTCAACTTCACCTACCTCTTTCACGTGGACTTGAACTGGCTGTTCCCTGTGCTGTTCCAGTTAGTTTAAGCAGCGAGGACCCAGAACACACTAGTTTCACAGTGACTTTGCAAACAAATTGTGACTTAGTTTTTTTGAGGCTTAAACAGTTCTAAAATAAAAGGGCACCAGCTCTCCCAAAACTTGATGTCTTACGAAAGTCTGTCAGCTATGATTACCCAAGACAGCTACATGAGGATCAGATAATAGTTCCTGAAAAGACCATTGCCTTGCTTCTAAACATAGTATCTTGTTCTCAATACAATATTCTGTGCTTCAAGAGACACTACAACTTGTACAGACTTCCTGCTCTTTGGTCATCTGGAAAGACTGGTTTGTGGTCTTTGCATTTGCTATTCACAGTTTCTTCTTGGTAACCTGAAGATGTTAATCTCTTATTTCCAAATAAATGCTGGGAATATAAAACTGTTGCTTTCTTAGCGACATGTAATTTTTTAAAAATACACACACACACACAAATCCTTGCATTTCCAAAATTTGTTACACAGTTGTTGAGTTATAAACCTAAGTTTGTCTCTTGCCTTTGAGAAGTGCAGTCAGAGATTGCAAGAAAAAAGACACAGTCTTCTTTGATTAATGAATTATGAAGAATTTCTGTGATCTTCCCCACCTTTTTTCTACATGTTTAGCACTTTCATCAATGCAAGACACTACAGCAGAAATTCTCAGCTTTTTGACAAGATTTAGGAGCCATATCGTGATGTAGTATAATAATCCTAAGGACACTGCCTCCACTGGACCCAAGCCAATCTATACACATTCTGAAGCTTATGTCCACTATTCATATTCATACACGTGATTAAGATAATACACAGTAGAAGTTATTCACTAGCTGTTAATACAGATGCTGCTCCGCCCAGAAACGTGAAAGAAGAAACAGATGGCATTAAAAGCTTTCATTATTCAAGAATAAATTTTTTATACATTACCTTCAGTTGAAGCAGCATCAATCATTACTCGTTGCATGAGGACTGGTTCTAATCCAAAATCAAACACAACAGTTTGGCGAAAAGTTCCAAAGATTTCCGTGTTAAAGGCTATACTGACTTTGTATATATAGTGATCTATTCCATTCTGGACCATCTTTCCTCCTATCCATTCCTGACAGTTTTCTGGAACTTCTTGTGATACCTGGGTAGTGCTGTCTCCAGCAGATATTGCAATGATACTGAAATGTGGACGATGGGCATCATAAAGCAATGCCACTCGATACAGCATTCTTGCAGGCTGTCAGAAAAAAATGCAAGCGTTGAAATTAACTACGTTAGAAAACAAAAATTATTTCAAGAGTGTCTTTATTTGCAGTCAGACAATGACAGCTTACAAGAATTCTCAACTTGACAAAGCAGGTAGGAGTCCTGCAGGCACAAGTCACAGTGCAAACCAGGGCACCAAGGCTGCTGGAGAAGACACTGTGCTAGTGAACTGCTTTGTTTTAAAAAGAAGCACTACACAATTTTAATCACAAAAGGCTCTGGAATGCATTCTCGTTTTTATTACTCACTCAATGTCAAAAAATAAGCGGTTTTACCTTACAAGTGAGAGCAAACGTCCAAGTTTGATGAGACTTTTTGGTGGTGACAGTTACTGATAGCTCAGGATTATGCTCTACTCTCACTCCTTCTATACTTTCACTAAGCTAGATTAAAAGAAAAAGAGCATATTAAACTTCTACAGACAAAGTCAAAATAAAAGCATTCAGGAAAAACACAGTAATGTGGAACCAAAAATGAAAAAGGATGGTCTCAGATTGTGCAGGACTGATGCAAGTCCTGTGTGGAAATTGAATATAACATGTCCTACTTCAGAGACAAGCAAGCCAGATCTACTGTATTATATAGAGTAGGCAGAGAGTATGACCATTTACAACAATTAACCACAGGACTTGATTTTCAAAAACTTAACTGTACATATTTTAAGCAGAACATGATTATATTTAGAATGAAGGATCCAACACAATGAGGCCCCAAGACTGTATTTCCAGAAGACCCCAGATCTCAATGACATCAATGAGAACTCGAGAGATACCAGGAAATGAGAATGAAACTTTCTACTCATTAATCCATTTTGCAGAAAGTCCACTCTTCCCAAACTTAAGTCAACAATAGATGGACCGAAAACTCCTTAGGGTCAGTGGTAAGTAGAGCTGGTCAAATGCCACAGAAACGTTCTTTGGAATTCCCAACAGCTGCTAGGATTCACCATATCCATACCCCTCCCTCCTCAGCACTCAAACTTTTTTTTGAACATTGGAGATTGACTTTTCTTCATTAAAGTGCCTGCAGCTGCAGGCAAAGAAAAGGAGCCATGCAAAAACAAGAGTATTCTCCGCTAAGTCATGAAAGCATCAACATTTATTTTCTCCAGTTTAAAAGGTTTTGCCATCCTCTCACAGAACATAAACAATACCATGAGACTTGCCTGACTCATCCTGCACTAGGAATGGTAAATATGCAAAATGAGCACACTGTGATCAACCCACAAACTGTAATTCACCAACTTACCATGAATTCCTGAAAAGTACGATTACATTTGCAGAAATCAGTTCAAGTCTCTGGTATCTTTGTAAGAAGAGACAGTGCAGGATGGAAAGGGGAGCAAACTGCTTGGACAATTTCTTGGTAATGAATAGTTCGACCAGCTCTGATAGTAAGGGCCAAAAACAGGCTCATCTGTTAGTTTAAAACATGAGCACATAGGGAAGTAGTACATTTTCCTTACCACTTTCTCAGGAGATAACGAATTCATCCATTTCTCAATCAAGGTTTCCATATAACTGCCCGAACACTGTTTGTTTTCCTTCTGCTGTTTTAATCTGATCAAGCGGGAAGCATATCGTTTTTGCCATTCTGTTAGCTCTTCCTGGGAATGTGCTGAAGTACATTGTGCACCGTACCTGCAGATCCCTTGCTCTAAAAATCTACATAAAATACGGAAAATGATTATGCCTTGAACTTTCCCTTCTCCAATTCAAAAATGAAATTTATCAAAGTCTTACTTTTAAAGCCAGAAGGACATTCCTTAAAGCTTTCTCTGAACTAAAGGCAGTTTTAGTCAATGGGAATTAATCTGGAAATGTATAAACACACAGCATTCTGTAAGATAGGCAGCAGCCTCTTACTGAAAAGGCTGAAAAGATGTGTCAAATTTCTTTGAAACACATGGGGATTTCTTACAAGGTTTCCAGCTCCAAAGAAGAATCAAATGTTTGTAAAGCAATTAACACAGTGAGATCACAGACCACCCCCGAAATTGCTAGGCACTGTATTAACATGAATAAAATGCTGTCACAAGGGAAGATGCAGCATAATTGCCTCCAATAGTCATTGCATCAGCTGGTATTTGCTCAATCAGCAGTTTTTCCCAGCACAACAGTGACATCCCGTGGACTTAACCACAAAATACACCTTCACAGAAATCTCTCAAGGAAAAGATTTATTTCCCTTGGTCCAAAAGGGTCTATTTTTAGAGAGTTAAGGACTTGTTAAAAATTCATAGCATGAGCTGATGCATCTAAATTAATGATTGTCAGCACCCCGCAACATTGACAAACACAGAAGTCATCAGTGATTGAAAAACATTTCCACAGTAACCAGATTACGTAACACAAAACACAGCATGAACTAGCATGTGAATTTGAACTAGCTGACAAGATACTTGACTATGACTCAAAAACCTTGCAGCAAAAGTACCTGGATATACAGGCCACACTTTCATCACTGATTACAACATAACACCTTTCCTTTAAGAAAAATTTGTTAAAAGCATTTAAAGGTTTAAGTGTCAAATCTCTAATAAAAGAAGCATGATATATACTATGATGTTACTGCAGATTTTCCCAAGCTATGATCCTCAATATCTTTTGAATGAAAATATTTTTCTTAGTAGGCAATTTCAATACAGCATCACACATTCTCAAATTCAGCATTGCATTGATGTATTAAAATGCTAAAGCATAATTGCCATTATGGTGGCCCAAAGGAAATGGAGCAAAAGCATAAAATATAATGTCAACCCATTATTATAAGGTATTTAGAATATATATATAACATATATAATCTGGCAGACTTGCTTTTTCCTTTCCATTATTTAATAGAAAAGCATTTTACCTTAAAAATCTGTCATCATCATGCATGCTTTCCAACTTCTCTGTGTTAAGACCTTTTTTCCCTTTTGAGATTAGTTTCTTATTTAATACCCCTGCAATTCCATAATTTCATTACCCAGAACAAATACAACATACTCCTACAGCTTTACGGTGCATGGGAAAAATAAATCACAACTTTATAAATTCACGTTCAATACCTGCAGCCAACTCATTATAAAAAAATTAACACCTTAAATCCATGGTCAGAATCTCACTGTTTGTATGGATTTGCTGACTAAAGCACATCTTTCTCACTGTAAAGGTTAACACATAAGTAACCAGTAAAGCTAATCACAGCTTCAGTGGAAGAAGGTTTCAGAGCAATGGCTGGAAATGTAGTACAGATGCTACTAAACAGAAAGTTATCATGAAGGTTAATATTTTTTTTTAAAGGTTTCCTTTTAAAATACTGATTATAGATTAGATGTGCTAAAAGTAAACAGCTTCCAGGATTTAGCAGCTCTAGAAAACTCACATCAAACATACTCCAATTTCAACAGAATTGAGTGGTGCCATCTAAAAAGCAAGTCAGATTGCTACCCATGCAATACATTTTGCTCATTTGCATAAATTATAGATACAGCAGAATGAAGTGTGTAATTTTTGTTTTTTTTTTTTCCCTATAATACATTATTACATAAGCAGTTACCATTATATCAGGACAAACTACAGGCAGAACTGACTGGTGGACTGAAACTTCAATACAACTAAAAGCTGTTGGACTTTCAGCAAGAAAATTCACCCCCATGTATAAGAATTTAGGTTAAATGGACACTGTGAGATCCAGAGGGAAATTCTGCAAGCATCTTTTAAGCCAAGATCACTTTTCAGCAAAGCCCACCCATCTGAAGGCTTGCACCTATATGCTGACAAAGCATGCTTCACTGTGCTTCCATTTGCTAACAATGCTGTCTACAGAAGTGAATTTCCAAACACCTGAAATTATACAAATTCAAAAAGGGAGGGGAAAGTGACAGATGTTGCCCTGCCTCTAGAAAAATGCTGCTCAAACTATCCTAAAGACAACAGAAATAGTGATTTTACCTTACAGAAAAACTGAGGTGCCTCTGCATAAACTGACTTCTCTAAAAAACTATGAATGAATCAACTCCAGTTCTAGTAAGTGCTTTCACCTTTCTGAACATTTAATCATTCATTTATCAGCTTGGTCAAAGAGGAAGCGTTTTGATTCTTATGAGAACATTGGTATAAAGAAAAGGTGTTACCTTTTACATAGTGTATATTCTTCACTGCTTGTGACTCCCCTGGGTGGAGGGCGGAACTGCCAGCCATCCCGGGACCCTGCAGGTAGGAAAGCAACCCAAGTTCTGACTAGTTGCTAATTATTTTTTAACTCTGATAGCACCCAGAGAACCATGCCTTTAAACATCAATCCAAAGTGTATTTGTACACACGCAAAATTATCCACCTTAAAAATAAATCTTCAATCCTTAACAAATTTATTTAGAACAAAGGTTTAAAGGGTATGAAGGCAAATTTGAATCATTTGCAGAAATCATTAAGCTCTGGTACAACACTTGGACAAATAACTGGAAAATTCTGTCAACAAATTCAACCAAGAATGAGATAATTCAACCTAAATCCCAAGGGTTCATCAAAATAAACAGTCAAGACTGATTTCTGGTGACTGCTATCCAGTGTTGAACATTCATCGGAATCTTCAAGGACTTCTCACTACAAAATTAAGTAGCTTTATAAATGAATTACATACCTTCTTCTAAATCTTCTACATGATATCCTGATGGAACTTTATCAGCTGCCTACAATTATTAAAAATACAGTTATAAAGGATCACAAAACAACCTCAGCAATGAGAACTGCTCTGGCTTCTTTACTTGTAAAATGTGTTTCAGATCAATTGATACAAAAACATTCAGAAGTCTGAACTCAGTTATGGTCACAAAGGTGATTCTGTAACAACTGGATTACAACCAGTGATACAATTAATTCTGTCAGGAAGGCTGAGTCCACTCAACTTCAGAAGAGAATTTTGGAGGGTTCCACCACAAGGAGGGTACTTTCATGTGGACTGCAATCAAAATTGAAAAGGCCAAAAGTCCAACCTCAATATTGAGATGTCTCTCAGCTTAAAATTTACATTATGAGTAAAACTCAAATCAATGACTTAAAGCATAAGAAGCCAAAAATTAAAAAATTAAAAGAAGTGACAGAGAGTGGTTATGCCATTTTACTGAAGTCCTACAGAATCATTTCCAACAGGGAAAAATAAAATAACATAATTAAAATGCATCAAATTCTTTCTACTTGCTACTTCAGCCTATAAGCATCACTATTTTCTCATACGTCATGAGAAACAGGGAGGAAAGGCTGCTGAAAAGGTGGTAAAGACCAACAGCCCAGAGGAAACTACTGTGTCTAAACCAGCAGGAGTAAGTGAGCCCTGCCATGCTGGGATATTCTTCAGTTCTATCAGTAGCTACTCATTATTTTCCCAAAAGCATGCTCATTATTACCTCTGTTTCAGCAAGAAGTGTTTTCAGTCGTGTCAGATCTTTAGTTACCATCCCGTTCTGGGGAGAGAAGTGAAGGAAGAAAATATTAACATATGAAACACAAACTTTCAAACACATTAAACAACAGCAGGCGAGTTCATCCCTCTCATCACCAAAAAGAAGGGCCACGAGGAAAGATTGAATCTGACTTCCAAGCACAGTGCTAAATGATATCTGTGTACAAGAGCAGCACATGTAGAACAAAACCTCTTATGTTTGGCAACCACCCGAGACAGATAATATTAATAGTGACGTTACTTACTGAATGCTATCATCCAGACCAATACCCCACACACAAGCAGTGGCCATGGAGGCAAGATGCCCCAGTGGACAAGGGCTCTTTGCTCAAAACTTCTGCTCTATTATCAGCTTGGCTACTGGCCTGCTGGGTCACCTTCTGCAGTCACACCTTCATGCCTCGGCTTCCCACTTGCAAAATGTTGACTGTAACACTGCCTGCCTTTACACAGCACTTGGTAAGCTGCTGGCAGAAAGCACTACACAACAGCCATATGCTATGGCTGAACACTTCAGCTCCAAAGGAATCAATATAATAAACTGTCACTGCCACTGCAGCAATGAATTCATTTCTTCTTAAGGATATATTTTACAGCCTACTGATTTCTGCTTCCAACTCTCTCTGCTCAGATGCAGACTATATCATTTTTGGATTTTTCACTGAAGATAAGCAATGTAACGAAAAATACCTGCATGTTCAGGCATACCTGAATTAAAACCTTTCAAAAGTGAGTTTAGCTCAAATAGATAACTAGTGTGCAACAGCTTTACATTCATGCAAGACAAAACCAAAAACCGTCTTTGTTTTAATTCTAGTATATTTTTGCAGAAATTTAAGTCTCACTGCATTCACCAGACTTCTCCACATTTTTATTTGGTGCCCTGCTGAAGATTTATGTACTCAACAATTCACAAGCTTTGTTGGTTTTTTTTTTTTCAAAATCGTTTTTCACTTCCTCAGTAGAAAGGTTGCAAATTGAACCTGCTGAGCTTAAATGCATTAAAGCATAAATGAAGTAACCAAGAGTCACTCTCTTTAAGTCACAGGGGAGGAAAGTGGAGGGATTCCAGCTCTTCAATGAATTCCTTCCAAAACTGTTTCATTTCTCTTCTCATCCATTGGCGGAAGTCAGTGAACGAGTTTGATTTTAACATTCCCACCAAAAGCAACAGTGAACAATGACCTTAAAAGTGTAAACCTCTTACATTCTGCTTTGTAACAGAACTCTGGAATCACATAGGAAGATACCTTTCTGTACAATAGTATCAAACAAGGCCACTGTACATTCCCTATGATAAGGAGTTTGGGGATTTTTACTGATTTTTTCTAAAATCAAGTTTCCTTCAATCTTGCCAGGAATTTTTCAATGAAACTTTTTTCCCCACTAGAAAACACCAACCAGACAAAGAAAAATCTTTTATTTAATGTAGAAACAGTCAACAGTGGGGGATGGAGAGAAGGAAAAAAAAAAAGAAGAAAAAAAAATAAAATAAATCAGGATACATTCAGCACAGAGACACAACCAGAACATTCAGAAACACCTACTGCTTAAGTCAAGCACCAAGATACAAGTCATGGATTTCAGCTCACCGCAGGTTGTTTTCTAGGTGAATGTCTAACTAGGAAAGGCACAATCACTCAGGGTGCACTTTCACGTCTTTGGCTCGATTAGCATATTTTCCAAAAGAAATTTTAAAAATCCATATTCATAGATATCTCATCAGGAAAGTGACTCTGCATAACTAATAAAGTATCAACACACAACTCATATAATAATACCCCAAAAAATTACACTTAAGCATCACAGTTTAATAATACTGAACATGATTAATCATTTAGAAAAGTGTAATTACAAGGCAATGCTCGTGTAGCAATTTACTCCAAAAGAGAACTCATTTTTACCTCCTTTTCCTTCCCCAAACCCAATTTCAAGGTAACAGTCTCTCATGATACTTAACACACATCACAGTTTGACAAGAGTTGCTCTTCTCTGCACTACAGGCCACGTCTCTGGATTGAGCAGCACCAGCAGTTCAAGGTGATGAACTGCATATTGTTTAATCAAGATTAGAGGAATTAAAAGGATATCGTTCTTTGGAGACTTATACATACCCCTAGTTTTCCCCATCTGAGCAGTCACTTTAAACCTTAACATCTTTTGACAGTTCAAGGGTAAAACAGAAACCTTGATAAGATGAAGTATTTCCCTGAAAAACTCTTCATGCTGTCTCACACTGTAGGCCAGTTACTTAATAGTCCCAACAACATTTTTTTCTGCTTCAAAGGTTAAATTCACTGAAGTACACACACGAAATGGTGTCAGGTGACACCCAAAATATAAGCTGAAGTTTGAAATTCACATTATTCTATTAAATTACACAAATACAATTTTTTCTTGCTTTTTTTTTTTCCCCTTTCTCTCTTCAGGATTCAGAGCCAACAAGAAGAAAAACTTGTCTAAATCAAGCTGACTCCGAAGCACTGACACAGCATGATCTCTAGCTTTTATTATCACTCACTCTGCCACAAGCCGCCAGTCAAACATAGGTTTGTTTTTCAAATACATCCCCCCAAAAAACGGAAATACAAAACTGCTTTTTAAATTACACAGATTGCAGGAAACACACTTACCAGTGATTCACCCATCAGTGATTTGGAAAGAACATTAGACACAATTTGCAGCTTCCCTTTAAGATGCATGCAGCAGAGCACCGCACGGAAAGATCCATCTCCCTTGGCCAGCCCCTCTCCCAGCACTGCAACACAAACCAGCAACTATTAGCTTCATCACAGCATACACTTAAATAAACCCTACAGTTTTCCTTCATCTTTACCATGAAAATAATGTCCAAAACGTGAATTAAAAGCACGGCTTCTCTGAAAGACAAGACTTGGTATTACTTGCTCATGCCTAATATTAACTTGAAACTTGTCTCCTGCCATCTAAGAAATGCTGTACACGAGTCTCAAAAAAGGCTGTAATGTTTACATTCTAAAATAGACAAAAAATTAAATATGGGAAGGATAAATCCTAATATGTGACATAGACACAAAGGACCTCCTCTTCACTGAAAGGGGGAAAAAAAAACCCAGCAACCAACAACTTCTCAGTAACACAAACATGCTCAGGAAGATCCATTCATGCTCACAAAAAGCATGCCCTGTAGTTTCCAAATATAGCTAACCTCGTCGTGGTCAATTCCTGTTACTTTAAAAGGGCTTTTATTCACTTATGCTGTAAAGTTCAGGATATAGGAACGATTGTTTCAGTCCAGAAGTTTACAAGCTCCACGTAACAGAAAACCTGCCTCATGTTTTCTAGCACTGGAGCAGCTAGTGAGACAAACAGACACTTTCAGCAACGCTTCCAATAGTGAAAGGATTTATTTCATGACACAGCCTTGCTTCAGACCAGCAGGCATAACATGTAATCACATATATTACCTGACCAGAAAAAGCAATGCCCTCCTGAGCAACTAAAAGGCCAGTGAAGCTGAGCACGTGAATTGAAAAGAAGGCTGGACAGTTGTTTTAAAAAAATAATAATAATTACAGAATAAATACAGAATACAAATCTGTATTACTGTCATTGCAGGCAACATCAGCATCTGTGTTTATACTGCTATTCACGCAGACCATGGGTGCCAACAGCTTGTGTTACTGCTAACAGGAATTTTAAACTCGCCACAGCTTCAGGATTACATTTTGGAATGATAAAGCAAAGCTCCTCACTCAGACGTTCACATCATTAACAGAAACTACATCAAATGTGACAGAAATAAGAGTCCCACAAAAACACGTACACAAAACTGATCAGACAGCCCATCAAAATGAAATGGTAACTAAATACTGTCTGTACAGCCCCTCCAGGATTACTCCAGATTCACCACTCTGATGATACTGACCACATTTCCAAAAATAGAGCCTACTTCCCAAACCAGAAGCAGCAGCACCAGAAATAGCTTCAGCACGTCTGACAGTTTGCTATTTTAGCCTCAAAGACTGGATGTCCAATTATGAAATTCTGTATCATTAACCACACAGTGCTACCCAGCTAAAACATGCAGTTGCACATAAAATGTTACAATACATGAACTAATTCCTTCTGTTAAGGATTTGTGTAGCAGCTTAATAGATTTCTTCACTATCACTCCTTGTAACAGTGCAAGCATTACACTATACAGAACATGCATTTCTTGATTTACCCCCAAAACAACTTGTCGTTCAAGGTCAAAGTAGAACAGTCACAGGTATGTAACGCACTGGGTTTGTACAAAGAAATAGAAATCTGTCTTGAAAAATAATTGTGAGCATCAAGGAATACAGTTAGGCCATACTAAGGTGCTTTCTCCCAAAGGATATTTCAAACAAAACTGGAACAAAAACCTTTAAGGATTACAATGAAAATACTCAGATGTTAGGCTGCAATCAATAACAGCATAACAAAGAGAACCCCAATGCAATTGCTGATTGCTATATGCATAAAAATAAGGTGCATATAATATACAGGAACACACACACCACTTTTACACTGGCAAATAAATATGGCGTGAAGTTGATGAATGTCTTCAGTTTCAGATCTGGCAAAAGCACATGCAGAATACGCTGGCGTGAATTAAAGGTATTAACTCTACACTGGTCTGGCTCTTTATCACTAAGATACAAGCTGGTTCCTCTAGATTTTTCAAATTTTCAAGTGTACCCAACAATTGGTTGGGTTTGACTGGCTCCTATTCCACCCCTTTCCATGCACAACTAGTGAGAGAAAGGAAAAATGCATTTAACACCACGGTTCATCTGAGATGCTGGTTTCTGACACACGTGCCAAGAGAAGAACAATGTTCAACAGAGAAATGTGACCCAACTAACATTGCAACAATCCATCAGATCGCATCAGTGAGATCACCATTCATTCAAAAGGATTCTCCTTCCTGCCTCCTTTAAACGTCATTCTTCTTTCCATACAGCTCCCTCTCCCACCTATTTGCCATCATGAAAGGCAACTGGCATGTATCAACAGTTAGACCAAGAAAAGTCTACAACTTGGGTACCAGTGAAGACAAATGTGCTTTAAAAAAGATAAACACCACTGCACAGAAACATCACAACAGTATAATGACAAAGTCCATGCAACAAAACTGTCATCCCAGGAAATTTCATTTAAAATTCAAGAATAGTTAAGAAACCAAAAACCAGAAGGTGGGATCTGCCCTGCTTGTTCTTCCAAATCTAACCTATCAACTGTTTACCAAACGTTTACCAAACTCAGCAGAGTTCTCAGTAAGAACTGAGTTACTTTCCCTATAAATCAGTTACAAAGCAATTAACCAACCTTGCTAATGTTTTAAAATGCCCCAATTAAACAAGGCACAGAAACACAAAAGGCTCAACTTGAAGAGCCACAAGTTTGGAAGTTCCAGCAAATAGAGATGAACATAAGCACACCATCCTGCTGCATCTCTCTGAATCAACACCAAATATGCAAACCCAAATATCAACCAACAACCCTAGGAAGGAATACGGAACAACCAGTTGTCTTTATCATCACAAAAATCCTATCATCATCAATCTATCCTACATGGTAAAATATCTACTTGCCCAAGAGCGCCCCTATGCCAAAGAAAGCTGCTTCTCAGTTCTGGCACCTGAACGTAAGGTATAAAATAGTGAGATCACCTTAGAAAGTCAAGTAGAGAAAGTCTTGTAAAACAAATAAATTTAACTAGCAAAACATCCCCTGTTAGCAAACCAACAAATTCAGACAACTGACTGCAATTTACAACACTAAATAGTAAAAGAAAGAAATAACCATACCATGCCTACAGTCTTCATCTGCTTGCCCATACTTTTTCTGAAAGGTAAAACATGAAAAGTTTAAAAATAGCATTATTCCACTTGGCATAAACAACTACATGCTTCAATTAGAATTTTCTTAAAACTTTTACAAACTCATTGGCTCTTTTTTTTCCCAGGGTAGAACACATAAAGAACATCAGTCACTTGACAAATCCAGTCTAATTAACCTTTACAATGCTGATTTTGTCCTCAAATTCTCAGCAAATGAATATTGTAAAGGAGGTATGTGAAAGTGCAAAGATATGTTTGTGTACCCACCTGTAGGTGGCTGGCAGCATCCTGAAAAAACCTTGACTTTCTTCCTAGACTCCAGATTAAAAAAAAAATCCAACTGCTGCTAATACTGTGCTGCTGGAATTTGAGGGTCTGTAGTTTATTTACTGTCTTATCAATGATGATTTTAAACACTACATCTTTTGCTAAAACACAAAGACATTTTTCTACTTAAAAATCTGTATAAATCTTTAATACTTAAGTACTTAAAGTACCTATGTAATTCTTTAATAGAGAGGTTTTGATTGCAAGAGTTTTCCAAAATCCCTAAAGGCTTACTGCAACAAATGCCACTATGCTGAACATCCAGACAGGTGCCTCAAAGCATTTCCAGAGGCATTCAGGTCAGAAATGTGTTGAACACTGCTAAGCATCTATCTGCCTACTGACCTATGGAAATGATTTTGAGAAGTCCATCTGTGGGAACACAAGTGCCACTGAAAAAACAAACAGCAAAACCAAGCCAGCTATATGACAGGTCACATCTAAACTCAGGAAGCTTCCTAATTCTTATTTTGCACATGGAATAGCTAACTATCTATTTAAAGAATGGGCTTGATTTATCTTAAAGGCGTCCAGCAAGGTCTTACAAGTCAGCCAAACATTTTCCATGTGAGATGATGTTGTTCATAACTGATAAGTGAAGATTTGAGGACAAGAAGGCCCCTGTAAATCTGTAATAACAACATTTCCAAAACAGAAGGGTAAAGAAATTAACCATTCCAATGTCCTTTCCCTTAGGGAACTGTAGCATTCTAATGCATTCATGGAAGATCACACTTTTGGTAATGGCATCACCTACAATTCAGGGATTGCATTTACAAAAACCCTTACAAAGCTCCCAGTTTTCATATTTCCATTCAAAATCCACCAGAGCCTGAGAGTTACGTCTTTCAGCAGACATGCTCCAGCCTAGCAATGGAAAACTAGCAGTGATCAAATATTAAAAGACTACTGCTAGGTTATGCAAAAACAGCTAAATTAAGTATGAACTGGTTGCCTGAATTCTAGCATTTCTTAACTTTGTTTTTTGAGCATTTACATCTGTAAGTTTAATTTAATGCTCTTTAAAGAGAAGGTAATTTGGTATGGCATTCAGCATAGCTTTTATGAAAACAATACTCAAAACCAGTTATTTTTTCTTCTTAGAATATACTTTGGATTTTTAAAAAATGATAATTCTCTATTATTTTAAGAAACTGTGATTCAGACCCAAACTATTTAGAGGTACCAATCTTGAAAAAATAAACAGATCAGGGAAAACTACGAGACAGAAGCCTCAAACATGTTTTAACAATGAGGATTCTGTGGCAAACCAGTATGGCAACTATAGGAAAACACAATTTTACATAAATCTTGATGGTGCAAGATACTTGATTGTTCTTTCCAGTTCATTAGATACTATGAAAGAGTCACACTCACAAGTTGTAAAAAGGAAGCAATTCTATACAGCAGAGTCTCGATTTTGATGCGGTCGATTTCTGCCTGGCATGCCTCCGGGAGGTGAGCTGGGGGGTACTGGCTGAGGGAAAGGAGTGCCTCTGTGCAATGCTTCACTGCCACTTCATAATCCTGCTGCTTAAGGGATTCACATGCTTGTTCACATGACTTCTCTGGTCTTCTGTCTGCCATGACTCAGGGACAGAAATCCTAGAGTGGGGGCAGAGGGGATGATAAAACGTTGGTTAGCTGCATGATGGCAGTGACAACTTGCCAACCAACTGCCGTTCCCACCTCCAGGTGCTGTAGCACATCCCCTTTGGTCCACGCCACTTGTGTTCCCTATCCCAACCTAACTAACCTCTTTCCAGTCTTCTTTCCACGCTCCTACTCACAGCCCTCCTGGCTCTCACTTTCAATTCTAATTCAAGAAGGTACTTAAGCCCATGACTGATTAAAAAAAAATATATAGTGGTTTCAAACTTCAATGCCAGCATGGGTTTAAGCACTTTGCTGCATAGAGGCTTCTGTGTTCTCAAGTCTGCTTTGGAAGCAATGCAGCTCATCCACCAGCCACTTCCCTGAGCCTGCAGCGCTTTCCCCAAGATACCTTCAGTTTCATAGCACTCCTCACTACTCCTAGGGCACAAGGGCCAGCCTCTGGGGTGGATGAAGCACATCAGACACACAAAGGATGAGAAGGAGCTGGAGGTCAGCAGGAACCCACTCAACAGCTCCTGCTGAGCTTTAGTTGCATTTGTGTCTGAGAAAGCCTAAGTGCCCCCACCGCACCAACACCCTGACAACAGAACCCCTTAAACAGTTCTGAAGCAAACATTCTGTGGGGGGAAACTGAAGCAGGGGGACAGAAATCTATACAGAAGACAGACATCATCATCTGCCAGTGAACTGAGACAAATGGTTATCCACATGGAACCTACGCAGAGAAAAGCAAAGCCTTTCCATAATTTCTATCTGTGGTGTGCCTTCATTCATAATACTTAAAGATACATCTCTAGAGACATTTTACTTCAAAGCTGACTTGATAAAAACATGTTCTGATAACCAAAAGAGGGAAACTTTAGAATTCTCGCATTGACTGTTAGCAAGCAGCACACTGCCCATATCCGTGGCATGATACCAACTGCCATGGGCATCTAAAGACACACTCCAACGTCCCTGAAAATTCTGCTACTGAAGTTTTCTTTTACATTTCACATTTGTAGATTTTTAAGCAATCTAAGAATAACTTCAAGAAATTACCTGAAAAATCAAATAAAGATATCTTCCACGTAAGAAAAGCTCCTCACTACCCCACTTCTCTCACTAACACCCATCTGGGCCAACACACAGTGCAAATGTAAGCAAGAAGTTCAATACAATACATGACAGCATGCCATGTTCCCCACCATTCTGAAGATTTTACTTTCAGTATCACAACAGAATCACGTAAGGTAACACTGACTTCCGAATACAACATTGACTTAAACCACATTCCCTCTTACAACATTTATATGAAAACATCTCACATCCACCACTGTAGAGGTGAAGGAACAGATATGAAGTAGCTTTTGCATTTCCATACATGCGAGAAAATCCATCTAAGGAGTAACTACATCAACACTCAGTTGGATCACTTAAATAAGCATGTTTTCAGTGAGAACCGTTAAGTGTTGTTACGTTTATGCAAGGAGCCTTCTGTGTACAACTAAAAATGCAACAGATTTCTATTTCACTCAAGTTCTATAGCACAGCAAGCTTTACAAACCCAGGGTTTGCTGCACAGCAATACAACAGTTAACTGATGCCTTTCTCACGTACTTTGTTTTCCTCCCGAGGGACTGAAAAGAGAGGATTTCATGAACTCTGCTGTGCTTCTGATTTCCTCACTTCCTGGCTGACGAAGAACCAAAATTCCTTTGACCAGAAGTCTCAGCAGAGCTTCTGTGTGTTTACTGCAGAAGAACAGTTTATACACAGATCCCACGCTGGCCAGCACAACCAGCAGGCAGAGGGAGGCTCCTTTACCCAGCCCTTCTTCCCCACCACAGCACTACAAAAAGCAAAACGTTATTTACCAATTGCCTTACGCTGGCTGTTGCAACAAACACTGAACGAGTTTGTGGAGAGGTCTGACACCCCCAGCAGCAGCCACAAATTTCTCTGGTCAGTTGTAGATTTGGAGAGCGCTGCAGAGGACGTTGTATTCTCAGCTCCTTGAGAAACTGAGCAAATGACTCATGCACTTCAGCCTTTCTGCCTGCTAAACCGAGATTAAAATACGAAGCATGCAGCAGAATAAATGTCAGGATTATTCATTTTCTCAAAACGGTTTGGAGGACTGCATACGAAAAGAGCGGCATTCACATCTGAATAATTATTTATTCTAATAGCAAAGTCCAAGAGATCTTCAGAATTTTGCGAAACCAGTTAACAGCCATATCCCCACTATCTGAAGTTACACATCTGAAACCAGCAGACCTTAGAAATTCAGCCACAACATATTATCACCAACACCTTTATTATCAGCAGCCAATTCAAAGCATTCCTCAGCTTCAAACCACCTCCAGCAGTGCCACTGCCCTACAGGAAGGCTTCTGATTTACCCAATTAAGTAACATATTTACGTACAGCACCTGCCAATGCTGCCAGATAGAACAGTAAGCATCACACCGACCTGAGCCATACAGGAGCTGGCAGCTCTTCCCATGAGTTAATGCAGAGATGTAACCCTCACTTCGTAATTCCTAGCTCCAAAAACCTCCTCCCATTAGTAGAAGAAAGCTTCCTGACCTACATTTATTTCAAGGCCAAGTCATGTCCAGCTTAACCTCCACAAAATATCTGCTATCTCTATCGTTTACAAGATCTGGCTAACTCCAAACTGGTGCAACTCAAACCCTGGTGCCCAGTTTTGTTTTGCCTGGGATTTGAGAGAGACTTTCTCCCTAGTAATGATTTTTGGGGTCAATTTTCATAATGTGTATTTCTCCTTCTAACCAATGAGATTCTGTAAACATACAGACAGAGTAATTAAAAGCTAATCCCCAAACAAAACTGCCCTCCAAACCGCAGAGTGGGCCAGGAAAGGCAGAAGGGACAGCTTCAGAAGGAAGAGCTCCAAACCAGACCACCTACACTGCCATCTACTTCCCATGAACGCTGCCCTGCTTGGTGCACAGGAGGTTTTGGAGAATTACTCCACAGCCTGATTGGTTCAAATGCAAACCAAAAATCAGCGTAGGAGAGAACATTGTGATCTAGAATTTCAGTATTTCAGAGCGGTTTAACTCCTGACTCTGCACTTCTAAGCTGCACAGTTTACTGATGTATTTTATGCAACCAAAGGGTTCACATGCTAAGATAACGGTAAGTAAACGACAGTTCCAAACAAATTCAAACAGATGATTTTTAGTTCACTGTAAAGCATCGAGCCACATAACTCCTGCTGTACTTCATAAACAAACAGATTAGAGGGCACAATTCTGTTCCTATTAATGCTATTGGCAAAATTCCCAATGTCTGCCAAGACAGAAGGATCAGATCCAAGGTCTCGCATGCCAAGCTGACAAATAGCAGACAGTAAATATTTGCATATTTTAAACAGACATTAACATCTCTTGTGAAGATTTATGCTAAAGCAATGATGTTCAACTTGCAGTCCCACACAGAGACCGGAGGAATTCGCCACAAACTGAATGATGCTCTGAGAGCCACAAAGTGGGATCTGTGCTCTGTAGCACATGTGAGATCCAGGGCCATGGGCACACGGAGTGGAAGAGCCTTTCCAACTGCCTCCTATTACAAGGCACAGCTCTGCTGGCAGCAGTCAGCACCCACCTGCTCCCTGCCAGAACCATCAGCTGTGCCTCCTGCCAGCACCGTGCTGCAGTCTCTGAGAAAGAACAACAGTAGGTCAGCTTGGGAAAGGTATATGGTCACCGTGCTGCTTCCAAGGACTTGCAGGTAACTGAAAAGGCTGCTACTAAACAGGACAATAAGGAAAACCATAATTCAGCTTCTTACTGATACCCAGAGGCCAATTCTTGCCACATGCTGCCATCTACCCAGACAGAAGATGTTGTTCCTAAAGATCACTTGTTAGTAAAAGAAAAAATTTATTTTCTTGCCCGTAATAATGAAGGCCAAAAACTGCATTCATGAGCTTAGCTGCTCAAGAATCCATCCATCAGTTTCCATGTTCCACTAAAGCAGTCTCCAAACCTTTTAGGAAAGCATTAAACTTGGCATAACTTTCTGAAGTTTGTTTCTGGTAAGACTGAGATGTAAGCAATTCACACATGAAGGTCTCAGAACTGTGAGAATTGTTTCCATAATACAAAGAAGTAATATTTGGGAAGTGAGATAGCTGGGAAGGACACAGCATTGTGACTCAACAGCCCTTACTTCCATCTACCTCAACACTATCAGGAAAAGACTGACAACAAACTTTAATTCATACAAGGAAAAGCCTGCGTTCATTTTATAATCTGGAGTAAGTAAAATACACGAGGTAATGCAGTACAACACAGATGTCAACTATCACACCTGTGACTGCAACATCATACATCAAAAAAAAAAAAGAAGGAACAGATCACTAAAGCTCAATCACTACAGACACAGCAAACATACTCTCTTTGTCAGTCCACATACTAAAATAGAGAATAAATCTGTTTACTGCTAAACCACGTTATATAGCAGTTCTGGCATCTCTAGGGAGCCCAACTGAAGGTACCTCTGCATCACATCACGCAATTGTTTTTGTAGTATTCTGAAATACCACTCAAGTATCTTTAGATAAGAAAAATCACATTATTTACTTTCCTTACATAAAATTGTAAAATGAATTTACTTTGTTTTAAGACAAAAAAGGCATTTTAGGCAGTTACAAGAAGGAATGTAATACAGAAGCCACTTATAGACATACACAGATGAAAAAAAGTACTTTCATACTACATATACATCACAAATAACCCCATCTTCAGAAACCATTTAATGAAGTGATAGCAGATAATGATTGTGCACTACACCAATGTGAAAGGCATAACAGAACACAGAGGAAAAGGACAGTGCCTCTCATGCAGAAAAGAACAGAAATGGTTACTTCTGGGCTTTTTTTGGTTTTTAAACCAAGAACATAAGAGCTGAATTCTTATGCACTCATCCACTGCAGTTATGGCTGAAGTCAGTCAGGCTGAAGCTCACACAGTGCTCAGAAATGCACTGCGCACCTTACAGAACGCACACAACGTCTCCACCCTTGAGAGAGGACAATCTAATCAGTTTTCTAAAATAACCAAATTACTCCGGTTAATGCTGTACAACTCCAGGCAAAAAGACCCTGCTTTACATTCCACAAATGATGTGAAATCTGAAATGGAGCATGCAGGAGGAGGAAGGCTTGTTTCAAGGTTTTATCATATAGCATAACAGCAGCAAGAACTTGTGCTGCTTCGCCTCTAGAGAACATGATATGCTTGGCTCCAGGGGTGGAAAAAAAAAAAGAATGAATAGTAGAGAACATCATGAACCTGTTAAATACACAGGTTGTCCTTCCATTTCAAGAAATACAAGAGAAAAAGACAGGACTGTAAAGTAGGAGGACAGGGGATCTCTGGCCACACAACTGCAGCCTTCAGTCTGATCCTGTAAACTTAATACAGGGAATAAACACATCCCAGCCACTGTACGGGGAACAAGTGTCTGTGGGTGGTTTACCATTCACTTACCAGCAGTACAGAAATACAGCAGCAACTCAGAATAAATGGTTCCTGCATCTGAATCCTGTGCTCTTTAAATCACTTTACATACATCACAGATGGGAACAAGTTAGATTTTATCGCCTGACAGCTAGGATTTCAGTACAGACCCTTTATTAAGTGATCATTAACAGCTTATTATCTCCACTAATCTCTACTGTTTGCACTTCGGAAGCAGTAGTGGAAAGAACAATTTATGTCACAAATGGCAGCAATATTCACACATGGTCAAATTGGCCTAACATCCAAAATTAACTCCTGCTCTTAGCATTTTTAATCATCCCATCCAGCATATGAATATCCCGACTATCTTCATCTCCAGCCTGTCAATATTTCCATTTTTATTTTTGGGAGGGGGGAGGGCTTGGGCTGGTTTGTTTTTCACACAGCTGTCCAAAAGCATTACCTATCCTGCCAAAACTACGCAAAATACACAGCGAGCCACAGCCCCACGCCATCACCTCACATGCATCACTGCATGCAGGAAATGACAGACACAAGATTCCTATTCACACACAGCAAAACCAGAAAACACCACATCCAGTTACATGACAGGGCTGCACTGAAGTGCCATTACAAGCTCTGGGTTGCAAAGTTCACCAAGCAGAAGCTGTGCTTCTGGTCAACAAGTCACCAGTACCAGGTGATGTTGGCCCACTCGTGCACCTTCATGATGCCAACACCTGTAGCTGCAGGAGTCACCACACTTATCCCAAGGCACCAGGCCGTCAGAACCAGGCAAGCAGAGGCTGCTGCTTCACCAACACCCACCTCAATTCTCCTGCACAGTTACTAAGGCCTTATTTACTGCGTGCAACTCAAACCTGGTCTCAGTACTTCATTTCAATGTCTTCATGAGCTTTTTGGCAGTGCTTAACAAAGCACTTCACAAGTATTATCTTTACCCTCCTGACATCATTCTCATTCAAAAACATTAATGCCCACAGTTTCTACGACTCTCTTATATTCAGCTGGAGGCAAACGAAAGCCCCTGTGCTCTGCCACATTCCATAGAGCCCTTCAACCACAGTGTCAAACCCAGTGTCTGTGGAATGACTTCGCTGTAACTGCAGCATTCAGCACTTCTTTACATCACAACATGACATCATTCATCAGAAAAACCGACAACAAAGGAAAGCAAAGATATGGCTCAAGTGTGAATTGCTTCCCCTCCCCCATTCCCACTTATTAAAGACTGCCCAATTTATGCAAATAATGAAAATGTATTGGCATTATAAGAGAAATTATACGTACCCTTGAAATAGTTCCTCCCTTCCATTTTTTTTTATTACACCCAGTATTTTCTGATCTCAATCTCCTTATTCAGCCATGCCCATCTTCTCATTCATTGTACGCATTCTGTGAAAACCTACACTTGGGACTTTCTGTTTAAACCAAGTCACTGCCTCCTCTGTGCTGTGTGAAGACAGAGCACGTAGGAAAGAGGAACTGGCTTTTGGGAGTGCGGATGGGGAATTCTGTGCTCTCATTTTTGTCCAAAATCATACCAGGGAATGATTGGGGGGAATGCAAAAGCCCCAGCCTTCAAATAGTATGGAAATCCCCTTTAGCTCAGGCTGAAATGAATTCACAGCAGAGATGATCTTTCAGATTTGCACTACCAACCAATTTAACCAATGCAGATTTTCACAGGGTTGATAAGTATAACCTCGACCAGAATGGCACACTATGCCACCTCTTCTCATCTTCCTGCAAAGCCGAGTTCCAGCACCTTTTTTTTTTTTTACTGTTCTTTTTACTGCGAACAGAAGAATATATTTGGTCCAACTTCTTTAGAAAGACTCAATCGTGTCAGCAGAACCCTTCATTCCCTCTACAGTGACCAAAAAGATGGCCTGAGACAGACAGCTACCATGGGAAATTTCAGCCCAAAATAATTACAATTTGGCAAGTAACAGCATAATAGTAAGCATCAGGTAACATCATAACAGGCGGTGCTTCTGCCCCACCTAAAGTTCTTTTGGCTCCTTCTTAGAAAATCCTCACATAAACAGTCTTTCATAATAACTGGGCAACAGCAGCAGCCTGTATTCCATATCGGTTTTTTCCCATATATGTTCTTGCTGCTTTTTCAGAGCAGAGTTTCTCACACATATCCAAGATGAGGGCATTTTAATTGAAATATTGTCTCGTGGTTACCGTTTTATCCCCATAACAACATCACCAATTACTTACTGTAAAAAAAATGCATTACAAAGGTAATTCAATCTTGGCTTCTCTTAATGACATTTAGCCAAGGAAAACAAAGGCTAAAATCACTACAGCACAGGCGTGGTGCAGGACCAGCCTACAGGTCTCCAAACTCCTGCAGTGGTGCAGGAGAAGATGGCACCCACGTTCTACAGCTGTTTAAAACGTCCCGACCCACAGCGCTTACAGCTGCCTGCCCATGGCAGAGCCTCTCAAACACTTGAGTAACACGACCAGGCCTGGTTCCCAAGCCTCTGCACATTTCACAATATAATGTTTAGTAATGATATTGACCAAAAAAACCAAATTCCATTAACGTTAAGGACTTATCAGTCACGCAGTTACCAATATTCTTCTCCGCTGAGTCACACGACTGCCAAAAGCCCTTCCTGAGCTACGCCTGTGCTATGACATGTAGGTACGTATGACTAAACACGTCACTCCATTTCCAAAACGCCAAGCGTTTCCAAAACGATGCGACCAACGAATGCAGAAGGATGGCAGAGAAGGTTCCCAAGCACCATTTCCACACGTAATGATATCTACAAATGTATTGCAGAAGCCTAAAGGCAACACCATATGGCACGGCAGCTCCCCAAGCGAGCCCAAGTGCTGCTCACAGCACGGCCTGCAGAGAGCAACTGCCCGCAGCCCACTGGCCAACACTCACCGACTTCCTCAGGCTCAGGGACAGAACCAGACTTAGCAGCTCCTCACTTGGCCTCGTGTTCAAGTCTCAGCTTCTCCTAACAAACTTATATTTGGATTTCACTATTAAAAGTATTTTTTAAAACAAGGAAATTCTTTCCCTTTTCTTCTTTCCTTTAGGAAAGCCCCATACTAACTCCCATTTTTCCTCCACCAGCAAAGCAGCCCCAAAGCCCAGCAGTTCAATCCAAGTTTCCTCTGCTCAACATTAATACTGTCGTGATGCCGAGTCTCTTCTCAAGTGCCAAGCTCCAAATTTTTCACTATGTTTCTCCACCATTACATGCAAGGCACCATAACCATACACGTAAGAGATCTACCCAAAAAATCACAGCTCAGATCATCAGTTGCTACAGGTACACACTGCAGAGTTGAATTTAAAAGCCCTGTTTCTTGCTCGAGAAGCAAAGCATGAACTACTCTGAATTACTCTTTCAATTCATTCAAGAAGGAAAAGAATGCAAAACTCTTCATGCTGAATACCAGCTAACAGTGCACAGTTCATAAAGCAAACGCAGAAATTTGCCCGAAGGTTGTGACACAAAACAGCAAAGTCTTCTTTCAATACACTTAAATCTTCGTTGTAGCATCATAATGAACTTACATTCATTATCACAGCAAATAACACTGTGACCAAATTTGCTGTTACACATTCATAGCACTTTGCACAAAAGGGTCCCAGGCTCAATAGCACCGTGCCACCCACAGACAGCCCAAACTCCTTCCCTCAAACCTTGCCTATTATGCAACCATGTGGTATTTTTGTGCACCGGTTTGAAAGTTCAAAGCAGCAACAAACCTCCACCATTAAAAATCGCTATCTTTATTGTAAATAATCTTTCAAATTCATCTCTGCGTGGCTCTGTTTCAAATAATAAGGCATAATATAGCTAACCTCGGCTTGAGGAATATTCTTCTAACTCCATATTTTAATGATATTACCCTCCTGCATCCAGATAATGCTTTTACAACTTCCTTATTTCCTCTCCTAAAATGCAGGAAAGCAATACCACAAACAGGTTCAATTTCTAGAACTCTCCTGAGATCAGGATATGGATTCCCAAACTCCTCTCACAGCAGACCCCGTGGGCAGCCCCGTAACTCCAACCCCAAACAACACCAGTTGCACAGCAATGTTCTCCCAACCCATCGGGTTCTCTCCACTCATTCCTTTCAAAACGAACATTAGAGATTCAGCCACATATTTTTAAACCCCACTCGAAAAACAGACATCAGCAGCAATGAGTAACAACCCCACTGTGGTTAACGGAATCATTCTGACAAAGCTTTGGGAGAAGAAAAACGTTGCCTAGCCTAGGCAAACAAATACAAACCAAGCTACAGCCAAGTAATATCCATCAGTTCCAACGTCAAAACAACTGCCCTGCACCGTTCCAAACGTGCCACTGCCTTAAGATATGGCCCAAGTACAGTTACCTCAAAGCTATTAGCCTAAACAACTATAATCCAAAACAATTTTTGCAAAATACCCGCAGCACTCAGCTACAACGCTGTGCTAGCAGAGATTCAGAAGCAAGCTATGAAAACATTCTCCTTAACAACCTCCTGTGCAGACGAGAGTCCAACACGTTCTGGCTGCTGGGATGGCAGGGATCAGCTGTGAGCAGGATCCAGGAATCCCAACCAGCTGCAGGGAATTCAGATGGCAAAAGATCACCGCTCAGGAACACAAACATACAGTCCATCCTCCCCCCAGAATAAAATGAAATTATCATTTTTAAAATATCAGTTATCTTAAGATAACGTAGAGAAGATAAATAGGGAAGAAACACTATTTAACATGCTGCCAAAACCACTATGCTTTTCATTTTGTAGCATTCTCCATTTATTATGTCCACAAAGATTTGCTACTTTCTTGGTTTGCTGAACCACTAAATATTTTCCAGCAAATTAAACACTTGTGCTGCTTTGCTAACGCTGTTGTTGTATTTCCCTTTGCTGTGGGGTCTGAAGGGCTCTGAAAAAATCTTTCTAAGCTTATTTAAGCAGTGTAATTTTTAGTGTTTTGATGAATACCGTATTTTTTGCAGTATATAATTACGAAGAGGAAAAAAAACCAACATGTAATTCACAGTCTGAAAGACTGCTTCCAAATAACACTAACTACCCCAGGAGCAGCTTACAACAACCCATGCACTGCTCACGTTGCTGACCTTTATTTCCTGCCCCTCCAACATTTACAATTTCTCACGTGACATAATTCTACTACTCTTTTTCTTTTGTTACTGCTCTGAGATCAGTAGCCTTCCTGCTGCCTGTAACAGAACAGATCACGAAACCTACTTCCCCAGAGCACACGCTATCCTGAAAAACATCCTCTTCAGCCAATGCCATTTGTCACAAGAGCGGAAGACCAACAGAAACAAATCACACAACAGTTTACAGTCACCACCTCCAACATCTCTCTCCACATAAAATAACTTCCAGAAACTCTTCCCATCGACTCTGCAGCACTTCACACCTACTGCTTCGTGGGAATGCTGTGGAGTACAAGGGAGAGTCTTTGCACGCCTGACAAGGACTCTGTGCAGCTCAGATCGAGACAGTTTGGGTCTCATTCACAATGGTAACCACTCATGTTTCAGTGCAGTAAAATTTCATTTACAAAGCAATAAGACTGAAACCTATGGCTTCTTGCCTGGCTTTTTGGAGGATTCTGAGAAAAGACTGGGGAAATGATCAGTGCATTTCTATTAGATCGATGACAAAGAATTGACTTACAAATTGTAGGAAATACTTGCGTATTTTATTATATCTACATCAGGCATCCTTTAACCATCAGTGCAGTGGAAATGCAACAACAACTACAAAACTGCACGCCTGAGTAATTAGAATCTGCCTGCTTACATTGCTAAGGACTTCTTTTCCTACAATAACATTCACTTTCCTCTCCTCCTCAGACACGAGAGATCACCTCTTGCTGAAACCTCACACTGTAAACATTTGTGTGAAGAGATGAAATCTCCATTAGCAAGACTGGTTTTGAATGTGGAACCTGAGTTACGTACCAATACCACCACAATAAAACCAGCAGAAGCCCTGTTTCTGTTAGAGCAGTCTAACACTGTAGACTCCCAATTTCACCATAGATAGTCGAGTCATCCATCGCCATCCCCAAATACTGATCAAAACCTCACTGCACATCAATGCTGTGTGCCAACTTTTGAAAGAGTGGCCTCTTTTTCAATGTTCTCTTTCTTTATTTGCTTGGTGGGGAAAAAAAAAATAAAAAGACAACTGCAGCAGTCTACAAGCGTACGAACTATGATATCTTTAAATATGTTACTGATATATATAAATACAAGTGCTGGCTATTGCCAAAGGCCATAGGAAAAAATAGCAAGACAAATAAGAAAAGGAAGGCCTTGTTTGTTCTGGTAATCTGCTCCACAACACGTCCACTCAAATGGAGAAAAACATATTGCCTGCAGTGACAAAGGGGTCTCGCCTTAGGACTAGCATGAAAGAAGGAAAGATGGGGAATGCCAAATTTTGTCCCCTCCCCTTGGGCACGGAGGAACACCGGGGATCTGCTTCTGGGAACAGGACCTCAATCTGCTCCCCCAGATACAACGCTAAGAAAACATTACAGCCAGGATTCACATTCCTGCTAAAATTCTTGGCCTACTGCTCACCAAGACAGAGGGAAGGCTGGCTGCCCAACCACCCACCCCTAAGCTAGGTTAGAACAACACCATCCTTCCTTCTTGTTCTCCCATGACTTTCCTGAGTTACTCAGGCCGCACGCTGGAGACAGGAGTTATGTTATTACAAAACACTTCTCTAATTGAGATTTCACTCCTGCTACCAGACCTATCTGGGTACCACTGACCTCAAGAGAGAATACCAGGGAGGTGAAAGCTTCAAGGGCTTTCAACTAATCATCTGAATTGCTCCAGCAACTGCTTCTGCCATTACTAAAATGAGAATATCTAGAATACAGTGCAGCAGCAAACAAGATGGTACTAAACAGCAGTAAAAAAAAAAAAAAAAAAAAAAAAGTCAGAAAGAATATCCAGCTATAATTCCAAGTGGATTCTAGTAACAAATGTAATTGCATACACCGGAGAAAATATTTCATCAGACTATTAAATTAAAAATCAGAAAAGATCAGTAATAATATTGCCTAGCTTTTATATAGCCTCTCTCATCTACAGACGTCACAACTCTTTACAAGATTCATGACTCTATTTTAAATTCCTTTAAAAGAAATCATGAACAGGTGAAGGGATTTCCATCACACAGCCCAAATCTCTCGAGGCCCAGGCCTGTACCCCATCCACTTGGAAACATTTGTTCTTCACTCTCCCTTGAGATGGGAATATCTGAGTGTAACCTTCAACACATTGTCTGCAAACCACAGCCCTTATCCTACAACCAGATCCACAAATACAGATCCCAAAGCCCAGGAGCAACTTCTCTGAAATCAACAAGATCCCACAGCCTGGCAGATCAAGTAGCAGAACTGGGTGAAAATACAGCTTAACATGCAGCTTCTGCATCTCCCTTTAATTTCCAGTCAGCTGGGAGAGACAAAAAGACTCCATAATAAAAAAATAAGAACATACCACTTTCCTATCACAATCTCTTGAGTCCTAGAGCTATCACTGTGCATGCATCTCTCTCTTCCACAGAAAAATGTATCTGAACTCACTTAAAAAGGCACAGCAGTCATATGAATAAAGGATGAGAAATACATACTCCAGAATCCACACAGGTGAGGTGTGACAACAGAAGTTGGATTTCTCTCTGTTTCTGTTGTTTGTTTGTTTGTTAAGTAATTCGTGCTTTCATGACATACTACAAAGATAACTCAATTGTATCAGTAATAACACACAAAACATTCCTTCACAGAGTCACAGAATCACCAAGGTTGGAAAAGACCTTCAAGATCACCCAGTCCAACCATCCACCCATCACCAACAGCACTAAACAACTCACTAAACCATGTCCCTCAACGCAAAATGCAAACGTGACTTACCAATAAAGAAGGGCTCTGCTAATCGAAGATCAACAAAGAAAGCTGAACTCAGCTTCCAGCACTCACAATTTCTCTGCAGTGGAAGCTCAGCCTACCCGGGCCTGTTTCATCCACAGGCAAATCCCTCTTTCTGCATGCGGAGGAGGAGGATGGTGGTGGTCACTGCCATGCTCTGCCCTCACCCAGCTGTAAGCTCAGAGCCAGCTCTTCACCCCAGCAAACAGGCTTTGCCATTCAAAACACAGACTTGCCAATATTCAAATAACAATTTAAGAAATCTCATTTTAAAATCTCTGTTCTGCCAATGTCTTGGGGAAAAACAAAACAAAATCATGCACTTGCAAAGCATCTCATGTAATTTAGTTGTATCTTTCAATTTTACAAGAGTTTGTATCCCCTGAAAGTAATACGTTATAAAAGGAGGAATATTTCATCCTTTCCTTTGTTTCCACTATAATATTGACCAGGAAGACCAACACCAGAAAGCCCCACCAATTGAAGTCACCTCAACAAGACCAGCCATGATACATCCCATCACTATACAAGGAGATGCCTTTTTAGGACATTTTTGGTACTGCAACTGATTGATTTTATGTCTTAAACTGAGAATTAAATGCGTTATTTTAAAACTCCAGCTGAAGCTCACTTGGATAAAAACAAAAGCCCCATCACCATGTGAACTCACACTCGTTTGGTCAGTAAGTGAAAAAACAAACTTGCAACCATTTCCCTACATTTCTGAACCTCCATCAATGATACATTTAATCACATTACTGCAATCAAACAACAGCTCCACCAACAGCACGCCGAATCCAAACAAATCCAATTGTTTGGATATTAATAACAGGACACGACTCATTGAACTCCTCAAGAGGGGGAAGGCTGTGAGCAGCTCTACTTGGGGACCTGCTTCAAAAAAAAGGGGAAAAAAAACAAAACAAACAAAACAATCAAAAAAAGACCGAACAAAAGAGGGCCGTAGGGCAACCTGCGGTATAAACTTTCCCATCTGCAGTTTCACTACAGCAGCATCGTACAGGAGGAGACCTCGGGATCCCCGCGGCCCTCACAAAGCCTCCCTGCAAAAAAAACAACCCCCTCCCGTGCCGAGCCCGCCTCGCTCGGAGGACTCGTTTTAAAGCGGCCTATAAACCCTCACCACTTCTTTTTCTACAGACCCCGCTACCTAAGCCCATTTTCCCCCACTTATTTATTCCGGCATTTCCTGGCCGGCGCTGCCCGTCCCCTCCCACCCCACCCGGCACACGACCCGAAGCCGCCCCGCACCGCCCTCCATACGGAGCACCCCCGAGCCGGGGACGGCCGGCTTTATGCGAGCCCCCCCCTCCCCGCCCCGGCTCCCCGGGCCCGCCCCCCACGCCGCCCCCGCCTCGCCGCTCTCAGGGCCGCACCCGCCCGCCCGCCCCCGGCTCCGCGCCCTCGGGAGAGCCCCGCGGCCCCCGCGGCTCCGGCCGGGCCCGCCCGCACGCAGCCCCCGAGCGGCCGCCGCCGCAGGGCCCTCCGCAGACGCTGGGCCCGCTCCAGCCGGCACCGCTCAGCCCCCGGCCCGCCCCGCACGCTCCTCCCGGCCCTTCGACCGCCGGAGGGGCGCCGGGAGCCCCCCGAGCTCCTCGTGCGGGTCCCCCCGGCCCAGCCCCGCCGCCTTCGGCCCTCGCGAGGGGCGAATGGGGAAGTCCTGACTTACCTGTCATTACTTTCTACGCCATCTTGGATCCACTTGTCAACGTCCCCACAAAGCATTGTGGGAAAACCCTCCCCCGCCCTCCTCCCGGCCCGGCGGGCAGCGGGGGAAGGCGGAGGGCGGCCGGGCGGGATCGGCGGGGCCGGGGTGAGGCGGCGGTGGGACCGAGGCCGTGAGCCGCACCTCGGGGACCCGGGGCGGGGGGGCGATGGGAGCTGTGGGAGCTGGGGCCGCGGCTCTGTCTGACCGCCGTGTGAGGGGGCACTGCCGGCGGGCTGGAGACCGGCAGGCGCTTTCTTCTGTCTTTCTTTACTTTTTTTAGGGTTGCTTTTTTATTATTTTCTTATTATTATTATTTTGGCCGGGGTTGGGGGCGTTGTTTTTGCCCCCCTCCCGTTTCCTTGGAATCCCGTCGCCGCCTCCACACGCTCACAGCGGCTGCCAAGGCCGGCAGGTCCCGGCGGGGCGGCCCTCGGGTGCCCGCCTGAGCGGGGAGAGCTGGGAGCGCCCCGAGCCGAGCGGGTCGGGCTTCCCTTCTCTGTCCTTTGTTTGTTTACAGCTACCGCTCCGAAACGTGTGAAAAACTGGATCCCTGCAGAAGGGCTGCGGTTAGGTGACGGAACAAACTCCATCTCGTTTTGCTGAAGGATCGCCGGTAACGTGTTGCTGGCTGGGCACGAATCCCCCCCCCCCCCAAAAAAAAGACAACCCTACTTTGCAAAACGCGTTTGGCCAACGCTGCTTGATGCCGAGGCTGTTTTGCAACGTTTTTTTCTGGCCCCTCACATTGCCGTGCTCCTCCTGAGCTGCGATGGGACAGCAGCTGCTTCAGCAATCTATCAGCAAGATTCCAGTTGTTCAGTTTTTGTGTTGCTTTGTTTTTTTTTTAAAACTTTTCTACTTTAATTAAAATAACTGTAAGATTTAGATCATGTGAGTATTGGATTTTCCTAAATACATTTATATTTAAATCTATGCTTAACGCCTTCTAAACTCTTTGAAGAGTAACCACCAGCCGAGCCTCTGATGCACTGCCACTGCAAGAAGGTACTTGTGCCCAGGAATACTTTCAATATTCATCAGTAACATGTTTATAAGGAGAGCTCCTCGCAAAAATGAAAATACAAAAGGAAATACATTTTAAGAACGAGTCCTTTGCATTTGCGGCCCCAGACTTGGATCAGTCCATTTTTAAGTTGACTTTACAGGTCTGGGGGGCTCTGTTCCAGCGCTCCACAGAAGGCCCTCCCAGAGGGGAGCGCAGTTGCTGGGGCCGCCATTTCAGGAGGGCAGAAGCAGTCCTGCAGAACCTGCCCTAGGCCGTGCTGCTGCTGCTCTGGGGCTGCGTGCCTCACACACCGTCCCCAGCGAGCCTACATGGCCTGCTGGCAGGTAGGTTTGGTAGGTTTTTTCCCATGGGCTCTGCAGAAGCCAAGCAGTGCCCTGCAGTAATGGAGACAGCAGTTACGGTCAAATGAAGGTGCAAACACATTTAGGACCTATATAACATTGTATAGGCTGCTGCAATGCAACTAGGCTTTTATTTTGGAGAACAGTTGTGTCCAATTCCTACTTGAGCTTATATATTATGGGTGAATTTTTTTGTAGGAATATGCAAGGAATATTTCATTATTTTTTTTTTAATCAGAAATTGAATGACTTATGTCTATTTGCAAAAAAAAAAAAAAAAAAAAGTATGGATCCTCTGGGGTGAGGTAAAGTGTTGCTGGCTTTATTTTTCACATAAGCTGTCATTAATTTTTGAATCCCTTTCTTCTGAAAGGATTTCTTTATACTGCACTAGGAAAAATTTGTGTAGCTGGTGAGTTATAGGGGGAAGGATTTGTTCAGCAACTTATGCTCTTTTTACTGCACTGACTTAAAGTTCTTAGCCCCTGTATGAAGCAGGTTTTGGTCAATTTTGTGAACTAGTTAATTGTACTGCAGAAGCTTTCAGTGGACAGAGGCAGGGCTGAGAAGCCAGGTCTTCACTGAGCATGGGCTAGGCAGAAACAGATGTTATGTGCTGACTACTCACTCACATTTCCAGAACTGCCCAGACTTCTCAAGTTCCTGGAATCCCCATGTGCTATGCTCACCAAGGGGATGTCATGATGAGAGCATCACAGTACTGGACTTCTGTTGAGGAACACGAGTTTTTTGTACTGGATGCATCATCTCTTCCTGCTGCCCGGGGAGATGAGGAACAGTGGGTTACATTGAGTCTGTGAGCAGAAAAAAAAGCAACAGTAGCAGTTGGAAATGTCAGAAATGCCACAGTCACAATAGAGAGGCATGAGAGGGACTGAAACAATGAACCTCTGCTGAGCATCATGAGACTTGACAGGACTCAGATCCTCAGAAGTGCAACAAGTGATAGTTGTAGAGACTAATTATAATGCTGAGATTTATAATTAAACAATCTCCAGCAATATCATGTTCAGATATATATATATATATATATATTTTTTTTTTTTTACACATTTTATGATTTAAAAATCTTTTCAGATCTGAAAACCGCAGCTTCTTGCTGGAAATTCAGATGGCACAACCTCCTGAGGACCGTAACTGCAAGGAAGCCCTGAACACACAGTACTAACACATCCAGTCCCCCTACCCTTAAATCAAGATTCTGCAAATCGTGACTACTCACAGGGCTTCTCCTGATCCTGTGAAGCTAGGAGACATGCCAAGGACCTTGGAGAATCCAGGCTCTATGCCAAAAAGCATGAGTTTGAAAACCTGAGGCCACTTAGGGCTACTAGGCGCCCTGCCACAAAGCAGATCTGAGCAGAGTTCTGAAAGGTGTGGCACAAATTCTGGAAGAGTTGGAACCCTCACTTCCTTCAGGGCTAATGGAAAGCTGGTAGCCAAAAAGCCCTGGAGCCCTGGCTCTCCCATGAGTTGCACACTCAGTTTAGTTTCTACATTTTCAAAACAAAACTAATTATTACAAACTTACAGTGCTGCTTTTTTTTTTCCCCCTCTTCTCAGACTTTTGCTTTCACAAGACATTCAGAAAACAGATTTCCATTCTATGATAAAGTTCACTCTGTTCTCTTGAAAACAGCTTTTCACAAACTCCAGTAGAGAAGACCTAATTTTCTATCAGCTTCTCTTGTGATGTATTCTGAAGCTAGTCAGGAAACCCCATTATAATTAACGTGGGCAATTAGTAAGCACAATTATATACAGCACTGAATTGCCTCATAGACCCTGCAGCCTAACATGCCAGTAGATTTTTCACCTCTGGAAAATGAAACAGATCTTTCTCAACAGAAGCTCCAGACAGATTGCAATAATAGAAGTTATGTTCCAAAGCTTAGCACACAAGATCTTTGTAATTTTTTTGAACTCCCTCAGAAGCAGCAGTCATGGGAAACTAACAGAAGTTAAGTGGTTTACCCTCTGCCACAAACAAGTCAGTGGTAGACCTGAGGTTAGATAGCAACAGTAATTCTTCATCTCATTAAACAACAAAGCAAACTTTCTAGGCTGATCGCTAGAGCAAGGAGTAGCAAGATCTGATTTTGCAGCATGAAAATTCCCCTGGAATTCCTCCAGTGTCCTCCAACGTACAAATGATCTCAACTTCAATCTTACTACGTAATTATCCAAGGGTAATATTTCATCAACACAGACTCCTTGAACACATGTAGTTTCTAAAGTAAGGATATTCCAACTAATTCTTGCTCATTTTTAATTTGAACCACAAAAGGAGAGTGGTGAGCAGCGAACAGCACTGAGGGGATGTTGAAAGTACACAGCAGATAAAGTACAAAGTTCAGATCAATGTAATTGTTTAATCCCATGCTGTTAAGATCAAACATCCCAGTGCATTTTTTAAGAAGCAGGCATGCCTTGCTGTTGACCTCTGACATAATTTCATACAATTAGTATGTTTTGAGTAGTAGTGTCTTTACACTGAGGTGATATGCTAAAGTTTTTAACTTTATTTACAGTATGTCCTCTCAATCATAGCCTCGAAAACATTCCTGCAACAAAATAACCATAGAGTCATGAATTATCCAGATAAAAGCATAAATGGAAGATAATAAATCACAAGACTACCGTTATACAGGCAATACAGTTTTATTATGTTCTTTCACCAATTGTAGCAAAAATGTTTTAACAACTGAATGAATAATCAAGGGAACTCAACTGTCAACAGGAATCAGAATTATGTCCTAAATTTTAGACCAGGAAGCCCTGACAAGGAGAAAAAAAACATATACACACTGTAATAATAGTCTCTATTATGAAGATTTAATGCCTTCTTTAAAAGCACTGAGATTATTGAGGCACCTTACTGTAGGTTATGTATCATCTCCTCTTTGGCAATGAGATGTGTGGTTTTGTTAACTAGGGCCATTAGTGAGTTCAGCTTGTGAGACCAGTCATTCAGTATATTGTTTGGATCCTTAGGCCTCTGGAAATTGATAATTCCTGCCAGCCTGTCTACTTTAGCAAAGATGGTCTTGTTAACTACTAGGTTAGACAGGAACTCCTCCGATTCCTGCAAAGACAAACAGCACTAAGTCAAGGAAACAGCATTTTTACCTTCAAAGCATCAGAAGTCCACCCAAACAGCATTAAAGCACAAGGAACCTAGCAGAAATCCAGCTTGAACAACACTGTTTAAAAACAGCATAATACTATGATACTCCATGTTGGCATAGCAAGCTACTAGCACCATCTATTCAAAATTTTTTCTTTCCCATTTGACCTACATCCGATTATCTTTTGTGACACTCAGTGTTTAACATACTACACCAACAGTCTTCTACTCTTCAGAGTACCTGGCTACACAGATATCAGACTGCAATTTCTGACAAGCAAGACATAGGAAAACCACTGTGAATTAAGAATGAGAAACCCTCTATCTTCAAGTCAGATTTCCTCACTCATTGACAAGAGCTTTTTCACAGTGAAATAGAGGATAAGGAGATCCAGCACTGAAATAGGACCTTGAGCACAAACCCACTTTTAGTATCAGCTTTTGCCTAGTGGACACGTGCACTGTGACAACCACTTCTGTCTGGATTTAAAAAAAAACAAAAAACCTTTCCTGATTTCCATAATGGCATGAAATAAACACTCAGGTCCTGGCACTGAACAGTGCAAATATATAGATTAACGTACTATTACTCCATCAGGCTTTTCCACTGCTTCCCATCTAAAGAGCCCATTGAACAGAAGTTCAGTTAATGCTTCCTATCACTATAGCACACTTTGTTCTTCCTGGTAAAAGCTGAAGAGCACTGGTAGTACAGTGGAATGAGACGTGAGGAGTATTACAGTGACATACAATATCTATTGCTGCTTGCATCCATCCATCCATGGACACTAATAAACACATGCACATAAATCTGCAAATATTTTTTTTCTACAACGCTGGGTCTTTCTGCTTAGTCTGTAAAACAAAGCAGGGATGGTCCACAGCACTGTTTTCAGAGCTTCTTAAGAAAAAAGGTTAAAAAAAAAATAATCAAAAGAATGTTACTCTGCTGAGTACTTATATTCTTGCCACAAGCAAACACACACACACACACACACACACACACACACACACACACAAACACTTCTATTCTCCTTTCATAAAGGCAACACTTACGTCAACGGACAGATCCAGGAGCTGTGCCATTCTCTTCATTGTAATTCTGGTATAATATTTAGCCATTATTCTAATATTCTGGAATAAAAGTGTTCAGAGTAGAGGGTTATGTGCAAAATATAATTGAGGCAGGCTGCAAAAATATAAAAGTCAACGTTAAAAGCAGATTAGGAGCTATAGTGCTCTAATGGCAGTCCAGCATAAATTATGTAAATGAGTTGTGGACAGTTATCATGCTTGTGAAACGTATAATTAATAGCCTCTGTGTGACAAATTATTAAAAGTAACAAAATCAACTAATTATTAACTTAAGGCAAAGCAACACAAGTTTTTACTCTACTGAAACGTAAACCTTAGAATTTGAGCACAATGTGCTCTTTTTTCTGGCCAAATGTGTATCTGTTCTATGCACATATGGACAAAAAAACAATTGAAAAACAGAACATAACAGAAAATGCAACTTATCTGCTGCTTTCCTACATGAAAAACACCTCTGTAACAAAAGTATGGCAAACAAAAAGTGAGACATAGCATACATAGCTAATTTGTAAAGGATGAGCCATGCTTACATGTTCCACAACTCTGTTCTTTAAATCTTTCCATCTCTTTTCACCTTCCTCTGTACAGCCAAAAACATCTGTTGCAGGACTGTCAAGGGATCCTTCTCTCAATTCCTTCCCATACTCTTCAACTAGGGCAGTCCATCGCATCAACTCCATGGTGGTAAATAATTTTAGGAGGTCTCTGCAAATGATTTACTAAGGGTGATTAACAATCCCTTATCAATAAGGCATATTTCATACTTAATTACATCAGATAAGTAATTTAAAATGTTTTCATTACCATTAATATTCACTGTTCTTCATAAGTATAAACTCTAATACTTTAGAGGGACAATTAAAGTGCAACTATCTCTCATGAAGAGTTTTCTCTTATAAACAGATATTTATTTTAACTTCTAACATAATCATGAAAGTTTTGCAGTATTTTTCATACAATAAATGCTGAAATGTTTGCAGCAGACTCAGCATAAACAGATTTCACCTACATAGCCACTGTAAGAGAGAGGCCTTTGGCCTGAGAATTGTTTCTTAGAAAGAGCACTTACTTATACTTCGGGATTTCTTCTAGCTTTTTGTCACTACTAATTCTGTGCACCAAGTCAGATTGTTCATTGTCATAAGGTGAAAGAATAACATAAAGAACAACGCTCTTCAGTGCCTGCGATAAGAAAGAGTGATTTTTTTTTCCATAATTAAACAGAAGCATTGAAAACTATTCTGCAGAGCTTAGAATTTAGCACAAAAAACATTATGCCAAACATATTAAGAAGTCAAAGTGAAATTGAGGCTATCTTGCAGAAACACACCTCCCTTCATAGGAATACATTGAAATTGATACAGGTGAACTAAAATTCCAAATTTTCAAAGATTTTTTTTCTTAATTAAATGTGAAACATTCCCATTTTATATACAACAGTAGAAGAGTATAAATTGGGTAGAAAGGGTAGAAATATGGTATAAAAGGGTATAATATGGTATAAAATCAACTGTATTACACCCATTCTCAACTACCCAATTTGTTAAGATAATCTGGTATTTAAATGTAACAAGAACAGACTTAAGAGCAACTTAATCTATTGTAAATTGGTCGGGTAATGACATGGGTGAACAGGTATTTGCCACGTGAAAATACAGACATTTTGTTTGCTGTGTCTGCTTCGTTTTGTTGTTGTTTTTACCTGTTGCCACTTTTCACTCTCAGCTTGAATACATGGAGTATCATAAATGGCTCTGTAGTGCTTACAAATGGAGAGGTAGGAGCCTTCGTGTTGATCCAGCTGGATCATTAGGTTGTAGTATTTCAATTTTAGTTTCTGAAACAGTGGAATTACAACAGTTCTATTAGCCATGTAAATGAAATCCAAATCCATCCCAGAAAACAGAAGATTTAAATACACGTGGACCTCAAAGAAAGCATGACAGATCAAAATAAGGAGGAAAAAATCCTCAAATAACTTACCTCTGTGTTTTCTTCTTGAAAAAATTTTGTATTAATTTTTTTGCTGATAATTTGAGTCCGAATGTAGTCTTTTACAGCTAGACAGAGCCTCATCTGCTCAAGGATAAATTCTACGCGTTCTTTCTTTTCCATTGAACCGTAAGTTTCCACCTAAAATGAAAATGGAACCTTTTAGCACTGCGACAGGGTCAGACACATAAAACAGAGAAGCATTCTGTGATTCACAAAGGAAAACAAAAAACAGACCCAGCTGTTCCAGAGCAAGTGAAAATGGTGAAAAGGTTAATTTTGAATTACAGCCCTTACTTTCACACACACACACAAAAAAAAACAAACAACAATCACTAATATGCAACTCGCTGTACGACTGAGCAAAGCAAACTGAAATTTGTTTTCCAAAAGGGAAATACTCCTTGAAATTTAACAACGGAACCAACGAGAGCACTTAAAACTGAGCTACAATCTCACTCGTAACAGTTAATCTCATTCCAGGTATTTTCTGCAGATGTAGATGATGAAGTTTCAGCATTAATCTCTATCACTGAGGTAACTGTGACTACGCCTCGTGTTACCTGCAATTCCTGCAGAATAGAGGCAGCCTCTTTCACTTCCCCGTTCTGCTCTTTTATTGTTGCGAGTGTCTTCGTCAGGCGAGCGCGCTCGATTTCCACATATATCTGAAATCAGAAATAGCAATGGGAGTTCTGGAATTTTCTAGAAAAGGACATAAACTACAAGACCACAGCCCTATAAAACATCTCCTTCATGTTTTTATGCAATTAATTAACTGCACGTACATCCATACACTGTTGTTGATGCTATCTACAAAAATACGCTGATAAAATATAATGGGTAGGGGGCAAAATCAAACTATTGGGACCAAATTAATCTAAACAAATGCCTTCACCATTCCCTACACAAACATAAAAGAATCTGCACAGCAAATGAAGTATTCGACAGTTTGCCTGCTCAAATATACTGAAATAGATATGAAGTTAACATGCACCCATTTGCATTATTGCACACACTCCTAACCAGCCATAAGGCAAACATACTTGACTAACAGCTCAGACTAACTTTGAACAGGCAAAAGCCATAACATTAATACAAACCTGCTTTCATTCAGAATAGATCCTTTTTTTGGGGGGGAAGCAAAAGGAATCACATGTAAATAATGGACTCATAATGCTTCTGATTACCACAGCTGCACATAACACCTTGCTAAATAATTTAAACTGCCCATTTCCAACTAATTCAAATATGCAACACTTTAAATAGTGAAAAATGGCACTTTCAAAGTCTAAAATGTACGAGCTATTATATTAATAACACACCCAAATATATACATAATGGAAATACGATTGGTGTTTTGGCAAGTCATTTAATTATGAAATTTGGAAAATATCTGTAGTCTTCTGGGAAAGAAATTCTGAAGTTAAAAATATACTTCTGCTCTCATTTGAACAAGGTGGAAAATGGCATTCAGAAGCTATGCTTTTAAAGAAGGTAAGCATTTTTATTCTACCTTTTAGATAGTCAGTCTTAAAACAAAATCTTACTTTTCCTTCTGTAACTGTACGCAACGTGTCAATTAAGCGCAGTTTCACTGGTAAGTCTGTGATGTCTTCAACATAAGTGCAGCACTGCTGGACCATTTTAGCAACTGCCTGGTACAATAACAGAATAGAAAAATCACTGCAGGTTTCTCAAATGCATTCAGATACTAAATAATTTCATATTAAACTAGAGAGACTCAACATGCACGCAGGATGAATCTAATCACAGATTTTCTCTTAATTGTGTGCTGTTTTTCCTCTGTAGGACACCAACAGATTTTTCAAGAAGGGAAGGAAGAGGAACTAGGACTGATCCTTTCCATCTCTGCAGATTGGCAGTTAAGCACTAACAGGCTGGCATCCTTCAGTGGCAAGCACGGATTACTGGGATGCGTTCTGGTAACAACACTGATAAAGGTGCCACAATTACAGCTGAAATACCTACTTCCAAAAAACCTGAATTAAACTTCTAGAAACTACTTGGAGAGAAAAATCAGCTTCTTTCGTCTTCAGCCACAACTTGTGCAAGTTAGAGAAATAAACTGTAATCCACTTGCACACAAAATCATGTTTCTGCATGTTAGAAAGTAGGTAACCTTTTCTTTTTCTAAAGCAATGATGCCATTAAAATTGCCTTTTGCTAACTTTAATTAGGTTAAAAAAAACCAAAACACGCTGCACAACACACTTTGTACCTTCTTAAATGCATTCTCAGCAATCTTGATAGCTGATTTCTCTGACAGAACCGAATTCCAGATTATGACAGTTTTGAAAGCAAGCACGTAAAGTCTAGTCCTTATTTCATCGCAGCGAATTCCAATAACTGTTTAATGTATACCTCATGACAACATGAAAAATTAAAACTGTGTCTACAGCTTAGACTGCTGAGGACTGTAAAGTTGAACAACGATGTAAAAGTACTGGCATGTACCAAAAGCAAAAGAGCCACAGGTGTGTTGCCAAGAACGGAGCTCAGGTACAAAGTAAAGAGATGAATTTTGGACACTGGTTCCATTATTGGCTTTCATATGCCTCCCAGAAAACATCAGCAGAAGCTAAACGCACTGTATTCATGCAAGTGCCAAGAAGTCTGTGAAGTCTCTTCATAGAGGAGAACCAGATATAATAATACAATTTCACTTTTTGTTTCAAAGGATTAAATTCACCTGTTTTAACTGACTTCTTCTCTTTGACAGAAGAATAATATTTTCATTGAGAGCATCCCAGTCTTTAGCTTCATAACACATCTTCACTATTGCCACTAAGATACGCGATGTGGAAACCATGTCAGAAGCCTGTAACAGATAAGCAGTGTATCAGTGATGGAAAAAACAACCTGCAGATCTGTCACTTGCATTGCTATGATATAAAGAGGAAAAAAATCCACTGTATCTCATCTCACTGATAAGAATGACAAAAGACTGATGCCACAATTCCCTGTAACTTTAACACAATAGAACAGGGGGTGAGGGGGAGGTGTAGACCAACACAGCACTAAATGATGCACACCACACTTACCGTTCGTGTTTGTTTTTCCAAGGAGAGAAGGTTTTCAATTACTTCTTGCAATCTCCCCTCCTAGTGCGATAGGAAAAGAAAGTTAAAAAAAAAAATCAGTAAAAAGGAAAAGCTTTGGGACTGCAAAATGTTTAGAAACAAGAAGATAAACGACAAGAGAGAAAAAGAAAGCTGGTTCTAAAACATACCTATTGCACTGAAATTCTTCCAAAGTATATACATTGGTCTGAAGGATGTGCTCTTACTGCCAATGAACATTATGTGGGAAAGAAACATGGCCACGATGCCCATACTTACACAGAGCTGCACCCATGGGATAAAACGTCTGTGCTAGTAGCAGTCTGAAGGCAGCAGAGCACACAGCCTTCTTATCTGAAAGCTACTGCCTTCAAAATCCTACAATACACCATACAGCCCGGAACGTCTCTGACCAGACCTGCTGATCAAGCAAAGCACCGCCAGTGCATAGGAACTAGATGCCATCCTGCTGAAACAGGACAGCAAACCCAGTCCCATTGCTGTGGGGTTTGAGAGCCTCTACACTGCAAAACAAGGTGCACAGAGAAACCTCAAAACAAGGCCCGTAGATAACGCTCAGCTGCACCGTACCCACACCGAGCGGCCGTGCACAGCCGTTACTCAGCACAGCCCGGCTCGCGGCCACGGCTCCGCTGCTTTTCGGGTCGCACACAGCTGAACCGCGCGGCTGCCGCGCGCCGCCCGCCATCCTGACTCGGGACAAGAGCACGGAGGCGCCTGACGCGCAGCGCTCCTGTAAGGAGCGGCCACCTCCGCCCTGTCCCGCACCCCGCAGCCGCCCGCTCGGCCCCTCTCGGCCCGCAGCCCGGCCTCCGCTCTCGCCTCGCTCAACCCGGGCCCAGCCCGCACGGTGCCATGACTCAGCCCATCCGCACCGCCCGCCTTTCCCCCTGCCGCACCTGCGCCAGCCTCTCGCACTCGGGCAGCCGCTGGTCCACCGTCGCGCTATAATCCACCTCCATTTTCACGATGCGGCCATCGGCCCGCTCCGCGCCGCCGTCCGCCATGGTCCCGGCTCCGCTCCGCGTACCCCCGCGAACACACACACACACCGGAAGAGCGCGGCGCGCAGGCGCAACGGGACAACCCGGCGGAAGGGCCCGCACTGCACCAAGCAGGCGCTGCCGAGGGCACCTCTGAGCGGGGCGAGGCGGGACGTGAGAGGGGCGCCTCTGTGAGGCGGTCCGTGCAGGGCCAGCGGGCGGTCGGTGGAGCGGGATTTCCTGCCACTCGGTGTGGCGGTTTGCTGCCCGCCAAGTGCCTCAGCGCCCCTCGGGCTGCTGGCTGAGATGTTCCCACGCTGTGGTGATGCTCACATCTCACGTGTCCGTAGTGTGAGAGAGATGTGTGTGTGAGTGAGGGGGGGAAGGGGAGTGAAGTCAGTACCACCGCGATTTTACGCCATTTCTACGCATTCTGAGGCAAACGCAGCCAGCGTGAATGTGGCGTAGCGCAGCCCCGGGCGTAGCACTGCTGTGTGGTGCGGGCGGAGCTGCGGGCAGCCCTCATGGCACAGCTTCCACTGCAACACCCACAGAGGATGTCCCCTAAAAGGCATCTGATGAACGTCCTTCTGAGAAAAAGTCCCACGTTCCAAAGGTTGTTGGCGGAATCGCCGCTTCTCGCTCCACACGCGTGCACAGACAGCGCAGGGAGGAGCTGTGGCAGAACGTGTGGGGCAGTGCAGCAGGCACGGGAGGTGCGTTTGGTTTCCATTTGACTTAGCGATGAAGTAGCTTCAAGGCCCCGTGCAGAGTTCAGTTTTTACAGCGTTTTTTCAGCAGGAGACCAGATGATTCTTTTTCCACAGTTCATTTAACTAATAAATCACTTATAATTGCAGTAAGTAGATCTGAATTTGGATCTCTGTCCTCTATAGGTGATACTACAGGTACTGCCTCGTTTGGGCTATTTTGCATGAAAGTTTCATTAGTGTGTGCTACCAACATTATGGATCGTGACTACGAGCTGGATGTTTACAAATGGCTGTTGTCAAATTTGAAGCAGAAGACGTAAACCACATTGTTCAAGCCTCGTTTGAAAGCCCAGGCTGTTAGCAGAGCTCCTGGATTTTGTATTTCTTTGTGTTCCACCGGGAAGTCAGGGTGTGTGAAATATGTGCCGTTAATGGAACGGAGCAAAAAAATTACATCGTTAGCTCCAGGAGATGGCACTGCGTCCTGCCTGCACTTCAGATGATATACATCGCCTTAAGATCTACGTTCAGAGCCAATGAAAACCTGAGGGGTTCTGCTCTTGTTATGAAACGCATTTCATAGTAGACCTCAATTCGTGTCCAACTGCCCCCAATATGGCATTTGATCACTCGTATCTTTGCAAATAAATTAGATGAAAGTGCAGGTGTGTCTTCTGCCACTGTGCAGAGCTTTATATTTCACGCTGCAGTCACAGGGCTTCCCTGCAAGCTGTGTTTTATGGCCATTCACTTGATAGAAGCAGCAATGTACACATGCCATGATTTATTCACAGTTACATAAGCGCTTGGCTTTCTTAGATGGCTTCAGAGTTAGCTGCCTGCGTAGAGTGAGGTGGAAATTAATAACAATTTATCTGAAACAATAAGGAAAAAACACTAGAAAAAAAAAGGTTTAGCTATCAGGAAGAAGAAAGAAAAGGCCTCCCCCAGCGGTCCTGGCTTTGTTGTTGAATTGGGAAGGAGACACTTTGTCACTGAACTTTGCATGCGGCATTTGAAAGTAAATAACTGAGACAAAAAAAAAAAAAAAAAAAAAAAGAAAACAGTTTTATTTGTGCAGCCAACTCGGCAGGCTGATAGCGACGGGCTGACCAGAAGGGAAATGGGTGAGGCCTTCACATCCTGTGCGGGTATCTCCCCTGCACACACTGCGCGCTGCTGTTGTAACGGAGCCGTGCGGGCAGCCCCGGCTGCGCCCTCGCAGAGCGCCGCCTCGCCTTGTCGTGCGGCCGGCAAAGCGCGTCCCAGCGGGGTGGGGGTGCGGCCGGCACAGCTCCTACAGCCCGCGGTGCCCCCGTCCCGGAGCCCCCTCCCCCAACCCGCGGCTCCCCGTGCCGGGACGCTTAAATCCGCCCCATTGGCGGCGGCCGCCGCCCGCCCTCCTTCCTGCCGCGCCGTGATGTCAGCCGCGCCCCCGCCGGGGCCGCCGCTCCGCGGCTCCATCCAGGCCGGCCGCAGCCCGCCCGCCCCCAGCCGCACCGCGGGGCCCCGCGGCCGCCGAGCGCTGCCCCGAGCCCAGCGGGAGCAGCGGCGGTCGGGGAGGAGGCGGGAGCCGCGCTCGGCAGCCGGGGGAGGAAGCGGCAGAAAAAGCCTTTGTCTCGGAAATCGGCGTCGCGGCTCTCCTGCCGGCGGGGCGACAGCCGCGTTCCGGCTCGCTCGGTCTTTTCGCCGCCCCGGGCATGTCTTGACACAGCAGCGAGAGGCCGCCGCTTTCGTGCGCTTCCGACGGATGTCTTTGAGCGTGCGACGGCGCTTCGGCTTCGAGACTTCTTTGTAGAGGTCCGTGCGTGTGCGAAATTCACATGATCGCGGGTTGAAGGAGGAAGAACGGGAAGAAAGGAGCGGTTGTGCTGCCGTTCTCCGCCCGCCCGGCTGCTCGCGGGGCTGCGCGGCGGACTCAGCGCCGAACGCGCACGGAGACGCGAGGGCACGAAGGCGATCCGCTGCCCCGCGCGCGGCTGCGGGCGCGAGCACTGCGCGGTATCGAGCGCTTCTCGGCTGGCCGCTCCGCACCGACGCACGGGAATATGCTGATGAAGGAGTACCGGATCTGCATGCCGCTCACCGTGGAGGAGGTAAGCTGCGCTCGGCTGCTCCCGGGCTCTTTTCTGCCGAGGAAGTTGGGGTCGGCTTCGCTGCGGGCGTTTGTCCTTCGTGTAACAAACTTGGGCTCGTGGCTGCCCGGAGAAGCACGTCTGCCGTGCAGGATAGAGGCGTCCTGCGGGAGCGGAGGTGACCGGAGAGTGTGAGAAGGCAGACGGTCAGCTCGGGGCTTCTGCAACCGGACGAGTGGGAGAGGAATTCGGTGCGCGCTTCGAGGGCTGTGCGGTCGGATCCCGAACCCGGGGGAGGTTTACCCGAAGCCCGCATTATAAACATATTCTCACCTTTGCTCAAAATAACCTTGTAGATAGAACTAGCACAGGTGGGGTACGCAGGCAGTAATTTATTGGCAAAACTTTGTTTTGTTTTGTTTTGTTTTGTTTTGTTTTTTTTTTTGTCATGTAACGAAACGGTTGGAAGTCACAGACTGCTTTTTCTCCGTGTTCTGAATTCACGTTCGGAACGCTACGCTTTATTTATCTGCTGACGCCCCGCACTCTACGTGCTTACAGCTCTAGGTGCGATAGCAGTACAGGTACAGCACGCGCACTGTACGTTCTTGCGCACACGCGCAGCGCACGCCCGGAGGCGCAGCAGTGCCGGTGTCCGCAGCCGAGCGCGGCGGGGCAGCGGCGGGGGCAGCCGTCGGCGCGCCCGGAGCCGTTTGGCCGCCAGGGGGCGCTCTGCCCGCAGGTGCCGCGGGCTGTGGCCTGCGCTGCCGTGCGGTTCGTGTTGTTGCGCCTTGAAGCCGCCGCGTATTGCCTTCGGGCTGCTCGTGCCTCGTGCTGGGAGCGGGACTCCGAGCCGCCGCGTGCCTGGGGGTACGTCGGTAGGCATCGCTTTTGTTTCTGGTGATTTTTCGACGGAGTTATAAAACGTGTTGTGCTGTTGTATGGTGGCTTTTCAATACACAATTTTATTTGGTTATTGTATTATGATAAAGTAGACCACATTTTATCTGAGCCAATTCAGACTACTGCGCTTGTGAACATCATCTCATAATGTCATCAGAAGGAAGCAGATCTAATTCATGTTAAGCGGATCTAAGTTTTATTAAACAAGCTTTCTGGGTAGAGAAAAGTTCAAAACGTTCCCTGTGCAGGAATGGCTGATGTGTGGTGGGACAGGAGGTGCTGGAAGCCTCCTGCTCTAAAGAATGTTCTCAGTTAGCAAAGGTACAGCTTCTAGTTTGTTCGACCTGGAATCTTCCAGGTCCTTAATCCAGGAACTGCAGGTGAGGTCCATTCACAGTGGACCTAGGGTGTGTCTGATACATGGCAAGAACTTCATTATTAATTATACAAACAATCCATGACAAAACTTTGAAACTTTCATAACTTTTTTTTTGTATTGTTTGCTTACAAAAAACGTCTTGCACTGTATTTCTCATAGCGCTCATCTTTGTGATGCCTCCTACAGTCTCTGAAGGTGGCATTGTATTTTGCCTTCAGTTCTACAGGAAGCACCAACGGTGTGTTTCTTCGGGTCTGTGTAGGAGGTGCATTAGGCAGCCGTGAGGAGAGCCTAAAGGCGCAATTACACAGCACTAATAGTGCTGTGGCACTATGCTGTGGTTCCTGTTCAATTCTGAGGCTCATCCATTAAAGGGAACTTTTATTGACAGGTTTTTAAGGGCTGTTACGTATACACTGTTGTAAGCTCCCAGCTTAGCCTTGAAATAATGTTGTGAAAGGAAATATCATGTGAACTTCCAAGCAAAATGACAACTACTGGAAGAACTATGCAGGTTAGGTCAGAACATGGCTGTTGGTTGAATAAGCCAACAACATTGCCAATTGGTCACTTTGTACTTCATTTGTGTTGCTACTGGATTGCATGTATGCAAATTCACTCCTTTTGTTAAAACTGAGACCTTACAAATTACAAACAGCCATTTCTTTTCAGCAATACATAAAGCAAGTTAAATCTGTTGCAGTAATTGCTTGGGATGTGTTGCCAAACTTCAGGCCAGCTGCAATTAATGAATAAGCTTGCTTCTTGGTTATTTCTCTTCTTGCATTTTTGTTTATTAGTTCATTCTTACAAATAGTTACATAATATAAGAGAGTATCATAAGAGGGTGCATTGTGTTGGCTTTATGAAGCATCATCTGTTGAAAACATGTTCTGCAGCAAATGAAAGGAGCACCGAGTCCTCCAGAGTAGCAAAGATGCTTAAAAGTTGTCCAACTCTTTCTCTGCAAATCAGAATTGTGTAATTCCTCATAGGAAGGATCATATGGTTTTGTGCCATAGAGGTGCCTTTATATGAAATCTGCCAGGTGAGCACGTTTGTGAGCTTCCACTTTGGAAGAGGTGAAGCGTGGTGAAGTTGGTGAAGTTGATTTATGTGGAAAGTGATATTTTTTAGGGGGAGTAGGTGGAAAGACATTTCTGCTGGATCATGTTGAAAGTGGAGTTGTTAGTGCTGTAAAATGCTAATAAAGATGTGATGCTGGGTCACATACGTTTTAAAGCTGCATGTAAATTACAGTAATCATCTTTTTCTTTACTTGAAAGTGGGATGGGTTTGTTCTGATCTATGTATGTGTAGGTAGTATCTAAACAAATGAAAACCAAACAAACAAAAACAGAATTTCTTTCCTTTGTTCTTTATCTCAAGCAAGATTATCTCTGCTGAAGTTGGTGGAACTGTGCCCATTCGATGCTGTAAACACAAGCTCAGTGAGTTCTGTGGGCAGTGCTGCCTGAGTGAGCTGCGCAGGAGCAGCTGTGCTGCCGGAGTGCAAACAAGCAGAGACCTGCAAAGTGTTCTTCAATGGAGATTGTGATTTACACCAAAGATCCTTTTAGCACTTACTTAGAAATGATGGCCTGAGGGGTGCTGTGATTCCTTTTTTTACCAGAAGCACCCAGCTTTTAGCTCACTTCAGAATTCTGAGCATTATAAATTCTCCCATTGTGGATTGTTTACATAAAATTATTTCAGCAATGTGCTTGTAAGCAGTATTTGTGTTCTCTGAATGTTGTGTGCACTTCTCCTTTGAAAGATTTCATGGTCGGCTGTTTTGTGTACAAAGAACTTGTTAAAGCATGTTTTATGCCTGAGCTCAATGAAAGCATTTGAAGTGTTTTATGCTGAGAGCTGCAGGTGGACAAACCCATCTGTCTGTGTACCGGAGAAACCCTCAGTGGGGTGTGAAGTGTATGACACATTGCTCTAAGCTACTGATACTCACTCTGCAGTTAATACAGACACATGAGGTCGTCTGAGCATTTTCTTTCCAGCTACAACCAAAGAACGTATTTTCACCAAAACGTAGATGTGTGCAACATCTGAAAAAGTGATGCAACATCTGAAAAAGTGATGTGTTGTTTGTAAGCAAGAGCATTAGGGGCAAGCAGGAGGTGAAATTCAGCTGTTGAGTTCACTTTTAATGACCTGTAAATCAAACAAATCGGGCCGTGTCAGGAACATGGCCTCTGCAGAAATACTTACTGTGGCAGTTTTGAGCTGATGCTGTCCAGCAGAAATGAAGGCTTGTTGTGTGATTTCACTTGAGTCTGAACTGGAGGCAGCTATAAGATAGCTATACTCTTACACTGATCCTTTTAGAAGTTAGTTACAGTGCTATGAGAAGTGCCACTTCTTTCTGTACTTGGTCATTCTTTTTGGAAGTGCCTTACAGGAACATGAGAATTTTTACCTTCTTTCTGCAGTTAATGGTGTGGAGGCTCTGCTGCGTTTGTCAGAGGGACAGACTCAATGACTGATCTCAAAAAGGTCTTTACTCCATTATGGACCCTTCAAAGAAATCCCTGCGTACAACTCCCCACAAACAGCTGATCTGGTCTTTTGTGCACGCTCCTGTCTTCTGCGTCACTGGACCTTGGCTGCTCTGTGCCCTTACATTGACCCAAAGCTCAGGGGCTGCGAGGAATCTTTGCAACAACACTGCAGATAAAATAAGTGAGTGAAAGCATCAGCACTTCTAGTACTAAGTAAGGCTTTTTCACTCTCTTTTGACACAGGACAGTCATAAGAATGAAGGAGTTGGCAGTGAGAACTGTATTTTGGTGTGGGAAGGAAGTGAATGCCTTGCCTTAGCCTGACCTTCCCATTGCAGCTGTGGCAACCTACACAGCAGTGAGGGCAGCTGACAGACCTACACTGCAAATCAGGAGACCGAAAATAACTGATTTTCTTCTCCACTCTCGTTTGCACATTGCAATACATTTCTTTGAGGGAAACAAGAAAACCTTTGTTCTTAGTTTTGGTGTAAATCATTAAAGAATCTATCAGTGCAGAGGATTAGGTATTACCTGAGGAACTCCAAACTCTGTCATGCATCTCTCTTCATCTCTGCTGCTCTCTTGTCTCTTCTTGTCAACACTTCTCCAAGGGGCATATACATACAGCAAATAATACTGCACATTTGATGTGGTGGCAAAATATAGGGGCACTTTTTGCATTTCTCTTAAAAGACAATGCAGCTTGATGGTGCTCTAGGCCAGTTTCTAGCTAAAGCACTATATGGATGTGTGGATGTATTCTGATGCTGTCAAGAACTCCCATGAAGTGTTTATCTTTGAACCATAAAGTAGATTTGGAAACTACGGAACAGAGAGAAGGGCACAAAATGTCAATAATGCCTTTTACAATGCAGTGCTTTGTTGGCATTTTTATTATTTATTTTCTGGGATGAACTTCAAGCTACTGAGAGCATGAAGTTCTTGTAAAAGTGGATGTGAATTCTGAAGGATCAGCACTTTGGAAATTGAGGCCCCTATCATTTATGTGCCTAATAATGAACACACTGACACCTTGATGTTATGTACTCTGGTATGCCAAGTGCATTTTCCTGGAGTGCAGTCTGTTCTTCTTTCTTGTGTGTCTAATTATAAGTTTAGAAATCAGATTTATACGTGTTTTCACCTGTTTTTTGACCGACTGCTTCTAGTGGAAATGCTGAGTCGGGGTCTGAGGCAGTGATGGAGCACCTGGTGGGAAGGCAGGGCCAACCCAGAGGAGCTCAGGTGCATGCATTGAACCTATGTGACCAGAAAGGTTAGGATCCACCCCTTCCCAGTTAGCAGTGGAGGCGAGGGCATCTCTTTCTGGAAGTCTGTGTATGCCTGAGGCCTTTTAAAGGTAAGCAGCTCTTTTCCTTCATTTCTGTATCTATGGCTGCTGCATTTGGGTTTGTTCTTGTTTGTTATAGCCAAAGACTTTGCCTCCCTATTGCTGTTATCGTCCTGTTGTAGCATTGCACTGCTTGTGTTAAATGTGCCAGGTGATTTATATCCTTTAAGGTATATAAAGCCCTTCAGGTTACAGGAAGAGAGGAAATTCTGTAATAACTAAGAAAGGTTAAAAATTGTCTTCCTCCGTGAGCATTCAGTTTGATTTTTGTGGTTTAAGTTTGTTAGCGATTGTGTTCTGAGCAAAAGGCTGCCTAGTCAAGTAGTGAAAAACCCATAGCATATAAGGATGATTCATTCACAGTGTTCTTCTTTGAGACTTACAGACAAGTACATTCCCTGGACTGTGCTCACAGAACTGAGTTCGTGTGCGTGCTGCAATGCAGGCAGGCTTTCCATCCTCACTGTGTAACGCGTGAGCAGCCATTAAATGCTGTATGGTTGGAGTTAGGTGCACATGTGAACCGTGCAGATGTACTCAGTAACTGTGGGTGTGGTAAACATTCTTGGTGACACAGAAAACTTCTTTATCGTCTACAATTATTATTTTAAAAATATTTTCCCACGTATTTCATCCTTGTCTTCTTTGGCTCATACGATGTCAGTGACGACCAGCAGTGTCTTTTGTAACACTCAATGCCTCGATCCCAAAGTGAAGCAAATTGGCATTTGCACTGCTTGGACATGAAGTCCTAAGAACATTGCATAGGGACACTGTGTGTTTATTTACCTGAAACTGCCAATATCTGCATATGTCTGGGAGGCACAGAAAGGTGCCGCAGGATTGCTGACCAGATTCCAATAGCAGTGAGGAAAAGGTGATTTTGATTTCAAGTTGAATCTGATGGATAAGCTGGAGGTAATTTGATCTTTGTCTTGTTTATCTCCTTCTCAGTTCATCTTTATTCCCAATTTTGGTTATAGGTGAGCAGCCAATTTTGAGTCCTTGGATATGTATTAAAATACTATTTTTGTTTTTGTAATGTGGAGTGCTGAAATGGAGGAGTGACATCTTAATGGCTTTTCTTGGAAGAATTTCTCTATCTTCCTTTTTTTTATTATTCCTGTTTGCGGTCAGAAAATGCCAAAGCAGTTTTGCATTCTATTAGTGTTGCATTTTCGTGGCTCTGATGCTGGTTTTACTGTGCGTGCGCTGCTGAACGTTTGCGTATGTTTGTGTGCGTGTTTAATTTAAAGCAGAAGCGGTCGTGTCCTGAGTTCACATGCGGAAATATTTGCAGATTGGGTTTGTTTAAAAAAAAATAAAAAATAAAAAAAAAACTTAAGCTCTGCAGAGAATTCGTGGTTGCTGTTTAGGAGCTCCTCAGCAGCACATCTGTTCTAATATTAGTTGTGCCTAAGTGATTTAGGAATAGTTGGGCTCTGTGGGAATTGTTTTTCTGTGAGCATGCTGTGTGCTTTATTTTCCGTTTCATCAGATTAAATGTCATATTAGGTTGACTCTGCTGCCCAATTAATGGCTGTTTAACTTTTTTTCTTCAGTAAAAATATTATTACAATTCATAACAAAATAATTATGTGATAATGGCCCTCCAGTATAACACACTGCTGCTGAATTGCTTGATTAACAATTGTTTGCTGATGACAGGCAGAAACACGATTAATTGTTAGGTGCATTTTCAGTTTCTTCTCTCAGTTTATCTAAAAGTTATTTAGAATACAAGGATAACCTTTAGTGCTGGTATTGCTAGGCTTCTTGATAGGCTACCAGTATATGCTGTGAGCCAAAAACCTCATAGTTATCAGAAAGGAAAAGGCAGTAATAATTTTGTTGTTAAGCCGAGCAGCTATTTTTCTTGTTATTACGTAGCAGGGTTTTGGAAGTAGTCTCACTTCGCAAGGCCTGTTGTGTGTATGCTGGTCCTAGGAGGTATCATCTGACCACCTGAAAGATACTTGGCAAATTAGTGCAGCCATTTATCTGATTTTGTCAGGTTGCTTTTAAAAGTGCAAGTATGATGACATTTAAATTATAATTTATTCAGTAAAGTAATTGTACTGTGACTTGACATAAGCCAACTGAAGGGCATGAAATGTGTGCATAATCAGTTTCAAGTAACCAGGCTGCTTCTTTTATCATATAGACCTGATCTAAAACTTCTTTAGTTCATAGTTCAGGGGATGAGCTTTTGTTTTGCTTCTCTGTGTGAAAGGAAAATCATTCAGTGGAATTCAGAGCTCATGATACCACTGAGAGATCCCTCGCTGATGTCAGAGAGGCCGATATCTCACCAAGTATGTATGACAAAACACACAGCACGTTTTTAGAATAGAAATGTTGGGAATTCAAATTCCATTTCAGTTGCATGGTGTAAATCTGAATTCCGCTGGCTGCAATGGGCTTATTCTGGGTTTCTATCAGAGTGATTGAAAGCAGACTTGAAGTAACAGCTGTAAATCAAAAGAAAACTTGTAAATTTCTCAGATCTGTGAATTTCAACAAGGAGGAACTCAAACAGACATCTCTAATTCATTAGGATTCTTGCCTACCTAAGGGGCATTTCATACAGGCAGATTGAGGCCCTGGATTTGTGTAAATCCAGTGATAATATCTCTGGGCTTAGCTGATGGAGTATACAGTTATTGATGTCCCCACGCTGCAAAACTGAGCAGTAATCTCCCAGTTCTCATCCTAACTTTGCACAAACTCCGATTCTTTTCTTTCTCCCATTTCCGTGTCCTCGGTCACACTCCAAATGTGGAAGCCCAGCCAAGGCCATGCGGCGGCCGGCCAGCTGGCAGCGAGTGCTGCTCCCCACTACTGCCTGCTGCAGAGCACAAGGAGCCGTACAGCACAACGAAACAATTGGTAGTTCAGCTCCCCCCTGAGTCCGAAGCCCAGGCTTGAATCTCATTGCTGTGTCAGTTTCCATGGATCTTTGCACCCAGGCAGAAGCTGAAGAGAGTATGGAGTTCAGGAATCTCTCACATACATCAGAGGGTTGCTCAGTTTATGTGCGTTTGTAAGCTATTTGCTTCTCACGTAAGCCCCTGGGTTTTTTTCATGGATGATTCAATATAAAAACATGTTTTCTTATTAAGGAGGCTCTTATACATTTGGGATATAAAGTTTTTTCCATTAACTTCAGTGGAACTGGAATAAAGGCCGTTGTTGGTTTTTTGTTCCCTCCCCCCCGCAGTTTTGCTATAGCTTATTTTCTCTATTCTCTGCTATCTTTTTCTTTTTTCTTTTGGCTAAACGTGAACTCAGCCAAGTGATGCTGAACTTCTTAATCAATCCTGAGTGGGCTTGAGATGAGGCAAACATTTTAGTGGAAATGTTATGTCATAGGAACAAATGCCCATGGATTAGTTAGTTTATTTCTAGGGCTGCACGGGCTATACATTGCTATTTATAAGCTATTTATAATTTAGGTTTCTCAAGCAGCCACGACTGTGTTTATGTTGCCATGGTGTTACTTGCCATTCTTGAGGGCGGATAGTAAATGCTGTAATTGAAAATAGATACTCCCACAGAAATAAGTGTAACAGGTGGCTATGTGTTTATTTAATCGTGCATCAAGCATAATACAGTTTAAATGTGGATACCTCTAATCCTGCCTCTTCACCAAGATGTTTTCAGGCATGTCAGTTTGTTTTTGGGGCTCAGAACTGGAGTAAACAACATCAATGGTTTGCACTGCGGCAATCAGAGCAATGCCGGTGGCAATCGGTGGTTGCCCTCTGCTTCAGACTCCAGAAAACAAATGTCCCTATGGGCATGGAAAGCAAATACAGCCACCCTCCACATCAGAGCATCTTAACCTTCTTCTGGGGACTGCAGTCTGAATAAAGGTTGAGTTCCTTAAGAACGTTTGAGGAAAAGTGGCTGCTGGTTCCATCTGATTTCCTCATATCAGCCTTCTGACCTTATCCCATTCCTTATTTTCCTTCAGTTGTCAACCATAACAAATCATAGTTCTGTTTTGAGGTCCACCCTGTCTTAATATAACATGGCTTAGTTTGATGTAAGCTTACACCCACCTTCCTGGCGCTGGTAACGCACATCCTGCAAAGGCAAAGCGATTCTCCCTCTCACAAGCAAAAGCTGTAAGAATGGCTTCTCCATCAAATCAGCAAAGTAATAGGAGTCTTTTACCTAAGGAGCTGAAGGATACAATTATATGAGGTGCTTTGCATAGAATAAAAAATGAATGGTTTAGCTCACAATAAACTTCGGTATCCTAAAACTACAAATGTGAGAGCTGAGGCACAAGAGGGCCTTGATGCTTTTTTTTTTTTTTTTTTTTTTTTCTTTTCCTGCATTTCCTTGGATTCTCAGTCATTGTTTGTAAAGATGTGTTCTAAAGCAGTCAAAACCTCGGCACCTTGATGTTAGTTGCATCAAACTAGAACCTGATCAGAGCAAGTCTGCTTGGGGAGATTCCCATTCAGTTTTGCATCTGCACAGGGTTAAGTCCCCCAATAAATCCTTTTTTCTCGCCCATTTCAGACCCCAAAATACGTATCCCGTGTGCAGATTGGTCTGCAGGTGAAAGATGTTTCCTGAAATTTTAAGCTGTGCATTTCTATGGAGCAGTTTTTTTTATCACTGGGGGTATTTCACAACTTCTCAGAACAGACTCCTCTTTTGATATTTTTCTTTCTGTGCATGGGATTCCCTCCCAGCCTCCTCTTGTCATTGTTTGTCCTCACCCATGCTTCTGTTGCTTTGTAGTTTTACCTCAATGACTCAACTTGGTCAAATCCTGGCTTTCTTAAAGACCACATCCCAGGCTGTATTTTGACGTGGTGTATCTGTTTGCTAATGCACTTGTGATGTGTGGAAGTTCAATATATATGCACAGACCATAGTTCAGCCCTTATTTTATAATACTTATATAATAATGTACTTCAAAATTTCATTTGGGAGAAGATAATTAGCTAACTTTTGCTGTCACATTTTAAAATACTTTCCTGATAAGAGCCTTTGAGGCTATTCTAATGATTTCTACTACGTTTGGTTGGCTTTGATGCTCGAGTTCTTCTTGTCCATCGCCGATTGCTTCTCCTCAGTCACAGCCATGGAAGGTAGAAGTTGAGGGGGTCAGAAGCCTTGTGCTTTGTTTGCGCTTTCATGACCAAACTTAAAGCATTTCTCATTCCATGTAGCTCTATTTTGTGGCTACAAATATTATGATACTTCTATCAAATTAAGCATAGAATTGTTAATTTCAGTACTGCCCGAAAATGTAAGTAATTGGTGTGAATGTGTACCTGCCTATTTTCAGCTGGGTATTTTGGAGCTGAGGTAATAAATCAACTGTGATCTGCGTGTTCTTAGATAGCATCACAAGAATGAAATGTTTGAGCTGTATGACTTAATGTAAATCAGATAATCGATCTTTCATGATGATTTAAAACCGTATCATTCTATTTTGTTTATCAACTGTTTGTCTCTATGAGGACGGCAGCTGTTGGAAAACTTGGGAGCTGTCAGTGAGAGCCTTACCCTGCCGTGTGTGATGAGGTCCTGTGGGAGGAGATCAGAAAGCAAATCTCATCAGGACTTCAGGCACTGAGAGCAGTTTGGAGTAAAAGGATAGAAACACAAGGGCAGCACCTTGAATTCTGCTGAAAATGTATGAAAGCTGAAGTGACTGTAGGTTTTTTCTGTCAGAAGTAATCCAGAGTATGAAAAATAATTCAAAACAGCAGCATTGTTTCACTCTATTTGCTGCAGATGTTGTGTGCTTTAGGGTGTTACTCCAGAACACTTCAGCCAAGATCAGATGGTTATTATGGAAAGCATTTAAAAAAAAATACATTTTAATGAAACCACATGCAAGATATCTAATAGGTGTGACTGTGAGAGCTGTGAAGTGCAGAGCAGGTTCCTGTGAGCACTGCCCTGCTGTCTCCTGTTGAGGTTTCTGTGGCCTTTTTTTAGAAGCAGCGGTCGGACTTCTGTCCTTACTCTGTTAAATTTTGTATCCACTAAAGGCTGGCTGAGTCCTGTGGGTTTTGATAGGGCTATAGGGTAATGCTGGTAACGTGCATGGGTGCTGTTCCTCCCTGTAAGTCTTCTGGGTTGTTTCTCTAATTTCTGTGTTAAGTCTTGTGTTCCAAGTCATACATTCAGATGTTTTCTTAAGCAGGAACAGCACAATACTGGCTAACCAGTAGCAAATGGGTTTGACTGATTCCTTTCTCTGTAGAAGACCGTGGTGAAGTCTGTTTTCATCCCCAAGTTCTTCCATCACTCATGCAGTGGAGGTGACCCAGTGGTGGATTTGTAGTGGCAGGCCTTAAGTTGGTTGTTCTGGGTGTCCATTGCCACTGGGGTCATAGAGACACTGTCACTCTGCTTTTCATCTAATGGCAGTTTCTCTCTAAGCGTTGAAAGGCTGCAAGTGATCACAGTAATTCCATATCCTCTCTGCTCTGTTCTCTCCTATTTTCCACTTTGTACTCTCTATAATATGCCTCCCACTCCATCTTTTAAATCCTTGTTGTAGGAGGTTAATTACGAAAATGTGGCTTTCCATGCTTGTTGGGTTCAAGTTATTGCTTGTTCTTTTTATATATTGTTCATTGGGGATTTTAATAAGTTGTGGATGAGCATGCTGCCATTGCTAATGAGCACACTGAGTACTTTGAAACCCAGCACAAATCCCTCTGGGTCTTCACCGGTGTCATCTCTCCAGTGATTGGAAATTATTTGTCTGTTGATTTTATTTTTGCATTGTATCATTTAAGCAACAATTTATCGAGATAAGGGACTTTCTTGTCTCATGGCGATCAGTTTCCTCTAGAAAATTTAGGGAGTGGCCTTGGGAAATAGGCTTCCGAAATCAAATTAGTGCTCTCATCAGCTATCAGCACTTCACTGCAGAGTGAGCTTAGCCCACAGTGTTTATGCACCCATACTGTGCTATTTACTAAATAATTTTCTTTTTTGCTTCTGCGGTCCAAATCACCCCCATACTGTCTGTTTTCTGTTCGGTACATTGAATCATTGAATTAATGGTAGTGAATGAAAAGCAAATTACGTAATACAGCTCCTGTCCTACATGTGAAAGTATAGGATCTGAATTTAATGCCTACACGATGTTTTGAGTTAATTGTTGGTGCAGAGAGACAGTTCCAATTAGAGTACCCAGCAGCTATGTTTCTTCAGCGTTTAAGCAGTAATCTTTAGAGAGGGCCTGATGGCTTCTCAATGCTCATTCACTGAAATCATAAACTATTTGGTGACTGTTGCTTAAAGAGAATCAGATATTAATAATGATAACAATTAGAATCACAGAGTTTTTATTAATATTTTTGTGAGCAACATTTATTAGTGATGTGCAACAGTATTTCCATATTATAACAACTTGTTTTGCCAAGTACTGGTTGGCAGCATGTCACGTTCCTTAGTTTCCATTTGGAGTTGGGTACTCTTCCATCCGTTTAATCTCTGAAATGAATTGACAACATTTGCTCTATTTTCAATACTAGCTTGTAGGATGCCTGTCATTTACACTGAATCAGTTACAAGGCATAATTCTTTTGTTTATCTAGGCTGTCATTGCCAGTAGCAAGCATTGCTCTCGCGTTTCATCACCACAGTCCCAGTTCGTGCCCAGTGCACACAGAATTGACAGTCTTGAAAACGGAGAGAAATTTCCATGTCCATGTTTAACTTTGATTTGTTCCTATTCTGTTGCTGTGACCTCCTCCTACTGACTGTAAATCAGAAAGTGAAAAGCACACCATGTACACTATCTACAGCCAAGCAGCTGATATGGTGTAATTAATTGACAGCATTCCTATAGTGTGCTGATAAGCAAGAGTAGTGCCCTTCTCAGGCCTGCTTCTATTCACAGTGAAGTCAGTGGGAGTTTTTCTTCAATTAAGAATGCAAAAATATGTTCCTAAGAGAAAACTGTTCGAGTTAAGATCTGTGTCTGAAATGAAGGACAGATTCTGTACTGAACTACACTCCAAACAGCTCCATTGCCTTGAAGTCCAGAGGAAGACAGTTCAGTAGTTATCTGGAAGTGAGAAATGAGGAAGCTTGTGAATTTTGGATTAAAAATTTAACTTTAACAATGGTGGTCCTTCAGTTTGTAATACAGCACTGCAAAACTTTCTGGCCTGTTTCCATCTGTCACACTTCCATAAGTTTCATCTGGTTTCATGATTCCAGCAAATGCTCTTTGTCTCGCTCTCCCACAAAGTACTACAAGTCATTTTTGCATGCGATTATCACACTTGTGCTCTTCAAATCTGTTCTGTTAAAGGAACAAATTATGCTGGAAAATTCAAGCTGCTTCTTAGAGGCATTTACTATGATCGTGGAATAGGTGATCTGAGAAAATGATGTGGACAGAAAGGCCCAGGATGAAGCCATGTTTCCTCTGGTCTGTAGATTCTTGTGAGAGATCAGCCTAGCCTGGTGAGCACTGATAAATTTTTCCTTTCTGTCACTGGCTGCTTTACTGCTCTGTTTTCTTTAGCGAGTTAATGGAAAATAATTCTTCATGTGGATCTGCATTCTGGAGCACAGGCAATTTTGTTGCCTTCTATTGATTTAAAAAAAAAAAAAAAAAAAAAAAAAAAAAAAAAAAAGTAAATCCTAAAACCTGTCCTCTTCAAAAGAGAAATGTCTCTCATGAGAGAACTGAAGCATCCCATGGCAACAAACACAGACATTCTGGCAGTGTCAGTTATGCTCTGCATTCAAATAAGTGTGACATCAATGGATGTTGGGCTCCTGCTCTCTGTAAATGCTGTAGTCTTGAACCGATGGCCCCTGGAAGCCTTCACTGTCAGTAACGGGAAAATATGCAAATATAATAATCTTCTGAATCATCTTTTGTGAGGAGTTTCTGCAGTCTGAGGCAGAATTGCAAGCCATCAAAACATGCGGATCACGTCTGCGCGAGTGACAGAGTGAGGGTGTCCCTGTGTTTAAATAGGGCGATACTCAAAATAGTACCATTCCAGCTTTCCATGGGAAAGTACTTTCTGTTCAGGGAGATGTTTTCTTTCTCTACCTAGTCATCAAAAACACCGTCAGTCCCATTTCCAGTGAGGCAGGCTTCTGTGGAACGTGACGTTTGTTCTCTCCTGTACCTGATAAGAGCTGTAGGCCTAGATTTGTGCTGAATGTGATGCATGCTTTTTTTATTGCTGTTATTTTGGTTTATTGAAACTTTTTATGCTTGAAAAAGGACTTGTTTCAGGAAAGCACTGCTCCAAAAAGTACTCCTTCTGGTAAATTCACCCTTTCTGTTATTTTTGAGGAAAATAGGAGTGGGTCTCTTGGAATCATGAAATAGCTTACATGGCTGGAAGTAATGCTGCTAGTATTTCTGCCTCTGTAGGAAAACAGGATTTTATTACAGAATACACGCTCAGGTGAAACTTGTGGATTTCTACATTATTGAAACATTCAGAATATTACTGTGCATGTTGGAATCGTGTCACCAATTTAATGATTTTTCTTGGGATTAAGAAAACTAAAATCCATATAGGCTATGAACATATCATTCAATCATACTAATATCCATGACTATCAAGGAAGGTCCAGGGAACAGAGTCTCCTTGGTATGCTAGGTGTAATTGCATCACAGACGTATCAGTGCAGGTTTGGATATAAAAAGAAGCTTTAAAACGCTACAGAACACAGGAATGAATGTGTCACTTGTATATCATTTCCTATGACTTCAGTTTATCCTGTAAAATAAAGTGTTCATTATTCTTAGAACTTTTAGCAGTTTCTATTGCCTTCAACATCAGGGTGATCCTCTGATTCAGTTTGAAGTACTGAGGGGATGCAGTCATTGTGAGCTTTGGTACCAGTGTGTGTCCTTCTGAACATCAAATTAATAGTCTGAGCTGCAGAGGTTTAAAGGAATGTTAAGTGCTGCTTTAATGAGGACAGACACGAACTTTTCTGATACCTTGCCCTGAATTTAGGTGGTACGCCTATCTGATTGCCTGCTATAGTGGTACCCGGAGTGCTGCTGTAATTATGGGCCTGTCAGCATTTCCATTACAAACCCCTATTTTACAGCTGAAAATACCACTCCAGGATGAAGTTTGGTACAAAGACTTTCAGCCTTGACAGAAGAAGCTTTCAAAATTAATTTTGCTGTTCCTCCAATTAAAAAAAATCTTGCAGTTGCTTACCCAGCCCTGTGTTAGTGAATTGCTGTCTGGGGGAAAAATAAAACAGTCAAAATACTGATGCTTATTTCTTGGATTGTGAACGCTACATATTCAGAGTGTAAGAACTGTAGGCCAAAAGCTTTTATTTAATCAAAAAGAAAAGGTAGCACTAGCAGGCGAGGTACATCAGCCAGCTGCTGCTCTGAGCTGCCTGCATTTGCAGCCTGGCTGCAGAGCTGGCCTGTGGCCTTCTTTTCAGACAGCAGAACTGCAGTGAGGTTACAGTTTGGGTTTTTATCAACATATCCTAGTTTAAGAATCAGGGGTAAGGACAAGCACTCAGAATTCAGATGTGCCCCACTGAATGTTGCCTGTAGAACTTCAGTTTGCTCGCTTTCTGAAGATGTTCTTCATAAAAGCAGTTCCTGGAAAGGCTGGGTGGTGCTCAAGTGAACATCACTTTTTCATTATATGATTATTTTGGGTTTTGTCAGTAATTTATTATCTGCATCTGAAGTTGGAACCGTGGTCTGTCATGGCTTTTGAGTCGTTATTGAAGTCTCTGAATGTTTTACAAAACATTAATCAATTTATTTTCATTATACATGTTGCAGTGAGGAAAAATATATTTTAGAGATGAAGGTCATTTTTGAGACATTAAAGTAAAAAATTATTTATTTTTTAAATTTTATTTTTAACATTTGGAACCTGATTTTTCAAAGAGGATTTACGTGGCCTGTTCCAAACACAGTTTTCATTGAATCTAGTTATGATAGCTTTATATTTCTTTGAATCAGACCTCTTGTGCCAGAGGTGGTCTGAGGATGATGAGGAACAAGCATCTGAAAAGTGCTTGTGAAGAGCTTAGGCTTGTGTTACGTGGAGTTCTTGATCTCTGCCCTTCCCCATCCTCATTCATCACAACTGGTGATGCCCAGAGGATGTGCACTCATGTGGATTCTTCGGTTCTTATGACCTTGAGCTGGCACAGTTTTCCTTTCCCAGTGTGTTTTTCAGCTCTTCAGCAAATGGAGCAGATGCCCAATGTAAATTCATATGCAGCAATACGTGACTGCCTTGAGAAGAGAGAATTAAATAAGAGATTATTTAACAGTGTGATAGTGTTTGAACACTAACACACGTGTGTACAATATGTCATCCATCATTTCTTCCCTCACACCTGGGCACCTGGCTTTACAATCTTAGAAAGATTTCCTTAAGTATAGACTTTGGTGGTAAATATTTTGGGTGGCTTTAACCCTTCTGAGAATGCACATCTGTGTTGCCCTCTGAGCCCTTGCCCGTGTCATTGGTTGGAAGGCTGAGATGCAGGCACTGCGCAGGCTTCTGTACTTGAGATTTCAATGGAGAGGGTAATAGGTAAAAGAATCACTTAAAATGTACGTGGTGAAATGTGATAGAAGAAAAGAAGCAGCAGAAAGAAACATGCAAGGGAAACACGACCTGTGTGTAGTAGGATCTATGAGAGGCTTGTGAGTGTGTGGTGAGAACATAATATTTTGTAATTCACCTGGAAAGCTCTGAAGAGCTTCTGTTGAAAATATGGAGCTGTATTTGCAAAGGCTTAAGCTTAATCCATTCGTACTTAGCCCTTCTTTCATGTGAGCAGCATAAGATGGATCTGCAGGGACGAGGTGTCTGCCAAATGTCAGGTGGGGAGGGGAGCAGGAGCTGACACGTTTATTTCTGATTCACTGCTTTTGTTTGTTTGTAGCTTGGTTTGATTTTGTTGTTGGGGTTTTTTTTGTTTGTTTGATTGATTTTGGTGATTTTTGTGGTTTTTTGGTCTCGTTCTTGCAAGCAATTGAAACATTCCTGAGCCATTTTGGTTTTCTGAGCATGAAGTAGGCACAATAGAACATAATGCAACTAAAATTTAGCAGTTGTTACCAACAGGAGAACAATCTCTTCTAACGGAAGCTGGCAGCAAGCTTAATGATAGGTGATGTGCTTTCTCTGCTCATGCTTCACCCAGGTATCTGTTCAGTGTAAGTGGTTTGCTTTCATATTTCCATTAGTGATGGCATCAATTTGAAGTACAGTTCTCCTAACTGAAAAATACTGCTATTTACCCATACTACCAATGTCAATGTTAAAATAAGTAACTGGTGGTAACATGAACTTGTTTTATTTAACTGGCAATGACCTGTTACAGTATCAACATTGCTGCTAGCAATATAAACAGTGCAGCCAGTTAATACACAACACTTTCACTAAAGCAGCTTCATGGGGGTTATTGTCAAAGAGTGAAACTGGCAGCTGCTTACGGTATTTTGGGGCAGATTCTTTAAGAACGTGAGCATCTTTCAGTCAAATACTAATTAGTAGGAGCTGAGAATGGCTGTTGAGCTGTAGTCATAAGCTGCCTTATCTTTTGTTACTGACAGTAATAAAACAAAAGTCAGGAGGGACCTCAGAGTACGAGTGCACTCTGATTGCAGGATAGCATTTCAGGTATTGCAGACACGGGTTTGGTTGTTGGGAACTGTAGCTGTGGTAGCACAGTTCCAGACAAACACGTCGGCCCTGCAGTAAATGTTGTGTGGATTATTTTCTTATAGTTTTGAAGTTCTTTCATAAATAAATTACTTGCTAGACCTTAAATTTAATCTTCTTTTAGGCCCGTCTTCCTATAACCTTCTAAAAACATGTCTAACTTCTCATTTCAAGAAAATGTAGGCTGTTCCTCTTCCTCGAGCTTCTCACTTAGTAGTCACTCACACAGATCTTTATGCTGACAGTGTTCTCTCTGAGGCTGTTTAAGATGAATTTCATCTATGTTTGAGTAGATTTCTGAAATGATAGAACAGGACATTTTTGTTCATGGCTTTGTGTTCTTGTGAGGGCAATTACAATTTTAGGAATGTCCACAAGGTAGCTGTGGTGTGTAGAGAAAGAATTTTGGATCCATTATCCATTGTGACAAAATCAAAGCTGGTACATGAGAATTCATTTAATGGCACTTTTTCCTTCTGATGGAGAGAAGTCAGGTGGCTTAAATGAAACATTTGGTTTATGGATGAGTGGAGAAGCAGGCATCTCTGTGAGTTTTCCATTGGGACTGCTTGCATTGCTACACATGAGAAAGTGCACATTGGGCTCTGCTGCTGCCCTGAATGTGTCTTCATGAAGATGAAGTGGTGATGCCCTGATGGCATCTTCCAGTTAATCATACAGCAAATGTGAAATCATTTCCCATGTTACAGCACATCAGACTGACTTCACAGACACCTCAGCTGCAAAGTTTAAAAGATCCTTTTTGTAAAGGCTAATAAATTCGTAATAAAGATCTCATCAATAGATATAAAGGGAAATAAAATCTGAAACAGAATGGCAACGAATAGTGTGCACAGTTGGCTGTAGTAGTAAGTGGGAAACCAACGTGAGTTTTATCTCCCTGATGTAATGAAATGCTGTGTTATCCTTTCATTCCCACAGGTCAAAACGAGGAAGTCTGACCTTTGGTAGTTGTGGCTCACTTGGTGATAGAGAAGTGGTTGGTGGAGCAGCTGAGGTTGTCAGGGCTCCATGGGGGCCCAAAGTGCTGCAGTGAGAGGATAAGTAGCATGCCTCTGACGCGTGCCTGCCTCTTCTGGCTATAGAAGTGGAACTTGTATGTAGGTTGTGACTCTGTAGCATACTTTATGACCTACCGAATAAAACATGAGATCTTGTTAAGAAAACAGCCTTATGAAATTAAGGCAGCATACAGAAAGCTCAGTTGGCTGGTTTGTGTGAGCCTTTGGGAGCGGCTGCAGGGACCTGATTCTGAACCCTGTCCTCCTGTCAGTATGGCTCAGGGAGCTGTCTGAGAAAATCACGTCTGGGAAGCCTCTGAGAGGCCATCAGATCTATAATGCTGTATAATCTTCCCTCTTCTCTATAATGTTTTTGTAGATGAAAAAGAATTTGAGGAAGGTGTGACGTGCCTGACGTGATACTGGATCTGCTGGCTTTGTACCAATCGGAGTGAGCCGTGGAACGCTTGTGGTTGGTATCTGTGGAAGGCTCTGCTGTTTGAGGCAGCATGGGCAGCAACTGAGGAAAAGCTGGCAGAGAAAAATCTAAAGCTGAAACAGCCCATTTTAATTTGGGCTCTTTACAACAAATCATTCTCAGTAGCTTGGAAAGAACACTGCAATCGCAATCCTCTGAGTTGTAAAAGCTTCATTAAAAAAGAAAATACTCAAAGTTCTGAGTTCAATTGAATTAAGCACACCTTGCTCTCTTTGGAAGGCTTATCTGGTTGTCACATCCAAGGTTTTGTACTCAGCATTGATTCATGATGTGCTTGTGTGCTAGAAATTATTGAAAGAATAAGAAAATAAAGCAACAGATCAATCAAGCTTCCCAGACTGTAGTTTTAACATCACCAAGCACCATGGGTGAATGACAAGATGACACTGTTGTCATCCAGCAGCCTTGAATGCGGTCTTGCACCTTTCCTTTCCTTAGATGAACTTTGTGTTATAACACTAAGTTTTCTGTGCCTGTTTCAGAATCACAATAAGAGAATGGATGCATGACAAGTCAGTATATAAACTCATAACTGCTTTTATGTGTGCATGTGTCCCACTGGCAATGCCAGACCTCTTGCCACATATTACCCAATTGTCAGCAGTTGTGCTCACAGCAAGACAACCATTTGGATCCAACAGAAGTAACACTGCGAAGCTTCCCACAGAGCCAAGCTGATGGCTGCCTCTCAGTGAGAGCTGTGACCAGTTAAGCCAGCAAGTGTCTTGTTGCTATCCTTTCCATCAGAAAGTAGGAGTTTTTGTATGTGCTTATTTTTAACTGCAGCCTAGATGGAAGAAAAGATTCCAGAGGTAGAGTTGGCCTGCCTGTCTGCAATGGCAGGGACCAGCTGTGATAATCTGAGATGGGGAAGCAAGTATATCAGGTCCTGATGATTGAGGAAGGTGCAGCTGCAGAATAGACTGTGCCCTCCTGCTGTGTGCTGGGTAGCATTAGTTCCTCTTTCTGAGGTGCTGGGTAGCAGTTCAGCCATGGCAGCTAGGAATTCAGTGTGCTGCCTGCCCTAATGGTTATCTCATTCTCATGAGAATTGTGCAGCAAGCACAAGGAGCAAGGAAAAGAAGAATTAAAAAAAAAAAAAACAAAGGGGGAGGGGGGGAGTGGAACAGAGAATATAGGTTTCAAAGTTTGGTAATTAACTGTTAGTGTTCTTTAAGTGTGTTCATTCTATGAGGTGAATGAGCAGGAGGGGGGAAGGGGATGTTGCAGAGAATGGCCAGGAGGTGACCATGTGGGTGCTGCAATGTGCCACGGCCCTGCTGTGCCTGGGCTCTGCCTGCACACAGTCATCTTAGGCAAACTCCAGGCACCAGCAGAAGATGGAGCTGTGTTGGCCTACAGGATTTTGTTCTTGCTGCTGACTCTTCCTGGGTGCTGTTAGACATCCAAACTCAGAATACAGAGCGCTGTTTGCGTTGCCATTGCTGCGGTCACCTGCTCCTCCCAGAGATTTTGAATCAGTGACTTGCTGAGACTTTGTTGTGGAGTAGCAGGGGAAGAAACAAGCAAGTATCTTTTAAACTCTCATGGGTTTTTGTTGTTTGCTTGTTAGTGTGGGGCTTGTTTTTCTTTTTCTTATATTAAAGATTGAAGTCTACACAAAACAGTGCAGGTTAATGTTCTGACTTCTGTGTCAAGCCAGCGCTTTCTGCCGTGTATGATGAAGGCTTTGAGCTCCATGTTTGCTATTTCGAACTCTGTCTTTGTTAGCAGGTTTACAGCCTGAGAACTTGCATAAGCAGCAGTCACGTGGCCCTGCTGTGGTCTGAAGCACTGCAGGAAGAAAGCCAGGTTCATTACAAAGAGATCTTATCTAGTTACCCGTCTTGTTGTTGTAGTTTTCAGCTTTATTCCCTGGTGCTGCCATACACCATGAGCTATTACACCCAAAGGACATGTTCTGAATGACGCCACTGGCTCTAACTGCTGAGGAAGTGGTTAACTTTGGTGTATGAGTGCAGAGAGCTGTTTGCTCACTTTGGTCCAAAGCCTCTGCAGCCAACAGGAGGGTCTTTCTGCTCTGTTCAAGGGCACCATTTCCTGCTTAAGTGGTGTTTTTGGAAACTTCTCTGTAACAGAAGTTCAAACACTGCTTTTTTTGTGTGACAGAAAGCCATTCCCATTTACAGCTACTGAGAAATGGCCTTCTCTGTTACTTGTGTTCTGCTGCAGAAGGCCATGCAGCCCGGCTCAGCTCAGGGACTGCTGCTGTTCAGCAGGAGAGCAAGAATCTCTTGGGCCATAGGTGCATTGATTTGCTCTGGGGTTCCAGAAGTTATATCGCGTTTTAGCATAAGCGTTGTCACTTCTGCCAATGGGAGTGAATTCCTTAGAAAGAAATGTTTATAATTCTGTATGTATCTGTATACTTTATTTCATCCTTACAATGTTTTGGGGGATGATATTCTACTAATAAGGGTATTTTAGTTAAATAATTATAAATTAATCTGCAGTCTTTGTTTGTCTTGTAAGTCCAGGAATGGGAAGTTAAGTATGTCTTCATTTCCTTCTTAAATAATTCAACTCTTGCTTATATGTGTGTCCTCTTCATTGACCTTAATATCCTCATCACCCTAATCTGTAAGGTAGATGCAGGTGAGGAATGTTCTGTGCAGGAGCTTGGGCTGTCTGAAGACACTCCATTCTACTGTTTATCATGGGAAGGCAGGCATCAAACTGTGCATTTCAAAAATCAAGTTGAAGTTAATTTCATTTCATGAGATCAGAACAAACATTGAAGTATTTGTTCCTTTTGACTGTGAATCTACTTGTGTTTCATTGGAAGTAGCAAAGAAAAGTTATCTGATTCATTTTCATTTGAGTATGATATCAGAAAGCAGGTTGAATTTGTCTGATCGTTTAGCTTGTAAATGGTGAGTCTTAATGCTGATACTGAGGGCCTTTTTTCATTTTATGTTGTGTCTCCTAAGGAAGTTCTCCCTTTTTCTATCCTTACAGGCAGAATTATATTGCCCAAAATGCCTCCTAAGGAATTTGCCTACCAAAAAACGTAGTTACAGAATTGCTCCCCTCTGATTGTGACAAATTTTATTGAATCCTTTGTAGTTTCTTCAATGCTCCTAAAAGCAAAATGTACATGGATTTTTTTTCCTGAAAGCGTCACATTCTCTGTACTTGAAAGTTGATGTTTTCAGAACGAGAGAGATTTTGTAAGAGACAAAAAAAAGAGTAATTACTGAAGAGTAATTAGAGAAAAGTAACCTGAGGGGAAAGAAGTTCTACTTAAACATCAGTTGAGTGCCATTAGCCATGCAAAAAGTGAAAAATAATTTCCATTGCATGGGAAGAGTTGCACGTGTGTTCGATCCACCTGTGTCACAGCCAGACCAACCGCAGCATCACATTCAGGAGGGGTCAAATACATCCCGACTCAAACTGAGCTGAATCAAACAATGAACACAAATCCCTCAGCAGTTTGGAGGAGCTGCTTTTTCTGTGCAGACTCAGCTTTGCAGCTGCAGTTTTTTGAGGCACTGCACCGCTTGGCTGCTCTTGGCCTTCCTCTGGGCAAGAAAAGTGCATTTAATATGTATGGCATGTAAGTTTAGATTCTTTTTTTTCCCCTAAATCTTATTTATTTCAGTGACATACCACTGAGTTCTTGTTGTCTGGATTAGTAAAGCAAGTTGCTTGGTCACTGCCCCTAATTCACAGAGAATGTTTCTCTGCACAGTGAGAGAAATGTGGTGGTGTTGCTGTGTGTGCAGGGCTGTGTGCACTGCTGGGGGGAGCGAGGGATGGATGGGTGGAGAAGGAACCCTCTGCTTTCCATTCTGATTTTCCCTGGAACGTCTGAAATAAGAGTTTTCTCCTGGAATAGCAGGAAATAAGCCTTGCTTACCAAAAGAAACTGCAAAAATTATGTTGCAAGTTTGTGTTCATTTTACCACATTCTGAGTTAAAATTTAAAGAGGGTTGACAAACAGCTCTTTGAACTTCAGCCTTCAGGTTGACTGCAACCTCGTGGATGAATTGTAGTTAACAAATACAATGTGCTGTCGTATTGGCTTAGAAAATACATCAGTAGTATTTGATAGCCATCGAACCACTTTTGCAAAGTGAATTGTGCCTGGAAAGCAACAAGCTGCAATTAAAGGGGTGAGCTGCATGTGACTTAAAGGTGTGTGCTCAGGAATAGGGACCCACAGATGGGAGCAGAGTTTCAGTGTGCATTACTGGCAGGTGGGCTGTGAGTGGCCATGAGAAGTCCCTTCCAGCTCATGTTTCTGCTTTTGGGAACAGGCTCAAGAAAATCATGTGCATCTCTTTCAGGAAATATGTATCCATTTGTAGACCCAGATAATGAGGTGGTATTGGCAATTATGTAAGAAGCATGCCACGTAAACAGTTGCAAGATTTAACCAGCTGACTCGCTGCAAAATATCGTTAATAAGAACTGTTTCTTAAATATATGAGCTTGTACATTCAGGGTGAAAACAGCTGGTTTTTTTCAATAGCACAGCTGGTGTAGAAACAAAATTGCTAGCATCTGAACAGGACATGAGCTATATTTAGCAAAATGTATTTGCACGTAAGCTGAAAATTTGCAATTTAATTTCCATTTCAGTGAAAATTGAAATGAGCAGTGTTGTATGTGTATTAATTGTGGATTACTATTAATCTGCTTCTATTAATTGCGGTGTCACTCACATAGGATGTAAGCCATTAATGTGCCAAGGCACTTCAAATGTAATGTAGATCAGGTTTCTTTAGATGGAAGTTCTGGAGGAGGGGTACTGTTGTGCTGAACATCCTATTCCAGTTCACAGGAATTTTAACAGATGAAGTGATTTGCAGAAGAAATTTCTTCCTTGAGGAAGGCAATGAATGCATGAAAGCAATACAAATTGCATTTTACAGCATGTGAGAATCAACTGTTCCTGCTGCAACTGTTTATTTGTGAGGCTACAAAAACATGTTCCCATGAATTTGGGCAATACTAAAAAATGCTGCTGATGCAAGTCAGCAGATGTGCAGTGCATCATGAGTCATAGATGCATGCAGGAATTAGCGGAAGGGGAGATTTAAAGCTCAACATTAAACTTGAACCAGTCTGTTTATTACTAGCACAAGGGACATTTACCCCACTAACTGACCTGCCTTGATTGGAGGCTCTAGCAAGCTGTACGTTGCATCACATCACATCTGTAACACCTATAGACAGAATAACCCTTTGACATGTAGTGTTAGTTCTCTTGTATCTCATTTCTGCCACTGCTGGTTAATGATCAGTGTCTTGGTTTCTCATGTGGTTTCTTTTTCTTAGATGCATATTTTTCTCATTGCTGGATTTTTCTGTGGTGCCACACTGTTTATTTCAGGCACTGGCTTTAGCTGATGCTCAGGACAGAATGCACCTCTGCTGTGTTTCAATCAAAAGATGCTTGGGACCATGGCATTTGTTAACTGGTACACCTCTCTATGTCTGCTGCTAGATGAAGCGGGTTGTGTAGAGTTTGGGTGCTGTTCCTTGTAACAAATCAATTCGGCTGGTGTTTCAGAAGATCAATTCTTTTGCATAGCTGAAATGGATTTGCTCTTGACAATCATATTTTAGAAAGCTCCTGCTGCTGCTGAAACTACAGTCTTGTATTAGTGCCTCAGGACAGCCATTTTAAAACAACAGCTGGTAGAAACTTCTTTGCACGTAGGATATTTCTACATGGCAAAGTGAATGTGGTGCAAGGTGCTCTGAGTGCTGTGGTGTAGCGATTAGCAGTCAAATAATGTGTACGTTTGGTGTGCACTCTGCAGAGGCAGCCTCAGTGAGATTGGGTACCATCCCAGCAGCAGCCAGGCTCTCTCTGCAAGGTACAGCCCTGGCCTATAAAAACTCTCCCCTTCTGTGCTCTCTGTTTATTACTTGTGCTTTCTTTCCAGATTTTCCCAGGAATCAAAACCAGTAGGACTCTTTTCACATGACCCTAGCCTACAATGTAGTTATTTTTGCAGGAAAACCACTATTTTAGAAATATCAGCTGCTTCTTTCACATTGGTAAGTTATGCTGTGTAGGAAAGACTTGGAAGTTGCTGTTTGCAGTGAGGGTTGTTCTTCCTGCTCATGGCTCTGTAGGCAAAAGGTGGCAGGAAGGTGTCCAGCTCTGCAGTGGTTGTCTGACTGATACCCTTCTGTAGCAGTGCCCTTCAGGAAAGCCTTGAGGTGGTGGTTAGCACACGCTGTAAGGCAAGATGCTCACTTCTTTGGTTTGCAAAGTAAAACCTGTGCAAGCTAGAAGTCTGGGAGAGAAACTGGCAGTTAAAAAGAAAAAAGAATTTGAAAAGTAGATCTGGTAGGAGCAGCGCAGGTCTGCCGGTACGTGGATCTCAGATGCTTACAGTGTGTGTTCCTGTGTGCTAGTTAAAACCAAGGAATGTTAACAGCAAGGAAGACAAATCACCCTGTCAGAACCTGCAGCTCGTGCCGTGGAAAAGGCTTTCTTAAATTATTCTTAATAGCTGTGAATCATCATCTACACAAGCACGGGGATCAGAAGGCACAGTGTTATAATTGCCTGCGTGTGAGGGCTCTGCATTAACCTGAGAATGCATTAGGCAGTGCCCATTTCAAAAGGCAGAGTGATGTCTAATAGTAATAATAGTATGAAGGATTGAAGGATTTATAGTCAGTGAGTGTGATAAGAGAAACCACTTTGACTTAAGTAATTACTGTTGAGAATTGAACACCTTTACAGATGTGTCCTGTGGTAAAAGCACTGAGCTGGGAAGCGCTCAGATGAGGCAAAGTTCTGTTCTGTTCAATCTCAGAAATCTTAACACTGGAGCGCATGTGACTGTGAGTGTCATCAGAGAAGCAGAACTTTCTGTAAGCACTGACTGCAGTGTCTGAAGTGATTTCTCTGTGCTGCAGATTATCTGCTGAACAGTGCAGCTCAGCCATCCTTACCCACGTGCTGAGCGGGGTGCCTTATAGCCTTGGTGATGTGCTGTTCTGCTTGCAGTTTGTGTAGCGTGTATCTGTGAAATAATATCAATCTCTATTAGCTAAACGTGTTGTTATATGTCAGTATCTCTGGTTTGTGATACTGCAGCTAGTGAATGCCTTGGTACAGCACTGTTATTCATTGTCAGCATGAACACACGTTTGTCTTGATGTTTCTGAGCCAGTGTTTCCCACAGAAACGGAGACATTTGTGTTCAGCTGAGAGCAAAATTGCCAAGATTGCGTGGAAGTAGGAAATCTTAGCATGCAATGTCATGTGCAATTGTGAAACACTTTCCAGAGATGTCCATGGCAAATAAAAGTCAAAATAGCAGAAACCTGATCAGAGATCTCAGTAGTGATTCTGGTTTTATGGCAAACTGTAATTGCTCTTCCCCTTTCCTCAACTAACCTTTTCATGTTCCACAGGCTACAAATTACTGATCTCTTTCTTTCCATTAGAAGATAAGCAACTTTATCACCTCTCCTCTTTTCTACCATCCTTATCACTGTGCAGGCAGTGCCTTTGCTCACAGGTGGTCTAATTCATACATATCTAATTAAAAAGCAGGGCATTTTTTCCTCTTTGTGTTCAGCTTTGAAGAATGCTGCTTTGATATCAGAGCTGAAGAACAGCTTCACGTGTCTGAAAGTTCTCATTTTTCCAACACTACTGCCTTGTCCAATAGAAGTGCTTGCTCCGTCTACAGACTTTGCCTTGGCTGTGTACCAGAGCATTCATTTATTATTAGTGAAGCAGAGAAGGCAATTTTTCATGAAGTTGTTAAAGTGTATGTTTGAAGTCGACAGCTCTTCAGAATCTCAAAGATTAGGACAAAGTGTTTAAATGTGATGAGATAGAGAAGAAGATTCAGTAGAGACCAAAGATGATGATAACATGATTGGCAAGGAAAATGATTTTTAGGGCTCATCTATTGAATGGGGGATGCTTTGTCTGAAGGAGGCACCAGAGATCAGGAAGCTGCAGATACAGGCAGAGAACAGAACTCAGCATCCAATGGTTCAAATAGTGTTATTCTGCATCGCTGTTCTAGTGAATGTCTTAGGAATGTTTCTGTACAGTAATTTGCTCTGTTGCTGTAGTGTGCATTGAGGGAACACCCCTGCCCTATTCTGTATTGTTTTCTTTAGCAAGACCATCTCACTGACAACTCGTTCCATGTTTTGACTGTTTTTTTTTCTAACTTTGCTCTTTTGGTTTGGCATTTTGGAGCTTGTAAAGTATGTAGTAGGATTGCTGTTTTATAACTGTAATAACTGAGAATTTCAGGGAGGTTAGTGAGGTCAGGCTGTTACCTTTTGCCTACGCTGCAGCTTTGTGTACCTGGCAGCTTTGTGTGTGTGGTAGCTCAGCCATTAAGGGATTGTCCATCGTGTTGGAAGTTGATTGATGTGGTAGATGTGATTAGATGTCCTTAAATAAATTACTTTGGAGGAGTGATGGATCCAGTGCATAAAACCAAACAGGTCCAAAGATGGTTTCTTGTGAGAACTGTGGTGTGTTCAAGAATGTGGAAGGGACTTAAATAAGAGTGAAATCTCAGGACAGAAAATGCATGGGAAAGTACAATCTTACTCTAAAAACCTTTGCTAATGAAAGTTTAGGAATGTACTTTTTGTTAGATTTCTCTGGAGGAAAAAGCCCTACAGTAGATGCAGACGTACTGCAGGGAAAAAAGAAGTCAATTGCCAGTGCAATAATTTATTTCTCTGTGATTGCAGCCCCTGGGTTTTGGCTTCCTAAATAACTTGTGAGTCTATATGAAAAAAGATAAGTGCTGTCGTTTATTTTAATGATATCACCAAATCACTCTTCTCAAACTTCTTTTTCTAAGTACTAAGTCTGCTTCTTTCTGGGGAAAGAGCTGAAACTGCTGAATCCGTGTGTGTGTCTTCACTGTTGGCATCATGTTGGTTCGACAGGAGAAGTCTGGGCCCATAGAGTTCACCCGCCAGTTAAAACACCTTGAATGCAGTATGGTAGTTGTTCATTTATTCTTAACTTAAATACTTACAAATATACTGTAAAAACAAAGTTCTCTCCTGATTATCGTACGCACGTGGCTCTTGTGTTTTTCTGTAAGTGAAGCCCTGGATTTGATAAGATAACAGGAGGAACTCTGCTCATAGGCCTGAATAAAGCTTCGAAATACTGTTTTTCATCCCTTAGATGACCTTAAATTTGTACATAACGATACATAATTGTATGACCTTGACTTACGAATACTCATATTACATAAAGTGAATATGTTGTTCTTGATTTTTGCTTTGCAGTACAGAATTGGGCAATTGTACATGATAAGCAAGCACAGCCATGAGCAGAGTGACCGAGGTGAAGGTGTCGAAGTGGTGCAGAATGAGCCTTATGAGGACCCAAACCACGGCAATGGTCAGCTAACAGAGAAACGTGTCTATCTCAACAGGCAAGTGCAATAGATCTGCTTCTTTCAGCGTGGCAGCAATAACAATTAGCAGTGAAATGTCCTTGTCAGACAAAAAAGTGAAATATGTCTCTTCCTATGGTGAAATTACACTGCTGAAGGTCAGTACCTCCAAACTCAAAGGCTAGAGATGCTTTTATATTTAAATACATGTGTTTGTGACCTATGAAATATATTGCTCGATCTTCTTATTACCTCTGATCTAATTGAATATTGCTGTTTTTCCGATGTTCTTCTATTCCCCTTGGCCTGCCTTGTCTTTTATTACACTTTTATGCTCTTTCATAGCAAGCGCAGAAACAGCACAGCTATTGTTTTTACGTTACAGATTATTCCACCTTTGCAATCCTGACGTATCTAACCTTCACTCAGGCTCAATTGAATCACCAGTGATGTTACATGCTCACACACATGCAATCAAACAATATATTTTGCCAACATTCAATATTAATGTGACTGTAATTCTTCTTTCTCACAGGCCGGATATAAGACTTGGTAAAAATCAATACATTTGTTCCTACTGTAGAGCTCCCAGATTTTGTTTGTTTGTTTCTGGTTATTTCTTTCCTCCATGTTAAGAAGAGATAAGGCATTATGCAATAAAGGTCATGTTCGGAATCATCACTTTATTGTAATTAATAATAACTACATCTGTCCTAAAAAGCATGTGTAGGACATACTTGGGAACCACGTTGCTTCTGTTAGCACAGGCAGTGGACCAGAGGATCGCCTGCCCAAAGATGGGTATGACCACTGACAAAGAAGATTCACTTCCCTTCAGGAAATTGAAGTTCAGCTAAGGTTACAGTGGATGTTTGAAGTCAGGACTACTTTACAAGAACCTTTTTTTAGCTTGAATTTATACTACTGAAATTCAGTCACCTCCTGAAACACAGTATAGGAGCTTATATCAAGTGCTTTTAGTGTATTCCTCTTTCTATAACGCCTCTGTAGGCAAGAACTACTTGTATGACTAAAAATAACCACACTGCTGCTTCTGCAGCAACATCCATCGTGGTTACTGCAGGAAGCTGTGCTATTTAAATAGCCATTTTTGGAATCTCCCACTGCAGAAAGTCTCACTTCCTACAAGACCAGCACAGTGTGCTCAGAGATAAGGTGTTACTGCACTTCCCGGTACAAGTTGCCTTTGTGCTTCAGAAATCCAACCAGATGTACTTCCTGGGAAACAAGGCCAATGGAAAACACAAGCTGTTGTACCTTTCCTGCTGCTACATTGAACTGGATATTGAAAACTGTATGAAACCTTTGTGTGTTGAGTACTTGAAGAGTGCAGATCTCATGGAGAACCAGTAGCTATGTAACACATTTGCCAGACCTGTCCCTTGTCCAATTGAGTAAAGAAGTACATATATTAGGTATTGTTAGCCATAATTTTTCCTCCTTGCTTTCTTGTATTAATAAGCTTTGATTTCCTTCATTCCATTCTTCTGCTTTCTTGTCATTGGTCTAAGTTAAATTACTTCCTTGTCATGGTTAAATTCAGGAGTAGACAGGTGAAGAAACTGTTTGTTGGCCGGTTGGTTTGGGCTTTGAATTGGGAACAGTTGTCCTTTCCTGCTTGCACAGCTGATCTTGGTCCAAATACTCCATTCTTATTCTGCTGCACGCATGGTTTTCAAGCAGATGGTCTTCAAAGTTTCCTCCATTATATTTCAGGTGATCTGATTTGTTTTTGCAGCCTTCCATCACAGGACACCTTCTTACACCAACTTGCAGTGAATTGTGAAGGAACCTATGAAGGTTCCAGCAACAGATGGGTTTGGACAGCTTCACACAGTCGTGAGCGGTTGTCCTCTTTGCTTTGCCAAATGCTCATGAACAATCAATGAGATACTATCATCAGTATCTACATAGATTTAGAAATATTTTGTGTACTTATGCCTCCACTGTTGCTCAAGCAAGCAGCATGCTGCAGCCTCACTTAAAATGTCGTTATTTCACAGACAAAAGCTTCTGTTGCCATAGTGGTTGTAGCTGCCACAATAGTCTTAAACTTGATATTTTCAGTGATGGTTTCTTGGAAAGATTTATGTGTTATTTTCATTTGTGTTTTATTGCCTGCTAATATTTTAATTCTTACATATGTAAAAAGGGGCATAAAAGATTGTACATAAGAAAGATTTGTGTAAAGAAAACCTGTTTTAGAGCAATGTCATCAAAGAGCAAAAGTCAATGCACTTGACTTTGAATCTTCAGGTAACGTGCCAATGTCTGCATTTTGCCTCTGGGCAAATTCAATATTTATGCATAGTTAGATCATGGTTAAACAAACCTTAATGATCCAAACTTATTTTCCCCTGAAGTTTGCTAATACAGGAAGTCTTTTTACTTTCATGCATGTAGTTATGCTTAAATAACTTTCAAACATTTATAGTTGGGAATTAAAACTTCAATAAAGATTCAGCTGTAGCCTGAGTGATCTTCTGACACAGACAGGCAGCGCAGTTTGAGTCCCTGAAGTACGGTGCAGTTTGTGCTCACAGAAAGTCCATGTTTGTCTGAGTGGCCAGCACTGCATTTCTGTTACTGACAGCTCAAGTGACTGTAATTGATGTCGTTAGGAAAGGCTTGGATGGTGGGTTTGCTTGAACTTTGCTTCTTCTTAAAATGTGTGGCAGTTCATCACTCATTTGGTACTCTGAGGGTAAGGGTTTGTGTGCCAGCAGGGGATAAGGGGAAATAGGAAACCGCCTCTAAGAACAAAGGACAGAGTCAAGATGGAAGTGGACCGGCACCACAGACTTGCTCATGAGCTCTTATTAGAGGGTGCCTCCCTGTGGCTGAGGATTCTGTGGCACAGACACCTTGCAGGGCTCACCTGCTGCATCCTCCATGGCCTGAGCTGCGAGGCTCAGTTCTTGAAACTGCACTGAAACCTCAGCTTGTGTCTGATCAGAGATCATTGCACTGGTGCCATATTGCTCGATCTGGAGAGGAACAAGCTGTCTTGGTTTTGTATACATCTGTGGAGAAATCTGAAACAACGTGTGTTTGTGAGATAAAAATATTGGGAAGTCTGAGTATTACTGCATCCTGTGAAACACTTGTCAAAGTACGAGCATGTTTGAAAGCACCTGTACTACATACATACATACAGATCATAACGTATTCTAATTATGCATTTTCTTATTTTCAGCAAACTACCTAGCTGGGCTAGAGCAGTTGTTCCGAAAATATTTTATGTTACAGAGAAGGCTTGGAATTATTATCCTTATACAATCACAGGTAAGGAATAAAATGATTACTAACTTGTTTTTGAGTAGTTCATCTTACCTTCAGAAGCTCCAGACCACATGCTGAGTGATAGACACAGATTATAGACTATGGCTAAGGGAAAGCTGTAATCTATGCGATACCCTCCTTGCAAATAAAGCATCGTGCACTTAGACTGTGCTGACTTGTACCCCTTGTTGTCCCATACTCTTTAGTAACACATAAATCAGCAGATTGTCAGACAAAATTCCTTTAATGATTAATGTGTGTTTGCTGCAAGGGTCTTGCTTCAGTGTTTTATTTCACATTTCTTTTTTTTCTTTTCCCTTTTTTTTTTTTTTTTTTTTTTTTTTTTACAAATGGACGACTGGAAATCAGAATACACAGTAAGTTTTTCCTTTTATTCTAAAAATAGTGTAACTATGTGAACTAATAGTACTGGGAGCCAAACTGATTCCTTCTTAATACAACTAATCAACTAATATGTAATACCTTCAATAGTGGAACTGTTTGTTTCAGAAATGAAATGTTACATTTGAACTATTCCTTATAAATTATTGACTTTTTTTTTTAGCATTTGAAATATGGTATATTTTTATGCAGTAACTGTAACATAGAAAATTTTCTATAAAACAAGGCAAGGCTTTTAAAGTTCTAGTTATTACTTGGAGATATGAGAACATACTTTGTTTTATTTATTGTTTTATTAACTTATAAAATGCTCATCTCTGGTATGGTATCTGGGAAACTGTACGATCTGTAGACAAAATTAAGAATAAACTGGGCCTGGTGCCCAGAAAAAAAACCCAACAGTTATTCTCTCTAGCAGAGCTGAGGCAAAATATAGCACATAAATCATGAGAAAAATTATTCCGAATGAATTGACCTCAATAATATACAGTGAGTTTTCAACAGCCTTTGGAAGAGGAGGGGGAGATGGTGAGGAAATTCCAGGTGAAAGGACACTTCAGAAACAGCTGCCTTGATTTAGATTGAGTTTCTGTTATAAAATATAATCCGTTTGGTTTTTAATTCTGCAGTGTTCAAAGTGCTTGTGCAATGTTTAAAAACCTGTGAAGAATAAAGAGGAGAGATTTTGATGTGATAAATGTGAAGGAGTCAAAATAAAGGGATTTTGGAGGCTTAGCTCTGGAAGCTGGAGGCTTAGAGTTATAAATGTAAGCTAGGTTTGAAAACTTGTGTAGATGAACTGTACTTTTTAACATTTACTTTATGTATGTAGGTTGCTCCAAAAGTAATGCCTCCTATTGTTTCCACGAAGCAAGGAGTACAGTAACACTGTTTGATAGAGCAAATTCTCAGCTATAAAACACTGTTTTTCCAAGAGTCACCACCATTAGCTGATTCACACAGATAGGCTAATCAAGATGCTCTTCATCTTGTGGTGTGACAGCTGTGCGTGGCCATCCAGAATGTGGCTTGTTCATATCAGTGTCACCACAGCTGAAAAGCACCACCGCCCCTCGCTGTGCTCACGTCCACTGCTTGGTCTCCATCGACATTCAGCAAGTGTTGATGAATGTCAGGGGTGCCATTTTTTCCACATGGAGGAATTCAGTTCCACTCCTTTGCTTTGAACACACTCCTATGTCGTACACAATTGTCAGAGTGCCCCTTTGCTGCCATCTGTCACATAATGGCATACTGATGGAAAGGTTTGGCCATCCCACCAACATCCACCCTGTGGGCCAGCATAGTAGGAGGCATTACTTTCGGAGCAGCACTTGCATTTATTATGTATTCTGCTTTGTTTCACATGTGTTTCTTACAATAAACAAATTTCACATGTACCATAATGGGTAATAGCAAAAAAGGGACAGGCTCAGCTATTTTTGTCTGAAGACATCTTCAGTGAGGCCTGTTGCAGTTTACAGTGATTAAGTGATTAAACCTTTGATAGCAGCTTAATCTTGCACTGTGAAGATGACAGGCTGTGTCACATAGATACCTGTTACTCTGTTGAGTACTTTTTTCTTTCACTGAAAGAGACAGGTAGGAATGATTGAAGCAAACAATCTTATGTCTGAATTTAAAATGCAGCACATTGTCGAAACCAAAGAGCAACGTCATTCTCAAAGAATTTGAGTCAGGAAGTGATCTTTTCCTAATCTGATGAGACAACACCTGGGAGACGTTGCAGGGAGGGTGTGTAGAGCAGATCCAGCTGAAGGGGTGTTTCAAGAGCAGAGTTGAATAGTGTTCTAAAGAAAAATCGAATGGGTCTACAAACGCAGAAGGTAGGCAAAACAGTCCCTTAGTGACAGTGCAGCTGCCTGTGGGAATTCCCCAGTTCCCATAATTGCTCACAGTGGTGCAAGGAAATAAAGCTAAAAATATTGGGATGAGATTAAGGAAACTGCATTTCAGTCGGAAATCTAAAGCCAGTTGACTGTGAAATGGTATTCAGGGGAAAATAGAGAAAGTTCTTTGCCTCAAACTATTGATTCTAGAACAGAAATGTTAAATATACCACTGGGAATAATTCCAATGCTTGCCTAGAATATTTATCTACATTTGTATCTGTATTTATTAGAGAATTCTTACAGAAAGCATTAACCAGCGCAGATCTTCCCCAGAATGTGTAAGACAGCTTGGAAACACTTTTTTCTAAAAAGTGGAAAATTCCCTCTGGGGTCTGTGGGACATCAGGGGAATTAAACTGAGCCTCAGTTCGAGGAAAACTGATTCTGAAATCAAAAAAAAATTGACACATTGACAAATCAACCAAAAATTGCATAAATGGAGCAGAACCTTACCAAGGTGTGCATACTGCTAGAAAGGAGAAATCCTGCCTTTGTGAATCTCCACTCCAAATGAAGAGCAAGGATCTTAAAGGCTCCGTGGTGTCATTTCTGTGTGCATTAGTGCTTCAGAAGAGGATGTGAATGGCAGACTGCAAGGCTTAGCCCTATCAAATGTAAAACACAAAGGTTGTTCAGAAACTGGGCAACATCAAACACATACACTAGAATTTAGTGGTTCTGTACAGACTAATCTGTTTTGCCTGTGAAACAGTACAGATTTCATAAATACGAGTTTCTCAAGGACCTGAAATTGCAAGATCACATAGGGAAAAAAGTTCAGCAAGCATTGAAAATAATTTCTGGATTGCTGTTCTCTGGAATGGTAGTGTGAAAAAACAGGAGTGATTGGATGCATGGCAACAGAAATGGCAGTCGGTGTTCATTGTGTTTGTACTCTAAAGTCTGGGTCTAGTTTTAAGGGCATCCACTTTGAAGAATGGTGTCTGTTCCACAGCAGATCTCTAAATCTGACAGCGAGCAGCAAGATACGGCTGCTTGGTTGACAATTGGGTCTTGACAGCTGTATTAATAACGTGTAATGCGAATGACATACTAAAGATAATGAGCTTTACAGAATGACTGTACAAGTGATGCTATCTGTGGTGCAATATGTGAAATGCTGTAATGCCAGGAAAGCATTTTAAAACGTATACCATGCTCTTGGTGGAGGAGGATCTCATTAGAACTGCAGTACTAAAGACTTGTTGTCAGGAAGGTGTGACATGGGTTATGTCCCAAGAAATGCTGCATCAAACCTTGAGCTAATCCTTGCAAGCTTCCTGCTGCTATTGAAAGAGGAGGAAGTAGAAAAAACACTTCTGAAGCTGAAGCCAAAGGAATTCATCCAGGTTTGAATGAACTTAGTGAATCAGATAGTGCCTTCATGTTCAAATGGTTGTTATAGTGGTGGGGCATTGCTTAAGGACAGTAAGTGAGAAAACCTATTTTTTCTGGCTCTTAAACTTCCATTTAAATTGCTCTGATTTTGATCTTGTAATTAAAAACCTGGTGAGACAGCTTGCTAAAACAATTTTTACTTACAAGTTCATTTAATGTTGTAATTAAGCTGATGGTAAGCTTATAAATTTGGGATGCTGCATTTGAGGTACAGCTGGAAGGAAGCCCTATAGACGTAACTCCTAGGGATGCTGGGTGACTGGGAGTTTCCCTGGTACTGGTGAGTGCCTGCAGTCAAGCACTACCTGCTTTGGGGAGTAGGTGATTCCTGCTGCTGGCTTTTAGGAAGAATTCCTTTGCCAGTTTTGGGATGAAACCTTTTCCACTTGGAAGCTGGAGAAAAGATGTCCTGGAGCTCTCAACAAACCCTTAAGTACCAATTTGTTGTAGCATTTACATATGTATCTTTTTAGAAGTGTGTGAAATATTCTGTTTTTACACATGTGAAGAATGACTGAGGAGATGCTTACTCCTCTCTGAGGGTGTCCAGCTAGATTAGAAATAATTACCGGGAAAGTAAACTTGTCTGTGTTGCAAACCAAATGAAAAAGGAATGCACAGAACCACATTTCTGAGCCTGCATCAGGATGTTGTCTCTACTTCACCTCTTCAAGGGACAGTTGAGATTTTGGAGAAAGAGAGGAAGGAGAAAAGAGAGAAAAAATACATAATCTTTGACAGCTGTTCGTATCACATTTGTAAGTGTATAAAGCAGGATGGAGACTCCAGATAGCATGTTTTACTCTCTGCATGAAGGTGGAGACTTATTTCAACCAGCCAGTGGTTCAAATTGAGTTAAGAATAGGACATACATTCAGAATATTTATGAAAAGCAGTTACGGAACAGAAAACAGGAGACAATAATTCCTTTGATTTATCAAAGTGACATTAATTCTTCTACAGCAAATGACTGAGGCAAATATAATCATTTCATCTGCTATGTGTCAGGGCCCCAGAGTGATAGTTGCTAACTGTTCCATTATTGACCCGCTGTTTTCTGATTACTTTGAGAACAGGCATGTTATGTGCTTCACTTAGCTGCCAGTTTATCCATGGAGTAAATTAGCTGGAAGGGATGTTCTTGTAACTGTTAGGTTTATAATCCTGAGAAGGGGGGGGGGGGGGGAAAAATCAGATGTTTGCAGTGCTCACTGCAATGAATTTGTAGGGTTTTATTCTCTGCCTTCTCTTTATCTGATTACCAGTGCGTGAAATCTGAAAGAAATACATCAGTCTTGCCTTCAGTGCACAAACATTTCTCCAGCTGAGTGCAAGAAGGGTCTGCATTAAAGGTGCAAAAAGATCTGTATGAAAGAATACAGAGTTACTCCCCAAGTTCCTTCCCCATCTTCCTTAAGGTTGGAGGAGAGGCTCTGAATTGATGCTGTTATTCTGGTAAAAGGCAGGTTTGGTTCCTTGAGAGATTGTAGCAGAGAGAAGGACTGCTGCAATATTCTTAAGAATCAAATAATAGAAAACACCAAACCTGTGTTCTTACTTAATAGCTTCATACTGTTCAGTCATCCCATTCTTTACAGACTAAATCCAACTGCTTAGGGCAATTCTCTTTTTCCACTTCGCTTACCATAAAGCAGTTCAGACTGCTCTCTGATTCATAGCACCGCCATTTTCACTTGCACAGTTTCTCACTCGCACTCTCCCTCAATACACAGGTTCCTGTTGCCATGTATCAGAGAAGGGGGTCCTAGGGGAAGGCAAGAACAGAGATAGGAGCTGAGTTTCAGGGGTTGGAGGCAATTGTTAGTTAACTGGTTCTTCAGGTTTTTATATGTAATACAGTGATTTCCTTCCTTAGCTTGTCCTTTCCATTATTTTCTGCGCCATCTTTGCCATCCCCACTGGTGCCAGCTTGTGCAATAGGTGATCTGCGCCGCAGAGCAGCTCTGTGCTTGCATGCTGTTCTCTCCAGACTATTTTGAAGGTAATCAATATTGCAGGCTCCATTTGTTTTTCTCACTGCTTTGATTTTCAGTGAGAAGATGCTGTTACCAACGGACTCCCAAAACAGTGCCCCAAATTTTTGAATTCAAAGCAGTGAAATCTCCAAGTTTCTCTATTTAAAGCATGAAAAATAACATTGCCTGGCTGGTCTCACCTCGTTATAGCAGTTACTGTTTTCTCCAGCTCTGAACTTCAGATGCCCCAAGGGGTCCCATTGTGTATGTTGTAGATGTTACCTTGGAACACATGTGACCGTATTAAAAAATAATAATAATAATAATTCATTAGCCTGAAATGTGGTGGGAGATCAGAGGGCATTGAGGTGGAATGTTGGCCTCCCCAGGTTTGTATGTCAGCATTTAGATATACTTCTGCTTTAAAAAAAAAAACAAAAAGTGGCATTAACTTTTGCTGCACAAAAATAGCTTTTAGGGATTGTGGCTTCATATTCACAGGGAGCAGAATTAAGGTGTAGCAGTGAGAGATCTGGCAGTTGTTTGAACGTTTGTCAGAAAGAAACTCTGGAAAATGAAACTAAAGCTAAAAATGGTGTTGATAAAATAACACTTAACTGTACAGAACGGGTTACAGAAGGGCAAAAAACTGCTCTGAGTTACCTTCTGTCCAACATCTCCACTGGCAATGGCAGCAATTCCTTCAGCCACCTCAGATGCAGTTAGTATGCAAAGGTTATTTTTGCAAGCTTCTACTTAAAAAGATTGTAAAACACCATATGTGCTTGACTGTTTCTTTAAGACTTTGGCAAGTGTTTTGGCATACTTAGGTTCTACCCTGTTCTTCTAAGGGTTTCTTATTGCTATGGCAACACTAATCAATCACCGTGCTAAAAATAGGCCTTTCGTTTTCCAAGAGGCTATCTGTGGTGAGTTGAAAATCCAACTGCAGTGGGTGCTTTTTCCGTATGCTGCTTTCATTTCACTTTGTTTTAATCTGGAAATACCCGTGCTGCTGTGCTGTACTTGGTTACAGACCCACAGCGTTTTGCTGGTTGCTCTCTTGAGCTTTAATCCTCTCCTGGCCCATGCCAGAAAGGATGCTGAATGCAGGGAGCAAACAAACAACAGCACAGAGAACAAAAACACCTGAAATACTCTTTGGTTTTGGTTGGGTTTTTCTTGTTTTGTTTTTCGTGTCCCTCCCAGGCACCTCTAAAGAAAGGTGGAGGTGACAGTAGGAGACGCCTCCTTAGCAAGTGTTAATGAAAGAACCCTTTACCTGCGACTCTGGAGGCACTAGGGCTGTTCTATAGAAATCAAGTGCAGGTTTAAATTTAAGATTAAACGTGCCACTATTTCTTTGTCCAAAGAGGATCCTTGTAAGCTGTAGAGATAATGGAACGGAGGCGTGGAAGCAGAGCCCTGCGCACTGCTGTGCGTGGATGGCAGCACGGAAGGAGCGGTGCTTTGGAGAAGAAATGTGCTGAAAGGTTTCTTACCTCTGTTCGTTCCCAAGTTTGATTCCAACTGTTGCATAACACCGAATCCCTGGCTGGGTCTGTACACAGCCACTCAAGTAGAAAAAAAAAATGTACTTCTTGCATGAGTAATAAAAGTCTTTTGAACGATGCATAAACAGTTTTCTGGTTCTGCCGGAGCCCTCTGCCAATTAGTCAGAGTGCAGCTGATGAATCATGAGACGCAGTCTGTGAAATGTTCAAAAATTTGGACCCTGCTAAATGTTCCTGAAAGCCACCGAGCCCCCCGCAGCTGCTGGAGCAGTGGTTGGCGGCCAGCTCTGCAGAGCTGTGTTGGCAGTCCAGTTCTTTTTGTTGAACTGTAGCTTTCATTTGGAGGTAAATTCGTGTTACCATCTGCAAAGCAACAGTGAGGTTGACTTTTGATAGCTTTATGCTAAAATGATTTTCTGCTTTTTAATGAGGTGCCGTGAGGTGAGTGGCACTCAGTAGTTCTTGTGCAGAAATCTGGAGATCCTCAGGCATTTCCTAACTTCTCTTGTTTGAAATGCCAGAACAGAAGGTTGTTTTTTACAGTCTAGATTTGGAGTTGCAGGGAACAACACTTTGATTCCGTGCTTCGCTGAACTGCCAAAGGCAGCCTGATGGCACCTGAAGTTCAGTCTATAGAATGGCTGAGTCTCTGAGTGTCACGGTCTGACTCATTGCTGGTAAACTGTAGATGGTGGTAGAAAGTAGCAGGTATTTATTTTATTGCAGGGGAAGTGAGAAATCTGTCATTTGGCATTATTCCATATTTCCTAGCTATGCTTCAGGTCAACAGCACAAATGTTTCTCATGTTTTGTGTTACATCCCCCACTGTACCTGAAACTGTGCAGTGTTTGATCACTTACATCATCCACTGCTTCCATTTGTATGAGTTCTGTTTTGGAAGCGTCCATTTTAACTGTGTAGCAAAGAAAATTAAATTTTGGTCATCAAATGGAAAGGGCAGATTCTTAACAGGTAACTAAAGCCTGGGCTGCAGCAGTAACCTCGAAACATGCAGACACAGTGCCAGTAAACAGTATGTTGTGCTATTGGGGCATACATCTCTGCAGCTTGTAGTGAAAACCTTCCTAGAAGCTGGTGCTCAGACGTAAGCCCTGAGTCCATCGTAGTGCAGTACCAGGTTCTGCGTTCAGTGCACAGCTCTGGGAGGTACTGATAATAACAGAACGATGAATTAATTGGCAGGCTCTGCTCATTTCCTCAAGAATGCTTTCCCTGGGGATGCCCATTCGCAGAGCTGTGGGTTGTTGTCAGCAGCAGCTCTGTATGCCTGGACTGTGATGCCAGCACTTATGTGCCTTTGTGGAACACAGAGCTGCCATTTGTGAGGTTTTGAAATTCATGACCCCTGTTTTTACCATCCAAGCTCTCAAGAAGTTCTTTTCCAAATGCTCTGAAAACTGTGCAATAGGTGTCAGTGGTTTTGTTATTTTTAATCTGTGTTCTGTAGCCCACCTCTAGTAGTAATTTACATCTGCAACCTTCCCCATTCTCATGCGTGCATGGAAAACAACTGGAATGTTCTTTACTTTTAGAATGTGAATCATCTGAGTGATAAGAACATCGTTTTCAGTCGTGATGGCATTCTCCATCTGCTGGGTCATTCCATATTTCTGTAGCAAGACATTCATAGCTTTTTGCTTACTTTAAGAACATTTATTTGTAGAGTTCTTGCCATCAATCGCTTTTATTCACCTCTCCTTCCAACTAACATTAATATAACTCAAGGTTCTTCATTTCCCCCTTTTTTGTTGTAGTTTTTCTTGGTGGTTTGGTTTGTTGATGAACTTCTTTCCTGCTCTTTGCTGAGGCATTTGTTTGCAGATGTTTTCAGCTGACTGTCAGCACAGGAGCAAAATACTGAGATAGGTGATACAACCTCAGTTCGGAGAATATCTGGAATTTCTCTCTGTGTGTCAGTTTGCATTATGAGATCCACAGCTCTGTCAGAGTGCTTATAAATACTGCATATCTTCAGCTGGTGTTTTTGAGACTCATAAGTCATCGATCTTTAATTGCCCGCGAGATGTGGATAACAAGGAACCAGCTCACCTGGCACTGAACTTGCCCCATCTTGCACTCTACATGCTGGTGATTTTTTTAGTGTTTTATTTTTGTCACTCAGTGCACGAGCTGCATGGCTGAGAGCTGGTCGCAGTTTAGGGTGGATTGAGGCTCGTAAGATGCCGGTCCCCAGAAATCTTTATTGAAAGGGCAGATGTTTATGTGATTTGAAGGGAAGCTGGTGTGGTCTGTCATCCACAGCAGCAATGTGTGCCATAGGAATATCTCGTGTTAATGGAGGGGCAGCCTGAGCAGCAGTCTTCTTCCTTCCTCCAGAATGAGCTTGCTATCTCTACAGCCCCTGGCACCAGAACTCTGTTCTGGCAAAACTCATTCTTTTTGCATTCTTTTTGGGTAGATGTGCTTATGAATATTTCTGCGGTCAAAAGAAAATTGAACCATTATTTTTGAGATGAGATTCACGGAAGGGGGAATATATTTTCTGTAGTCTCAAAGGAGCAGGCTTCTCATTTTAATTTTGTTGCGTGGCAGATTGTCTTCTAAATCACCTCCTTTCTTACTCACCAGCCCATCCCTTAGAAGAATGATCCAAACTTTATCAAGTCCAAACTTGGACCAACAGCAGCGTTAATGCTAAGCATCACAGTGCCCTCGTTGTGTAAGCTGTGCATACAATACGAGAAGTAGTCATTGGCTTTGCAAAGGCATTTTGCCATAGGCTGTTACTGATGCATTATACCAGTAACTGCCACCTCAGTTCTGCTGGCAGTTATTGCAAGACTTGATGACTAACAGTGGAGATGCTGTTAAACTAACATTCTTTGGAGTCTTTTAGATGTTGACTCTGTCTGCCTCACTGAAAACCTGGTTTGAAAGAAGAGCAATGGAGTGCTAAAGAAAAGATATTCCAGTGGAGAAAATATTGCAAATTATGTCACCTGTTATTATGGAATCTAGTCTTGATAATCCAACTAAATTCAGCAATCCACAGAAAAATTTATTCCCATGTAAAATACAGAAATATTGTCTTTGTGAGAAAAAAATTTTGCATCCTTAATTTTATTGCATTATTCTCTAGAGATTATTTTGGGTTTTAGTGTAGAACATTTTCCAGACAGCTCATAATCCATCTTAATCTAATTAATAAGAAATTATGTTAAATTTTATTGTCCACTAAAAACGAAAATAAACCAAACCCTTGCATGTCAAGGTACCGGGGCTGTTTGTGCAGAACCTGCAGGCAATGAAAAGTCCTTGGGATATTTTGTGTGGGGGCAGCCTTGTCAATGGTGGAGAGTGCTGAGCTGCTCTCAAGGTGGCAGAGTTCTGCTCATAGGGCATTCAGTGCTCCTGTGTATAAGGAGCGTGAAAACTACAGTAGCTAGTTATTGCAAGAACTCACACTAATTTATTTATACACTCATTGCAGTGTTCTGCTTTCAGATATAATCTCTGCATCCTTCCAGAATCATAAAATGCTTTCATGTTTTGTGTAAATCTGACAATTTTTCTTGAAGTAACATGGGGAAAAAAACCCAACAAGAAAGCTGTTACCAACCAGGATGTTCTGAATGTGTCAGTTGATGAAACACAGCATATTTTTATCATGTCAAACGCATTTCTCTTTTGTTACAGTGTTCATTTTTGCCTAAGTTCTCCATTCACATAGAGACAAAGTATGAGGACAACAAAGGAAGCAATGACAGCGTAAGTAGGATGACTTCTGCAAAATTAAATGTAATTCTTCTAGGTAATCACGGTCCGTCTCTGGGCATTTCAGTCGGAGAAAGAGGCCTTCTCAGGTTTGTATCTTCACTCCTAGCTGGGTGTGCTGTTGGTGAGCAACTTGTCAGCTCGGGAGGTGGTTACCTACAGCGCCACGATGGAAGATTCATGCACACAGCTTCCTTTCTGTGTCTACCTGTTATTTTTCTAAACGCAATGTAATCTATGTATGTCACTTCCGCTCCTGTGAACATTAGTGGTAAAGGAAGGAAATGTTTTATTTTGTTCCTGTTTTTAGTTGTGTTCTAGTTCATCCATTTCACAGTATGTTCTGTCTACCTGAGCAAAGGGGGTTGAATTTGCAAGAGCTGGTATGAGGAGCAAGCAGGAAACTTAACAACGGCCAGACAGGAAAGATCTCAACAAAGCAACATCAGGGACCAACATTGAGGTGATTGGCAAGTGTTGGCAAGTTAGGAAGTTCTCAGAATGAGAGCTTAGAAATGGAAAGGATAATTAAGTACAGAACTGTAGGAGAAGGGTGAGAATGAGTAACCAGCAGCTGCTGGGCAGGAATGCAGAGTGGGAATAAGAGAAGAGGGCACTCAGAGTTTGGTTCTCTGACAGGGAGCAAAGCAGGGTCAACTTGCAAGAAAAGAATAAAGTTAGATACAGCTGGATGAATAGACAAATACATTCTTGTGTGTTTGATTTTGGCATGCCTTAAACAACCATTTGTTGCAGACTTGTGGGAAGAAGCTTGTAAGTGTGAAATACTGTTTGAAATATCTGAAAAATAGGTCTGTAACAGCGGCCTGAAGGAGTGCTTCAAAGTCGGTAGAGCAGATTTTAAAGGGATCTGAGGCACAGGCACTTTCTGTGTCCAGAGATGAACCTTAGTAAAGCTGCTCAAGGGACAAATGTTGTGCTTTCCAGCACCCAACTGCCTTGGGCCCCTGTTAGCAAAGCTGACATCTCTTGCACTGCTTATGGCAGCACAGTTATGTGTAAAAGAACAAGATATAATTTTAGAATAGAATTATTCAGTTGGAAGGGATCTACAAAGGCCATCAAGTGCAATTATCCAACCACTTCAGGTGTAACCAGGGCTTAAAGTGTATTATGAGGAGTGCAATCCAAATGCCTCTGGCGCACTGTCTGACATTGGGGAATAGACCTCCTGACTAGGAAGTCTTTGAGCAATCTCATAATAAGTAATTTTTTAATGAGTACCTGATCTGCACCTACTTTGAATTACAGTTTGAATAACATTTTGGCATACAGAAGCTTTCCCAATGATAACACAGATCACAGCCACCAGATACCAACTACTTGCAGTCACTGCTAGTGTGGGCCAGGTTGAGATCAGTGAGAGGGAGAGAGAAAAGAAAAAAATGTGTTACATTACAAACGATGTGAGCTTTGCATTATGTAATTTATGCACTTTTTAATCTTCGCTTCTACTTTTTGGCAGCCCTTTTTAATTCAAAGCAAGCCCACACCTTTGGTTTCAGGAGGGTTTAGGTTGCTGTTCTGGTACATTATAATATCAGCAGTGAGAAGACACATTCTGTACTGATGCCTGACAGGAAGAACTGAAGCTGTTTAGCCAGGGAAGTTTCAGATTTTTTTAGTGTGTCAGTTTTGTAGCTAAAATACTATGATTCAAGTCCTGAATAGTCCCAGCCAGTGAATTTAAGAAGAAATTTGCACAGAAATAGGATGCTCAGATCATGTAAATGAAAAAGTATCTGTTCTTTGAATTCAGCTCTTCAAAATGTAGTCGTTACCAGAGTACCAAAGGAGTGATGTTAAATCACATTTATGACCTGAGTCACAGCCTAGGCGAATACCTGCCAAGATGAGCTGCTTTCATTGACCTTTACTGAAGTGAGGTGGTGGAAAAAGTCTGAGGACTGTATTCCAGCCCTCATTTCCATGACTTTTAATGCCCATAGCTATGTTATGCATTGGTGTGAACACAACAAACCAATCTACAAACGATCTACGTATTTTTCTGTTGATCCAGTGACATTTATCTGCTGGTGCAGATGTGGTTGGTACCGTGCTGAGGTGCTGGAAGATTTGTAAATGCAGAGACCTTGCTGAGCCCCTTGGAGCCTGTGGGCTTAAGAAGATGCAGTGTGTACCTTTCTTTCATATCAGACAAGTTTAGATTGGATTTCACTATGTCTGACCTGTCAGAAAGCAACAGGGAAATGCAATAAAAAGACCCACAGTGTATCTACAGAAATGGACGCGGCAACTATCAGTCTTGGCTGGTAAACAAAGAATCAAAACAGTACGTCTGTAAATTTTGCAGTTGCGGTGCAAAATGTGATGAATGAACTCAATGGGGGTGATGTGGGTCTGATTGGAACTAAACATTGTCTGGGGGTTTCTAATCATGCAGGTTTTTTTAAATCTTTGAATTCTGATTTTTCTTCATTTCCAAGGTATCTAATAAAATAGATATTGATTGTAGAAAGCAATCATTAGGTATAAGGATACTAAAGCTAATTATATTGATTAGTAGAAGAAAGTAATACAAATGTTCTCAGTTTGCTGTTGTCCTTTGGGAGGCTATGATATTATTATTTTATTTAATACGCTGCATTGTCTGGTAAGATTCTACCTAATTACTGCAATATATCTTGATGCAAATGCCCTCCTGATTTTTCTTCCCAGCTGTCTTGATAGAAGAAACTCAGGGAAGACGATGCCTGCTTTGTAATTTGATTTTTTTTCTTGAATTTTGACATCATTTTAAGCTATTCCCTGTGCTCTTTAAGCTCCATCATTTTGATCTGTTACGTTTTGCACAAATGTGCACGTTGCTAAAGAAAAAAGCAGTGGACAATAAAACCCTTTACTTAGATGAAGCATCAGTGACTGCATGACCAGTCTGTAGTTCTCATGGACGTGCAGTGAAGGCATTGCTCTCCAAGCACGTCACTGAAGCACAGCGACATTCCTGTTCCCTGCTTGTTGCAGAAGGTTCGTTATGCTTCATTGTTTGTGTTTCTTTAGTAACAGTTCTTTCTGCTGATACTTGGGCAATGAGTTTTACCATCTGACAGTGTCTGAGGAAAGCAAGAAAGTACATTTGTAAAAATGATCCTGTTGTTGTCAGTAAGGGAAAACTTAAAGAGCCTTACTCTTTGTAGCATGAAATTTTGCTCTGAAAAATGGAGTGGCTGGTTCTTATTAAAAAAAAAAAATAACAGTTTCTCTTAAATTAGAGTCCTCCTGTTGTTAAAAAGGACGTGACATGTATTAGCAAGAATAACTTCCTTAGGGGTAGTAATTTTGTGGAGCAAATATTTTGAGGTAGAGTTGTTCTTCAGAATGACAGTGTATGAGTATCAGTGGGCTGCATTCCTGGAAGCATCTCAGTAATGCTGAAAAAGTCATCGGAGTTACAGCAATAATTGTGTTGATGAAAATAGATTATCCATTTGTTTTTTGCCTTACAAAGATAAGCGTGGAAAACGTGTCTGAGTGACCGCGTGCCAGATGGAAACAAGGGGCAGTTCTGCACTCCACGTAGCTGTAAATGAACACCAGCATCTCCTGACACAGTAATAGCTGAGCATGCTGCAAGCAGCGAGCTTACAGCTGGGATCACCTGGCGTGCCATCCCTGTGCACTGCAGTGCCATCATTCACTGTTAGGAAGTCACTTCTTGACAGCGAGTTCTAATTCTGCTGTCCTAGAAGTGAGCGATATTCAGTGTTAGTATGCTTCATCCTTAGTGCTTCTTTCTGAATGCTCTGAAACATTTCACTCAATCCATATATTTTTGTCTATTTTAAATGAATTTCTCTGCTGAAGAAGAAAAGCTGTATCTAGTTTGGCTCTGCTTAGGGCGGTTTTTTTCCCCCATTTTTGTTTCCTATCTTAGTACCACAAAACTAGGTTATAGCAAACTTCAGTATAGCACGTGTAAATTAAATGCAAATTCACTGTTAAGGATGCTGCCATGAAGCACCGAATGCAGCTGAAATGGGTTCTGCTGTGCCCTGGCTTAGGCTCACTGAACTGCAGGTCATCATCTGGAAATTTCACAGAGACCTTTTAGATATCAGTGCAGAATAGGTTGCAGTCAAAGCTGGGGTCATTTGAGGGGGTAATTTTATTTGTCTGGGCTTGTTCTCCATTATGGTACTGTGAATGTGTTTATCTCCTGTGTAGTTTGCAATGAAAACAAAACACAAAGTAGCTATGGCTGCTATGGTGTAATGATGTAAAACTGCATTTCTCCGTTCAAAAAGTGCAAATCTAAATTAGATATTTTATAAAAGATGAAATAATGGAGGAGTCGTGACATGGAGATAAAAAAAACAAGCTGGGAGCACGGCTGCTTATAAATACAGAACTGCCTTTGTGAGTTCCTGACCGGCAGGCAGTGATATTCCCATGCTGTTCCATCAGCCAAATTTACTGCTGTCAGGGAGAGGTTCAGTCTTTTCCCATAGAAGAATTGCTCTCAGTTCTGTGTGCCACATGATGTTAGGCAGCGATGAGGTTGAAATGGGTCAATTTCAGTAATCCTTGCCAAAGTAAATCTCAAAAGCAAATTAATGGATTTTGGTACTGGGTTTTGAACAGAATTTACAGGAAAGTTACACACATACACCAAGTTCTAAGTAGACTGTTTATTATTATAACTATTTTAGGCCAAATTTTGCTTAAGAAATGAGAGCTAAGTGGACCAGGTGACAACGGCTGCTCAAGGGCGCTGCAGTGACAAACGGGATCCTTGCCAGTAGTTCTGGTGATGGCAATTTAAAGAGATCAGATTTTCAAGTGGGAGAGGAGCTTTGTGCCAGATTTTCCCTTTTTAAAGAGGAAAATATAGAAGCTTACTCTTGCAGTCCTTACTGCAATTGAACTTATAACTATTCATAAACCATAAAAGCTAGATTTAAACCATCCTGTTAATGAGGAATAGGGATGTGTTCTGCACACAGAAGGCACTTGCAAGTATTGAGGAATTGGTGAGGTGACAAGCTGCATGGATAGACTCCATTGCTGGGGTGGGCTAAAATAGAGAGAACGTTATGAACATTCTGAGAAATACCAATATATGCATGAAAAAATATTTTCATTTCTTATGTAAATATTTAATGCAAATGCTTATATGCACCTAAGTTGGGGGAGCCTCCCAGCCACATGCTGGGTTTATTCCTTTTGTTTGGTTGGTTTTTTGAGCCGGATGACTTTGCAATTAATACAATAGTAAGAAAGTCAGGAGGCAAATCTAATGTAATTTTAAATTACAAAGCATAAAGGTACTGTTGTGCTTCTCGTGTCATAGTCTGCTGTCCTGCTAGGATCTTCTACTGTCCAAATGTAGGCAAGCTGAGTTATAGCATTGTTGGGATGGCTGTTGGCTTTGTTAGCAACACGACAGAATGCAGAGGTAGAGCAGAATGCTTTCTAAGAGGGAATTTGATTTAGAATTGAAATTCACATCTTAGGAAGCTGCATTTACTTGCTGTATATTGAGCAATGCCATCACTTTGGCTTTGTTTGTGTGTAGATGGGTATGGGTATCTGATGACATAGGACCTGGGATGATGATAATGTTTGCTACCATGTTATCTGCCTGTAATTCTTTTAGAAGTGCTCTGCTTTTTTAGAAGAAAACCTTTTAGCCATTACCCATTTGATTTCTCAGCCTTCACTGCATTTCTCAGCAGTGGCCAACTGCCTGGGTCTAACATAGCAAGCAAGAGGACGTAGAGATCTGTCACCCAAAACCTCATGAGAGATGGGAAAAGTATATTCCAGATAAAGGCACACCAGTTTTCAATCTCACAGCTGTAGAATACTGGGTTTTCTATACAGGCTGCTCTATCAGTTTCTTCTCTGACGACTTGTCTGTACTTCAGTGTTGACCTGTTTAACTGTTTCCATAGGAAATTTTCTGTCCTTTTCAGTAGTGTTTAAAATGCAAATTCTCTGCCTTATTACAGTCTTCTGACCACAGCCTCCTTGTGTCTGAATTATAAGCAAAAATAAAAATAAAAAATGTGCAGTGCACAGCATTCCAGCTGGTACCTTGTCTACTCTCAATGACAAAAAACAAAACCCATAGCAAGAGAGAATCATACATTATGGAACAAAGCCAAGCCAAACAAGCGCAGATTTGACCCTGGGAGTCCTAGCAGTGTAGATGAGGAGTTTGCCAGAGTGTCTGTAGGATGCAGCAGAGTCTGGCCTTTGCTATTTATAGTCTAGCCAGGTTAGCCGCAGTGATTGTCCATGAGAGTTAACTCTTGGATCAGCTGCATGTGAAGGAGATGGAAGCCAGCAATTCAGCCTGAAGATGAAAATAAGAAAAATAGCAATGGAGCTTGCAGGAAAATATATTGAATTTGCTGTTGATTTACCATCATCTTACAACCTGGCTTTCTGTTCTGGCTTTGGCTGCAAGGCAAGGAGAAGTTACAGCGAAGTATGTGGTAGGACACGTTGTTGTAGGTAAAGAAATATAAATGCAGCAGCTCTTATTTGTTGCAGTGGCCTTGAGTGATCCTTCTTAGGATCATCTGCTAGGTTTTCTGGGGATGGGGTTGGTGTTTGTTTTTGTTTTAATTTTCCCCAAAAGGAACAACTTGACAGTTGCTGAGATGACCTGTTTGAGGCCCCTCTTCCACTTTTTGTCATTCCGTAGGTGATTTAATCCAAACGGTGCTCTTCATTAGTTTTCATTCCTCTTAGGAAGTGGAAGCATATAAGTGTTCTTCTGTTTTAAAGAAGCTGTCACAAACAAAAAAAACCAATCCACAACAGCCAAAAGGACTTCAGCCTGACTGTTTTTCATTTGATTGTGTATTTCAATCTCAGTTAATTATCTGGCTCCCAAACACAAAGCCTGTCCAATTTTTGCCCATACAATATTTAATATTCTGCCTTTCTTCATCATCATATTAGGGACACAGACTGTTCTCACCATTCATTTTCTGCACATTTGCAAATACAGTTGCACAGATTGGGAGCCTTATGCTTCTTTTCATGGCTTTTAATCTTTTCCCTTAAAACTTTTAAATTTCTCTACTTACTTTGATCACCAGCGCAATAAACCAATCCTCCCTGCAGGTTTTGAGAGAATCCCAGATTATGTGGCTCGGAGATGCAATAAGAGAATTACAGCTAAGAAAGAAATCAGTCGTGTTCTCTAATTACTTCTTATTTTCTACTGCTGATAGAATGAAAAGATTAAATCTGTCTGCAGATCTTGCAAGGACAATCTAAGAAAGGAAGAGGCACAAACGATTAGACAACAGCTTTTGCCAGCAAAGAGAAGTGAGAGTGTCATTCAGCAGACTTTCAGAATGGAGGACTTGGTCAGGGATGGCCTAAGCAGCAAATAAGGCGTAGCTGAAATAGCTGAAAAATTCCTCCCGATTTTGACAGATTGGCAAAGGCATCTGTCAGCTCCACTTCTGTCAAAGTGCCTTAAAGAGAGAAAAACGCTGTAGAACTGTATTACTTAGAGGTGCAGCGTGTGGATCGAGCCTGCGATGGAGCAGGGCTCCAGGTGTCTTCAGGTGAGATGCTGGGCCACAGTTCCAATTTAGGACTTGCAAACGTGCAAAGTTATGCAGCTGCTTACAAGTTCTAGAGTTATTTCAGCTCTATCCTGATTCAGGGCTTATGCTGGCCGGTGATGCCCATTTAAGGGAAATTTCCATTATTTGAAGCTCAGAGCATACGGTGGAGTGCATCTTGGTTCAGAAATAGCTGAGCAGATTTCTGCAAGATACTGCTCCATATATCTGAGTTCACTGAGGAAAAACAAGGAAGCACAAAGCAACTTACATACATAAGATGTAATGCCTATTTAAAGTAATTTAAAGTAATACCTCAGTACTATGAAAGAGCACTATGAAGGGAAAGCATTTCAGCTCAAACTTTATTCGAATAACTTCATTTTTTTGCAGAACAAAGCAGGGCTTGGGGATGTAAAATAAGCATGCAGATAGAAGCAGTCCAGAGTTTCCCTTCGTTCTGTTCTGCGGTTTCAAATATTTTAACATTTCATATCCAGTCCAGTAAGCATTCAGTGCTTGTTACATTTCAGTAGTGAAAGATGAAATCACTTTAATTACCAATTAGAACTGTAGAATCAAATTTTAGCTGTTCATTTATTTGAACAGTGATTTCCTGAGCAGTATTCTTCTTACGGCTCGTACGCTGGTTTGTTTGAATGCTTTGTATGGGAGACTCTGTTGCTTTCAGAAGTACCAAAGAAGTGTTCTGGTTATTGCATGGGTGTTGGCATTTTGTATTTTTAACTGTTCCTCTAGGATGAAATGAAGTGTTCACTGCATTTATTTGAAAAAGAAAGGAAGAATATAATATTTATGCTTCCAGAAACACAAGTCAAAGAACATTGTGCCCCAAAGGGAAAAACACATTATTGGCTTGGTACTGACAGCGTAAGCAACTTCCCTGAATTCTGTGGCACTGATTCCTGATGGTCTTTTAACTAGTCAGTATTTCCAAGTCCCAGAATCCTGAGTGGAAATGTACTGCACACAAAGCATACGTCTCATGGGTCACCAGTGTACCTGAATAATTAAATTATGGACAGAGGCACAGAACTATTCTGTGCTGCAGATGCAAGTGCCTAGTATTTCCAAAATGTATGGTGCTGATCATGCCTAGAAACGCATTACTTATGCATGATTTTGATAACATCCATTTTCTTTCCTTTGCCTGCTTGCACATGCTGTGTGCCTGCGATGGCTGCAGAAAGTAACTGTGTCCACACAAACATTGTAGTGTTTTATTCCAGCATCTGTGCAAGTGGAAATCTGAAAGCGTTCTGTTGCACAGGTTACTGAAGGAGGCTTACAGCCGTTGTTCCAGGTGGATTTTCTGACTGTGCTCTGTTAGTGTTACGTTTCTTTCACTCTTGCAGATTTTTGATAATGAAGCTAAAGATCTGGAACGAGAAGTCTGCTTCATTGATATTGCCAGTGATGAAATTCCTGAGCGCTATTACAAGGAATCAGAGGTAAGAGACAAAGTGAAGGAATGTTCAGAGCTGCAGTAAAGCCTTGATTGGAGTCAAAACAGTTTTATTTTGATGTGAAATTTCCATGGTCGGTATTTTAGAAGCTTTAGATTAGATGGGAAGCTGGTAGCAAACTCTCTTCTAGGCTGCTTGGCTCTTTGATTTACAGATCTTCAGATGACTTCTCAACCTCTTGAAATGCTTTTGTATCCTGGTCGATTTGTGACCAGTACCAGACCTTTTCATGCACAGTGGAATAGGATTTGTCTTTAAATCGTGAGGTTCACTGAAGTGTTTGCAGCTCTGAGAAGTTTTAAACATTACTGGTTTCCTAATTTGCATTCCACCCCAAAGTAATGCCCCGTGAAGTGTCTGAGCCCTAAGCAAAGAGCAGACATGCCAGGGAGAGTAGGGTTGATGCACATTGCTCAGGGGCAACTGTGACATGAGACCAGGAGGGACTGAAGCACACTGCATAATGGAGTGAGCCTGCTAAAAAGCATCAGTGGCAAACCAGCACGTTCGCTCACTTAAAATTCCCCTGAAAATTGCTCTTGTGTACATTTGACAGACTGCTTCTTTTAGGTCACTGCAATTAACTGTTCTGAAATCAGTAACAACCATGCCAATGGAGATGAGATCTCAGTGTTTTAATATCAGTGCTGGAAAATGGTGGTTCAGAACAAGTAACTGGAGAGAAATGATCAGATCTCTGCTTGCATTTCATTTTGGAGGCACGGTTTGCCTCTGAAGCCAAGTACATATTCATAGCTGGCAACGAGTGTGGCAGCTGTTTGACTATACAATGTGAGATTACACAGTCATTTTTAGGTTAGAAAATGAAGACTTGCCAAAGAGTATGTTTCTATGCCATAGGAGCCATGCTTTTCAGACAAAAATAGTTGGGTACGTGTTATCTTCTATTTATAGGTCCCACTGCAGATTTTACGTCCTGGTCATAAAAGAAAATTGGGTCTACAGTAGAATGAGAAGTAATTTTATTAGTTTTCTTGGATTATAAAACCCATCTGTTACGTACCCAAAATTATGTAACACCTCATGAACCAGCTTATTGGTCCCATCATCTCATCTGAACTCCCTGGTCTGCTGGTTCTGTTCAGGAATGACTGCCTGCCACTGAAAACATCAGCATTTGACTCTGTTTTAAAGAAATCATGTCAGATTTTTCACCTCAGCGTGTGCACTTTCACAAGTTGCAAATAGGAAGGTAACATCTAGCTTTTCAGCTTTCCTCTCTTTAGTAGCCAAGTATTAAACCTTATTTTCATATGATGTATCTAATGATGTAGAAAAACAGCTTCAGTGGGAGAAAAGAATTCTAGTCTGTGTGTTGTACTTCAGAGAAAAATTCAGAGACCTTATTCCAAGCAAAATGGAATTTTCTGTATGATTTTAAACAACAAAAATAGACCAGCATCTGTTGTTTTCTCTGTACCCATGGCTTCCAAATTCTGTTTCAGAATTCATATTTCATACAAAGAGATGAAATCACCTCAGCCTTTAACTGTGTACTGAACTGATGGTAGCTGCATTCCGAATCTTGTGAAGTTTACTAACTGTACTTTATATTGCCATATGATGAACGTGAAGCCAAATTCCCTTTTCTCTGAGGTCTTTTACATAACTTAGGGGCTGTAAGAAGGTCTTTAATTATTTTAAATGTCATTTCTGTCTGTTTTTAATCAGAGCAGCATTTAAAAAGTAACTCTATGTAAATGAGAAATGGTCTGTATTTTCCAAATAACAGTTTCAGAGATAACTAAAAGGTATTTTAATTACACTAATAACAATAATTTGGCTGGTTCTGCATGATTTAATCTGAATTGATATGTTAAAGATTAAATGTGGAGTACAATCCTCAGGATTTAAGAATTAGATCCCACTGGATAAATGTTCTGATTCTAATCCAGAAAGACCAATGAGGATGGTTTTAACTTCAGGCATGGTAGTAATCTCTTCATTACAGTGGCTCTTTCACATGCTTAAAATTAAGCAAGTCTGTATCAGGGTCAGCATCCTTAGCACCTTCTAGAAATAAGCTCTGAATTTATTTTGTGTCCTGTTACTGCAGGAGGTTCATGAGATATCCAAGGGACACCTAGCATCACACTGCATAGCCAAAGATGGAGTTAATGGAGGCTTAGGGGTTCCTGTTGCATTAAGGAATACTTTAAAGGAACCTCTGCTGCTAGTTCTCAGTGATATCTTGACCAGAATCATCTGAGTGATTTGATTCCCTTAGGAATGGAAGGTTTTTCCATCAGTGCCTGCACCAAAGGGCTGAAATCGACAGGTGAATGATGATGTGGAGGGCAGTTTGTTAGCAGTTACAAACAGGCAGAGTCCTGTTCTGTCATCTATGGAGGCAGACTGACTTCAGCTGCCAGAAGTGTTGTCCTTTTGGAAGACTGGCGGAGGTATGACTGAACTGATCTAGATATCCCAAAGCAGATGACTTAATGACTATCTATAAACTTAATCACTAAGTTACAGCCAAAGTCCTTACCACTTCTCCCACATCTTAAATACAGCTTATTTTTGGTGACCGTGGCCCTAAAATCCTGGAAAGTTGTAAGGTGTTTAGAAGTCAAGTTTCCAAATCTGCATGTACATGGTCGCATTGAGTACAGAATTGTGTATGTCTTTATAAAGAATGAACAAGCTTACAGGTAGGAGGATCTGTCTTATTTCCTTGTGACTTCAACATCAGTGAATAAGTGTCACCAGCTATCACATATTCCCCATATACGCCTATGTGTTTATCTGAATTATAGAAAAGAACAAATCTGAGCTTTGCTGAGGGGTGAGAGATGGCCTCAAGTGAATCATTCACCGAAATGAAACTTCTCCTGTAGACATAAGATACCGAGCAACGTGTTCTTTGCCAGTTCTGAGAACTTGAATATAGGAGCAGTGTTTCATTTCCCGTTTATAACAAAACAGTTGAGCATTGGACACTCGCAATAAACACTTTTAGTTACCTGCAAATAAAAAGATTTCATGCAGCTGCTGCAGTTTTCTTCCTCAGTTGCTGACTTCTTTGACTTTAACTGCACTGCAGTGGGTCCTGCTTACAGCTCTCCAGTGCTTTGTGGATAACAAAGTTTGTCATGTCGCTGATCAGAAAATTGTGGTAGCTGATACGATGCAGATGCTGCAGTCCCCACTGTGAGTAACATTTCAGTGCTGCAGTTCAGCACGGGGCACAGACAAAACAAATGAAAATGTTCTTTTACTGACTAACGTCAGTTGTGAGCTCACAGAAAGGCTGACTGGATTATCATATTTTAGCCTCAGAACCGTCCTGGTAATCACAGTTCTGAAGAATTTGCTGTTTCTTGCAGAAAACATCTTTTTATGGAAATCAAGAAAACGTATTTAAAAAGTGGCTCCTCACCAATCTCTGCAGGAGTGTCTTTACATCAGCACATCTTTCTGGAGCACTAAGCTGTGTAAGCTGAAATCCAAACCCTGACCACTGTAGCTGGGTGGTGAAGTGCCAGATCACATGTATTAAAATCATGAAGGAATGGTTCTGAAATTCAAGATCAAACAAAATCATCTTCAGCTTAAAGTGGGGAAATAAAGAGGGACTGAACTTTGAAAGTATTTTAGTGGAATATTTTGTGATAGGACTCTGGAAAAAAATGAATCTGTGTCTGGGGCCTTCAAATCACGATGCTGATGTCTCAGCATTAATGACAAGTATACTCATTAAGATTTTGGAGTTACATTCCTATAAGCAACAAATTTAAGTATATAACCTTAAGAAAAAAATAAGATTCAGCTGTAAACCTGAAAAGGCATTACCACAAGCCAGTGCCACATTTCCACATTAGTTTGCCTCTGGAGAACAGGTTACAGTCCCACATCTGCTGCCCATGACATCTGCAGTTCCCAAGGTGCTCCGAGTAAATAAATGCTAAATACAAAATAATGGAATCCCAGCAGTCAGTGTGCTGTCACAGACTGCCAGGCGAGGCCTCAGTAAGAAGCACTGGGAAAGTGCTGTGTTTGAAGCCATGCCCATCACGCTGTGGCTTTGATTTTATTTCACTGTAGTTGTGTTTTATTCTCAAATAAGCCCAGCTCACAGGTAATGCTGTTTCTGCTATGTTAGCAGAAGTGCTGTTTTTAAATCTCTCTGCACCTGGCAATAATGCACTGCAAATACAGAGTAGGTTTTGCCCCTCTTCAGCAAAAGGATTTGCCAGATGGGCTTTCCTAATAAACCGGGTCTGATAAAAGCACAGGAAGGTTATTTAAACAAAAAGATTTTTGCTATGCCATTACATTTAAAACAGATTGAGGATTTTACTAGTAGACAAAATGAGAGAAAAGAAGTGAATTGAGGCTATTTGGGTGCTTTTTTTTTTTTTTTTTTTTTTTTTTTTTTAAGAAGAAAGGTTTCTTTGCTGTAAATCTTAACCTAACACTGCAAAGCAATGAGTTAGGCACGTAAAATCATTCCAGGTCCAAGTTTTTAATGAAATCAGATACTGAACATCATAAGGTTAGCAGTCCTGGTCACATCAAAGGTCTTTGTGGCTTGGGATGTGCAGAGGTCCAGGAAGGGTATAAACATAAGTAAATATGTAGAAATTCTTCCCCTGAATACTTTCTTGTATGAACCATAGCATCACAAATTTCTGGGCCAGAATTTGTGTCTTTCTGTAATACTCTGAGACTGCTTTTAAGCACTTAATTTTTTAGCATCTGGGTTAAAAGGCCAGTTGTGTTAGTTTTACTTATGATGACTCTCCTCTGTAAAACAGCTGTGTTCTTTGAGCAAATGGCCAAGAGATCAGACTCTGCAGTTCCCTCTGCTTAATGTGGCCACGTATCTCACACTGTGCTGCTCAGCCTGACCCATCCTTACGTGCAGCTCCCACTGAATTGAGTTGCAGCTCACGTGAGCAAGCTCTCAGTGAAATCCTTCACATCTTGGACTTGCATACAACTGTCTGCAAATCTATTTCTGTGAATTCTTTTTTTTTCTTTTTTTTCTCTTTCTGGCTTTCGTTCATCTGTTTGCAGTTATTTAGTACCAATGTCTTAATGTTTTCTGAAAGACAGGAATTTCCATTAAAGCTATTAGATACAAGTTCAGACTGTCCATCGCTGCCTGCCTCTTTGCCTGAAACTGTCCAGCCAATTTGTGACTGTACAGCATGTCCTTCTAGAAAAATGGACGTGATTAAGGGAAGTAAAGCTGCCATCTCTGTGCACTCTTAAAAGGATCTGGAACTCGAAGTGATATCGTGGATGGACTGCATTGCAGTAATTGGATTGTTTGGAGATCGCCAACCGAAGAAGGATTTCCATTATGAATCCATTTGTCAGCTGTGTTAGCTTTATAAGAAAGAAATAAAGAAAAACAGAAATTCCTTTTTTTGTAGCCACCCCGAGGGTGCTTGCAGCTGAACACGACGCAGATCTTGTGCACAGCTCTGCAGTCCCGTGGGGTCGCTGTTCGTTGTTGAACTTTTATCTATAAATTTTGAAAAACCAGTATTGACTCAAATTCGTTGCTTCAATCCCTTGGGACTGCGCTGGAGTTGTTCCATTGTGGCTCTGGTTATCAGAGAAGGGTTACAGGGTATCCCTGCTTAACACTCAGTGTTATTAAAGGTGTATCCAAAGTGCTTAATCAGTACGACGGCGTCATCTCTGCAGTGCTGTGTATGTAAGAAGCAGCAGATCCTTACTTACTATTTCCTTTTGATTTTCCTTTTTATGAAGAAATGCCTATTTTACTCTGTAATATTTAGCAGAAATATTTTAAATGAGGCTTTCTGCAATCTATTTCTTTATTCATGGAACCATTTAGAAGAATTTTGCATCTTAGTTCTTCCCTTTTTATTTTTTCTTTCTGTTATTATTACTATGTTGCTTGCTTCAGGCAGTAATCAGCTATAAAACAGCCCTTTCAACCAGAAAATATCTAGATCAATCTGAGGTCAAGCTTTATTGAGTGAGAAGAATGGCAACAGCATGTGACTATGAGTTGTGATATACAGAGGTATGTTGCTATGATATATGATGACGCTGAATTGTTTTTTATGGTAATTTAACATTGAAGCCCTATTAGAGTTCAAGTTTAAAGTTTTATTTAGAAAAGAACGTGTCAGCAATAAAACCAATGTCTTTCACAGAGAAAGAAGCCTGTCACCTCATTAGAACTTTTAGAGGAGCTTTAATGACTGAGCTGCAGTTTATGGAATAGAACAGAAGCAAACTGTGCACATTGTTAGAAGGAGTGGTGCTGGTTGATGTGTAAGATCAAACTGCATGGAACATTTGTTTTGCTGCTCACCTATTATCTTCCATTGAGCTCCTCGTTTAAGTACACAGATAATTGCTCTTCTAGCGCAGGATGAATGTAAAAGGTTTTCTCAGGTCTCAGCTTTGGGCAGGACAATACAGATGAGTACTGGTGCTTATTCTCAGTGGCACATTTTAGAAGCTGCACTATAAATTTACAGAAATTTCACATCTTCAAGTTCTTCTGAAAATCATTATTTGTGTGTACATTACTTCAGTTTTCAAAATTTAGGTAGCAGGAATGGACATAAGGGAAGTGCAGTGGAATCATAAGGGTATGGAAAACAGCATTTTCATAATAAAAACTTTATCCTGTCTGAATAGAAGCAAGCCTTACTGAACTGCTATCCTTACTGATTGCTTGTTTGATTCTTGTCTCAGTACTGTAATTTCAACACCAATTTGTTTGATTTTGCAGTTAGTGAAAGAGAAACAGTGTTGAAATTAGGTCTATAGTGTTTTGCCCAGACATGCTGTATCTCAGCTGTAAATGGCAGTGGCTGAATCAGAGGAGTTTTGTGCTTGACCGGTCACCTGGATCTGCAGTATCACGTAAAACTGCCAGCGGGTCTGATCAGCCATGGTCCCATCCTGTGCTTTGGTGTGTCAGAGCTTAAACTAGACATGATTTCATGAAGGCAGGCAGGTCGCACTGGGGGAGCAGTGTTGAAACAGGTTCCAAAGAAGTAGCGTTGTTTCCAAAGGCCATAAATAACACTTGGAGTGCAGTGCTTTGGAATGACTTGCAAGAACATGTTTTCCTATAGCAGAAGATGTCCCAGATCAAATGAGCTTCAAAATATCTTCCAAGAGTGCCATCAAATTATTGGATGTTGAGTTGAAGAAAGGATTTGATCTTGTTATATCCTTGTGCTTATTTGGGTCAATTTTATATTACTTTTTCATTATATTTATTAGCATGTTTTCATATTTTATCTTATCAAAACACTTCAGCAACCTGGCAAGCAGGGCTTACTCTCCAGGATCTCTGAATGTGTTTCCTTTGTTTTGCAGGATCCTAAATATTTCAAGTCACAGAAGACTGGGAGAGGCCAGTTAAAAGAAGGCTGGAGAGAGACCCATCAGCCCATTATGTGTTCCTACAAACTTGTGACTGTGAAATTTGAAGTTTGGGGACTTCAAACCAGGGTAGAACAATTTGTACACAAGGTGAGTGAAACAGGAGCTGTTTCGTATCCTTCACATAAGCAGAACTCGAGTTGTGCGGTGCAGGAATATAACTGTGTCTCTGCTGGAAGCAGCAAGCTCAGCTGGATCTTTTTCAAGGTCTGAAAGTAGAGCCGAAGTGTCCATCTCTGGGTAGAAACTTGACAAAGCCTGAAGTTGCTCAGGTCTAAGGCTGAGAAAAACTATCAGTAATGCTTTCAGTGCTGTGATCAATTTGAGCTCAGGTATTTGTAAGTATGCTCGAGTAACATTCAAGTAGCAGTGATGGACAGTGTTTGTCTTATAAACAGGTGGTGGGAGAGCTTTCCAGTCAGTTTAGTAAAAAAAAAAATAAAGGATTCATTAGTAGCATGGCAGCCAAATTGTAATATTTTTCCTTCCACGCATTTAAAGAATGAACAAGGAAAAGGTTCCAATTTATTCGCCCCAAAATTATGGTATTCTGTACATAGCAAGTGGCTTCCCATGCTATTGATAGCCACGCTGATGTGATTCAGTGTTGGCAGTAGTTCCACTTGAAGTGGGAGATTGGACTGCAAGACCTTAGAGCCAATTACCTGACCCTCTGCGGTGTCTCTTTTTTGGATAAACCTGACAGTATATTTTTCACATTAAATCTTGCTGAAAGGCAGCACTTTTCTAAAATGATCTGTTTTTGCAAAGGTATTTAACCGTTCCCTTGTTTCACAGGTGGTCAGAGATATACTCCTGATTGGTCACCGACAGGCTTTTGCCTGGGTTGATGAGTGGTATGGTAAGTATTTTGCAAATTAAATCCACTCGAAAGGGTGAGTGAGAATCTTTTCACAATTAAAAGCAGATTTCCATTTGTTTTCATAGGCCATCAAGTCCCATCATAAGTTGTTCATGTAAGAACCTGAAGTAATTTCAGTTTTGCTGGAATATGCAGGGCTCATTGGCAGCAGGCTCTTTGTTAACAGGAGTAGGTTGTATGTTATGACAGCCAGTAGGCATCACACAGGATGCTGTTACAGCCCATGCAACTCAGAATGAAGACATCAGTCCAGTCATCCTGCGCTGTAGGCAGGTAGAATCTCTTGCTTCTGGCAGGATTCATCAATATGGAGAGCTGCTTGCAGATTTTATTTAAGCTTTTTAACTATTTCCTTACTCAAACTCCTAGGGCCTCTTTTCCAACACAACTTCAGCTTTTTAGGAAAGTTCTAAATTAATATGTACTGCAATAAAGAGAAGACAGAACTCTAACGTCCTTTGTGACAAATAAATATAAATGTAAAAACCACAAGGATTGGTTCAGCAGCAGCTGTTTGTGAAAACTGCATCCATGCACAGCTGTAGGAATGGATGTTTTCTGTAGTAGAGTAATTGCAGATACCAAAACAGATAACTGTTATATAGGTTGATGGGGCTTGTCCTTTGTATACTTATTTTCAGTAAGACATAGCCATAATCATACATATTTCTATAACTTAAAACATCCCTCTTAGTATGTGATAGTTATTTGGGAATATGTTTAGAAAGCTTATTTAAACCCTCCATAAGCTTCTGGAAATGATTTTGAGCCATTCGTGTGTAAGAATGTTTCTGAGTTTGGATGAAGTTCAGAGCATGTCATTCTGTGTTGCTCAGTACGACCAATTGCCCCAGCTGGTGGAAGCACGGACGTCTCCAGTGACTTGATAAACCTGCAGGAGCACGTTTTTTGAAATTGTAGAATCAATTGCTTATGATTTTAGTGCTTCCTTCTCAGGTTATGTACAAAACATAAAAAATCTGGACTGAATAAAATAGATATGAATTTAGTTTAGGTAATTCTGTGCTGTCTGCAGTCTTTATACACTGCATTGTCAAAGGCATAGCTCTGCCCTTACACCTCTTCACATTAAGAATAATAGGTGGTAAGAATTGCTGACTAGAAACCTAGTATTTCTGTACCCAAAATAAGTGAGGTCCAATTTATATGCAGCCAGTGCAATTTAATACATATGAGGTGTGAAATTTTTATGGTGCTGTTCTTGACACGTTTATTTGTATGGAGAGAAATTTTCAAACATATTGTTTTTAAAGAGTCTGTGTGCCTTCAATGTGTCCATTATTATATTTTTTAAATTAAAGTTTGAGGAAGGCTGAGATGATGCAAGTCTGCTAAATCAAGAAACTGGTGTATTAAATTCAGTTATCAAATATAGGATGTACTGATATTACTGATTGATTACTCTTACTGCTACCCTAAGCATGAATGTGTTCTGCCATTTTACTAAATTGCTTTTAGCTTTATTATTAAGAAAATCTATTTTCAGAATGCTGCTTACTACTAAAAAGCATGCTCTCTGCTTGGCAAAATGCACTGTGGTATGTTATTTACATGGCTCATAAGCTTGTCTTTTGTTACAGGCAATAGTAAAAGCAGTAGGTTAAAAAAGTGTTAGTTAAGGGTATTTCTTGTTTTGTTCAAAATTTTAGATTTGATTTTCAATGATAAATGCATGACAGCGTGCCATAACAGCTGGAGCTGTTTCTTTCTTTAAAAGCTGTCTCATGAAATGCACCAAGAGCTGCGTATCACGTAACGAGAAGTGGTGTGATACAGAAATTCACAAATCCAGGTGACACGTCATAAACGTGAGACAAATGATGGCCTTGAGAAGAAAAGCATGGTGTACGTTACCAGCAGTGGTGTGCATTTCTGAGCAGGCTATGCTAATAAAGTGGTATTTGAATGTGATTTATGAAAGATTGATGGCTAGTTTGATGAAGCTCTGAAATTACCAAATAATAGTAAAGAATGGATCGATACTCTGACAGCTTTCGTGTTCATTTACACCTTACTCTAAATACTGAGAAGAGTGAGGCCAAAAGTCAGCTAACTGGATCCTGTGTTTCTCCTACCAGTGTGATTTATGATAGCAAGCTGAGTTACATAGCAAGCATTCAAGGCCCTGCTCAGTAGTTAGACAACATGAGGCATGCCTAGGCAGAAGCAAATAGAATTAGGGCTATTTGTAAATACATGTAACTTTTAGATTGTGCTAAATGCCTTGAGACTACAAAATTATTAATGTATTCATTATTAATCCACTTATTAGCATGATTAAGTATTAGCTCCTACAATCTGAGCTGATTTGTGTTCTAACAGTTTAAGTGCTGGTTTTAAGATATACTTGCAATCGTAATATAGAATATTTTAGAAAGTTCCTACAAAGGTAAGTAAATATTTATAATTCTTCTATCCTTTATTGCAAGGGATCTTCTAAAAAGATTTTAGAAGATCTTGGCTTTAGCCAAGGCCTGCACTTGAATACTTTTTGCTTACCTTACATTACACAGATTCTCCCAAACAATTTCCACTCCTTCCTGTTCTCTGGCTCCCTTTGACTTAACCTTCTTATACCTTCCTTGGCTGATCTAACTACCTTTATGAGTCACATTTCATAAAGCTAGTTGCTCCATGCTTTTATTTTTTAGATGCCTTTTGGTTTCTGCTGAAAGACTGTATTCCTTGCTCCTTCTCCTTAAAAGATTAAGTTTGCATTTGAATTGGTGGAACATGCCAACAATGTTGAACTTTTTACAGATATGACTATGGATGATGTTCGAGAATACGAGAAAAATATGCATGAAAAAACCAACATTAAAGTTTGCAACCAACATTCATCTTCTGTGGATGAAATAGAGAGCCATGCCAAAGCAAGAGTATGTCAATTTTTAAAACATATTCCCGTCCTCAACTGATAGATGCAGGGATCAGAGAATAGCAGCCAGCTGATCTTGCTGATCAGTCAGTGGAATTTCTGGGAGATTTTGCCTCGATCAGAACAGCATTCAGCATTTTACTCCCTGCAGTGCGATCAGACCTTTCTTCTGCACTGTAAATGGCCACTGAAGAAAGGGTGGGTTTGGGCTCATGTGCACCTGCTTATCTTCAGAGAAAACAAAATTATCCAATCTCAGTTGGATACATAAGAGGTTGTTAAATATCCATTTTGCATTCTACTATTTGAATAGTTTAAAGTGCAAAAGTTCAGAGTCAAAAAGCCAGGAACGTGAAGAGTGGAAAGGGTCTGTGAGACTGGTAACATTTTTTGGTTGACCGGGAAAGAAAGCGAATGACTCGTTGACTGACTAATTTAATGTCATCACTAACCAGCTACCAACAAGGTTAGAGGAAGCACTTTCAGAAGTGTGTACCTGCAGTCTGTGCAGAAGAGCGGATTTCTGTATAGGTGCTCTGATTCAGATTGTGGAAACTGTAAGAAGCAGATGCCTAAAATTGAAAAACATTACTGTCTGCAAATAGAAAAGGTGTGGTAATATTTGCTTCTAAAGATATTATTCTTTTGCTTCTACTGACTGAGCTGTAGAACACAGCAATGGTTTTACTCAAATAACAAGCGTGGGGCAATGCCTGCTGTCCTAAATCCTTTGTTCTTAGTAAGAAATCTCACCAGCCTGATACGAGGTTACCTACAGCATAGACCAAGAGTCAGATTTGACTTTGGCTCTTTGCTGCAGCATTTGGGTTGAAGGAAATCTGCCATTCTGAGTTCCCATGCAGCCAAATTACCATGGAGGTCAGGACAGAATTAGTCATTAAAGAAAAAAGAGACAGCAGGTGCATTTCCCACAGTCTGAACGTTTTTAGCTCAGGGTAAGTACCTGTTTTGCTTGAGTGTAAATCAGAACGGAGGTGATTTTAAAGCGAGTGTGAGCTAAAAAGTGAAATTTAGCTGAAGGGACAAAGAGTATTTCATATCTGAATTTAAAATTGGCAGTCTTGGAGAATATTTTGTATTAAGACTTCCATCAGTCTTCACTTAAATGGACAGTAAACTGATAAATCTTCCTGTCCTGTTTCACTCTGATTCATTCAAGATAAGCTTCGTTTTATTTTGTAGAGAACTCCTCAATCAAAAAGAACTGAGATAAATGCATGGTCTTCCTTCGATGTCAGAGTATTTTCAAACAGTTTGGGTTCAGAAAGACTGCACTCTGTTACAGAACAAAATGCAGTGAAATCAGCAGACCAGGTTCAAATCTGTCTCAAAGACAAGTAGGTGCAGTTCCTCTGAGACCATCTGTTTATTTCCACCACTTATCTCCGATTTGAAAATTGCTTGGTCCTCACCCCTGATAAGTGGCACAGCTCTGCAGGCTGAAAGGGTCCTTGAAGTGTAGTCTGCATCCAAGTGAGAAGGCAGCTGGCAGCTTGTGTGTTTTGTGTTTCATATGCTGTTATACAACATAAAGCTTCTTCTGTGTAATGTTTACAGCTAAGGCTACAGATGCCTGCTGCTGGGTAATATTAAAAAGTTTCAATGTACTGAAAAGGTAGGATTTTGTCATACATATGGGAAGCACTGTTGCCAGTCCCATGTCTCAGACATCCAAAGGTGCCAGAATCTTAAGTTGACTGAAAAGCCATTATTTATATTTCTGGGTTTGTTTGTTTTGTTGTACTTCACAGAAAGCAAAGAATCTGTAAAATGGTTTATGGAAACCTGGATGGAACAGCCAAAGTGCAGTCTTGGAAAAGAATGTCATATACCAGGAGATTTATATAGTCATAAAATTGAAAACAGTGGAGAAGAAAGAAGAGAGAGGGGAAGCAGAAATGACTTTTGTTATTTGAATATGAAGTGGTAGTTATCCCTATCCTACCAAAGTCCCACGTGGGTTGGATCAAAAGTTCCTTTCTTACCCTGAACATCACCTGACTCTGCTGTTGTAGTGCCAGTGGGGCCAGGGAGCAGCAGAACTATCTGACATGTATTCAACAAAATAAACAGAATTATCAGCTGACTGTTTTTTTAATCACATCTCCCAAAGATTTGTTGGGATTAATAGAATAATTGCACAGAGAGAACTTGGAAGAGATTTTACTGGACATCCTCTCACGTGTTGTTTTTTCCTCTTTGGTGGCAGTCAGCTATTTCAGCTGGTATTTATCAGATACTGGGTTTTGCTCTGTTCTGTTTGGGTGGATTTCAATATGCTGAATTTCATTCTGTGAATCCTTCAAACACAGATTTACCAAAACGTTCTTTGAAAACCTTAAAATGTATTTCACTTGGCTCAGTGGACATCTCGCAGGTGGTACAGGCGTGAAGCAGCAGGTTTCAAAAGTGCCTTGCTGATGTTTTTGCTCAAATTATTTGCCATTCATTTAGGATTTTATCAGAAAAACTTTTGCACAGCTCAGTTTAGAAAACATAAAATCACAGAATCGTAATTTAGGTTGGAAAAGACCTTCAGGATCATCGGGCGTTTATGCTGGGTTCGCTCTGCCCTCTTGTGGGTTTTTACAGCACTGTGACACATTTGTCACCTGGATAATAAGGCTTTCACTCCTTTTAAAACATCCCATGGACTTTCTCTGTACAAAGTGTCCTTGACCTCTCATCTCATTTTGCCTCTATTTTCCAAGGTATTGAGCATTGGATTGTTGGAAAGCATGTTGTGACTGTATCAAGTCAGAGAGAATTCTGTATGAATTTGCAGTAGGAAAGCATGATGTCCTCAGTTATTTGTGTGCCACTGTAACTAGAAGTCAATGGAAGCTGTGCATGGGGAGAGAGAATTTTTCATCCCTTGATAATTATGGTGAGGAAACAAACCCATTTATCAGCTCATGCTGATAATCTAGGTGAAAAGAAAAAGAAAAAAAAAAAACCTGTCAGTTTTGTTTGTAGTTCTGAAGAATTCTACCTGCTGACTCTGTATCTAAACGTATTTTTAATTGCCTGTGAAATATCCTGATTTTTCCAGCAATTAAAGAGGTAGTTCTCTTAGTTCAGCTTAGACCCAGATGCAGACAGACCCATTAATACGTGCTTAATGTGCTCAGCATCTTTTGTTTTACACTGTCCATTTATTGTACTCCAATCAATGCATTAAAATAGGAAGGAATTCCTGCAAGACATTTAGTGATATGGCTGATAAGCAGACATTCTCTGATGATTGAGGTGGTTTAACTGAGGTAGTGAAATCATCGTTCAAAAGAATTCTGACATGCCCTTTATCTTTTTTCCTTCTTGTTGAAGACATGACGATGGATGAAGTCCGAGAGTTTGAACGAGCAACTCAGGAAGCTACCAACAAGAAAATTGGCATTTTCCCACCTGAAATATCTATCTCTAACATTTCCATGCCTTCTTCAACCCGCAGTGCTCCATCTAGTGCTCCGTCAACTCCTCTCTCTACAGATGCTCCTGACTTCCTAACAGTACCCAAAGACCGGCCTCGGAAAAAGTCTGCACCAGAAACCCTCACTCTTCCAGACCCAGAGAAAAAGAAAAATTAAATTAACCCAGCATGATTCCTCCTGATAAGCCATGGCTACCACAGCAAGAGTAACATATTGTAGTTTCTAGGAAGATCGTGGTGGTTGGTTGGTTGTTGATGTTTGGATATTTTTGCTTAAAATAATTTTACTGTTGTGGAAAGACTGTTTCTTTCCTCAGACTTGATCCTCATAATCTTCAGAGAAGTGCATGCAAAAGAACATAGTTGATATATCTAAAGTAGTGTTCCAAGCCATATGGTCCATCTTACTGACATACGATGAAGTCGTCTGAGGAGAACTCTATAAAAGAAAATCTTTCTGTAGCAGTATCTCTATGTACAAATCCACATCTAGGTCATAGCATTTATATTTAGGAATAGGTATTTAGTAAAGCTGCCAAGGACTTCTGAGGCAAATCTGTGCCAACCAGAATGCAGGGTTAATAGGAAAAAAGCTCCCTTTTTCTTTTTTTTTTAACTGATTTTAAAATCCTTCCTGTTCTCAGGCTTGTCGTGTGTATTCGTAAACCTTTGACCTGCAACTCATTGTACTTGAACACCAATAACAATCACTCAGAATCATATTGTGCTTAATATGACTCAGGATTTGGGGCTTAGCTAACAAAAATGAAACTTTTCAAACCTAAAATATCACTGTATGAAGCCCCAATTGTAATTAATTATATTGACTTTGAGGCCATTTAAGTATTTCTATCTTGCACAGAATTTGTAAAAGAAACCACCTATTTCTTGTAGATAATGTATTTTAATAGCTCTCCCCTGTCCTTTTGTGATAAAACTTAAGTTCATACTGGTGTTCGTCAGTGGTGTTCTGTGTACAAGATTGGGGGAAAAAAGCAGCTAAGTTGAGCCAGTTGAGAAGGAAAACCAGTGAATTCTGTCTTGCCCACTCTGGAAGAAGAGTGGTGGTTACCCTGTAAGACCTTGAATGTAAAGGAGAGAAAATATGAGACTCTTTTTTCTTTCCTGCCTCTCATCTTTCCTAACCAGCACAATCTCTGCTGTCAGAAAGCTGGCTCTGGGCTTTACCACTGTCTCTTAGGGAAGGGATGAATAAAATCAGTCACTTGAAAAAGCAAATGAATCTTGGGGCTTCTCAGTCCCACATAGGGTGGCATTAAGGAAACAGCAGTGCTCCTCCTGGTCTGCACATGAAATCACTCTTCAATCTCAGGAATTAAAATACAGAAAGGATGCTTCCCAGCATGGAAGTGTAGATTGTAGGGGGAAGAGAAATGAATTTCAGAAGTGTTCTCTTCCTTCATTTTTTATCAAAAAGTAAACTCAGTGACAAACCTTCCTTCTGGCCCCCCTTTGGGGTACTTTGTTCTCTTTCAGACTAATTGCTATTTAATTAATGTTGTCCGTATCTATCTCAATTGGTAGCTGTAGTAGGCATTAAATAAGCTGGTGTTCTATTCCCAGTGAATGATAGCTATTACCTGAATCATACGATTAAAGTGAGTGTTTTGTACCACTGGTGGTGATGTACATGGATGCAAAACAGTCCTCCAGAGCTGAACTGTCACTGAACATTGAACAATCAGTTTGGGGATGGCCTTTTACCTGCACAGGAAGTTTGTGCCATCTTCTCTGCAAAATGCTATGATTTGACTGGCTTCAATGCACTGAACTTCTCAATGGCTGTAGATCCAATAGAAGTTATGTTGAATGTGTGGTATTTCTAGAGTAGTTGTAGAGCAGGGAAGGTGATTCTGCTGTCAACCTGCACTGAAAACAAGTGTATATTTGTTTGATAGTTTAAACCCTGTACCTAGCAAAATCTAGAAGCTCTTTGTAGGTTAGCTATGATCTGACTTCATGTATTTTCCCACTTACTGTCCATGTTTTATGTTGTTTCCCAGAGGTTGTAATTCTGTGTAGTCAGTAAACTAGCAGGTGATAATAATTTTTCGTTTGAAAATAGCTACTGTGATGCTACAAACAAAACTTTCCTTCATTAGTAAATGATTTCATCTTAAAATTGTGAGAAATAATAATGACTATAACTGGTCTAATCTCTTTTTTTTTTTTTTTTTTTAATTTAGTAGCATGATTGAAACATTGGCTGAGAAGGGAAACTCTTGAAAAGACAAAGCATTGATTATTATTTTTTATTTCCTAAATTTAACATATCGAAATAGTTTGGGTCACCTCTGCCTATTGATAGTCTTATTTTTTAAAGAGCTCGTTGTTTGCCCAAGAAGAAATTGCCCAGCTCTAGTCATCACTTCCTAGTGCTTATGTGTTACTGTTTCGATACAAGTTTTGGTATCTGATGCAGATTATTAGACCAAAGCAGTCATATCTTGTATTTGACTGATTCGTTCCTAATGCCATGTGGATATGTGGACTATCATATCATGTAGGATTTGGAGATGAGACGTATGATAATTACTGACATGCCTGAATAGGACACAGCTTACTAGCTGCATGGCAAATACTGTAGGAGAAAAATGCTGATCGTGTTATGGACAAAACGCCTCCCCCTGCATGCGCTGCTGCCGTAGCTGTGCCACACGCATTCTGCTCCAGAGGAGCGCCAGATTTATTGACCAAACAGTCTGAATTCACTGCTGGCCAGAACGAGGTTCATGATTATCCACATTACCTCCTTTTTGCTCACTAATGAAGGCAAATAAAAAGATGTAGAGTGTCTCATTGCTTTCGGTAAGAAATATCCCGGGCTTTCCATTGCCCGTGCTTGTAATCTCTGCTGTGGTCTGCTTTGTTTTCCCCGTCAGCCAGCAATTAACCAGTTTGCCCAGAAGAATTTTAAATATCATCTCTTTTTCTGTGTGTGGTTGTTGTTGTTTTACATTTTTATATAGGATAATGTTTTCCCAGCAAACACAAAATCACAAAAAATTCAATGGAAAGGAAGGTCAGAATATGTCAGTAACATCTTGAGGCAGAGGTTCTTTCCATTACTGATTTTATCGCAGTGCTTTCTCTTGTATTTTCAAACTTTTTATGTGAGGAGAAAGAAGGTATTTTGCAGGTGTTAGCCCTTCTTTTGCAACAATAAATCACGTGGTTGGTGAGTATGATCGTAAGAGGATGTTGGCACCCAGCAAAGCTGACGAGGCACAGTAGCTGTGTTCCTATTCTCTGCCAGGGCAAAGAATTACATGATACAGCTCTGCTAGGACAGGAAGTTTTCAGTAAGGACAGTGCAGTTCCAGAGCAAATAATGTGATTAGTTTGTTTGGGTTTCTATTAAAGCCTTCTCCCAGCTTTGCTCATATTTCATAGGGAGCAATTGAAATAACAGTTCATTGTGGTCTCCTAATAAATTCAAAAGGGTGGTACCTGTAAGGACAGTGAGGAGCAGCACATTCCTGAAACAAGCTGAACGGGATTTCTGATGAATGTAGTTGTGAATGACTGGATAAATCCTGTGGAAAGGAACTATTTGACCTTATTCTTTGGCTTTTTTGATTATTCTGGAAGGCGATTTTGTCACATCTAGTAGCCAATTTGCATTAATTGCTGCTGTAGAGAATTTGAAACAGAAATGTTTGTTCCTTGACTTTTATTTTGTAACAAGACTGCTAAATTTGTTTAAACTGCTTTGAAGCTTGCTGCACTGTAACTTCAGAACAATGTGCTAGCATTTGAAATATGCCAAACGAGTGTGCTTTGTAAGAGTTAGTGAGCACAGTAAGAGAGATTCATGATCTATCGATAGGAGCTTTTCTGTTTCCATTGTTTGGACTTGGTTTTATATGTGCAAGTTAAAATTGCTAAGTAAGTCTAACAATGTTTTGCTTTAAAAATGAACAGCATGATCATTGAATTACAATCTCCTGTAGTCTTACGGTGTCACTTTAAGAAGTTTCATTGTTTTATTTCATTTCTGTGGTAATTCCCTGTGACTCTGAATGTCTGGTAATTCATTTCTTTTATTTAGAACTATGATAGCTACATTAGGCAATACATTACTACCATCAGAGAAGGACCAAGTCTCGAATTGCTCTGCATGTTAAATAATGTAAGGCTAAGCAGGAGAATTTGATTGGTATATTTTTCATCCATTTCACTTAGTTTCTGACTTTTTCCAAGTTATTTATTATTTTTAATATTGTATTTTTCCTCGTGTTTTGTTGTAAATAAACTGCCAACAACTATTCTTTACAAGTGTGGCTGTTGTCTTTTACACATTGTTCTCTAGCAAGGAACATGGATATTTCTACCACCAGCTCTACAAGTCAGTTCCTCAAAGTAAATAGCACAACGAATTGGCATTGTAAGGGAAATTGAAACCACTTTCCTGCACCTCCTAGATTTTGTTGCTCCTCCACTGCAGGGTGAATGCCCTGTCAGCCTCATCTTAGCCCATTCATTTGTAAAAGACCACTTGGTTGATAAGCTTTCACTGGAAATTAGAAATTAGAATTTCTAATTCTCATTGGTGTGTTTTGCAGCCCCCTGTTGTGGTGAATACAGGGAAAGAAAACAGGAAAGCTTTCAAAAGAAAGAAGTCCTCCATCACTTACCTACAAGCCATTTCCTTTGTTGACGTAAATTTCATGTGTAAAATGATTCTTTGAGTTTTCAACTAAAGGCTTACTCGATACACATCAAGTTTTCTCTGCCCCAAAGGAAGTGACTTATTTGCTTATTCATATAGAGATGTTTCACAATAGTGTAGATGTGGAAATAAGGAAAATAAGATTATTTCCTAAGGAAAATAAAAAGCATGTAAGGTAGAAATCACAGTGTACCCTTCAACCTGTCAGGTTGCCACAGCTGCTTTGGGAGTCAACTCTGCATGTAGCAGAGGGTGCCACGAGGAGCTGGCATCCTGGGAGCTCCTACCAGCCCCACAGTGCAGCTGGGGAACCACTGAGTGCCACGTCCCAGCCAAGCTGGAGGAGTGCCTGAAGCAGTTCTCTGACTTTCATGACCAGCTGAAGAAATGCAGACGCAGGAATGCAGTAATGACGTCAGTAATGACCCATAAAGTCCTGCCAGAGGGAATAAATGAAACACCTGGCATGGAAACACGGCTGTCTTGCACAGGTGCAGCAGTGGATGGACGGGATGGAAACATCCAGGTACAATCCAACATTGAATGGTTTGGTAACAGCAGGCTGGGGCCGTGCCTGCACACAGCTTTGGCTCTGACTGCTGTTGTCCCTCAAGTGTGCTTGTGACCGTTCTCCAGTAGACAAAGGCAGAGCTGGACTCCTTGGCAGAGGTCTGTCTGCAGCACAGCCTCAAAAAGTGGTGCTCACAGCACGTGGCCTCTGACAGCGCGCAGCAGCTGGGGCCTGCGGTAGGCGTTGGTTGTCTTGCCTTTTTTTGGTTGGGTTTTACATGTTGGATTTGTGTTGCTAGGGCTTTCAGAATTTGCACACAAACAAACAAAAAAAAAGACTAATGCACACATACATCATGGATCAGCCCAAACTTGGAGCTGATCTTTGCTCAGGTTGTGTCAGTTTGCACTCCTGCAGAAGGAATGAATTCATTACAAAACTCTTCTATAATGTGACATTTCCTATGGCAGAAGTACCTTTAATTAAAGCAGCAGCACTTCGCTGTGTAGATGCAAAACCACTGAAGCCTTTTGTTGAACACCTGTGCACATCTCTCCAGCACCATGAAGCCCTCACACATCACACTGGAATGTTTGGGATTAATATCACACATTAAATACATTGGAAACAGCTGAATAAATAAAATCCTAAATGTTCTTAATGTCCACTTTGAAATGGGACAGTGAAAAATTATCAGCTCTTCGTTTTTTTGTAATACTTAAAACCCGCAGCGTTGTTTCTATACACGCTGAACGCCGCCTCGCCCGCAGCTCCGCGGTAGCGGCACAGCTCTGCTCTCATCGCACCGGAGCGGAACTTCCCGAGCGGCCTCGTCCATTTCCGCCGCCGTCTCGCAGGGGGGCGCTGCCGCCTCGCCCAGCCTGCGTAGCGCGCAGGCGCGGTGTGACGCCGCTGCTGGTCTCGCGAGAACTGAGCGCTCGCTAAGATGGCGGCCCTGTGCGAGGCCTTCACGCTATGCGGTTTGGGGCCCACCGGCGGCGTCGGCCTCGGTAGCGGCCTTCTGGCGCTGGAGCCGGGTGCTGATCCCGACCACGTCCTGCTCACCGACCGCGGCAGGACGGCCACGCTTTTTAAGGTAAGGGCCCAGCCCTGGCCGCTCGGGCCGGCCCGTGTCGGAGTACCCGCGCAGCGCCTCGCGGGGAAGCTCCGGGGATGCCGCGGGCGGAACGTGGTGGGAGCGGCCTTGGGCAGCGGCCCCGCTTCGAGCCGTGTTGCTGGGGAGCGGCCGCTGTCCCTTCCCACTCACCTGTGCTTCCTTCCCTGCACCCGTGGCAGCGGCCTTAGGCGATCCCCCGAGTGGTTCCCGTGCTGTTTCTTTTCCTCTCCGTTCCCGTGGCACGCAGTATTCACAGCCCAGGGGTTGTCACCTCTCCGTGTCGCTCAGGTGACGGCAGTTGAGCCCAATTGTCAGTTTGGTGTCAGCTGCCTTCCTGTTGGGTGGAGAACAAAGATTTAAGTGTGCTCGCAATACTTGACCTGTAGGTTGTAGTTGCTTCTTTTAACGTATGCATCTGTTGCAGCGACCATTAAATGAAACTTTCTGAAAATGCCTGTCTCTATGTATTTGGTCACGGGGCTGGGGGTTGTGTCTTAATGAAGCCGTGGTGTAATCTCCTGTCATGGGCCATTTCTCCATGTGGAGAAAAAAAAAAAAAAACAAAAAAAAACGCTCTTAATTAACACAGAGCTCCACTGTACTCTGAAATGCTGGTATTGCAGTTAAGAACGCTAAGTTATGAGTCCTGTTAGGGTGGAACTTTCCTTATTTTTATGTTCTCATTCGGTCATGAGAGCAATCCCCAGCATGTACTGTTGCATATTAATTACGTGACTTTGTCCTGATTTTTCTAGGTCTCAGATCAGAAGCCACTGGGCTGTTGGTCAGTTAAACATGGGCAGATTATCACGTGTCCAGTTGTATGCAACTTTGAGACTCACGAATATATAGCTGTTCATGATAACAAGGTGAGATACTTTTCTTAAGGGGGAAAATGATGTCACGAGTCATCTGGGTGAATGTAGGCGGGGAAGAGATGGGGAGTGTTAGATTCTTAGCTAATGGGAATGTGTGGAGCTCTCAACACTTCATGACAAGCTTTCAAAGCTGGTAGTGGTGCTTTAATGCTGTTGTATCTCAGGTCATCTCTGCTCTTATTCTGGATAGGGCTGTGCAGTTCCAGGGCTGCACAGTCCGTTTGTTAGTGACATGAAAACCATCTGTGCTGAGCATCAGTTACACAGTGGCCTTTTAAAAACTGAAGCATTCTCAGTGAAGAATGCCTCATGCACACATTTACTAAGAGTAAGCTTTTCTTGTTGCAGACTGGTAGAAATTTAGAACTGCATGATTGTTATGTTGAAGTGCTTCAGGACTGCATCCTTGTCTATCTACTCTTGTCTTATGGTTAAACGTTTCCTGGTTGTGTACTTTTGGCAATGCTTGCTCAGCACATACCGATCACTTGGCTTTTTTATTGTTAATGAAATATTCTTTTTGACCTTGAAATGTTCCCTTCCAGATCAGACCATCTGTATCTTAATCTGCCTCCATTGCTTTGATCAACTTTAATTTAGAGTTTTGCTGTCTCTTTTTTGTTAGCCACATTCTTACCTATCACTTCTTTAAAGATCAAAATGTTAAGCTTTATTTGTATTCTTGTAGTTTCTGTTTCGGCTTCTTCCCATGCAAACTTCCTAAGTCTGTTTTCAGTAAGGCTGCTTAAATACTTAGCTGCATGTTTTCCTCCTTTTTCAGTAAGGTGCAATTGCTGTTATTTTATATGATAAGAAGTCAACGTGCTGTTGGTTTGCTGCTTAAAAAATGATGTTTCTCTTTAAGGTTTTACGAATATGGAAGGATAAAGATGTTAACTTGGACAAAGTATTTAAAGCAACAGTAAGTCTCTTACGTATGTTCACTTTTAACGCTTTGAATCTCAGGGGGTTGAAGAGATGCTGACTTTTATAATACTGATAGCATTACAATTTAGCTGATAGTTGTCTTGATTTGTGGTTTGTGATGTTACGGAGCATTGCAAGGGATCCACTTCAGTTGATAGGCTTAATCATCAAAGCACCACACATAAAGTGATGGCTGTCCAACATTTGAAAGGACTTTTGTGATTGTGAATCGTGGTGAAGGACAATTATTTTCTGTTCTGCTCGGGGACACGACAAACAGCACTTTGTGTAATGGTGTATAGCAGTTGTTTGAGCTCCTTTACTTCAATTTTTCTGATGTCATTTATAAACTTCATGCTCATCAGGATGCTTTCCTGGCTTTCTGTTGGGTAGTGATTTGCATTACTAATAGCATTTCCAAAAATAAGCTTTTTTTTGGTATCTTGCAGGTTCATCATCCTTGTGTTACTCATTTAGTAAGATAACTTCTTAAAAAATGTTATGCAAAACACTTGGCTTTCAAGGTAAAATGCACTGATGAACATAGAACTTAAACAATTTCCTTTTATTTTTAGCTTTCAGCTGAGGTGTACAGAATACATTCGCTGCCCCATGCGGAGCCATTGGTGTTATTCAGAGGAGGGGGTGTTCGAACTTTAGATGTTCTTTTGGAAGCTCCCCAACAAGAAATTGAAAACGTCATCTCAGATGAAGTTATCAAGTAAGTGATACAAAGCTATGAATCCTGATCCTTGATCAGAGGAACTCACGTTGTTGCACCCTTCTTTGTGAGGAGGAGAGAGGAAACCTTAAGGTTAACATCCCAAGGTCAAGATCTTGGGGTTGATTTGTTGATGATGATGATGATGATTTTTTTTTTAATGCATTGACTTTTAAAACCTTAGACTTTTAGTACAGATATAAAAGTAAGAGGCTGCCAGAATAATTATGATGTGATTTTTAAATGTAGTCCCAGAACTTAGAAAATGTTTGTACCTCTTTCTGTTTTCAGGTGGAGTGAAGCATTACTGGAAGGTCAACAACCTGTCTTAATTTTCGTTACAGAGAAAGTGAGTTTAACAAACGTTTAGCTTTCACAACTGCAAATCTAAATCCTTCTTCTAGAATCCATCGCTTGTGTAACTGGATTCTAGGAGCGTTTAGTGAAATAATTATTCTGTGTGCGTGTTTGGGCCTGGAGCATCTCTCCTATGAGGAAAGGCTGGGTGAACTGGGTCTGTTCAGCCTGGAGAAAAGAAGACTGAGAGGGGACCTGATCCAGGTCTATAAATATCTAAGGTGTGGGGGGCAGAATGGCGAGGCTGGACTGTTTTCAGTGGTGAGTGGAGACAGGACAAGAGGAAACGGCTGGAAACTGCAGCATAGAAAGTTCCGCACAAACGTGCGCAAGAACTTCTGTACAGTGAGGTGACGGAGGACTGGAACAGGCTGCCCAGGGAGGTGGTGGAGTCTCCTTCTCTGGAGATGTTCAAGACCTGCCTGGATGCCGACCTGTGCGACCTGCTGTAGGGAACCTGCTTTGGCAGGGGGTTGGACTCGATGATCTCTGGAGGTCCCTTCCAACCCCTACAATTCTGTGATTCTGTGATTCTGTGTTGTCTGTGGCCAGTACTTACACAGGGCTGTTTTCAGGGCTGGATAGCTTGGCTCTTAAAAGTTCAGAACAGCTAAGATTAAATATAATATACAATCAATTGATTTCATTTTTCTCCTCATGCAGTTGTTCCTCCCTGTGAATCTATTTGTTGCATCAAACACAAATTCCTAGTCTTGTTAGCATTCAGAATAATTCAGTAGAAATATCTGAACTTGTTAGCCCTGCTTTCTGTCAGTTAAAGACAATCTTTTTCCTCTTTGTTTTAGGATGGGGATTTTTTTGTCTACATACAGAAACTTAAGATGAGGAGTCTACATAAATACAAGCTTGAACAACAGGAATTATCTAATCCGCTTTGTTTCACAGCATATATAAAAAAGCAGATTATCACACTTCTATGTTTATGTGAGTTGAATTTTCTAATGTTTTTTTAATATCAAAACCATAAGTTACATAGAAGGACATAAAATACTGATGTTTGTGAATTACTGTTTAATATTTTTACTCTTCTCTGTTGAACGTTCTATAACAGCAAATGGTAGACTGAACAGTTAAAATTTCCTGATGTTTTAATTGTTGAAAAGGCTTGCTGATCTTCAACATTATAACTTGTACTTTAAAAAGCTCCTGAAAGCTGTGCTTTCATTTTTCTGCTTTGCATGGTAATGTGCCCTTTAAGTATTCTATTTCACTTCTTTTCTCAGTGCTCATCTTGCCATGTTGAATAGTTTTTCTTAATGTCAGACATAAAGACATCATTTGTTTGCTTTGACAGACTCCAGTGACTCTGTATATAAAATTCTGATACCTCTACAGCAAAATAGTGAAGAGGAAGAGCAAACTCTATCCAAATCACTACTACTAAACCTTTCAGTATCTGGAAGTGCTCTAAAAGGAACTTCTTTTGTTATTCTTGATAAAGACCATGTTGCAGTACTGGGAAGTCTAGCAGCATCTGGTGAAGAATCCAAAGGTAACTGGAAAAGTCAGATGAAGGTGTCTGAAATTCTACAACATTCTTAAAGCAGCAGGTGTTTTGTGTCTTGCTTTTTGTTCTTGATTGTTTTTGATTAACAGAGCAGATGAATAAAGAGCACTGCTGTTTCTTCTTTAGTGAATATTACAAACACTGCATATTAAATGAAAAGGTTGGCTCTTAAAACTGAGATACGCAGGGAAATGAACCTCATGTACTGTAATAAAATGGTATCTTAAAGAAGTTGAATGCTTGTTTCATGACTGAACTTCTGAGATGTGGGATCCCTGAAAGTTAAGCCACTGAACAGCATTTTATGACTGAAAGTTACAGAGATTTCGGTTCTTCTCATTGCAGCTTTTTCTTCAGTGCTCTTGGCAGAGAGCTGGTTTTCGGACTTGTTTGTTGAGAGACCTAACCAAAAAGACACATTGCGTAATGCTGAGTACCTTATTAAGCAGAGTTATTTTGAAACAGTTACTTGTGTTTCCTGAAGTGTTTCTAACTGAAAGTGACAAAGGAAAATGTAGCATCTTTTGTTGCTTTTGGGTTTGTCACATTTCTCTCTTTATTTTTCCTAGAGTGCCTAACAATATGGAATACAAAATTTCAAACATTACAAGCTTCAAAGGAACTGCCCCTGGGAACCAGTGGACAAGTGAGTTCAGTCTTTACTTTGTGGCTCATAAACCTGCATTGAGTGCATATGGCACAATAGAAAGGAGACCAGCAAACTGCAGTTATGGTTCTGGAAGAGCAGTAAATGCCAGCTTCTGAAACAAAACTAATACTGGCCAACTGATGACCTGTTTTTGTCATAATCTCTAAACAGGAGCATGGTTTAGCAAAATCCGTAGTAATTCTGTACTTCTGGTTTTTGTTAGCCTTGTTTGGTGAGAATGAAATCTTCAGTTGGTATTTATTACATTCTGAAAGCTTGCAAGTGACCATGGTTCAGAACATTCAGCTGTCAATAGTAAGTGAACTGGAACCTAATTAATAAATACACTAGTTAAGTAGAACAGCTGACTCATTTTTGTCATAAAATTGTACAGGAAGGAATTTTAAAACTAATAATTAAAAAAATCAAGTGGACCTGGTGCCTCAAAGCAGTCACTTTAGTTTAAGGCATCCTTGGAAAATATTCAACAATGCAGTCATTTCCATAGATAGAATCAACAGTCAATGAAGGTCTGTTAATGTGTTAAAAGCTACCAAAAATAACTGCTAAAATCATCTGATTGCTGATTTCCAGTTGAATTTTGTAGTTGGAAATTAAAGATTAGCATGTGCAGAAATGCACTCCTCATTAACAATGTGTTTGATATTTTGTAGCTGTGGTGTTATGGGGAAAAATTTTTCTTCACTCATGGAAAAGTGCTAACAGTAGTTATATACAAGTGTGAAACTTCATCCTTGGCAGCTGCTGTGGGAAAACTGAAGGACAGTCAAACCTCTGGTAAGAAGTTCTCTGACTGCAGTGATATCTAGCAGGAAAACTTCTGAAATTGCATAAAAATTGTTTTAATATTGTTGTATAAAATCAGTTAAGCCTAAACTGCTTGAAGTAAGTTGGTGTATTCAGCTGTTAGATCTTAGTGTTCTTGGTGAGAACGTCAGACAGTTTGAAGCATGCAAATGTTTGAACTTACGGGGGCTTCGTTGAAGCATCATTCAAATGCTGCAGTTATTGAAAACACTGAGATGCTGGTATAAACATTGAAACAATTAAAGCACAGTCTTTTATGTTGTGTTTTCAAAGCACTTATTACTAAGTGGAGCAGTACCAAGCCTAAGTTTGTAAACTTGAGGTTAAAGAAAATACAAGTGAGAAGTACTGCTTAGCACTGTACTGGGAAAATGGCAAATGATGTTTGCAATAAGTTGTGGAATAACTTTTCTCCTCCTACCAGAGACTAAAAAGGGAAAACATGCAGAACGTCTCAAAATTACTTACTGCTAAGAGAAAACAGGGAAGTTTCTTTGCAAAAAATGTATTACACTTCAGAAAATGCATCAGAAGTTTTTAATAAGTGGCATTGTTAACTTCATGTAGCTTCATTTTTGTCTTCACAGATCTTTCTTCATTTGTAAACTGGAATACTCTTGGAGATGAAGAGCTCCTGGTTTCCTATCCGTCACAGCGGTCTGTAATTCTAAAGCCTGAATCCAAAATGACAGTAAGTTAACACAACAAATGTGTGAGCTCGTTTGTTTTGTGTTTGTCTCTTCCCAATGCTGCTGCTCTTAAATGTAATTTGTAGCAAATGACACACGATGTTCCTATTTACCTTGCTTGAAATCCTTGAATTGCCTCTTTGGAGCTGAATAATAACTTGTTTTTCTTTATTACAGTTAAGATCAAAAAAGAGCGCTGTTGAGAACATGCAGCCAGATGCCTCCACAATTGGGCGGTTCTTACTAAGTATAAAAGTAAGTACACCAAGTAGCCTTAATGAATTTTCAGTCACATTTGAGAATATTCCAGGCACCTCCTAAGCTGTTATCTTCTCACATTTCCTCTTGTGTAGATCAAGCTGAAGAAGCTGCCTTAAACAGGTTTGTTGGAGGATTCTGTTATTACTGTGTAAAGGTAGTGTTTGGGCACGATGAAGTTTTGTCATAGGAAGATGTAATATAAGTGTTCAATAGGGGGTTTATAACAGCTGTCTGAATTCTGAGAACTTGCACAAATGCATTTTCATGCAGTAAATAAGGTGAGATGTTTCACCTGATATACTTTTTTTAATCTTTTAACTTTTTTTTTAGTCTGTTTTTCACTTTGACGATATTTTGGATCTAGTAAGTCACAGTGCTGGGAAAAAGGTGCTGTAAGTTGCTAATTGTAGATTATTTGTCACATAATTATGCATCTTTATTATTTTCGGAAGATAGCACTTATTTCCAAAACAAGTCAGAGAATGTACTTGGCTCCCCATCTGGTCACTTGGTTCAATATATCATTTGGTGAGTCAGCATTGAAGCGAGTCCCAGGATACCATGGGATGAGTTGTGTTGGACAGGACCTCAAAAGAGCACCTCATTGCAACCTCCTGCCCTGGGCAGAGGCACTCCCCACTTGATTGCTTGGTGTTGCATCCAACCGGGCCTTGAAAATAAACATAATGGTGATACAAAAGATGTGGTAACTGTATCTGTATTCTGATACGGTTCCTTTTGAAATCTTGTTGCAAGTGTTGTGATACTTTGATCTACTGCCTTCCTCTGTGAGCAGTCCTCAAACCTATGCCTTGTACATCTGAACTGCGTGGTATTTCATTTTCAGGATGCTTCCACAGCTGCTGTTGAACATGAATTGAGACAACTGTTGTCAAAAGCACAGAGACCAGATTTTCAGGCCACCGTTGGATGTGTAATAAGTGCTCTAATGAACAGGTGTAAAACAGATCCAACGTTCTACCCTCGAAACTTCCTGGTACAGATGATCCAGAAACGAGAATTATCTTACAGGTGATAATTCTGAATTTTTTTTCTTTTTTTGTTTAAAATTGCAAGCCAAAGTTTCTAAAAAGTAGAAATTCAGTTCTTCATTTAAAAAAAAAAAAAAAAAAATCTCCTTGATTTATCAGTGCTTATATTTGGTTTCCTTTGAAGTCTATTGCTTGTTTTCTGATGAAGCTGACAATTCTCAGATGGATTTTTGTGTAAAACAAGATTAGTCCTTCTGCATTCTTTGTAACTGGAGCTTTCAGTGAGTGTGAACTCTGCAGCCTATTCTTTTCATATTCTAACAGTTTGTGTCCAGACTTAATGGCTGTTGCTTTAGAGAAAAAAGATGTACATCTCTTACAAATCTGCTTACAACGGTTTCCAGATATTCCTGAAGAAATTACTTACGCTTGCTTGAAAGTATTTTTAAGGTAAGTTGGAATCAGTCTTTTTACATTATTTTTGTTTAATTGCTTATTTATTCTTCACCAAACCAGGACTTTTACTTAAAACAAGTTTTTAGATGAGTAATTAAGTGCATAAAATTGTTAATTCTGAGTACAGCGTGTGTTGCAGTCCTGCAGACTGACATGCTTTTTACAAGATGCCCATTGCATGCACGTATTCTAAAACTTGTATAAACAGTAATTAAAGGAAAATGCTTTTTGGTAAACTTGCTGGCTTAAATGGCACATCCTTCTACGTACTGGCCACTTACTGTTGAACAGATGTGTTCATCTTCTGCCTTAAAAATAGCAAATATTTATTATGAGCAGTAGGAAAACCGTAGCTGTCTTATAGGTTGAGGTAGTCCCAGCGATGTCAGAATGCAATGGCAGTCTTGAACAGAGTATGTGTATAACCTTTAAAGAAGCCTATGGCAACATCCAGTAGTTCAGCAATTTGCATTGTTGGAATACTTGAGCAAAAACATGTTGCTCAAGCTAATGGTAAAGGCTAGCTGTTTTCTTGTGGCCTTGATCCATTCTGAAACTCTCATTTTGCTGTGTATTTTCATACTCATAAGCTTCAAAGAGTCAGTGTGTGTTGTTGTGGGGTTGATGACATTGCTGGGCTTTGTTTGTTTGTTTTTAAGCTAACACTAAAAACACTAAATGTGTGTGGAATTTTTCTTCTATAGCATTAGTGATGATTATCTGGAAGGAACAGACGTGAATCTAGAATCTGTTATCTCTTACATTGATATTGAACCAAACAGTAAAGTTAAGACTGAAGTTGTAGAAAATGGTTTCAGTACTGAACTGGAAGAAGATGGTTGTGATGTCAAAGGCATGAAGGAAACCCATATGATGGACATTGTTGAATTCTGCCCTGTTGGACCTCAAAAGGCAGCATTATTGTATCCTCTGTGCGTTTAAATGAAGGACAGTCAGTGTGGTATTTATGATTTGAATGTCTGTTTAGCATTGCTGAAAATGATCTTTTGCTATTGCTGAAAATTGCTCTGTACCAATTTAAATTTATGGAAGTGCAGACTGGAACTTTGTTCAAAGCAATTTAGTCTCAATGCTTTTAATGTTTGTCTGTTGAACTGTTAGATGGTTCCTTTCTTGCAGTAGATGGAACTGCGTTCAAGCTATTATGTTTCAGTTGCTGTATATATTTCATAATAGAAATAGCAGATTCAAAAAGACCTCTCAACCTACAGAAATATTTTAATTAAGGTTGGTTTTAGTTTGTAGTAACCAGTATTTTTCCTGCAGTAACATTTCCTCAATAGCATTGCACAGAAATGCTGTTCTTCATTCAGCTTACAGTGAAACGTTTCTTTTGCCCCATCTGAAAGACCTTCCAGCTCAGCAAGCTGTTGTAAGTATTTCGAAACAAAGAAAGCTGAAACGTCCTCATTATTTGGGGGAAAGAAAAGAAAAAGGTGTTGGTGTGTGCATGTGTTTGTTCTGTATCAGCAACTTGCCACTAGTATATGAAAATAACATGACTAATAAGATCTAATGCTGCAAAGTATTCCATATATCCCAAATGAACACATACTATTTCTTATAGTCTGCTTATTTTAAGTAAATGTAAGAAAGAAAACTTGATTATGACCAGATCTGCATGAAAAATATTTCAATGGTGTAGTACCTACTCCTGATTTTTAAATGCTTTTAAGCTACTGAGATACTAACTTAGTCAGATGTGGTGGAAACAGAGATTTAGAAAATGCAATTAAAACCAGAACAGATTAAAAAAAAAAAAAAAAAAAAAAAAAAAACGAACCCAACAGTAAACACCACACATCAGAACTGCACTTATATTAATCAACACTGACTGATCTCCTCAAGTCTTATTCTGGAGACAAAAAAAATAAATGTAGGACTTGTGCTGAAAGTGCACCTGGCACGAACACTGGAACAGTGCCTACCACAGAATGTCACTTCACACTGAGTATTCCTGAATTTTCAAATTCACAGCTATAGATGATGGAGGAGAGCCATGACACTTATTTTTAATGCTTGAGTTTCTTAATTAAAGAAAAAAAAAGATTATCACTGTGTGTTATTACCTTGTGTAGGGCAGAACTCCTAGGTCTTAAATGTTTCTTCTTACAAAACATTCAGTCTTTTCTTCTCTCAGCTGTTTCTCAGGTATTTGCACTACCTGTATGTGAAATGCAGTGAAAAAATCAACACAACTCTTCCTGGAGTACTCCCTCCAACTATAAGTCAGGTAAGCAACTAGTTCTGAAAAGTTGGGCCTCCTTCAGTTTCTCTAAAATCAACTGAGGCTTTTGTTAGTTCTGTAAGGTATTGCTTATTAGTGGACCTTATTGAGTAGCATGATGCTTTCTTTTCTATCTGAAAATAAATATCCTGCATTAAACTATGAAGCCATGTCTTTTTGATCAGGAGTTAGTATTTCACAGTGTTTTTGAAGTAAAACCCATGTCACTTCTGTTTTGTTTTTTGTTCAGATTATGGATTGGATGTGCCTATTACTTGATGCTCACTTCACAGTTATGGTGATGCTACCAGAAGCAAAAAGATTGCTTTCAAGCATGCATAAGTTTGTGAGAGCCCAAGTAAGTTTTGCATAATGATTTCATTGTAGTATTGAGTTAAAACATGGCCATTAGGATTACTCAGGGCAGGGTTGGAGAAGAACAATGTGTGTAAATAGACAGCGTATCAATTACAATATATTGAGTGTCATAAGCCTATTCCTGAGCACTAAATACTGCTTGCTTGTCTTCATCTTGATCCCTAAAGGTGCTGCATTGGTTTTGTTTGAATGTATTAAACTCTGTAAGACAGCAAATGGCTACATGGTATGAATTGTGTAGAACAAGATTTAAAATCTGTTTTGTCATAAATGTGTGGTCTTTGTTTTTAGGTACGATTCTACTCTGAACTTAACAAAATCGAAGGAAGTTTGCAAGAACTGCAAAGAATTAAATGCCAGGAAAACTCTCAGGCATATTCTATTGAAGTGCTGGAACTTATTTGAATATGAAATGAATTATTAACAAACTTGTTATTGATTCCTTTTATGACAAGGATGTATTAGCACTCCATATTGGGGATGTGAAAAGTTGAGTTTTGTGCACAGGAAGAACGCGGTTACTCAGTAGCTACGTGGGGGGTTGTGTATTAAAAGCTCTTTTTTGACTGGATGATTTTCATATATTTTCATTGTAATTTTGTTATGCAGTCACAAGAATATCCTAAAATTGTATCTGATTCTTGGCCGAGAAGTGATAGGATATTTGTAAAAAGGTTTCAAGAAATGTTTCATCAAATCAATTGTCACTTCTATTCCATTTGCTTCTTTTTCACTTACAGGCAGTTGAATTCTCAGATTCTTCAGAGCTCTCTAATCTTTGCTCTGGTTAGGATCTATAGATACTCTGAGTTTGTTTCTTTTGTTTTCTATTTTTAAGTTGATTTTATTCTCTATATATACATACACATTCATATTTATTATTTTCTGAACAAGAACACTTAGCACCAAACTAAGAACATTTTTACCTACATTCTTGTCCATTTCTTCTAAGTACTTTTTCAGAGTGAACATCTCCAGTTAACCTCATTCATACTGCTTGTTCTGTACAGCTTGGATTCTAGCATTCCAAAATGTCATAGCTTTCTGAATGCAAGGTTTGCTGAAGGTACTGCTGATAAAAGCAACTGTGCATTGTACTTCTGATGAGGCACACACTTGAAACTGATTTGTTACAAGCTACTTGTTGGACTAAAGGTCTGTCTGAATGAAAGCTGATCAGAGATGCAAGAGAGATATGGCACATAAGCTTAATGCTAGATTTCTTAAGATTTAATATAAAATGAATGTAACAAGCAGAAGCCTCCAGAGAAAAATGAGTTCATCAGTAACTGTTCAGAATAACACACAAAATCTTAATGACCTTTTAAAATAATATTAAGTGAATATTAATGTATCAGCATATTTATATGCTTCATATTTTTCATTGTAATAAATAAAATGGTAGTTGATAATTTGAATTAATCAGCAAAAGTCATAAGCCCTTGCTTCCTCACACTGACTTTAGTCTGCATCTGAGCTCTAGTCTTTACCTTACATAGCAGCAACTTGGTGTCTGATAAATGCATGTGTAACTGACTAGAATAGAATACTTAAATTCAGCACCTTTTACAAAGTGATTTGGAGGAAAAAGAATGGACAAAAGCAGCTCAGTAATTTAAACAAGAGGATTTGCTGAGTTGGTTAAGGCTGTGCCTTCCAGCTGTAAATTCTTAGGTTCTTCAATTCTTTCCTTTACCCTTGGAGAAAGGAACTTGCCTAGCTACCAGCCTGGAACAACTAGGCTGTACATCTTCTCCTGTGTACATTTTGAGAGAACCTATTTCTCCTCATCAGTCTCAAGAATAGATGCAGTATAGGGTATCATATGTAAAATTCTTCTTCCTTTGGTGTTCAACTCACTTAGAAATAGGCTTTTTTTAATTATACCAATAGACTGATATTTATAGTCCTGACTCTGAAAGTTAACATACCTCTCCGTGCAACCATTTCTCCAGCTCTAGAATTAGAACTCTTTACTAAACAGGATATTAAGCACTTCTAGATGACAACTAATAAATGAGAGGTCATTAAGAGACACAGTGTTCTGGTTTACAGCAAATGTTACTTGGCAGTTTTGTCTATTTCAAGTGATCAAAATCCTCACCGCTTTATAGATGTTAACACATGTAGTGCTATGGGCTGTATGTGGATTTGTGCAGTACATACACAACAAAGTATTTCTTGATTCACCCTGTATAGGTGGCAGAACTCACAGATGTTTCACAATGTGAGACAGTAAAACAACTTATCCCCTTCTGTGTATCAACGTACTCGTATGTTTGTAGAATTGCTACAGTCTTCTGCAAGCATAAGGTCTCAAAAATTGACCCAACTCAAGAGTTAGTGAGAAAAAGGCTGGTTGTAGGTATTGAGAGATGCTGACAGGCCTTGGACTGCCTTTTTGTTTTATCCTGCTTTTGGTCAGGAAACTGATACTTTCAACTGAAGTGGTGGTATTAGAAGCCCAACAGGGCATCTGGTCTCTGTGGATTTTTAAAATCCTGGAGGCTCAGGCAAATGTGAAAATGAGGGAATACAAACTAAATGAAGCCCAGCTCCATTTTGTAGAGCCAAGTGAACGGACACAGCAGTTCAGAGAAACTACACTGACTAAAATTCAAAGAGCAGGTCCCAGTGAGGTCTTTTCAGTCTTGTTCTGCTTTACGGTAATCCCAGCAAGGTAATGGTGAGCTGTAAAAACATATTCATTTCTGCGTGAAGGGGAAAGATTTAAATCCCGGGATCTTAATATGGGACATGGGTGTTTGGGCTGAGGAAGGCTGCCAGCGCGGTGCAGGGGTGGGAGCCCTCCTTGAGGGGAGCCCGCCCTGAGGGGAGCCCGCCTCGGGGGGAGCCCTCCTTGAGGGGAGCCCGCCCTGAGGAACGATGGCAGGAGCGGCTGAGCCTCCTCAGGCCGCAGCGGCGGGCGCAGCCCGTTGCCTACCTGCGCTCGCAGCTGTCCCGGGCGGGACGCGCAGCCGGGCTGAAGCTGTGGGACGTGGAGCGAGGGGACTGCCCTGAGGGCGCGAGGCGAGCCCTGGGATCGAGGACCGGTAACGGGCGTCTTTATCCAGGAGCAGGGAGACGGTGAGTCTGAGGTGGGCTCGCATCCGCCTCCAAGGCGGGCAGCGGCCTCGGGGCAACTTTAGCTGGGCGTTGGGGAGAGCGGCGGACAGCCCCGGGAGCGCCCGGCAGCGGGGCTGAGGGTAACTTCGTGGTAGGTGGTGTGCCGGGACGGCGCCGCGTGACAGGCGTCGTGACAGGTTGTGGGTCGGAGGGCTCCGTCCCGGTGTGAGGGAACGGCGGCAAAGAGGGCGCTGAGGGAGGGGCAGCGCGTGCAGCGGGGATACCCCTCGTCCGAGCGCGGAGCCGCCCCCGAGCGCCGGCTCCAACATGGCTCTCGCGGCCGGCGGCTGCCGCGCCCCCTGGCGGCGGCTGGCGGATGCGGTCGGTCACGTGAGGCGCTCGGGGCCTGCTGCCGCCGCCGCTTCCCCCAGTCAGAGCGGAGCGAGCCGAGGCAGAGACGAAGAAACAAGATGGCGGCCGGTGGCGATCCGGAGCGGGACGCCGGCAATTCGGATTGAGCCCTCGGCCCTCACGGCTCGGCGGCCCCCCTCCCCGGCCCGGATCCCTCGCAGGGGGGGGAGCTTCCCCGTAGCCGCCTGTCCGGACTCCGAGCGCCCTCCCGAGCCTTCCTTTCCCCTCCCTTCCCCCTCCCGGCCAGCGCCCAGAGATGCGGGGCCGGCGAGGCAGGCCGCCCAAGCAGCAGCAGCCGGCGGCGGGCACCGCTCAAGCGAGCTCCCCGGCTCCGCCCTCCGCGGCGGGCCCCATCGGGGGGCTGAGGTCCCGGCAGCGGGGCAGCAGCCGCGGCAGGTGGGCGAGCTCGGCCCAGGCGGAGACGGCGGCGGGGCCCAAGCAGAAGGGGGCCGGGGCTGCCCAGGCCTCTTCCTCCGCCGCCGTCTCCCCCAGGGGGGGCAGCAAGAGGAAGGGAGGCAGCGGCAGCAGCAGCACCCCTGGTGGGGGAGGCAGCGGCGGTAAGGGTAGGGGCAGGGCCGGGGCTGGAGGAGCAGGGGGAGGAGGCGGAGGAGGCAGCTGCAACAGCCAAGGCAGGGCTGCCTCGTCCAGGAGGAGCATCAGCAAAGTGGTGTACGATGATCATGAGAGCGAAGAGGAGGAGGAGAGCATGGTGTCCGACGAGGAAGAGGAGGCAGACCCCGAGGATAACCAAGACTCTGAGGAGGAAGAGGAGGAGGAGATCATGGAGGAGGAGGACGACGACGACTCTGACTACCCCGAAGAGATGGAGGATGAAGACGATGCCAGTTATTGCACTGAGAGCAGCTTCAGGAGCCACAGCACCTACAGCAGCACCCCAGGTAGAGAGTCAGCGGGATAAATCGCACCAGCCCAGGGCAGCACACACGCTCCCTCTAGGTTTGCAAGTCCAATCCGCATGCATTCTTCCTCCCATCCTTGTACGTAAGGGATGCCCGCAAGCACTCACAGGGGTGAGGGGTATGCAGCTTAACTCCTGGCAGCCCCACAGGTGCGGGGGGGCATTAGAATGTGCTTACAAACGCAGCGAGGGGAGGGAAGGAAGGAAGTACATGCTGGAACAAGGGGCGCTTTGCAAATATGCATGGGGATTCTGACTGCTGCAGAACTGCATGGTACACCAAAACGTGTTACAAACAACGTCAGAAGTGCATGGAGCGTTCACTTACTATTTAAAAACAAGGAAATGAGATGCGTGCCTTGCAAAGGGGTCATTTTGAATAAATGCAGCAAAGGATGGCTTATGCTAGCAAATGTAACTTGATGTTGAAAAGGAGCACATGCAACTTGAAATGGCCTAAAAAAGCCATAAGCATTAGAAATTTGTAAGTTTTTGAAATCAGAGTATACCTGGAATCAAATTTACTGTCTTTAAGACAAAATGAGCTTTCCAAGGAGGGAAATGAGGTGCATTGTTCAAAATGGAGATTGCATTGTTATAGTTTGGGGAAAAGTGCACAGGGCCTCATTGCAAGGGTGTAAACCTAGTTTTACTTAATAGGGCATGGAGATGAAAAGGTGGAGGTTAAGTCAAATGTCTGGGTTTTAAATCCTGCAGTTATTTCAAGATGTGGCAACCTTTAAAACTTGCATTTGAGTTAAAGCTTTTTAAGTGTCTTTGTGATTACATTTTGTTTTTTGGAACCTCATGTGACAGATTTGGGCTCAGTTTTTCTTTTAAGGCCTATACTTCTGGTTGTCCTTAATTAGTTCCCTAGGTATGTAGTTTTCAAGCTTCAAAAATTCTTTATCTAAACTTTAGCACTTTAAATTCATTTGAATTCATTCCATAACAGAGTTCAAGCTTAGAAAAAAAATTTTTTAAAGTCTCTGAACCAGGAGAGTAGTTAAACTTAGGTGTAACCTAGGAGTGTTTCTGAACTGGGCTGCAGGATGATAAACAGTGGCCAATTTGGAAGGGGGCAGGAACAGATTGGTTTTTTTTTTAATGTTGGATTTTTTTGTTGTTGTTCGTTTTAAATGTAGTTTTGAGTAGTTAGTTGGGTTTTTTTGTTTCATTTTTTTTAAACATGAAGTGTCATTATGTGTGTCATTTAGTTTTATTTTAGGGAGTCAGTGGTACAGCCCATTATATGACTTTATTACAGTCCTTTAAAAAAGTGTGTGGACACTAACCTATTAAAAATCTATATCCACAAACTTAAGAATGTAAATGAATTCAAATAAATACATATATTACTATATTAGTTAAACTTAAGGGACATTTTTTAAGGTGTTAATACTGGTTTATTTGTTGCAGTTGTCCTACAATGAAATGGATTTTTTTTTTTGAATATGTTACCAAAGTTTGAAGTACTTTCCTCACTTCTAGTTCTTAATTTTCTGTTCAGTTTTGTGACTCATTAACTTGTTTGGGGAGTGTTTTTGTCAGGGAAGGAATCTCTGATGATGTTAATTGTCTAGGTCAGGAAGGTGTTTTTGATGTGAACATCCAGGTTTAACATGAGTTCTAGGAAGTATGGGTGTATTGTTTTTGAAATATAGTGAAGAATTTTGGCAAATGACGAGATGCCTCAGTGTGTTTTACTGTGTGCAAGCAGAGACCTGTGCAAGCAGGTTGTGGGTGGTATTTAAGTGTATCAGAAAACTCTTCCCTGATTTTGTGTGTGTATTTTTCACCTGGTCAAGGTAATTTATTTCTAAAAAGTTTGTGTAAGCATTTTCATCTTTATTTACTGTATTACTGTAGATGTATTACTTACGTCTTTATTTATTCAGCTTTTTTTACGCTGTGTGGTTGATGATTATAATGTTGATGTTGGTTAGGCTTTTACTGGCTCTTATTAGTTCAGTGTTGGCCTAATTCCTCTCCCCCCTCCTTTGCAAAAAGGAAGGTACAAACTTTTCATTTCATCAGCTCACTCTGTGTCTTGTTTCTCTTGGACGAATACCTGCATTGTGAATGTGCTACGCAGTGGTGGCACTAATTGAAATCTTCATCTTATCGGAATCCAGGAAGAGACCCTAAATGTTAGAACAGTTTTAATGGTCAAGGAAAAGATCCTTCAAAACCCAAAGAGTAGGGCAGGCCCACAGTGACATGCCTTCAGGCTCCGGTGCTCTTTGACCCAGGTGCATGCTGAGTCTTTAGCTCTTCAGAGTGTTTTACCTTCCATCTATTTATCTTCAAGTAATACAAACTGTCACATACAGTGACAAAGTTCCTGTGGTTATAACAGTGCAACTTGGTGGAGTATCTCCTTTGTTTTAGTCAGCATCACGGAATCATGCAGTCCCACCAGTTCTCTTAGATGAGGTGATGTACAATTGTTCTCTGCTTATCTCCTCTGGATCACAGGCAGCCTGAATTACTGACAACCAGGATGTAGTGTTCAGGGCTGAGGAGTTCATTTTGTAGAGCAGAGTATTGAAAAATCGTAGTAACAACCAAACTGTCCTACTAACCAAGATTTGCATTTAAATGGCATTCCACTTAAATGGGTGGCAGACTTTCCACATTTTTTTCTTATTTATATTCTTAACAGTTACTGTAAAAGAACACAGTACGATGTCTCTAGCCAAGTAAGGCGTGATTTTTGTGCTTCACTGTGGTATTATGGTATGTCTCAAACTTGAACAATGATTACTATATTATTATAAAAGTATTTGGAGAATCACAATATTTGGAATAGTAAAAATGCCTTCAATATCACGCTTATTAATGGAATACTTAAAGTTTGTGTGGTTGGATGTGTTTGACTGCTGTCTCTTGTTGGACTGGCCTTTGGTGGGGGGATTTTATGTTCATGTTTTTCTGTAATTCCTTTATCCCCAGAGGGCAGCTGTACTTTTTGGACAGGTGTCCCATATATCTTCTCACTAAACATTTTACCATTACCTGTTTGCTGTAACAAACCTTCAGGCTCATCACAATTGGGTTGTTTTCCATGCATAGTGGAATTTTAAAGAAAATCAAGATGCTTAGAAATCCTTTTTTCTTTTTTTTTCTTTTTTTTTTTTTCTTTTTCCTGGAGACTTTGTTTGCTTTTTTTTTTTTCATTATCTAAAGCTTGGCATCTAGATTTTGGCTAAGAAAATCATCAGCCTGTCTAACAAGCTAATGCACAACGCTGAAGATGCAAGTCAAAAGATCTGTCATTTAAGATGCATTAATTTCTTTAGATGGATATTGATGGGCTGTGAGCATTACAGTGATTGACTGTCGCTTTTGTTAATTAGTTATTTCACCAGAGAGCTTTGATCTTCAGGGTGAAAGAATTTAACTGGAAACCAGTTGCTCCGTTTTCTGTCGGTAGTAATTTTACACTTTAACAGACTTTCTTGCTCACGAAGAGTTAAGTGGAGGCACGGAGATACAATTGTAAGATATGCAGCCTCTTGTTTACGTGTGAGAGGATTTGTCAGCCTCCCAAACATCTCACCTGCTCTCTACATCTGGCATGCTCTTATTTTACAATTTAGGGATTTACACTTTGATTTGCTAACTGGAAGACTGTCGCTCGTTCAGCCAGCAAGTCATGAAAGATACAGAAGGCAAGTTCAAGTCTTAGCAGACAAATAGCATGGGTCAAATTAGTGGCTGATACTGCTGTAGTGACATGCAGATCTGCACTTTGTCTTCAGCCATTTCTCTAAGCAATTCTGTGCAGCAAATACTATTCTCAGGGAGCGTACATTTTAAAAGATAGGAATCATTTGATGTACTGCAGATGAATATGGAGTTCAGTCGTTTTTATGGGTCTGCAGTAAAATTTCTTGGTCAACCTTTATGCTGCATAGAAGTGGCATCAGGTGAGCAGCTGGGGGCTTTAGTCAATTAAAGGGGGAGCTGCTAGAGCTTACTAACTTGTGAAATTAGTTATAGCTTATCTTGAATGTGTCCCAGCTAAGAAATGGTCAGAATGTAGAACTGGTGTGGTAGTGCTGCTTTTTTTGTTTAATTTGCCTGGGTTCGAGGCACAGAAGAAGTGTGATTGAGTACTTCTCAGAATGACAATGTGAGATTCCATTGGCTGCTTGTTTTGCACTGGTTCTTCAAGTGATAAAATGATGCTCTAGAGTATAGAGATTGTTTGTTCTTGGCTCCTACTGACATTGCAGTGCTGATCCCAATGTTGAAAAATGCTCACAAAGCATTGGTGGTGCTTGGTATGTCTCATTTTTTATGTTGCCTTAGATTTGACTTTACCTTGTTGTTTTCCTTTTTCCAACCAAATGACTTTCAGTTAGGTGTGACTGCTGCAAAGCAATGTATTGGAGCTGTGCTTATGGTAGAATTACAAATGCATCTTTTTCTGAAAGAAATCATTTGAGTGCTGAATCTTAGACACATTCTGGTTGTCATGTCGAAAGGAAATGGAAACATTTCACCCATCCTAAGAAAATAATTTTGATTTTTCTGTTACTGCTTTTCTTCAACAATTCTTATTTTATGTTAAACTAATTCACTTTCACTGTACAGTTTTTTCCACTCTGGTGTAAGCTGAGCAAATACTTTCCCAAGAGGTTGACTTTTAATTAAGGAACCGGTTTGGATCTTGCTGTGACAAACATGTAGTTGTATCCAGTTTGCATGCTGCTGGGAGAAAGGGAGCAAAAGTGAAAACCCACTCAAAATGTTGTCTTAGTACTTTTATCAAATGTTGTAAGCTTTCTCAATGATATCCAGCAAGAACTTTTGTTGCTGTGCATTCCCATATGAAATCTGAATGATGCAGAGTAGTATATGGGTAGGAGATGTCTGATTTTGTGTTCTTAAAACTGAACAGAAATGAGGCTGCAGGTTTAGAAAAATGGTCAGAAGTCAAACTTTCTAGGATGAAGTAAAGCACAGCAGAGGGTGTCTTCTCTAAAGACTGCTCATGCTTCCAGGACATCATGTAATTGCCAATTGGTCTTTATGTTGGGAAGTTTCTGTAGTGACTCATGCTCTGAGACACAAGTCTAACTCAGTTCTGTTTTACTAAAGATGGACTTTTTATATAGGAGTGGCATGGTTTGACTTAAACTGTGGAATTTGAAGCCAAAATTCAATCTTCTTTCTTAGGATAAGTTGAAAACCCTTTCACTTGCTGGCATAAATTCTGTGCTGTGTGCCTGTGAGGTTTTTTGTTCCATTTTTTTCCTCCTTCTGTGACAGATTTCTGGAATATGTGGAACTGCAGTCTCTGTTCTTTCCCCTGTACTCTACTGAGTTTATTCTCCCCATCTTAGCCACCAACAGAAGCTCTGTGCAGGAGCCTTGTTGCCCAGGTGCTGAGAAGTTCTGAGGAAGGGAAAGTTTTAAGAGGCATTAGAGCAGTTGTGATCTTTCTAACCAAGAAATACTGGAGCCAGTGTTTATTTATAAGGTCATAACAGTGTAGCTACTGCTCTCCCTGTTTAAACAAGACAGTGATTCTGGCAGAATATTTCCCATATAGGACCTTAATCCCCAAGTCCGTTACTTGAAAAACCATTGGGCTGAAAGCTGTGTTTCCTAGCACTGTGCATCTGGAATGAAGGGGAGGTGACATAAGAGAGATGAGGCAAAACTGGATTTTTTGGACTGATTTTTTGTTAGCCTACATGTGTATGGCAATCAGCATACAACTGAGGTGCAAAAAATGCCGCATTTAGTCACAATATAACCTTGTTTTGGACCTTGGTGCAAACAATTCATTCAAATACTTTTTTAAAGCTGGCTACATAAAGAAGATTCATTAAAGATGGAAAAGTTTTTTTTGGTTTTTTTTTTTTAAGTTCCATATTCTCCAGTGTTAAAGTATAGCAGGTCTGAGGGCTGCAGGCTTTCATTCTATAAATGGAGACAAGTTTTTTGTTCCTTTTCAACTCCTGTTTGTTTCTAAATGTCAAGAAGTCAACATTTAAAGCATTGAAGTTGAATAGACTGAATAGACTTTACCAGTTCAGCAACTTCAGTTTGTTTCAAATATCATGAGCGTATTGTCCTTGAATATTTGTAATATAAATTATTTTAATAGATTATGGTAAGTGTAGACTATAATTATCAATATCTATAATTAAATGTGCCATGCGAGTAAAATTGTTTACTCTTTAATCTTAATTACAGGCAGCTCCTCAACTAGAGAATTCCAGATAGGGAGAGGCATCTACTGCAGACTGCTTCATCACTTTTGGAGATGACTAGAGAAGGAATGTGATTTAAAAGAAGTATATGTTAGATGAATGTGTAATGCTGGGACACTCAAGGTGCTCTGGATGCTGTAAATAGTCCAGTTGTGGCAGCAGGAGTCTATTGGCAGATCAGTTTATCCTTCACAATAAAGCTGTGGGATTTGAATGGAACAGAAGTGGACATATTCTGCCTTTGTTCTGTCTCCAACTTGAGTGTGGTAGGGTGTGTGATTTTACAGTACGGAGTGGGAATGTTGAGTGATACGGTGCAGCAACTCTGCTGTATGCCATGGGGCATGATGCCAAATTCACAAATGAGGTACTCGTTTTCTAATGCAGTCTTTTTCCTTATTGTTTAACCTATTAGATACTGTAATGACTTCTGAAATGTCTGTGCTGTGTGCCAAAGCAAACATGATAGTGTGTAGGATGTTTCATGCAGGAGATGGAGATTGGTGTGAATAATACAGTCAGCTGACTACACTGTGCTTGCAGAAAAGTACAATACTCTGTTATGGTATTTAGTGATGTACTTTGAGTCCTGATAACATTTGTCCATAGCTCTACCTGAACCACCATGCTTCCTTTTCAAAAGGAAGTGTTAGAAAACGTTTTAAGAATGTTTTCATAAAACATTAGGAATGCCTTACTTTTAAGGTTCCTTTTTTGCTGCTTCTTTTGTCTGGTGTAACATAAATATATCAGGTTTTTACTCCTGGAGAAAGAGACACCAAAAGGACTGGTTAGTCTGCTTTTTCAGTGAAGAATGAAAATGTGTAAGAAGGAATTGTAATTTTGTTCTTGGAGTAGAAGATCTCGAAGAATGAGGGGACAAGCAGTAGCTTCTTTCACAACGTTCATTTGCTGTAGTTTATCTTTGCCTGAAACTGTTGTCCTTGGTGGGCTTTTGCGTCTTTTGTTGTTGATTCTGATTCATTTAGGCAAATCAAGGCCATCGTTCTTTCTGCTTGCTTTCGTCAAGGGCTGACTCATTTATACCTTCACTGTGTGAGAGACCAAGGATTTTTTCTGCTAGAACTGCGGACACTTAAAGAATCCTAGTGTAAAGCTCTGCCAGCTTTTTGTGGCATGTGGGCTTTAAGGTGATCGTCAATGATTCTGGAATGTCTGTGATGCCTTACGTGACCTCTTACTAGGCCTGCTCTTACACCATCCTGCAATACTGAAGGAAGTTCCAGGACCTTCGTGTAATGTCATCTGTGAATGTGTGTTGTGTTTTGGAGGCTTTTAATTAAGGCAGCTTCGTTTTGTACATATACAGCCAAGACAACTTAGGCTTAACCTGGACATTTCTTGCTATAGGGATGCTTGCCTTCTGCCTGCTTGTGAAACTCTTATGTTTTTGTACATTTGCTGTGGTCAAACACTTTCCATCAATACAGCAGCAAACCAGAAGGTAGTCACACAAGCATGCTTCCATTTTCTGCACAACTCAAACTGTACTAAACCTGGAAATGTATTTTTATAGGCAGGTGATGTTGACCCATTGCTTCTGTAATGGAAACATCTGGCCTTTCGTTTTCTGAAACATTGTTTTGCAGGGTCTAGCTTGTAGCTAAGATTCCGTTCCCACCTTTAAAGTCGGAAAGGGAATGCTGTGTTGGTGTTGTCTGCCTATACTTGCTCAATTACTGATTTTCTTCCGGAATCATTTCACAAATTCTTCTGTACGTCTTTTTATTTATAAAATATCTACACACTGTTTCTTAAAGGCAGCTTTTCTGTGTTTTTTTTTTTTCCCCCAGTCCATTGGATTTTTCATAATAGTATTTTCAAATTCACTGAGATCTGTATTTCAGTATTAATGTGCTATAGTTTATCTTATCATTCTCTGCCACCCTACCTCGTTAGACTCATTTCCTATCATTACGGAGGAAGTGTGGGAGGAAGTCAAGTGGTTGAACAAATGCCAGGGAGCACTATTACTAAAACTTATTGACAAATTAGAATTGTAGTTGTTTACCTAGGTCACTGTATGTTTACCAGAGGGCCTAAAACCATTTTTAATCTCCATTCTTGATTTTTAAACCAAGATGGTGATTTAATAGTTAGTTTGAGATTGTCCAAACTTCATTAAGTATAAAAAAATAAAAATGTGGTTCATCCTAATACTTCAGCTGATAGCTGTGAAAAAAGTTGTGTGTATTTGGATACTTCATTATTTTGATTGAATATTTCATATTTCTTTTAACACCATATCCAGATACCTTCCTCTTGTGTTTTTCCTTCTCTTGGGCATTTAGGATAGTGGAAGTAAAGACAGGAAAATGTGGCATCTCATCTAGTACAGCATATTCATACATGTCTCATTTGGCTTATTTCTGGCATGTTGGCTCTCAGTAGGAAAGTTCTAGTAGGACAGGAGTAGATAAAGGGATTTCAGTTCTCTTTTGTGTTTTAATTCAGTTGAAATTGATGTCCTGAGACATCTGCTTGAAATAATGTTTCCTGTATGCTACAATAGGAAAACAGTTTGCAGTGTTTTTATACAAAGTACCTGAAGCTTGATTCTTCTAGAATGTTCCTAGGAGGAATGATTAGCCAGTATTTCTGAATAAAATTGAGAATTTCCAATTTAATTTTTTGTCTGAGGGAAATATTTGTCGTTTTAACTAACTTGAATTATTGAAATTCTAAATGTCATTTTAAAGATTAATAGACATATCTTGCGTGGGAAATACAACAGAATACAATAATATTCTGATTAAAAATAAGATATACGTATCTGAAATTCTGCTTTATATTTGTAGTTAAATAAGATTAGGTGAATATCACTTAAGTAGCTGTGAAGACATGAATCCTTAACTTGCAATGGTTTGGAAAGATATTTTAGCACAGTCACTGATGACAGGTACTTTAACACGTTGATCTGGAAATGGCAAACTTCTTACTGTTGTTTTTATTTCCAGGTAGGAGACGACAAAGAGTGCATCGTCCTCGTTCTCCAATATTGGAAGAAAAGGATATCCCACCTTTGGAGTTTCCTAAATCCTCAGAGGACTTAATGGTGCCTAGTGAGCACATCATGAATGTGATTGCCATCTATGAGGTACTAAGGAACTTTGGCACTGTTTTACGCCTTTCTCCTTTTCGTTTTGAGGACTTCTGTGCTGCTCTGGTAAGTCAAGAGCAGTGCACACTTATGGCAGAGATGCATATAGTGCTTTTAAAAGCAGTTTTACGTGAAGAAGACACTTCAAATACTACCTTTGGACCTGCTGACCTCAAAGATAGCGTTAATTCCACTTTGTATTTCATAGATGGAATGACGTGGCCTGAGGTTCTGCGAGTATATTGTGAGAGTGACAAGGAATACCATCATGTTCTTCCTTATCAAGAGACAGAGGACTATCCTTATGGACCAGTAGAGAATAAAATCAAGGTTCTGCAGTTCTTAGTGGATCAGTTTCTTACAACAAACATTGCACGTGAAGAGTTAATGTCAGAAGGTGTTATTCAATATGACGATCATTGTAGGGTTTGTCACAAACTTGGGGATTTGCTTTGCTGTGAAACTTGTTCGGCTGTGTACCATTTAGAGTGTGTGAAACCACCACTCGAGGAGGTACCAGAAGATGAGTGGCAGTGTGAAGTCTGCGTGGCACATAAGGTGCCTGGAGTAACTGACTGCGTCGCTGAGATCCAAAAAAATAAACCGTACATCCGACATGAGCCTATTGGGTATGACAGGCACAGGCGAAAATATTGGTTCCTGAACAGAAGAATCATTATGTAAGTAAAGGAAACATTTAGTGCATTCTAAAGAATAATATTGAATTGAATGTGAATTTGCAACGCTATCCTGTAAGGCGCTGTTGCCATCTCATAATTATTCTTTAGTTACATAGGACTTTACTGACTTTTTAACTTGATCTCTCTAAAGAGAATATAATTATCCCATAATTTTTCTCCAAAACAAATATTCTCAAATTATATTTAAGAAGGAGAGGAAGGCAAGGGCTAAGGCTTAATTTTAACATACCTGAAATGCATAAATGTGAGGAAAAGAAAGCAAACATTTACCGAAAACTGGAGTTCCCATTAACTTGCTAAAGTACTGCTTAAATGCCTTTGTGATCACATGATGCATAGGAGACTGGTTTTGGTGCACTGTCACTTGCCTGGAGAGCATTTTGATATGCTGAACTGTGCTCCCCCGCAGTGATTATTTTTATTCTATTCTCCCACATTTGTGATTGAGGTCTAAGAAGTTTTCATACTAAAATAAGCATCATAGTATCCCTTAGTTTAAATAGATAAAAAAATTTTGAAGCCTGAGTTGATCCAAAAAGACTACGTGAGGATTTTCTTGTAGTTCATCTGTTGCTTGCTTTCAAATTGATGTTTTTATACTTCCAAAGACAGCAGTGAGAAACCCTATAGCTAAACTGTAGTGTTTCAGAAAATGGTTTCTTTAAATAGTGCTGTCCCACTTGTACCTTCACAGTTCTGCAAAAATCTTTAGGGTTCCCCTGCAGTGAAATGTCTTGTAGTCTTTCATTCTGATGATGTCAACTTCTGCTGTGATTTCAGAGTGAGGTAATTAACCCATGAAAAATCAGCAGATCATTCCTTTTAATTTTTTTCTTTCTGTTTTCTGTTTCAGTACAGCAAATAGTACAAAATTGACATACATTTTGTCCCTGACTAAAACTGGTAGTTTGCCCATGTGTTGTCTCTCCAGTTTTCAGGCATCTTTCCTTTTGAGAAAGGGCTGGAGGTAAAGGAGTGTAGAAATTGTTCTGAAGAATTCACATTCCAAGCAATTTTCCCAACGAATGTTAATTTTTGCTTGCTTTGATACAAAGTTTATACAGTATTAACATAACCTTTCTTGAGTAGAAATTTTAGGAGGCATCAGTACTAAATGGGATACAGAACTTGAATATGCATTGAGAATGTGAACGTGTTGTGGATTTGCATAGCTACAGAAACAAGTATCACAGATTTACTGCAGTTAGTTTCCTTCGTGTGTGGGTAGCTCTTCCAGTTTTGGGCTAAACCATACCACTGATGCAAATGCACTCGAGTTGTCTTTCTGAGAAGCCATTAGGGTTTGTTTGCATTTTGCTGGTTTCTGGGAAAACTTTTATAGAACTTTAACTAAACTAGTGTATGTAGCTGTGCTGCTTCTGAACTGAGGTTTGTTTTTGTGTCTCATTCCTGGATGGTTTCTGTGAGTCAGTGTGGGTCTGGAAGCAGTAATGTAACTGACTGATCTGTGAGGGAGTGCTCCTTCTCCTTTTGTTCCATGTAGCCGAACAGCTGCCTTCATTACATGGAAATTTATTTAGACCCTTTTCTTGTCTTGATTAAACACTACTCAGTTGTGTCCTGCTGGTTGAATTTTCTAAACCCAAAACAATCCTTTTGGTTTTTTTTTTTGTTTGTTTGTTTGCTCGTTTGTTTGTTTTGAAGTGAAAATCTAGTAAAAACTAAATATTTCAAGTGTAAAACCTTAGTGAGGTTTTGCAAGTATAATGAAAGTGTTTTTCTCTTCCAAAGGGCAAGGAAGAAAGGGTCTTTTCTGGTAACCACAAAAAAGTAAAGTAAAATAGGAGGAAGATGACAGATGAAGGACAATCTCTCTTCTCTGCCCATGGTTTTTGTAATTTCCTTTCAGACTTGCAAGAAAAACCTTGCTGTAGAGATGGGTTTGTCTTAATGCTTTACTGCACTGCAAAATGATTTTGTTCTGCTCACTATTACAGATTTGAGGACTAACAGAAGTAGTAATAAGTCAGATTTTATTAATGGAAGTTTTGTATCTTAATTGGTGTTTATATAACAAGAAAGCATCATTAATTCATTGGATATCAAAAAGGATAGGAACTATAAACAATACAGCAAAAGGAAAATTGCTATTGGAATTTCCATTTTCCTGATTTTCAATTAGTAATAAAATGTTTCAAAACATCAATGAAAAATTTGTGACATTTACCAAGGTCAGAGTAAATGCAGTTCATCCATTACTTCCTAACTTTCTTTTATATTCTCATGCAGGTTACTTAAGTTGAGGTTTTCTATCCTTCCTGTTGCAGTTAGATGCCTTTTGCTATTGTAACTGTACCTGTGCCTGCTTCCAAAACAAATTGGTTCAGAAGTATGTGGCTTGGATTAAAAACTTCTCAAATCCTGCTGATGGGATCCGAGTAACGAACAGACACTGAGACATCCTGGCAGCCCTGCAGCTGTGGTGCCCTTCAGCATGATGTGGGATGTACAAAACTGACTACTACACTATTCATGACACTGAAGTGTAATTTAAGTTATTTGTAAGGTGCCCCATAAAGCCGCTTCATAATGAAACAGAAGCATTAACTGTATAACAGAACTGTACTTCAGTTCACATAGATGTTAATCCTGTGCTGTCAGTTCTAACGTCCTGTAGATTTAATAACCGCGCTGCATAGCAAAAGCGACCATTTTGCATGTGGAAGCATGCATTATGCTTTGGAAAACTGAAAGAGGATTTGAAGGATAACTGCCAAATGTTAAAACTTGAGATCCACAAAATGATATCATTGTAGCAATTTTTAAAAAGCATTTTTCAGCAGTGTTTAGCAGCGCCGTGTGATCCAATATATCAAAGGATGCAAACAGTTCTAAAAACAATTTGTGTAAATACTGGTATGAAATCTTGCCTGGGAGTTAGAGAACTGAAATCCATAATTCTTGCCTTTATTTTTTTTTCCCCCCAGAGGATTTTGTTAGGCTGTGCTACTTCCTGCCCTTCTCCCCTTTCTGGTAGTTCTAAGTGTTACCAATCCGTCACATCGCTGTTTTCCCCGCCTGCTGAAGAGTCAGTCCTGGCACAGTGTCCGTCCTTCCATCTTCTTTTTATTCATAGCCTGTCTCTCGGGTTTCTCTAGATCATAGTGATGTTCCTTTAACCAATTCAAGAAGGCATTTGAAGAAAGCTTGACTCTTTTATTAGTTATTTTAAATCAACTAATTTTACCTAAGCAGATTGCATTGAATGTTTTCTGTGTTACTGCTCAGACTGTTAGTGAGTCAGTATGGGCACCTGGGGGCTTCCACTAGCTCACACCTGAGCCTTGAAAAGAGATCTGACCAAAGACAAGTTTCATCTTTGTACAGAACAGCCAGCTTGTGCCCTTGGATGTTCTATCTGTGCATTGTCAAGAGACAGCTCTAATTCTTGAACTTGTTACTGAAGTGATGGTAGCCTTTAGTTCAAGAGAACTTCTGTGCTCAAAGCCCTCTGCAAATGAGGAAGGGAAATAAAATACTCATGCGTGACTTCATGGATCATTTCTAGAATGTTAATTTGAGCATTTCTTTGATGAATATGTAGAAAAATGAGCGGTGGGTCTTTTCTGTGGAATGCTTTCTCTTTGTGGTCTGGTGCCTCTGGGTTTTATTGGCTTGCAGTGCAACATATTTTTACTGGTACTAAAGCTTGTTCTTGAAATATGTAGTGAAACTGAAGATAACAGCTAATACTGTTTCAGTCTAATGGAACTTTGTAACACTAGAGTAGGAAGAAGGGACTTTTAAGAGCACCTGTGAAAGCTGTACAGATGTTAATATAAAACATTTTATGAATGTAAAACTGCCCTTCAGATTTCCTGAATTTGGAGTCAGAAGCGCAGCTTGTTATGGATTCTAGAGATGCACATTCTTTCATTGCACATTCTTTGGGACTTAGTAGATTGCTAGTTACAATGATATTAAATATAATGAGAATGAAACAAGTGATTAATATTGGTTTATTTGCATTCAGGTGTTGACGTTTAATATTTCTCTACAAAAAAAAGGGTGATAATCATTTTTGTCATCTCTCCAGATATTTTAATATTATTATTTTTAAAACACTCTTGTAGAGAGGAAGATTCAGAAAGTGAGAAAGATAAGAAAGTCTGGTACTATAGCACAAAGATTCAGCTGGCAGAGTTAATTGAATGCCTAGACAAAGATTACTGGGAAGCTGACCTATGCAAAACTCTGGAAGAAATGCGTGAAGAAGTTCATCGGCACATGGATGTAACAGAAGACCTTACTAACAAAGCCAGGGGCACCAACAAGTCTTTCCTTTCTGCAGCAAATGGTAAGCATATTCTGTCTAGTGGGAATAAGTACTGCACTTTGAATCAAATTCTAGCTTATATTTATTTTATTGTAAAATGTTTATTGAGCCAGACTGATAATAGCAGTTCTTTTCAGTGTGTTATTAAATTCTTGTATTCAAAAAACCAGTCCATTTCTGAATTTACAGGAAGAAAAAGATTTTTACATCAACTCGTCAGAACTTTTTTGATGTTCACTGTCATTTTTTTTTAACAGTTTAACTGCTGTTTATATCTGGTAGCTGGTTTGCATCAAACTGGATGTGCTTCACTCTGATTTAGCGTGGATTTTGATTGAACATTCATTTTACAGTGAAAGTGACTGGCCTAAAGGAAGTGCTCTGTAGCAAAATGTTAGCATTTTCTTAGCTGGATTTGTTTGGGAACTGTTCAACTAAATGAATGAATATATGGCAGGAAATTATTTTACATCCTACTCCATGAATGTATCATTAATGCTTGAAGCTAGGTCATACTTGCATTAATGTTGTTCCTGCTAGCCACAGTTGGACTGTGAGTAGAAAGCTTTGGAGAACCATCGTGCAGTGATGGCTGTGTAGTGATGACTTAGGCCTCTGTATCGTGTGTTCCAGGATCTCCTGAATGATTCAAATTTCTGATTTGCTTAGGGTGTGCCAGATTGTGATCCCTTCATGTGTTGGAGCTGGGCTGTCAATTATTTATTAATTTACTATTACTCTCTCTTGCTCACTCAATCTCTATCTTCGTAAACATTTATCAACTCAATAGGAGTTGCAGAAATCTTCAAGCTCAAATATTTTCTCCAATATTATATAAAGTATGAAGGAATGCTGTCTCCCTTGCAGTTTCCTGCTGGAAGTTAATGTGCCTTGAAACAATGAATGCCTCTGTAAACCTGTGGAGGCTCTGGGGGAGGCCATGAAAGTTTGATATTCTGCTTTAAAAATGGTTTTGTCATCACTATATAAATGCATAATTTGAGAAATCGATCATTATTAGACCTTCAGAATTGTTTCTTCTAAGAAAGAAAAAGTGATAAAAGTTGGATGTTACTTTTTGTCCATAAATGAAACGAAACAGTGTCTATGCCATGCTCTTTTCTGCTTATAAGCTCTGCAGGTGCTGCTTAGTGTGTATTGATGACATGCATTTTATTGTAGATGAAATTTTGGATGCTATCAGAGCAAGAAGAGGAGAGGTAGAGGAAGACAGAAACACACCAGCAGACGAGGCAGAAAAAGCCAAAAGCGATGCTGAGAATGACCAGGCAGATGGTGAGAAAGGCAAGAAAGAATCTGGAGATCAAGATAAAACTGAGGACACATCCACTGAGCAAACTATGGAGAAAGTGAAAAATGAAGGTAAAGGAACCTGATTGTGCTTTAACAACTACAGTTATGTAAAGAGATGTTTTCATTTATGTCCTTACGTTTCCCAAGCTAGTGTGTTGTCTGATTCTTTATTTTTAAGCAATTTTGTTGATTTACTTGTGGTTGTATGTTATAATTATTTCTTTTGTTAAGTAATTTCACAGTACTTTAGCTTGAGGTACAAGTGGCGTTGAAAGAATGTGATCAACATCTGTAGTAAGCAGTATTTCAGCGTTGTTTTAACATTGTTTTCCTCATCTGAATTAAGTAGTTTCAGACGACTTTCCAATAGCAGGAGACAGAAGGGGGGAGGGCGGGAATAAGAAATCTCAGCAACGTGAAATAGTTGGGCAAAATTAATAAAGCTGCTTCTATGAGTGACCCCAAATGACAACCTAAGACATACTGGAGAATATCCCTAAAGTTTTGTTGTGCATTTTACTATAGAGGCAACAGTCATTGGGGATAAAAGTAACTGTCTGACATCGAGCACTGACGACAACAACACAAATCCTTCTGCAGGAGAGAATAGTTGCTCTGAAGGGAAGAACGCAATGGGGTGTCAGTCAGAAACCCCTGATAGCAACAACGTGGCAGAGAAGAAGGTGGCATCAGAGCTCCATCAGGAACTCTCAGGTACAGAAGGCACTGTTACTGATGCCTCTGTAATTTGGGTAATCTGTTCAGTTTTTCTATCTGGTTTGTCCACTAAAACCATTCACAGCGTATATCACTCATGCTGTTTGCTTGCAGTGCCATCCTTTACTGCTACGTTGTCATTAACATTTCAAAGTTAATTTTCTTGCAATCAGTGCTGGAAATTTGTGGTCCTCCATGACATTAGCATTTGTTTCCATGCTTTCCAAAGATGACTATAGCTAAGCTTTTTATGTTCTATTTTCTTTATATTTTGTTTTTGCACAGTGATCCATAATGGTTGTTAGCATCCTATCAAAGTTAATTTCAAGTTCTAATTTGCTAATGGCTTTTATTATTTTAACCTCTCATTTACTATATCAATTACTAATAAAATAATTTCATTCACATGAGTAAACTGCTGCACTGAGATTTCAGGATAAAAATTGTCATGATTGACAGGAATTTTAAACAGATTTAAGACTTACATGCACAAAAGCTTTTGTATTTTAGATGTGTCAATGTATGTCAATGGTTGTAAATAATAACATTGTGTTTAAAAAAGAGCTTTAGATTTAGTAACAAACAATTTGATCCACTGTGATGTGAGTTACTGGAGTATTCTTTTAGAGTGATATTCTCTCAAGCTTACTGTGTAACTGGAAGTTACTCTAAGCAACTTTAATGTATTTTCAGTTGCTATAAATAAATACTCAACTGTATAATGCAGACAGTTTGTTTGAAATAGTTTAGTAGTAAACATTTTCTCTCCAGCTGAAATAACTGCAATCTGTACCCAAGTGAATAACTCTTGAACTTCTTCATATGAATGCATCTCAACTTGGTAATAAACTTTGTCAGTGGGAGAAAATGAAAGTTAAGATTAATCCATAATCTGGAATATATATATATAGGTTAATGCTACCTTTTAAAAAATTTATATTGACACACTTTCATACAGGTACATTTCTTCTTCCAGAGCTGCTGGCTGCTATTTCTAAATTAGTGAGCTTTGTCTTTAGGAAAGTGTGGATGACGAGTTTTTCCTGCAGTCTATTTACTGTATTTATAGTGATGCTTGTGTTCCTATTAAGAAGTTTCATTTTGAGACCATTATTTCAGAGAGAGGAGGGATACTGAACTGTTGTCAGTAAAGCAGCCAGCCTTAACGACAAGAAAATAAGATAAAATGAAGAACCTGAACAAAACTATGTCACCGTTGTTGCTAAATGTAATGTGGGTCTTTTGAGTCTAGTTTGGGTGTTTCTTCTCTCTTCCAAACAGCAGGCACAAAATTATTCCATTTTTCCCATACTAAAAAGGAAATGGATCAAATAATGTCAGTCACCCATTTGGCAGTGCCAGAAATCAAGATGTGTTTGGGTTAGGGCTCTTCCAAGAATCTAAGAATATTTACGATCTTTTTGCTATCTGTGAATGTTTCACAGAAGGAAGGTTTTGGTCTGTTGCCTTCTTAATAGGATCCCTGATCTTTTCAAAGAGTTCCAGAAATAGACAAATCTTTTTTTTTTAAATTAAGCTATGTCTGTGCACAACATTAAGATAACATTGCTTTAGTAAGTGTTGATGCCTTCTTCCTGGGAAGAGGGAGCAATTTATTTCTAGGCCATTGCAATTCAGTGGCGCTTAAGTTGAAAGATCATACTTGGACCCAGTGTTGTAGAGACAAGAGAGGTAGCAGTTATGTCTGCAGCTATTCAGAGAGATGGTAGCAAGGACAACTGAGGAGTGAGAACTCATTACTCTTACAGAGCTTGAAGCAATGTGTAGATGCACCAGATTGTAAGAGAGAAGCTGATATTTTAAGTTTGTAGAAGAGAAGATCTGATAAAGTGGTACAAATGGAATTGAAATTGGTGGGACTCCTCAGAATCAATGCGCTGAAGAAGAGGAGATGATCAAAGATGGGATTAAAAATGGGAAGGGAACTGAGAATGGCATGCTTTGTTAAAGTGTGATATCATCAAAAGAGAGACTCATAGAAGCTTCAGACCAAATTTCATTAAATCTGCATTCTAAAAGCAAACCAAAATCTCAGTAAAGAGCTTATTGTATGTGCATATAGAGGAAAAAAAAATATTTCAAATAATAAATACATGAAGTAATGTGCTTTAAATTTCAGTTTCAGAAAGTTTAAGGTTTAATTCAGAGCTCTAGAAACCACTTGGAACAGAACAACAACAACAAAAACTTGCAGGGATTCAGTGCTCTGGAGGAAACTAATATCTTATAGGTGTTTCTGTGCAGTCCAGCAAAAGATGTTCATCTGACTTTGAATTTTTCATAAAAAAAAAAAAAGTGCATTGATTCAATTTAAGAGGAAAACTAAAAATCAAGTTCTTCTTTTGTAGAAGAAACTGGTCAGATGATCCCTAGCAACAGCAGTGCGTCTGCTGCAGCTCCACAGACAGATGTTGAAAACAGCAACAGTAGTGAGCTCAGCTCCGGGCAGAATGACTCCATTAAGATGCCTGATGATGCTGAAAATGCAGAGGGGGGATCGCAGACTTCAGAGGACATAGGTAAAAAAAAAAATTAAAGAAAACATTTCTACATATTTTCATGTTATTTGTTTTTTATTTTTACTTCAATACATCAACAGAAAACTTTTAGCTTTTAAGTTTGTTTTAAAAGCCTTTTTTTCTTGGACAGGAGAGAAAGCCAATGGTGAAAGAAGTGATTCTCCAGGCGCTGGGAAAGGGATGCCAGGTTCAACACGAATGCTCACAAGATTACGAAATCCGGATAGCAAGTTGTGCCAGATGAAAAGCCAGCAGGTTGCTGCTGCAGCGCATGAAGCAAATAAGATACATAAAGAAAACAGAGAGGTTTGTGCACTCTTGGAAAATTCGGGGGAGAAGGAAGACTGTTTAAGAAAACTGATGTGCTTAGTGTTTTTTTTTTTTTAATTTAAAAAAAAAGTGATTTGGAAGATACTTTTAGACAGAAAGTTCTAATAACCACACGTTGTGTCACAAGCTTTTTTTCTCCTTTTCATTTGCCCTTGCAGTACAAGTTGCTATCTATACTGTGGTATAACAGTGACCTAGTACACGTACTTGATTTTAAAGTGCTGGTCACAAGCTATGGAGTTGTTTATGATATGGCCAGTAGCAAGTTATATATGTTTTCTCTCACTTCTGTCTTCAAAGTTCTCAGAACGGTTGTGCCAAAACTGTAACTTAATAGTGGTTTGTGTTTGGTTGTTGTTTGAGTAGCTGGGTAATAACCAGGTTTCCAGTTCATAATCTGTACTGGCAGATTATGTCCACGTAAAAATAGTAGCACTCCTTGGTGCAGACTGAAGTGAAAGCTCTCAGATTTGGAACTCCATTATGAGGAGTTATCCATGTCATGTTTTCAAGTCAACAATATTTGTTTGGATACCTATATGAGTTCTGTGATTTACTCTGAAGGTGTTTCACAGAAAGCTTATTTCAGTTTAGTTAAGCTATTCTCCCAGAGCCATTAGTAGACATAATTCAGAGCAGCAGAACAGGATCCTGTTTGACTTGCTGAAGAAGCTTTTTTTTTTCCTTTTCAAGTGTTGCTCTTGGGAATATTGTAGCTCTCTGTGCAGTGAGTGCAAATATATATGATAAACAGTTACAAACTAATGCTGGGTATCTTTACTAATTTATATATAGGCAGTTGAAGCCTTATAACAATTAAATTGCAAACTTTGAAAATCATTCTTTCTTGAACTAGGTTCTGGTGGTCAACTCTCAAGGTGAAGTCTCCCGAATGAACACAAAGAGGGAAATTGTGATGAAAGGAAATATCAACAATTATTTCAAATTAGGTCAAGAGGGGAAATACCGTGTTTATCATAATCAGTATGCCACTAATTCCTTTGCATTGAACAAACACCAACACAGGGAAGACCATGACAAGAGACGACATCTCTCACATAAATTCTGTCTGACTACTGCTGGAGAGTTCAAATGGAATGGGTCTGTACATGGGTCCAAGGTTCTTACCATATCCACTTTAAGGCTAACTATTATTCAGCTAGAAAACAATATCCCGGCATCGTTCCTTCACCCTAACTGGGCTTCTCACAGGTAAAGATATGTTGTCTTGTGTTTTTGCTAATAGTATGAATGGGCAATAGCCTTTGTTTTATCAAGTTGGTGATTTTCAAGGACCAAGCTTCAGTATATTGAAATATAGGAAGTTTGAGTCTTGTGATGAATGACTAAAGATTGCACATTTGAGTTAAATATTAAAATATAGGAGGCTTTATCCTGTTATGTTCATCGACTTACCATGCTGTATTAGTACGTGTATATGTTTCATGTTTTTATCTTGTCTCCAATTTAGGTCTAACTGGATTAAGGCTGTTCAGATGTGCAGCAAACCTAGAGAATTTGCACTAGCTCTGGCTATATTGGAATGCGCAATTAAGCCTGTGGTGATGTTGCCAATCTGGCGGGAATCCTTGGGGCATACTAGGTAAAAAAATAAAGAAAAAATATCCATGCACTTTCAAGCTTTATATTTCTAGAGGAACTAGTAATTATTAATTACTGCAGCTGTATCTAAGAGTAGACAGAGCTGCAGACAGCAATGTCTGCATTATTGGAATAAGCAAAAAATTGGGTTCCTGTTGCAATTAATGCATATAACCTGATATTAGCCTTTCCTCTTAACTTCAGATATTTTAAATTATTGAAATGGGTGGCATAGACAGTTGTTCGATTTATTGTATTTGTTTGTAAGATCCTGTACTTAAGTATATTTAAATTTGCCTAAACCTATACGTACTAGATTACGCAGAATGACTGCAATAGAAAGGGAAGAAAAGGAGAAAGTGAAAAAAAAAGAGAGAAAACAAGAAGAAGAAGAAACAATGCAGCAAGCTACATGGGTGAAATATACATTCCCTGTTAAACATCAGGTAAGGTTTTATTTTGCATGAAAAACATGCAAAATACAGAAAGTATTGATGTCTAACTTTTTTTCTATTTTCTTTAAAGTCTTAAAATATTCATTGATTAATTGATTCAGTTACCAGCAGACACATCTTGAAATTTAGCTTGTATGTTATTTCACAGATACACTTCAGTTTGCTTCAAAAATTCTGTAAATTAGAAAGTTAAAGATTTAAACTTAAGACATCTTAGGTTTTTAAATGAATGTATACATTAGCAGTGCAGCAAAAAAAGAATATTTTAAATATATTAATTTTAATCATGCATCAGGTTTGGAAACAAAAAGGAGAGGAGTATAGAGTAACAGGATATGGTGGCTGGAGCTGGATCAGTAAAACACACGTCCACAGGTTTATGCCCAAATTGCCTGGAAATACCAATGCAAATTACAGAAAGTTGCTGCCAAGTAAGTGTCTGCATTAATTAGAATCTTTTTTTAATTTTTCACGTACTGCCTTCTGTTACCTATTCATATAATTTGTGTTAATTATAAAATTAATAGTTCATAATCATTGTTAATATACTCAGTTCTCATGGATATTTTTTAGCTACATTAAATTTTTACAAGTATGAAGTTCTGGGGTATTGGTAGATTATGCAAATTAAAGACTGAGGAAAATACATAGATTGGCAAAAAGTGGCATCTAATACATGGGTGAATATATGTATCTCTTTTTCTGCATTGACAGATGTGTGAATAGGCATTGAAATGTAGCAGATTATTAAAAAAAAAAATAAGCCCTTCGAATAACTGAAACCATTTAATCTGTTAACAGCAAAGAACGAAGATGAAAAATGCAATTTGGATAAAAGAAAAGGTCCAATAAAAGTAAAAACAGAGAAAGATAGAATGAAGGATTCTCATGATCTTCAAGCAAAGGACAAAGGCAGCATGTCAGAAGCAGCGGAGAAAGTACAAGTGAAGGAAGAAAAGTCACATGAAGAAAAAGTTGATAAAAATTCTGAAAACTTAGGTCACGCAAAAGACAAAGGTGATATACATAAATCATTGTAAAACTAGCTATTCATTGCAATACTCTGTGTAGAAGCGTATGACCTCATGAATAACTACTAAAAGCTATGTAATGAGTTGTGTTGAGACATCTCAGTTAAGTATTTTTTTTAATTGTCTTTTGTAGAAATGTCTGAAGTTTTCATTTTCTTTTTCTTGAAATTTATTAATATGTTATAAGGTGCATTTATTAGTTTTTAATGCAAAAACACACTTTTGGTATTCATTATTAAAGGAACTTATTGATTCAGAATTATTTCTTCACAGAGGAAAAAGAAATCGATGCTGAAAATTTTAAAGTCATCAAGGAAGAACCTATGGATATAGATATGAAAACTGAATCCTCAATAAAAGATGAGGATAATCACTGTAAACTTGATATAATCAACGTCAGCGAGGGATTTCATTTAAGGACTTGCTACAAGAGGAAAGTCAAATCATCAAAATTAGATGGACTACTTGAGAGACGAATAAAACAATTTACACTGGAAGAAAAACAACGTCTAGAGAGGATGAAACTGGAGGCTAGTGCTAAAAATGGAGGCATTCAATCATTAAGCTCCCAGAAAAATTTAGAGGAGCTACAAATGAAAAAAGTAAAGGAAGGAAGTCAATCAGACACATCTTCCCAAAATCAAACCTATATTTCAGATAAAGTCCAAAATGAAGATACAGGTCAGGATTGCTTGCCAATCAGCAGCATCTCTTCTATGAAAACTGGTGAGCTAGATGAGCTCTCTTTACCTTCAACAAATAGGCTGTCAAAAAGAGAAGGACAGCTTCTAGATGAAGACTCACCTCAGTCCTCTGAAGGTGAAAGATCTAATCAGAATGATAGCAAAGAGAAAAACTCTGAACCCGTGGCAGCTGATAAGAGTCAAGTACGAGAAGATGTTAGAGTGTGTGAGAGTTCCATTGTTGAGGACTTGAAACAAACAAGTACAGATGGTAAAGTCAAATGGGATGTTTTGGAAACAAATGAAAAGCCTTTCAAACAAAAACCACCTATTACCAGAGTATCTCAGAGAGAATGTGAAAACTCAGAGCCAGTGATAAGTAAAAGCAGCTGTAGTAAAGGTGCTGTGGCTATTTCTGACAAAACAAATATGGAAGGGAATTCTGAACAGCAGAGCAGAGATCCAGAAAAGAATTGTATAATAAAAAGCCATTTTGAACCACTGTCCTTTCAAAAAAGTGAACTGGATAAAAACATTACTCCAAGAAGAACTGAAAGTAAATCTGAAAACAAGGTTGTATTTCACCAGAAACTGGTTAGTAAAGATATAGAACCACTTAAAACTGAGCTAATTTCTGAAAGAAACCTTGGAAGTCAAACTTTGGAACGTGAGGATGGAGTGAAAGTTGATGAGGAACTACTGAGCTCTCAACTAAATGAGGCTAATGGTCAAAAGAAAGGTCAGGAACTGAAGGTAGACACAAATACCATAAACAAATACCTTGATCAAACAAATCTAAATAGTGTTACTGACAAAATGAATAATAAAGATGAAGAAACTGAAATGGACTTAGAAAAAGATAAATCAACATTTCAAATGAATGGAAAAGACAATGATATTAAAGTACTATCAAATGATGAAAGTTTAGTTAAAGTCAACTATGAAGCGACAGCAGGAGATGATATTGAACCAAGAGTTAATAATATTAATAAATCCTTTCCAGAGCATGAAATGAAACCACTGACTTCTAAGGAATCTTCAGTAAAACCATTCATGAATGGTGACATCACAACTGAGGACAGTGTTGATAAAAATGCTCTGGACCCTAAGTCCTCTCTGCAGAGTTCACCTGAATTTGAAGCTGAAAAGACTCTTCAGCCATCAGAGGAAGTCCCAAATTATGTGCAGAAAACTGAAGAAAAACATCTTTCTCCTCAAAGATCTGCCTTTCTTGATACTTCTTCCACACCAGCACATGATTTCTGTAAAGAAAATAATCTTAGCAGTGAAACAGAATCTATGGAAACCGAACATGCTGAGGATAAGAAAGTCGCTTCATCTCCTGTAATGTCATGTGAGGAATCTAGCTTGAGTAGTGACTTTGCTGATCAGAATGGTCTACAGACATACAAAGTAGAAGATGTTAATGGAGAAAGTAAAATAAAAACTGTTATTACTGAAGTGACCACCACAACGTCAACTGTTTCTACAGAATCCAAAACTGTGTTTAAAGTTGCCGAGACTCTAGCTTCTAATGATGAGAAAACAACAGTGGTGTCATCTACAGAAAACTGTGCCGTATCCACTGTAACTACCACCACCACTGTGACTAAGCTTACCACTCCAGCCACACACAGCAATGTTGATGTCATTTCTGTACAAGAACATCGTAAAACAGTGGTTACAACAACAGTGACTGATTCTCTGTCCACCCCAGAAGGCACATTGGTTACTTCCATGACTGTCAGCAAAGAGTATTCTACAAAAGACAAAGTGAAGTTAATGAAATTTACAAAACCCAAAAAAACACGTTCTGGAACTGCCTTGCCATCATATAGAAAATTTGTAACCAAAAGCAGTAAAAAAAGCATATTTGTTTTACCCAATGATGACTTAAAAAAGCTAGCCAGAAGAGGAGGGATCAGAGAAGTTCCCTATTTCAATTATAATGCAAAGCCTGCATTGGATATCTGGCCATATCCATCTCCAAGACCAACTTTTGGGATCACTTGGAGGTATATCTGTTATGTTTTAGAGGAAAAGTTTAGGATAAAACAAAATTAACTGGATTTAAAAATAAAGATGACGCACGTGTTCATGCCCAGAAGTGACTTTTTCACTAACTTCAGTCCAAGTGGAAAATTCTTCCTCTTGCTCACAATAAATTCAGGGTTTTTGAAATGACAGTAATTTTACTTACAAGATTGGATAACTGTACTGTCCTTGTTGTTCAAACCTGATTTTCTCCTACCTTTTTAATTTTGAACTTCCTTCTTGGAATTTCAAAGAGTGCTTTGAGCTGCAAAATGAAAACCTCTTGTATAGTTGGCGAGATGGGGGCTGTTATAAATTTTGCTGTTATTAAAAACAAATATATTATTCAGTACAAGTAGAATGGGAAATGTGTCATTGGTTTACTTAGGTAATATAAGTACATTTTGATTTTAAAATTTACTTTAATATTTTCTTGGTAGGTACCGACTTCAAACAGTAAAATCTTTGGCTGGGGTGAGCCTTATGCTGCGATTGCTGTGGGCATGTCTCAAATGGGATGACATGGCTGCAAAAGCTCCACCTGGAGGAGGAACTACACGTACAGGTATTCCTTTACATTTTGGGGTTTCTGAATGCAACTGCTCTTGCTGTTAATTTTGACTGTTACTTTAATTCCATTTTTTCCTCTAAAGGCTTGATATTGATTTGGTTTTACACTTACTTTTTTAATAACCAACAGTTCGCACTGTAGTTGCTCTTACTTTACCTTGAGTATTGGGTTGATTGGAGATTTAACCTTATTTTCCTGCTCTTAACGTGTTGGGACTAATTTGTTTTAGAAACTACTGAAACTGAAATTACAACAACAGAAATAATTAAGCGAAGAGATGTTGGTCCATATGGAATCCGGTCAGAGTACTGTATAAGAAAAATTATTTGTCCCATTGGTGTACCAGAGGCTCCAAAAGGTATGTTTGTTTGTACATTTTTCCCCTTCCATGTAAGCTTCTGCAGAATTAAGGTAACTAGACCTTTATAAGAATTCAGACCATCAAAGGAGCAAACGTAGTTGACATGAACTATTCATTCTCCTGTGTGAAACAGATAATGCATTTAAAAACCTGACTTGACTTCTCTAAAGCTGAAAGGTATTCCAGTTTCTAAAATAAGACTTAAAAAGGTACTAAATTTTGGTTTACACTTCAATTCTTTTTTATGATTGAGCTTAATGTGTATGTTTTGACTGTTCTCTAAAGAAACTCCAACACCCCAGAGGAAGGGACTTCGATCAAGTGCACTAAGGCCAAAAAGGCCAGAAACACCCAAGCAAACAGGCCCTGTTATAATTGAAAGTTGGGTAGCAGAGGAGGAATTGGAGTTATGGGAGATCAGGGCATTTGCTGAAAGGTAAACCAACTCAAATAAGCTTTCTTTGTGTGTATGTTGAATAGAAGTTCCCCCTATAGAGGACAAACTTGATAGCTACAATCAGTTTAGGCTGATCTGCGTTGCTTTTTGTTTCTGTGCCTTTTGTTAGTAATACTGAAGCACAAAATTGTAAAACTGAATTATTTGCTAATACTAAAACTTAATTTATGCAGATCTAACAGATTTGTTAAAATGATTCCATTTTTGTGAAGTCATCAATGTTGCATTACTAAAAGGCTATTATGGGAATGCTTTTTGCTTGACTTCAAATAGTATTTTTAAATACTTCTGTAACACAAAATTATTGTATGTATGTGTTTTTAAGTAAAGGTAAATTCAATCTTAGAATATTCAAGTGATTAAAAAGAAAGTATTTTCAATGTTTTGTACTGAACATCAGAACATTTTGAGTCCCTTGAAAATAATGTAATAGAATGTTACATCATATTTGCGGTCTCAGATGTATTTATAAATTCTAGTTTTGGTTAATAGTTTCTTCTAAGGTGTCCGCATGAGTTTAGCACCTGAGTATTTTAGGAATGTTGCATGCACTTTCAATAGCTTATTTCAGAATACTTTTAAAAGCATTACCCATTTCTCAGTGATCTTCAGACTTGATGTTTGTTCTTGTTAAGAGCAGTTCAATTGGATGAGTTGAAATCCAGTTTGATGGTTGGAATTTGTGTGCTAACTTTCTTTCTGGTTGTGTGTCTTTGGCAGGGTGGAGAAGGAAAAGGCGCAGGCAGTTGAACAGCAGGCTAAGGTTAGTGAACAGAAAAAGGCTCAACTAAAACAGCAAGGATTGGCTGCCCATGCTCTTTTTTTTCTTTTTTCAATCAAGTCTGAGAAGCACCAGTCTCCAGTTAAGGTCAACAGTGTTTTATGCTGTAATGGAAAGCTGCCATGGTGTACTACTGACTTTAGAAATTACTCTTTTTTTTTTCCCCCCATGCTTTAATCACATAAAATCAAAAGATTGACCTATCTGAAGTTGGATGAATGAAGCCCACAGAATTGTTTCATATACATATAGATATATATATGTGCAGGTGTATTTTGTATGTATGTATGTAAATATGCATACATGTATAACTAAGAAACCCAATGCCATGATGGTATTTGACATGCAATAATAAGAAGTGGTTTTCTTACAGTCTGTTCATTTTTTTGTCATCTTCCCTGACCCAAATGAATTACTGTGAATCAGAAAAACTCATTCACTTCTAATTACCTCAGTGCTAAAGATAACCAATTACTGAAATTTAAATTAATAAGTGTGAGGTGATTCCACTAAGAGAGGGAAGAATGTTAAATCTTTTGGCGTTGTTAAAGAGCATACTGATACTGCCCTTTTACAAGATGGCTCTCTAAATTAAAGGTACCTCTTTGACAGGCACAGCACAGAAGGTTGCTGAGTGTGATAGGATAGGAAGGATATTGAACCTGTTTTATTTAAGCACTGCTTTAGTTAGAAGAATATTTGTAATGGTTAATTTGATGAAGTAGGAGGATTGTCTTCTGTAACTGGCAGGATTTCAGTGCAGGCAGCTCTAGACTTAGGAATGCCAGTAATGAACCCTTCTGGTGTATCCCTGAAGTACATGGTGTCTGTATATACACAGTCAAAGCCAAATACAAATGAATACTTTTCAAAGTGTTTTTTTTAATCTTCCAATCTGAGGTTAATTAATATGTTTTCTTTAAAATGTGTAGTGAAATTAACGTAATCTGAAGGGTTTAGAGATGAAAATTACTGGTTGAGTACTGTAAGCAGAGTGAAGGATGCTTGTGCTTGCAGTGCTCTAAGGTATGCAAACAGTTTATACTTCAGTCATTTACAACTTGAACTGAAATCTTACCAAGGTTATTTTTCAATACTGCATTTATTTTACAAAATCTGAAAATTCTTCTTTTTTTTTCTTCTGAATTCTGTAGAAACGGCTGGAACAGCAGAAGCAGATACCTGTAGCAGGTGTGGCTGCCACTGTCACTACAGCCAGCAGCACTACAAGTACGGTCTCAACTCCACAGAAAGTTGTGGTGGGCCCTTTAGCGGGCCCGGTTCCCACTGGAACCAAAGTAGTACTTACTACAAAAGTGGGTTCTCCGGCTACAGTAACATTCCAACAGAACAAGAATTTCCATCAGACTTTTGCTACTTGGGTTAAACAAGGCCAATCTTCAACAGGTAATTGTTTATCTTGGAAAGAAAATCTAACTAGGAGGAATTTATGGACGCATCCTACCTACATCCAACACTTCCATCTTCTCCAAAATATAGCATAGCTGCATTTCATATCATTGCTCTTAACTCTCTGCCACGTCAGCAGGGTGCTTCTAAAATAATACCTGTCTAATCTTTCTTTGCTCAGACTTCCTAGATGTTTTTATTTCTGACCTGTCTCATTTATTACTGACAGTTGTTGTACCAGTGATCGTTGATGATGAAAGCATTCTGTGCTGTAACTTGCTGTTTCCAAAAATGTCTTTACCAAAGAAAGAATGACACTGTAAAAATAATCCTGTAGTTTGCTGTTTCATACTTGAAAATAGTCATATTCTTGACTAATTATTCTGCTCTAAAATTGACTGTTCTGTGTACCTCAATAGCCACTAGCACAGCTGCCACTTCAGCCACAACCATTGCCAGCACAGGGCAGACCTTCCAGATCTCAGGCAGTCCAGTAACGATGGCAGGGAAAGTGATAACTAAGCTGCCACTCCCTGCAAACAGCAAGATTGTTGCCGTCAATGTGCCATCAACTCAAGGAGGTAGGGGAAAGGGAACCGAATTAAAAAATGTATTCCAGCTTGCTGTTTAATTCTCCATTGACACTATTTTCCCAGTGAAGTAAACTGTGACTTGAAGGGGGAAAAAAATGTATACCATTTTCTCCCTATATGGAGTATTTGTGTCTGGGGGAAAAAATGCAAGTGTTTTGCCTGTAAATTATTCTACTTTAAACTGTGTGGAATGAAGCATGCTTTTTCTCGTTATGTACATTAAACATCAACAAAATAATTTTCTACCAAACTAAAAAAAAAATCCACTGTTGTTCGTAGACATTTATGCCTGCATCTGCTCTTCACTGATGAGCAAGAGTTTGACTCCAAACTAAGGTTAGCATTTTCCTTCTTGCCTCAAGAAGAGAGCTCAATACTTGGAGATACATGAATGTATGTTAAATAGAAAAACTTGATTCTCAATCTCCATTTTACTTAGTGTCTAAGGAAGTCATGAAAGTTACCAGGCTTGTGTTGAAATGTCTTAGGTGACAAGAAAAGTGTTACCCATTTTCTTTAGCACCATGAGCTTGTAGGTGAAAGGTTTAAACTGGTCTCCTCCATTTTAAATGAGTCAGATTAACTTATACTTAATGGTTGCATAGTACTAATTTTGTGGCACCATGTCATGCAAGGCCTGATTAGCAGTTACCATCATACTGATCTTTATGAAGATTCACTCTTTCCTTAACCTTTTCTGAAATACCTGTCTCATAACTTCAAATGTAGTTGGACTGTTGACAAAGTATAATGCTGGCTTTTTACAATATGACAAAGATTATCCCAAGAAGCATTAAAAGATGGAGAAGTGTTTTAGAAACCTGAAGACTTGTTTTGAGAGCTACCCTGGAGTTGCATTTTGTTCTTCTACTAGCAATTATATTATTAATGAATTCTCAATTTTTCTTTAATTAGGTGTTGTTCAAGTTCAGCAAAAGGTATTGGGCATCATTCCATCAACAACAGGTGCAAGTCAAACATTTACTTCATTCCAGCCAAGGACAGCCACTGTAACAATTAGGCCAAATACCACAGGGACTTTAGGAACTACAAGTACTTCACAAGTAAGATGTTTTTCTTATTGTTAAAGCAAAAATTTGGTGTGCATATATTGTAAGTTATTTGGTAAATATACTTTGGGCTAGTCACTTTTCAACGTTTTTGCTTCATCTCAGTAATAGTGTCAGTGGATCCTTTGTTCCCAGCAGTTATATCAGTTTTCTCCAGTGTGGAAAAATTAATAGCTTAGATGCTGGTAAGCCTTATCAGTAGGAGCACAAGTGGAAAAAATACTGGATCTACTTGCATCTTTTGTAGAAGGATATGATCCTTCAATTTCTTGCTATACTGAAAAGAAAAAAAAAATCAACAAAAACAAACCAACAACTTAAGGGCATATCTCAGTGTTTTTGTGTTGTGTTTTGATGTGTGTGTTTGTTCATAAGTTCACATATGCTTTTTATTCTGGTCTGTGTAGGTGATGCAAGGGACACCACTCCGTCCTGGTATGACAGTAATCCGAACACCACTACAGCAGTCAACACTTGGGAAGGCCATCATTCGAACACCCCTAGTGGTGCAACAAGGTATTCTTCCAGCCAGTAGGTTCATTTTAATATTTAAATTTCCAATGTGAAATCTGTAGTTTGTTTCTAGATAAATACTATCTGTACCATGCATTCCAATGCAAAAATACCTCTTTTTAGTGCTTGACCTGTAACAAGTGCCTTTTTTGACATTTGAACGTGCTGGTAGAAATCTAATAGTTAAAATTGCCTTTTTTTCTTTAAGAAAAATGTTCAGAGTAACTTTTTATTGCGAGATCCTTTCTGTATATTAAAAAAAAAGCGTTTGAAGTTCCTTGTAGAGATGTGAACTGGATGAAAATAAAAAACATTTAATAGACCTTTTTCAATCAACCACATAGGAAAATGGTTTTTAATGGAAATTCCTGTGCAAATTGCAATATTTGCTTCTACAAAGAGTTCTGATTCAAAGGTTTATAGTGTTAATGACTAAAATATTAGCAAGTTTTTCTTTTTTCTTATCACAAATTATTCTCTTACAGGTCAGTCACAGCAGGTAGTGACTCAGATAATCAGAGGTCAACCTGTCTCAACGGCAGTTTCTAGTACCAGCACAGCTTCTACTAGTTCTGGGCAGAAGACTGTAACAAGTCCTGGAACTCCACCTCAGCAAATACATCCACAAACCACATCGCAGCCCCCTCGTCCTCAGCAGGGCCAAGTGAAACTTACCATGGCCCAACTTACACAGCTTACACAAGGACAGGTAACAATATCCATTCTTTGGTGTTGCTTGTAAATTCTAGGAACAGAGATGTTCCATTTTAGTGTCTTTCTGGGTAGGGTTCTTGCCAATATTTGGATGAAAATATTTGTTGTTAACTCCAGCTCAGTTATCTGTTGATAGCATTGTTGAAGGAATTTTATACTATTTCATTAATTCAGAGCTGCTTTTGTATTTTAGGAAAATGGTATGTAGGAAATAAATGATATGAGTATTAAATTCTGAAATCCAAAACTATGGTTATTCTCTGATTTTGAGCAAGGTCTGTCTAAGAATTGTATCACTAATACATCAATATTAATATTTTTCAGGGTGGCAGTCAAGGATTAACAGTGGTAATTCAGGGACAAGGTCAAACTACTGGTCAACTACAATTAATCCCTCAGGGAGTGACTGTAATACCTGGTCCAGGACAACAACTTATGCAAGCAGCTATGCCAAATGGTACAATTCAGAGATTCCTTTTCACCCCACTGCCAGCAGCTGCTACTACAGCTAGCACAACTACAACAACAGCTTCTACTGCAACCTCAGGTAAGCATTAACTCTGTTCAAGAGAAAAAGAGGCTTCAATTTAGCCTGCATGGGAATTCTTTTGCAATTGGAGAAAGTATCTTTTAGAAGTAAATTTACTGGAAATGTATTGAGCCTAGAAATACTTTGAATTTCTTCATAGATTTTTACGGTAGTTCTGGAGGGCTCAACTGGGTAAAGCTCATAGACTTGTCATTTGAAGTGAGTGAAATTTTATTTTAATCCTGCACAGCTACAGAGCAGAAGCAAGCTCTACAGGCACAGCCAACATCAGTGCAGCCGCCAGTTCAGCCACAGCCTCAGAGTCAGCAGCAAGTCCAACCTCAAGCACAGAATCAGAGCGCTCAACCTGTGTCCCCCACCCAGCCACAGGCACCACAGCCCCCACTTCAGCCTGAAACTCAGACCCAGCCCGAATCTCAAACTCCAGCATCTCTTGACTCTCCAGTCACACCTGAAGCACAGTCATCTAAATCTCCGGTGCAGTCTCCAGCGCAGACCCAGGCTCAAGGACAATCTCCAGCGCAAGTCCAGAGTCAGCCGCAGAGTGCAGTCCTTCCACAAGGCCAGTCCCAAGTCCAGCCTCAGCAACCAGCTCAGGTGCAGACTACAACCCAACAACAGATTCAGATGCAGCCCCATGCTCCCATACAAATTCAACCTCAGCTGCAGCAATTGCAACCTCAGGTTCAGACTTCGGTCTCAACCCTTCCAACTACTCAAAGTTTAAATCAGGTTCCTGTGCAATCCCCAACTCGTCCTCAGCTGCAACTTCAGCAGCCTCCAACTAAAGTTATTACAGTGCCTCAGCTTCAGCAACAAGTCCAAGTTCTCTCTCAGCTTCAGTCACATGTTGTGGCTCAGATACAAGCCCAACAAGGCAGTGTACCCCAGCAGATCAAGCTTCAGTTACCTATTCAGATTCAACAAAGTAGCCCAGTACAGGCTCACCAGATTCAGAATGTGGTAACAGTTCAAGCAGCTAGTGTTCAGGAGCAGCTGCAGAGAGTTCAGCAGCTCAGAGAGCAGCAACAGAAGAAAAAGCAGCAACAGATAGAAATTAAACGTGAGCACACCCTTCAGGCTTCTAATCAGAGTGACATTATCCAGAAACAGGTAAAGTTAACAGAAGAAAATAAAAATTTAATGAATGAAAGAAATTTCATTTTAAATGCCTGTTCTTGTTAATAATGTTGATACATTTGATAGGCAGTTAATTTGATTTTTTCAAAGCTAGCATACAATTGGTTTTGGCAGTTTAATTAAATATTCTACATTAATTCAGCACATTAAGTCAGTTGTACTATCTTTGCAGTCTTTTGGCACATTGATTCAGCTTACCACTAGCTGCTGGGACAGTATCTCGTTATTCTCAGTTCAGGAAAGATAGGTTATAGATAGGAGAGCTGATGTTCAGAACACGTGTACAGTACTTTTGTTGCCTGCTATAAGGAACTGAGGTTTCAAAGAGGTATCTGAAATGTAATGCTGTTGGATGGCTGCGGGGCTTTAAAAACAAACAGAAAAACCAACATTTATATAATAGAATCTTACCTTCTTTCTTACTTTTTTTTTTTTCTTAAATAAAAGTACCATCACTGAAGAAATACTGTCAACATATGTTTAGTCCCTAGGTTTAAACTGTGCATAAACAAAATATCCTACTCTGTCTGTGAGGTGGAGGAGAAATTTTGAATTTCATTTTAAAAGACTTCAAATTTTAAATAATTACTTTAAATAAGTGCTGCCCTGATTAAAAAAAAAAAAAAAATCAATTCCATTTTTTCACTTACTGAAGTAAATGCTACTTTTTTTCTTCTAACTTAGGAAATGTCCTGGTTCTCCCAGTGGTATTGTGAAATACCAGCTAAAGTTTTCATATTTTGTTTTGGGTTCTCTGTTGTTCTGCAGGTGGTTATGAAACAGAATGCTGTCATAGAACACTTGAAACAAAAGAAGACACTGACTCCAACTGAGAGGGAAGAAAATCAGAGGTGAATATGCATCATGGTGTATCTTTAGATTGGAACTTTTATATTTATAACATCATTTAATATATATATAATAAAATAGGTTTATAAACACCTGCTTGAAGAGAAATTGCTATTTTAAAATTGGTTCAAGTGGCACATGAAAGTAATTGGTGAGAATTGTAACTCAATCCTATATATTCCCGATTTTACTTTGATAATATGTTTTAAGGTCAGGTGTTGCATGCATGTGTCTGGAGCTGGCCATAATTGTTAAATTGAAGGTAAATCCATCCTTAAAGAGAATGGAGAATGAATGATTCTGTTGCAGAAAAGCCTGCTTTTAGTCTGTCCTTTATTATGGTTGTTTATTTCCATTTTTTGTCCCTTGGCATCACTTAGTCTCATTTCAGCATTATACGTTCCACTCTACAGAAGGAACTGAAGAGTTGGAGGGTGGCACTATTGAACAAAAGAGGAGATTTCCTCCTTGGAGCTGCTAAACACAAAGTTTTGGAGTGCTTGTCAATTATCTTGGGTTTATCTTGACATCATCTCAGATAGTTGCTGTAGTTGGATAACTACAATTGTGCGTTGTCACCTAGAAAGAAAATGGTGTTTTTCATAAACTTTTTATCATCAAGTTAGAGTAAAAGCTTTGTTGATTACAGTGGTGGAGCTAGATGCTGCTTGTTTCACAATTTGATAAAAAAGAAAACAAGTAAACATATGCACCTCATTGAATGGTGTCAGATAGTCAAGATGGTATTTTGAATTGGATTTCTGTAGCAGCAGCTACTTTTCCCAGCCAGAGCTATTTTGTCTGATTTTTGGATCAAATGTCAATGAGTTATTTTTCATGGTCACTCTGGCAACAAGAAGCATTTAATTTTCTAGGAAGTTTAAAATAGAATGGGAAGGGAAATCAAAGTGTATTTATTATCTTCTGGAAAAATAAAGCAAAGTAAGTGAAATATACAGGACAAGTAAGCAGGAAAGAGGATTGTAATTGGATGTACAGCAAATATGGAAGAATAATGATTTGTTGCCAGCAGTGAAGAAGTCTAAAACTGCTTTAGTTATATTCGGTCCTTTACACTGAAAAGTATTTGTCATCCTTATGCCAAAGCACAAAATCTTAGTAATATCAGTGCTCAGGGAAGAGTAAGAATTAGTTTTCAGCAAGTTATAGGCTTCCAGCTTGCATGGCTTTCATCCTGCATCAAAGTAAACAAAATCCAGCTCTTTCCAATGGGTTAGTGGAAACTGAGCTGAGTCAAAATATCTCTGATCGTAGTCTAAACTTCGTTAGGAGTTTTACAGGGAAAGGCAGGAATCGGTTGAATGGAATCAGCCCTCTGATTCATGACTTGGTATCTCCCATTGGTGATCTAGTAAAGAATGAGTGGGAGCTATACAGTAAATACCAAATCTACCATTTAATTTTAATGAACATAATAATTTAGCTTGAAGCTTCCAGAGACTGGAGAACTAAATGATTCTGCTCTCTCAATTGGGGATAGCACAATATACTTTTTCTTTATTTCTTCACCAGAATGATTGTATGCAACCAAGTGATGAAATATATTCTGGATAAGATAGACAAGGAAGAGAAGCAGGCAGCTAAGAAACGAAAGCGAGAAGAGAGCGTGGAGCAGAAGCGTAGTAAACAGAATGCTACCAAGCTGTCAGCTCTACTTTTCAAGCACAAAGAACAGCTCAAAGCTGAAATCTTGAAAAAAAGAGCACTTCTGGACAAAGAACTACAAATTGAAGTGCAGGTAAGGACAGTTATTCTCAGACTTGCTTGATTTTAAGTTGGGGGCAGTGTTTCAGCATTAACTTCTAATGGATCTATTTTCTTGGTGAGCTTTTAAGGGAACATATAGAAAGCAGGTCTGGTTTTGTGTGCATGGTTCTCTGCAAAGCCAATGGATGTCCTTTTCAAGCTTCCTGCTTCTCACCCGTGCTGAAACTACCTTGTTTCCCTAAACAGTTTTTGTAAAACTGCAGCCAGCGGGTCATAGTGTGCCAAGAGTGCTATCCTTTAACATTGCAGATTGTGCACATTAACAGTTTGCACCTTGGGAAGACTTGAATTATTTTTCTTTCAATTACTCATGGGGGTATATGTCTATGTTTTAAACTTGTTCCGGAATAACCATGTGAAGCCTCCCTCTCTATTTATTTAATATACTTCAGGAGGAGCTAAAGAGAGACTTGACTAAAATTAAGAAAGAAAAAGAAAAAGCCCAGGCAGCTGCTGCTGCTGCAGCTGCAGCCGCTGCCGCAGCAGCAGCTGCTGCCACTGCCACCCCACCACCACCACCGCCAGCACTGCCATCGCCACCACAGCACCACACAGCCAGCGTCACCTCCTCCTCCTCCACCACAGTCCCAATGCCAATATCCTCCCAGAAGAGAAAGCGAGATGAGGAGAGAGACTTGTCAGCTTCCAAGTCCAAGAAAAAGAAAATGATTTCTACTACCTCAAAGGAAACAAAGAAGGACACGAAGCTTTACTGCATCTGTAAAACGCCTTATGATGAGTCTAAGTGAGTAGTGAATGCCATTGGTTTTTGATGTGTGATGTTAGATGTAGGTTTAGTAGTTAGCTAGCAGTGGTAAGGCAGTTCTAGAACTGAAGTATCAGGTGTTACTGCAGTGATCAGTAAGGTGTAGAGAAAAGTCTCTTTTTCACTAGCAGTTACAAAATTATTAACATACTTGATTTATCTATTAATGTACATAACTTATATTTCTCCTTGTCTGCATGTTTCCATTGTATGATCTTTCTGTCTCACATGCACATTTCTTTTTTTTCTCCGCTCTGTTGTTCTTTCTTTTTGCCGTTTGCCTCTGCCTCGGAAGCAAGTGACAGTTTGTTGTGTGAGCAGTTTCTTGTGAACTGGACAGGTGGCTGATGCTCTTTAGAACTAGCTTTGGTACCGTCTTCCAATACATTATTTTATTTTTTTCAATTGCTAGCCAGTAAAGGAGCTTCCATGTTACTTGACTGCACTTCACTTTGGAGAATGTTTTGGGTTGGAATCATTTTTGTATATTAATGTGTGTTCTGAGCTTGATCAAAAATTAAGCGTGTGAGCATTTGACAAAGTGAAAACTGCAGTTCCCTACAGACAAGGAAAAATATTTCTGTGAAAGAGGAAATGCTACATACGAATCTTGCAAAGAACACTATTAAATGCTGGAGTGGGAGATTTTGTGGATGGCAGGGGACAGTGTTAAGCGTTTCTGCTGAAGCTAGAAGTGATTAACATCCTTAGTTATAGTTGCTATGTGATAGCTGTCTGATAGATAATGTGTGTAAAAGAAATTCGACTTCAGACCAGTTCCATGTGAGTATTTTATCTGCTTAATGAGTGATGATACAAGAAGTATTAATTGATACCATTTGGTTGTGCTTTCGATACTGATAACAGAGGTGAACCATAGAGATGGAGCAGTGTTTTAACTCCGGGAATGGTTTCTCATTTCAAACTCGGGATCAGGACTGGAGGATCTCCTGCAGTTCCTTCTAGCCTCTTTTTTTTAATTAGTATTACTAAATTCAGTTGAGGCCTTTGGGGTGTTTTTTATTAATCTTAGGTGCTCGGTAGTTCTGACCATTGCAGTTTGACATCAGCGTGGGAAATTGTAGACTATCTGTGCTAGCATCTCTTTGTAAACTGCAGACTCCCAGTGTCCTGGATGTAATTCACTGTTATTTCTGAGGCATGTGTATCTTGTCTATCTCAATAAGAATACTGTATTAAGTTCACTGAATGACAGAAACCTAGAAGGAGGTTATTTTTTTTTTACCTGCTCTCCTCTTGTGGTGCTGAGTGCTGGTCTGTATGAGCACTGCTGTTGTTAGTCAGCAGTAGAACTGTCGCAAAAGTAAAATGGGATGAATGAATTCTGTGAGCAAAAGGATTTGCTTTTCATTATATTTCAGCGGGCATTTGTGTAAGTTGATAAAAATAGTGTGAATTTCGGTGTCCTGAATCAGTAGCAGTGCTTAAATACATAGAATTAAGGTAGTGAGATGTTACTAACTGATCAGTGCCCTGAGCAATATGATTCAATTCTACTGTTCTGCTTCTTGTCAATTCTGAATGTTACGTTCCTAAAAATGATGACTGTGCCATTGAGCTATGTTCTGATTCCACTATTTGGAAAGCAATTAGGCAAATTTAAAAAGAGCTTCCTGGTAAACGTTGTTCATATGTATGTGTATATACACACATATAGGCATCAAATACTCCTCTTGTACTGGTGTCTCTTCTCTGCTTTCAAGAGGATAGATGTGAATCTGAGATTATTTGAGATGTGTTTCAAATGCCCTATACTCATTAGGATTTAGTAAGTCCACCAAGGTAATTCTGTGTATTACTTATTCTATTGCTAGGCTCTTACATTTAGTTCTCACTGGTTTCACACCAGGGTTGTAGGTTCTATGTATGTTGTATGGAGAGTGGTCAACGAGGGCATCATTCTAAGATTCCTACTTATATTCAGCTGATTTGTTAAAGCATAATGTGAAGCCTGTGGTGAAGGTGAATTCTGGGTGGTGAGTTTCACTTTAGCTTCTGGCTCCAGATGGGAGCAGCTCGGTCTGATCCCCTTTGGGAAAAAGACCACAGCTGAGTTGTTGCTGATTAGAAGGAGCTGCGTTGATCCGTTGTTGATGGAAGGTTGGTTTGTGCCATTTTTGGGATTTGTCTGACTGAAAACGGACAGGTAGGTGTGGAGTAAATGGAGCAAACACTCAGGAAGGCAGGGGTGTTCATTTCATGGAGCGTTGGCTAGCTGCTGTCCTGCTGCTGGTTTGTACTGAGAGGTGGTTGGCTGAAGACCGATGAATTAGGTAGGGCTGCAGAAACTGATAAAGCAACATAGTGCAGGTGGTTGGTGGTCTTTAAGATTTAGGAAGATCCCCAGGGTCGGCTTGCTTTTGCTCAGGCAGAGAGAATGAATGTGTAACTTCGCCCATCTGGTTGGTTTCCATGAGTCATAGGTGTGTTCTGAGGTATCCATACACAAAACGTCAAACATCCTTGCATAATATTTTAGACTTTTGTCACGTCATTCTGTGCAAGGTCCCATTCACATGATTCTGTACCTGGTTCCCTTCACGTTGTGTCATACCACATCTGGTTCTGTCACGTAGCTGTCTGAGAGTAGACACTGTTCTCTGAAAAATGATCAACGTACCAATTTACTGCAGTACTCAGTAGCTGAATCTCTGTTTTTCAGCCTGCCTCCCCCATGCCCTAAATTAAAATTATGACAGCCATGTCCTGACTCAGTTTTTTTTGTATCACGTTACGCCAAGATGTATGGTACACATGGCTGGAATGCATGTTCCTTGTAGTATACTTGTAACTCCTAGCTGGTGTTTGCGCTTTGCTTTTGTTTTTTAAATTAACTGAGACCTACATTTTCAAATCTTAAAGTAATGTTTAAGTAGCTTTTGAGCTACAATTTTGAAAATGTGTATCTTTTCCTTTGGCCTTGTCTTCTTGTGCCTTTTACAAATTTTTGCACGCACATTGGAGATGTGTTTTTAGACCGGTTTTGTCAAGGTCTGGTTACATATTGATGTGCATTTCAATGAACTGTCAATTTAAAATTGACCCAAGTGACCTTATCAACAGCATAGCTGCAGCATGAGATGTTAGCTTGTAAGGATAGAATGCAAGGAAGCAGGGAAAACAAGAGAAAGTTGAAGAAAGTAGGCCAGCAAGAAAGTGCGTCAGAGAGAAATGCAGGGAAAAGTGCCATGCCATTTGAAATGACAATTACATTGTCATTTTCATTGTGAATACTTTTAGGTTCTATATTGGCTGTGATCTTTGTACTAACTGGTATCATGGAGAATGTGTTGGCATCACAGAAAAGGAGGCTAAGAAAATGGATGTGTACATCTGTAATGATTGTAAACGGGCACAAGAGGGCAGCAGTGAGGAATTGTACTGTATCTGCAGAACACCTTATGATGAGTCGCAGTGAGTTCTGATAAGAACCTCTTATTTAATGTCTAGGTAGCAAACTGCTCTGACTTTGGTTACCTGTTCCTTACAAAGAAAAAAGATATTCTGCATATATTGTATTCATTTGTAATACAAATTCATTTTCAGTAATTGTCAAATGTGGTATTCGGTGGATTTTTTTGTGCTATAGTCTGATCTGGATAGAAAGCATAATTTTAGTATGGGGATATGTGATTGGCATCTTTCTGTAAGGTTCTGACTCGTAAATACCCTCTTCAGTACTCAACTACAACACTGATGCTTCCATATGAAAAATGTTTGTACAGAGTGAAATAGGAGCCCAGCTGTAGTCCAGTTTGCAGAAAATGTACCTTGAATTGTTTGGGAATACTGCTTGGGAGATATTGCTGGCATTACACCGTTCCTTTCAGCTCTAAAGCAGATGGCTGATTTTGAAACCTTGAATGCTTGATAGCATCTAGCAGAAAATGCAGTAACTAATTGTGGAATGTTCTGTAATTTAGTCTGTAAATACAAAAGCAGTTTGAATAACGTAATTAGAATTTGTCAGTCCAGAATGTCACGTGCTATACTGTTGTATTTGTGTCGGGTATCTTGTGCGCAAGGGACTGCAGGTTTATGTTTTTAAATGTAATCTTTAATTTAAATAAATGTAGTCACTAACGTATTTTTGGACCTTGCAGATTTTACATTGGCTGCGACCGGTGTCAGAACTGGTATCACGGTCGGTGTGTTGGCATTTTGCAAAGTGAGGCTGATCTCATTGATGAGTATGTGTGTCCACAATGTCAGTCCACAGAAGATGCCATGACTGTCCTCAGTCCGCTGACCGATAAAGACTACGAAGGGTTAAGAAGAGTTCTGCGCTCTTTACAGGTGAGAACACAAACTGCAGCAGGGTGGGATGCTTCACTCTGCAAGAGGTGTCTGATGAGTCTTGGAGTTCTGATTTCTCTTCCAGTTGCTGTTTCCTTTTTTAAAAAAATAATCTAGAACAAGACCTTATTTTGTGCAAAGTGCCACCATCTCAGCTGGACTTAACTGGCATTATTGTACCGTGGAATACTTATGTTAAGCATATTACTATGACTTAGTGAAAGTATCTACTGAAGAGTGCTATTTTTTTGTTGTTAATTACCTGTTGTTTTCCTGACAGGCTCACAAGATGGCCTGGCCATTCTTAGAACCAGTAGATCCCAATGATGCACCAGATTATTATGGTGTTATTAAAGAACCAATGGGTAAGTGTTTCAGAACAATCTCGTGGTGAGCAAGTAGTTTTGGGATTAGGAGTATCAAATTTGTTACCTATTATGCTTGTAAGTACTGCAAGTAGATGTGCATATTTTAAAATACACGAGATAATCTGCCCATCAATGTGTTCACACGTTCTCCATAACTGATGTTTGAAAATAAGCACCTCAAGGGCATTTTCCAAAGGTAAGTCACTGTTTTTCCAGTTAAAAGTTGTTTTTAATTTACATTTGCATTAAAATAGAACAATTACTGTTTTGTCATTCCTGTCTCATTAATGTATCCAGTTGGTAGGAGTGGGAGCACTAGTATTTTGTGTGGTAGTACACTTGAAATCTTTCATCTGTCCCATGTGATAAATATGCACATATTAGTGCATATTTAGAAAATTTGCTTAAGGTGAGTCATGAATTCAGGTGACCAGAGGATTAAATGTTCATGCCTGGATCAGTCCCAGTAAAGGCTGTAAGGAAAGTGAAGTTCAAGAATCCAGATTTTTTTCACACTTTTGGTTTTTTTTCTTTAATTTCTTCAGGAATAGTAAATAGCTTCCTGCAAGAAACCAACATCTGCAAGATCACCTTGTGCTTTTTAATTCAGCTGCACATGGCACATTCATGCATAAGTGCTTATTGTAAAGGAGGTTTACTGGTGTTACTGTGTCACAACTTGAGTTCCTGGGAATACAACTAAACTTCTGTAGGCTTTGTTTCCTGCTCTCTGATAACGTTAACTTCTGTTGAAGTTGAAAATGCCTCGCTTTAATAATCTTTGCTTTCTTTTCAAGACCTTGCCACCATGGAAGAAAGAATACTGAAGCGTTACTACAAAAAGGTCACAGAGTTTGTGGCAGATATGACCAAAATTTTTGATAACTGTCGTTACTACAATCCAAGTGACTCTCCTTTTTACCAATGTGCAGAAGTTCTTGAATCATTCTTTGTACAGAAACTAAAAGGATTTAAGGCAAGCAGGTAAGCTAAAGTGTTCCTAATCATAGATGTTCTGTGGGTCCCCTAAAATCTCCTTAATGCTTTTAGAAGCTTACCTTACATTCATACAAAGATTTGCTTGTCCATGTGCTTACTTGCACAACTGCTTTTCTTTGAAAGGGAAAAAAAACCTGTTCTATAGCAGCCAACTGTCATTTTAATCAATATTAGGGCTTAAATGTTTGTGGGTTTGTTTTTTTTTTTTTTTAGATTACTTTGTAATACTCATTCAAAATGAGATGTTGTATACAAGTTTAGTATAATGCTCATAGAAAACTTGAATGACCCTAAGTCATAGCTGCAGAAAACTTAAATGGGAATCATTTCTCAAGCAGGGCATACTCTGTGCTGTTCTGAGTCTTAATTATGTTCTACTGTGCACCAAGTCCTTTTTAGAGGCTGAAAAGAGACTGTTCTTCTGTGAAGCTTATAATTCACTGAAAGAACTTAAAATAGTTTGCTTCTCTAATCATTTTATAACCTACCTTGTTTCAATCAGAGAGATAAATATACTTTAAAGATAGATGAAAATCTAAATACAATTCAAATTTGAGTATTTAAAATCAAACTTTCTTTTCTAATGTTTTTCTGTAGAAAGACTGAAGAGTATTTACCTAACGTAGACATTTCTGAAAACGAATAGGCCACTGCTCTATGGATTTTTCTATTGTCTGTCTGTATCCTTGTTGTACTCCAACGTGAGCCAGCTGTAACCGAATTACAAACCTTGACTGCTTTCCAGCATCATACAGAAATCTGTATGTGTGCAGTAGTTAAATTTGTCCATCTGACTGTAACAGTCAAAACGAAGGTTCCTAGTCTGAGGTATTAATGCAGGATTAAATTCATTTCTAATCAAGTAAATTGAACACTTTGCTTTATACCTACCGCTGTGGAAGCTCTAATCCAATGAGAGTAATACTGTTGAGAGAGGATGTGAGACCAAATGGATTAGACCAGCATTTTTCCTTCCCAGTATAATACTGTAGTAATAATTTTTATTAGGTAGTTCTCAACTCATGTTTCTTTCATCATGCATTTGCTGGTTATCCAGCGTCCACTGCTTGCACAGTAATTTCATTGCTGCATTTTATTTGTTATTGTTTTTCATTTATACCATCTGTGTCCTTTCTTCTCTTACAGATTGTGATATCTTTAGTCTGAACTGTTTTAACTGGAATCAGAAATTTCTTTTATTGTACAATTCAATAACATTAAATAGCCCTAAAAAATCCAAATCATTTGTCTAAAAAGTAAACAATGAGTATTTTTATTATTACCAGCAAATCCTGCTGGTTAAATGCAAATGTATTAACAGGAAAAAAAAATTGTCCCATTCCTGGAACACTGTAATGAGAGAAATGAAAATTTCATCTCGGAAGCCATGTATCTCATTGTTTTATTTTCAGTCACTAATAAAATTGTGGATGTCAAAGAAGGGTTTTGCTGAACGGTGATAAGCAGAGATGTGATTTTTAATATGCCTGGTTCAGTTTTTTCTATTAAGTTAATCCAAGGATTTCTTGAATAAATTTAGGCTGAATACACCTTATTATAAATATTCACCTGTATAAATTGTCTTTTTCCTTTCCTTTTGATGTACTACTGTTATGTAAACATGAGAATAAAACTGACTTCAGGCATTTTGAAATATTCCAGTGACACTGTATTTGGCAACCAGTGAAATATTTGTGTGCAGGACATGAAAATGTGAATAAAATTCAGGGAGAATTAAGTGGGTTTTTTTTTTTGGAAGAGTTAAGACAAAAAAAAAAGAAGCAACACGATGGTAATTCCCTCCTAGTGATTTACCTGTGGCAACACCTTGCAGCAACTGTGTTTCCCAAAATGAAGGGTGCTTAATTCTTCACTTTCTTCTGTACTCTGCAGGTCCCATAACAACAAACTGCAGTCTACAGCTTCTTAGAGTTCTGCGTGTAAACCTAACAAACGAGCAAGAATCTGGTTGTCTGAAAATTTTTAATTAAGAAGCCAGATGTTTTTAGTCAGGTTATCCTGACAAGACTCGATGTAAACTGCGTTTTTATTGGTCACAACAGTCAAATTATATCCTTGGCTTATTTTGTCCAAAGGACAAAGAAATAAAAATCAGCAGCACCACTTTCTTGTCAAGATCAAATTGTTGTACTATTGTGGCAGAAGCAGGAAAACTTTGTTTTGTTGAAGGAGAAAGAGCAAGAAAATAAAAAGATACAGTAAATGGGGTCAAGTTTAACTCCATGGAAATGCCACGTCTGTTCTTCAGTGAAGAAGCTGGTTTAAAGTCCACACAGAAAACTTTGACTGTATTTATTTATTGTTGCAAAAAAGACGCTTTTTTATTGCTGCCCTCATTTGTCAGCTAATTATTTTTTCTTATAAAATCCAGCCCTGGTCACATGTAATCCATTCTGTATCTTAACATGATTCCTGTAGGTAAAAGTACAAGAAGACCTCTAGATGTCTTTTCTTTCTATGAAAGGAGCTGCTATGTACACATGTGCACACACACAGAACTGGGAATCAACGATGAGTTTGTCATTCATGGTAGATTAAAAAGAAACCAGAACAATTAAGCTTGCATAAAGGTTGGGCTAAGTGGTCATGGACTACAGACTCTGTTGCCTTGAATATAACAGTACAATTTGTCATTTACTCTACACCAGACTGAAACGAGTAAAATCTATTTGAAGGTATCTTGTTTGTAAACATTTGTCAGATTCTAATTTTTTTCTTTTGTATTAAAATTCAAAATATGGATGTATATGAAACAAAATAAATGGAGATAATTGTTCTCCCCACACATGTAGGTGTCCTTGAGTGTGCGCTGATATGTTTGTAACGCTTTGGGGATCTGGTGGAAAGCAGAGGTGTTACGAGTAAGTGGGGAGGGAAGTGGAGAAGGAGATCTGACTTGGCTCCCGAGGTCGCATTTAGAACTTCTCTTTTTTAAGCAGCTGTTATCCCGTTACAGAATTCCTTCACTGGTGCCAAAATTACTGTAACGGATAACGTGGTAGGAAGCGTTTGGTGAGATGTCACTGCCCACTGCTGAACTAAGTGATATTTTGCCAAGTACCCTAGAAATGTACAGTTCCAAGTGTCAGTGTATGAGAGGCGTCCCAGATGGCTTTGTTGTTTCCTGTATAAGGAGTTGCTGGCAAGAAGAGTAAGTTGTAGTCAAAAGAAGATGCAATTTGCAGATGTTCCTTTTTCTTTCTCACTTGCATACTGCGTAAATGACTGTCTCGTATTTCCTAAATCTAGTTACTGAGCCATGATTTGTATGCAGCTCTCCAACCATTTGACTTAAGCTTTTGCACTAATTCGCAGTTAACTTCTGTTCAGTGAGCTGGGATTTCCCTGATGTATGAATAAGCTCCTTCTGGGTTTAACCTCACACCTTGCTATGCAAGAACCTTCCTTGTTGTTTTTTCTTAAAGATGTTGCTACTGACCACACTTTCTTATACTCACAGGCTCAGGTGTACAGATACTTCTGGGATAATTTTATCGAATAAAACCCATGGTTTTTTGTATGTTCAAATGTTGTCATTTAACCTATATGTGACAAAAATAATTGCTGAGTGTGAAAACAGTTATCCATTTACGCTTCTTGAAGTTAAAGAGGAGTAGTTGCATTTAGGTTATGTTGTCCTTGACATTTAAGATAAAAATGCTGCATATTGTATGCATTGTGTTTTTAATGCAGAAAGGAAAAAATTACAGCTTCTAACAGTGTTTTAACTTACCTTGCATTTCATCAGAACTTGGTAATATTTCTGTACTATATGACATTTAAAAGTTTCCTACCTGTAGGCAATAGACTGCTATGTTTTTAAAAACCTGTGGCAAATTGAAGAGTACTTTTTTTGTACCTGAAAGGACACATCATCCTAGACAAATAAAATAACGTGCTTGACATTGATTTGGTGGTGTTTCTAATGAAACCATTGGTGATGTTGTGGCATTGTGGTAGGTCTTGGCTTTTCCAAATTAGGTCTAATTGCTAGTGAATCAGTTTCATCAGGGAAATAATCCATGCACATGATTTCACCTTGCTGAAAGCCTTCTTGAGTTTTTCAGTTGCCAATGAATGTGGTGAGGCATTTGTCTTGATATATTGGAGGTGATATTTTTAGTTACAAGGTGTTTCTGGATAAAAGCGGTCTTGTAAAAGTTATTAATTCCCACCTTCCTAAAAGTATGGTAAGTTCCTAAGATCTGTGTTCTCTGTCCAGTCATCTTCCTTTTAATTTCTTATAAATAATAGCATGTTTAAAAATAGTCAGTATTGTAACATAGATTTTGATCATGTGAACCATTCTGGCTTGATTTTTGTTTCTCAGACAACTTTCAATCAATTTCCTATGACCTAAATTCAGTTCATTGAACGGTTAACGTGGATTTAAAGTTGGTTAAAAAGTCGAGCTTACCCAAAAGCCATGAATATCTCCTAGGAGGGCAGGAGGACAACACTGCTCTGCACCTGGGTTTCTGTGTGTTGGCTGCAGAATGTTTGTGTGTGTTCTGGGGGGGAAACAAAACGATCTGTTGTGAGATATCTCACTTAGCATTGCAACTATTGCATCTAAGTAACGTCTTCTTTTCAGGGTGCTCAATGCTGCGGGTTTTTTTAATGGTAAGTGCTACATTTTGGAATTCCACGTGACTCAGATTGTTTTTCTTCAATCCTGTAGCATGTGATAGGCCTGGTCAGAAGAGAAAACAGTAGTTATGCTTCCCTCCAGCTGCATTTCAGTTGGGCTGTGAAATGCAGTGGTTTGTTGCTTGGCTGTTGTGGTAATATTTTAAGGAACACCTTCCAAGAAAGAAAGGGAAAAGAAGGTGGCCTTGTGATGCAAACAGAGGAGAACGGAATCCACTGCTCTTCAGGCTTGCTTCTAGAGCAGCACTTGTACCTGAGGTAGCAGCAGAGGCTGTGTCGGTTGCTGGCCTTTTACTTTGGATTTGGATGTCATTGGCAGTGGTATGCTGTTATCTCTTTTGAGATAACATCTGTGGCCATATCCCATCTTGGTTATGTTTTTGCACCCCTGCTTTGCCTGCTTTAGATTACGATGACGTCTTGGAGGTGGGGATGGGTGCGTAGTTGCTATTCTGGGCAGATGATTGATCTGGGACTTGCTCATTAGTCCCTGGGCTGCATTTGAAAATAGAAACAAAGAAACTTGAGATGCACATGTAACCCTTCCTCCTTCCTTCCCCTGTCCCACCCTCAGAATCACTGCCAGGAATGATTTTGCCAAATCAGGAGCCCTCTTAATTAAGTCTTGGGAAAATTCCAGCTATTGACGCTATGCTCTGTATGACCTCTTTCACACTGCAGAAGTGAGATGGTATATTTTAGATGAACACAAACTACTGGTGAGTTTATGTCCTATAGTAACAGTTTTCTAGGTCCTAAAATGTAGGATGTTCACTGATGGTATTTTGTCTCCTATTCCAGATCAAGAAGTATCTCATACATGCGACTTATCCCACATGCTCTGCTCCATAGCTTCTCAGTGACTAAACCAAGCTGCAGATTTATCTGAGGTAGAATTGGTAAAAAGAAAGAGAAAATTAAACTTTTTGTTGCCATTAAGATTCTAGTGGCTTATTTGTAGGGATACTTGCAAATACTGTCAGAGCTACTGCTTTGGCAAGAATATTTTGTCTTACTAACAATAGTAGTTAGCAGTTATTTTTCTACTCCGTTGTTTGAAGCAGGCAGATTTGAACTGTGCCTTGAAATCACCAGGTGATCCTTCCAGCAAGGAGATGCTCCCATTTAATACTCTCTGCATAATCTTTTTTGATCTTTTGAAACCCAGAAAAACAGTGAACTGAGAACCCTGTGAACACTTTATTCATTTATTGTACAGACTTGGAGTTTGTGAATACTGACTGCTGGAGCAGTAAACATTAAGAGATGCCCTTTGCAGAACGTTTATATAATTCTTAAATCTCCACTGCTTAATGGTACTAAAGGGTTGTGTCTTTGATTCAGAATAATTCCTGATGTGCAAGTGCAACTCTGATAATTCTCATGGGAAGATAACATTCAGTACAGAGTTCTAAAGCTGAGCTTTTAAGGAACTGACAAGGTAGCCAGGCATACAAAATGTGCTTGCAATTGCACGCTCAGTTTGCATTCCTTGGCAGGAACTTCTGCCATAATTTGTAAGCCTAATTGGGCATTTGCGTTGTGTAGTTACTTGATTTGCTTTCAGTTAGTTGTTAATTATTCAAGTATATGAATACACTACTTTATAAGCTTTATATGAAAACTCAATTCCATCTAAAGAAGTGTATTTGAGGAGACCAACATAATATGAAAGATACTTGGTTTTGTTGGTTTCTTTTGCATCACATGTATATAATACTTAGAGCTGAGTGAAAACGCAACTGACATTCTCTATAGATTTGACATCCTCTAAGGTTTGTTTGAGGTGAGGGGCTTGGAAGTACGGTTACTTGTGTACCTAAGAACCATGTCTTCAGAATTTCACTGAGCAATCACTACAGATTATTAGTGGTACGTTACAGCAGAGGAGGCAATAGCCTGTGGCTCTGAAAACAGCTAGAGCAAGGTTACGACCAGTTACTGTAGATGGACTTTTGTGCTATGTTATAGGGGGCTAGTCAGAACATTCAGCTAGTGTTTGCTACAGCACAAATGCAAGTGCTATCACAATCAGTTTCAGACATCAGTAGAACTACCTCCCACTGTTGCTAAATCATTATGTTTAGGTGTAGGTGAATTCTACTGCTGCCTGCGTTACAGGAGGAGCTTACGAAGCCTTATCTACATTTAGTGCGAGCCCCTTGCACTTTGCGGCTCCTTTTCCTGTTGAATCTCTTCACGTAGCTGCTGCTGCTTGCAAGCAAGCCATCCCCTGGCCTCAGGTGCCCACGCAGGAACTGCACTAGGTTTGCAGGGATCTGTCTTCTCTTGTGGTAGATCTGACCCATCACAATGTATCTGCTGCCTGCAAGGGAAATGAGATTTCTGTGTTATGAAGAAAACATTGATTCATTCACTGCACTCACAGTAAGGACAATAGATACATGAATAGATAAAAAGTTAGACCCTAGCAAAATACATCCTGGGACTTGGGGGTTCTACTTGCACATGAATTAATTATTCTGTTGTACTGCAACTAGAAGGTTTAGTGGGGAAATGCTGGTATTTGATAAATCTGCATTTAGAAGGGAAACTAGACTATTTACAAAGAGCTTATGCTCCTGCTTAATTTTGTTTAAGCAATCCTAGAAACCTTTGCAATCATCTTGGAACTGGATGAAGCTGAAGAGCTGTACTGCTACCTGATTCCTTCATGCAGGTGGGTCTCTTACCAAGTTGCAGAAGTAGGGTAGAAACAACCCTCCAGTTTAAGCACTTTTTTTGTTTTGAAAATAACACAACCCAGGATGAGCCTTTTGAACGGAGGCAAACTAAAATTGCACTGCATGCAGGAGGAACAGTAGAGTGGATTTAGCTGGAATTGTTTACCAAGTTTGAAGTCTGGACATGGCTTGCTGCAGTTGAAAGAATCCACAACTAGAATGTGAACTCGGAAGAAGAAGCCATCAGGAGTAATAAAGAGGCGACTCATCTTGTACAGGCCATCACTGTTTACCAAAAGTGTAACCAAGTGGACTCCACTCCCCAGTCTTTCCATGTTATAAACAATTCCATTCACTGCTGTTTTAAGGGCAAGAAAAAAGAAGCGTGAGATTACGTATCGTAGTGGCAACTCAAGGTAAATTCATTTAAAGTGCTGTAAATACCAGCACAGAAATTATTGGTGCAGTAATTGGCAGGACTGAAGGTAGCAGTTGCTTCTAATTATGACACTGGATGACTTACTAACATTTCTGTTCTTTACAGCTCCGAGATCTAGGTGAAGTTTATAAAAGGTTCAAATTAAAGCGATGGTTTTAGAATTGTTCCTCACCTCATATTCAAAATGTTTACTTGACAAAGTAAAACTTAAAAGTTTTAAACACCACAGTGTGGTCCAAAGCTAACCTACTAATAAACCACTTTGGATTTGAAAGGAAAGGCCCTCATCACATCAAGCAGCAAGGGCACCAAGAAGGCAACGTCATGCTATCAGACAATTTCTGCATGCTATCTACTCAATTTCTGGTTTTAATAAGTAGTGGAACTGGAAAACAACAACTGTGTTAGGTATTAAGAACTTCTGTAACTGGCATTCTACCCGCATCACTGAGAACTTTGAATCGGTCTGTGGCTGTAAACATAGAGAACTGAAAATTCTCTCTGTGATCACAGCAATGGAACTTGGCTGATGTCTTCTTTTGTACCCGGCTTCTTCAGTGTAAGACTTGGAGGAGACTGCTGTTTGTGAAAGGCTGAGAGGTCCAAAGGTTGTGTCACTGTAAGGCCTATGTTTGACAGGAATGCGAGAGTTGTAAAACAAATAATAATAAAAATACATAACGTTTGTAGAAAGCACTTCCTGACTTCTCCATTTAGAGAAAACAGATGTCTTATAACGTGTTTATATTCTGCAAATGGAAACATCTGCTACCGGTAGGCATGTGTTCTGCTCATCTCTTAAAATACTGTGGGAAAAAGTTGCTATTTGATGTCATAAGTGTAAGGAAAGATTTCAGTCAGAAAAGCTCTTCAGTACAACATTACCAAGTTATTTTCTAACATCTTTAGCTATAGCAGCTTGGATGCAGGAACTGAAGACATGAATCCTAAGGAATGTCATGAGGAATCGTCTATACAGAACGCATGCTGTGCAGGTTACTATTTATTTTTGTTGGCATCTTTACGCCCCGGATCACAAACTTGTTCTAGGTAGTATAGGCTGCTATACAGCTACACTGTTTAACATCAGAGTATTGAAAACTGTTGGTCTTCAATTCTGTAGATCAGCAACAAGAGCTTTGCCTTCTGATTTGGAGTGGAAAGTGGAGAAAACGGGGAAAAAGAGCACTGGTCCAAGGCAGAGAAAGAGTAATGTAAGACTTGGTACTATTGTCACAGTACTCTTACAAACAGCTGTGATGGCTCCCTTTAATGCACTTAACGGTTACCTAATATATGTGGTGAAGTAGTACCCTAAAAGCAGAAGTGTCAAGGAATACATCAACAAAGATGGCTTTGGCTTTGTGTGGCTCATGGAAGACAGCTTACCAAATTCACTTGTGCAGTAGGCCTCCACTTCATCTCTCTCTTTCCTGCACTCGGTCAGACATGCCTTCTCCGTATCGGCACCTAGAACAGGCACAGAGACTGAGGGACAGCAATGTGCCCTTCTGGGATATTTTATTCAAATTGTGGCACCCAACCTGTGGAAAGCTCACAGCCTTCCTTACTGGAGCAGTCTTCTCCCTTACCTTTCTTCAGCAAGCTGAAATGGTGTGGCAAGCTGGGTGGCTGGCGGTTGGTGACCCAGGAGGGTTTGCTGATCATCTGCAGCAATTCAGTGCTTTTGTAGGGGTTTACCTTGCCTGGTCGGTTGAAATGATCCAGCATGTTAGGATCAGCTGACTCTACTGTTCCAGACTCTAGAAGATGAGCCCCCAGTAAGGATGTGATCTTATGGTAGGAAGTTGCTGTGTGCTGGAAATGAGCTGACACGCTGTTAGCAGCCTCCGCCAGCCGCCTGTCTGCCTGCTTTCTGTTTGCCTGATTCAAGTCAAAGGAGGTGGGAGAAGGCTCCTCGCTTGCAGGTTCCAGAGGCAGGGTCCCTCCATGCTGCAGGAGGTGTTTCCTCAGCCCCGTGCTGTTTTCAGTAGAAGGCTTGGTTCGTTTCTTTTTGTCTGAAGAGAGGGAGGTGATTTCAGGAGGTTTTGGGTGCTGCAGGTTGGTGGGAGACAGAAATTGGTATTCGGTGGGATCCTCTCTAGTGGTGGCCCAGGCTGGCAGTTTGGCTTGGCCGGGTGTAGCATCTGCTGAGTTATACCCATATTTGCTGAGAGACTGGCTGGCTTTCTCAGCACAGGGCAGGGATCCTGCATTAAAAAAGAAAGAAAAGAAAAAAAGAAGAGAGAGAGAGCAAGTCAGAATTGTTTATTATTCCGTGTCCATGTGAATGGGAAGTACCTGGCAGATTGGATGTCTGCTCCATAAACGAGGCCTTCGAGTGCATGATGGCATAACTCACAGTTCAACTGATAAAATAGAGCCCTTCATTTGTCTGTATTCAGCCACAGAAGGCCTGATACAGAGAATGCAGCTGTGAGCAAAACACAGGAGATTTGCATTTTTACTTTATTATTGTTGTAAATTAAAAACATCACTTATAAACAAACCCTTTTCTCAAAAGCCTGAATCTCCAGGGAGCATCTGAGGAAACAAAATTCACATTGCCATTTAGGATGCTTATTTAAAAGACCATGACAACAGAACTATTTGGTTTTCCCATCCATGGGATGCCTTATTGACAATGTCATCTGGACTTTTCAGCGGCTTTTGGCTTTGAACGCTACTGAAAAGATCTTTATCCTCAGTTTTGGATCTCTGACTTTTGCACTACAGAGTTGTATGGGAGTCCAAGAAGACCTAGTCTGGTAGCTAGGCTATTGCTGCTGAGTAACAATTATTTCAAGCCTTAAGCTGAGAGGACAAGAGCTGAAAAAGACAGGAAGCGTCTGGGACTGCAGTGACAAAGAGACAGGCTTAATGGCACTGTTTGTGCAAGCTGCACAGTTACCTAGAGCTTAGTTTATATTTCACCTTGATTGCTCAGAGCTCACAAAGCAAAAGACTTTTCTTTTATGCTGAGAAGAGAGAAATTGCCTCTTGCAGTTCTCCCTCCCTGTGCTTCAGCCCTCCCTTTAGTTGGCCAGTGCAGGGTTTTAGAGCAGTTCACCCACACACAGCCGCTGTCTGGGTGTTTGCTCTGTGGTTAGCACTGTGTAGGAGGCTGATCCTGACTCCTTGTGTGAAAAGAGATATTTGACTTACACAGATGAACAACATCCTGGTTTATCTTCCATAACTGACTCTCAGCTGCTGACCTTGCCATTTCTCCCCCTCTGCTCTCACCAGCTGCTGTCATGGGAAAGATTCCCTGATATTTGGGCTGGCCACATGTAAAGTCAAAAGAATGCCCATGAAGAAAAGGGTGGAAGAAGTCCAAGCTGAGGAAATTAATAGGCAAGGGTGTTATGGAGCTGTTCCCATATGAAGCTGTGTGCTCTGAGCAGGTGTTTTAGATTTGGCTTTTATAAATGCACTTTTCTGTCAGTTTATTGAGCCCTCTCAGTCACGGGCTGTAACGAGAAATGGTTCATTTGTCCCTACTCCATCTGTTCAGGATGCTGAGCCTCGTTCTGCTACACCAGCGTGTTCCCGTGCACCTCTTGCAACCTAAGAAATACAACTGCCCCATCATCAGTTCCTGGACTTCTCCTTCCTTATGGAATAGATCACCTTTAGTTGCAGAAATAAGATACACATTTGTTCATGACAGCTTGCTCCAGGGGATAAATTCTAGACCCAGAATTTATCAGCGCAGAGAAAGAGAGTAAAAGGGCACGACCACATGCAAATGGAGAAATCCCACATGCAGAAGGAAGGCAAACTTCACCTGCAGACCAGTGCAGGCAGGATGGATGCACAGCACCAGCTGCCTGCCTGCTTCAGGCAGGTGCTCCTCGTTCTTTCTGACCCCAACAAAGCAGCTACTACAGTTTACATTCCCAGCCCGTTTCTTTCCTGAGCCTTTACGTTATTCGTGCTACAACTTGCTGGAGAGTGGGCTGCTATGGTGAGAATTTGTGGAAATGCCTTTAACCTCCCCTAACACCGCAGACAGATGTGTGCCCAGCCCCGCTGTGTGGAACTTACCGGCCACCGAGCTGCAAGACGATCTAATGACAAAGCAGAGGAGCCAGAGCGCTTCGGTTGTCATTTTGAAGTAAAAGTTTTGTTTTTCTTTTTTTTTTTCTTTTTTTTTTTTCCAGCCTCAAAACGAAGCGGAGTCTTTTATGCCCTTCCCCCGATTCATGCTAATGAGAGGCAGCCTTAGGGGAAACGGGAACCGCCGCCGGACAGCCCCCTGGAGCAGCACCAAGCCCGCACCCACAGCCCCGCAGTGCGTAACGGATGGACGGGAGGCTCGCGGCGAGACCGGGAGAGCGCCTCGCTCTGCCCGTGGAATTGCTCGAGGAGAGCCGGAGGGCGCCAGGCTCTGCTGAGCGATACGGCAGGAACCCGAGGGCTCCAACCGCGCGGCCGGAGCATCGCCTGCCGAGGGACCGCTCCCGTGCAGCGGTTATCGCCCGGCGCGAGGGGAAGCCCTGCTGACCGCAGACACCGCTTTATTTCTCGATTTCTATGAGCTGACGTGCAAAATTGTACACCCCAAACCGACCCCCGTGTGGGTCGCTGCGTTTAAGCGGGTTTATCCCGCCGAAACAGGCGATCTCGTTACCGGACCGAAGCCCCGTTGTGACCGCCGGAACGGCCGCGTCGCACCTCCCGGCGCTGAGAGCCGCCCAGGGCAGCGCAGCCACGGCCCGGCTGTCCGCGCGGCGCGCCGCCTCGGCTCGGCAGTCGGACCGGGCTGCCCGAAGTACCGGCAGCTCTGCGGAGCCTCTCATCGCTCGCTCAGCCGCACGGCGAACCGACGACCGCTCCGCTCCGCGCACCTCGCTGCTGCTCCGAGGGGAAGGACGGGGCGGCGGTACCGGCACCACGCTCGGCACCCCGCCGACGGAGCCGGGAGGAGAGCGGCGGAGGGGCTCGGAGCCGCTGCGGTTGCGGCCAAAAGTGAGGAGTGCACGCACAGCGCTACGAGCTACTCGGCGGGAGACGCCCGCACTGAGTGTACCGAGCTGCCACAAAACGTCGGCGGCACGACCCAGATGGGACTCGAACCCACAATCCCCAGCTCCGGAGGCTGATGCCTTATCCATTAGGCCACTGGGTCACCCAGCAAAAGCTGCGAGCGCCGTGCCGTAAGAGCCCCGCCCGGAGGTGCCGGCTCCGCCCCTGCAGCGCTTTACTGTTCTCTCTGCTCATGAGCGGGAGGCCCCGCCCTCGTCAGTGCCTCCCCGAGGCTCCGCCCCTTGAGCTTCGCGCGGTCCTGTGCGGCCCTCAGAGGTGGGCTCGCGCCTCGGCCCCTCCCCTGTCCCGCGCGCCTCAGTCTGTCACGCGCGGTGGTCGTTGCTTCCCTCAGCGCGGCGCGACGACGTGAGCGCCGTTCCCTCCCGCGGGTGGCTGCCTGAGGAGATCCGCCGCCGGCCGCCTTCCCCGAGGTCCTCTCCTTTAAAAACTCTCCCCCTCACGGCCTTCCGAAGCGCCACTTCCCGCCCCTCGGCTGTGGTGCGGCGCCGGCAGCATCCCCGCCCCATCTGCTCCTCTCGCAGCGCTCTCCCGTGAGCAGCTGCGGCGCTTTTATCTCTTGTTCTCCCTCCGCTGTCCCCCATTACCTCAGGCGCAGTTCAAGTCTGTGCGGGGCCGCCCATCCCATCCGCGCCGTGCGCCCTGTTCTGCAGTAACCCTTTGGTTTCCCTCAGCTGCCCGCCCTCTAGCCGCCCTTTAGGCCGCCGCCCCGCACGTGGAGGAGGCCTTCAATGGCCGCGCACGGCTCGGCTCCTTGCAGCCCTCCCTGCCCTGCCGCGCCCATCCCTGTGCTCCCACCCTGGGCACGCTGCTCCACACGGCGCCCTGCAGCCATTGATGACCACCTCTGCACGCCGCTGTGCCTCCTTTGGCCCGCCGGGTGTTTTAGCTCAATTTCTACTTCGAAACTTTTTTTTTTTTTTTTAAATTTTCCTTATTTGCCATTTCGGTTGACTGACGTGCTTTCTCTTGACTTCCTTACCCTTGCTTGAACGCTGAGGGATGTTATTATAGAGAGCAGCATAGTAAGGCACAAAACCAGCCGTGTAAAACATGGCTGGTAATTCCTTCTTCGCTCCATTTATCTTTGCTAACTGCTGCGTGCCTCTCCAGGTCGGTACGGTCTGTTTAATGCAGGGGTTTAATTGGTAGGAGTCGATGTGGTCTTTTTACCCCGATTTGTCCTTCATAGGCATTGAAGTGCTGGGGTTCTGGCAGCTGTGGTTCCTTGGTTGGGATCCACAGTAATGGTTGTATGATTTTATTTTGGTTCGTACTGGTTGCTGCTGGATTGCCTTCAATTCCTACGGGACATTCCTACACCGCATTTATGGGATTGGGATCACACGGGGAATCTCGGTAGAAGCCCTCGATGACTGATGGTTAGTGATGCAGAAATGAGGCTGTACGTGAGGAAATGATGTGTTACTGACGCAAATCGCTCAGGACGGGCAGCATGAGCGAGAAGAACCTCCATGCTCTCAGTCCACTCCGGGTACTGTAAACCCGTGGCCGCCCCACTCATTGCCCAGGCGGCACGAAACTACAAATCCCAGCACGCCACGGCCGTCCGTCCCCAGGGTTCCGGCCCCGCGTGCGGCGCATTGGATGCTGGGAGTTGTAGTGCCGGGAGGGCGGGCGGTGGTTTGAGTGCGTGACGTTCGCTGCGCTCTTCCGGGAGCACGGCGGAGATTTTCTCCCTTTCATCGCGAGATGAGCCGCATTTCAAACCGGCCAATCAGAACGTTGCTATGGCTCGAACTGGCCAATGGCAGAGGGAGGGAGCGGGAAATTTAAATCCCGCCTGGAGCCGCCGAGGTTAGTGGCAGCGTGGTCCTTGGCTGGGGGCGGCTCGTGTGCGGAGTCTGCAGCCGAGGTGCGGAGCCGGAAAGGAGGGGGTGCCGCAGAGGTGCTGTGAGGAGCAGGGTGGTGCGGCGGAGGTGTGGAGCGTGTGCTGCTGTGTCTGAAGGGGCTGTGCTCTGTTGGCGGTGGGGCACTCTCGGCTTCTGCTCCGGAGCTTTCTGGGTCTCTGCGGTCTCATACTGCTACTAAAAATGAATCCGATGGGGTTGGCACGTCCCGGAGGGGTTTTCGCGTTTTGGTGGGGCTGTGTATGAGATAAAGGTAGCTTTTCTGTAGTGGTTCACCTTGGAGCTGGCCTTGTGGAAGCCTGCTTCGTATCTGCTGGCTGCACCGACGTGGTGAGCTCGCTCAGAGGGCCTTCCTGGTGCCAGGGCTCTGCTCTTCTCGAGAGGGGCTGGGGTGGGTGTGGGTGGCAGCCTGTGCCATAGATCCTTAGGACATAAAAGAAATAGCTTATGTGTTCTAAAATGCTGTCTGTGGGAATGAAAATGATCTTTGTGGCTAAGAGGGTGTTTAAAATGTGTTCTGTTAATACTAGAGGCTGCTGTAACAGCTAAGCTTTTTTAAAAGGCAGCTTGTTACGTTACTAATATCTTTAATCAAGTCAGAGGGTGTTAATGAATTTGCTATTCTCTTGGATTCAAATCTTGAGTCTATCTTTTTGTGTTCCTGTGACCTAAGCTTCTAGTGTTTACCATTTACTCTGGTTTTCAGGCTTTTTTCTCCTCGTTTGTCTTTTGAACTCTAAGCAAGATGTCCTCTAATGAGAATACCAATACAGCAGCTCGCTTGAACAGATTCAAAAACAAAGGAAAAGATACTACAGTAAGTATTCAAACGTGGGTAAATATTATAGCTAGCTATCAGTACTTCATAAATAGAGTTGTAAAAGTAAAGAACTTAATATGAACACGTTTTCTCTAGGAAATGAGAAGGCGGCGTATTGAAGTCAATGTAGAATTGAGGAAAGCTAAAAAAGATGACCAGATGCTTAAAAGAAGAAATGTTAGCACTTTTCCAGACGAGGCCACTTCTCCCCTTCAGGAAAATAGGAGCAATCAGGTAAGTAGATACCCAGAACAAGTGGCAACAACTTCAGTGGCCACACTAATACGAATTTCTTCTCTTGTGGGATGCACAGTTACGTGCACATTACCAACTAAAGGCTGTGATAATAACTTCAATAGACTACAACTTAGATCCCTAAGTAGCTTGTGAGCATGTGCAATATTTATCCTCTTCTCTGTGCTGCTGCTGAGGTATCTTGTAAAGAGCTTGGGCAGTTGTTCAAACTTGCTGTCTCTATGTATCAGTCACATGAAACCAAGTTTTCAGTAGTTCAAATAACTATAGATTAAACTAACTGAATTTCTGGAGCGTCACGTAAGGGCATAACTTTTATTGAAGGATGTGACTGAACTGTGGCCTCTTCCTAGCACTGTGTAAAGACTTCTGCAGATGTGTGCCTCTCCCAGCAGAGTGCTCACGGAACTTTTTTTGTACAGGTTTCTGCACACTGGTCTGTTGAAGAAATAGTCAAAGGAGTTAATAGCAATAATATGGAGCTTCAGTTGCAGGCTACTCAAGCTGCCAGGTAAGGAAATGAGAAGTAACCAACTCTGTGTGCAAGTCAGTAACTAGGCGTGGCCAAAGGTTTGGCTTGAGAGCCTAAACACTGAAGGGCAACAGCTATGGCTCTTCTCATCAGGCAGTGCTTCAACAGACACATAAATTGGCTTTATATACAATATTTAGGAATAATTATTTTAGTCACAGTATTATAGAGACCATGTGGCTTCTGAATGTTCTGAGTGCACGTATGCCAAACTTCCTCTCACCTTATCAGATCTAAAGTCTAAGTTGCTAAACTCTAGGAAGCTTTTACCCCAGTGCTGCTTCTGACAGTCTCTACCCTTTTGTCTATTGAGCAATGTCTGTTGACTTAGATGTATTGTAACTTGCAGGTCTGCTTTGCTTTTGGAGTTGTAACAGAGCCTCTCATGAAGTAAAGATATACCTAAACAATGCTCACTAGCTTTAGGAAGCTAGTATTTAAGCTGTCTGTAGCTTGTCTGAATTTTCCCTTCTTGTATTTTTACTTTGCCCGCCTTAATCCTTCTCTCTCACTTGTTTTTTGTTGTGGATGATTTTATACTGACTTACTGGAATCTGTTGTTCAGATCTCTGCAAATGCAAATAACGCTTCCTGTTTGTATCCCTCCTTAGGAAACTCCTTTCAAGAGAGAAGCAGCCCCCCATAGACAACATAATTCAGGCTGGTTTGATTCCAAAATTTGTCTCCTTCTTGAGTAGAGCAGACTGTAGTCCTATTCAGTTTGAATCTGCCTGGGCGCTTACCAACATTGCTTCTGGCACATCAGAGCAAACCAAGGCGGTAGTGGATGGTGGGGCTATCCCAGCCTTTATTTCACTTCTGGCCTCTCCTCACATTCACATCAGTGAACAAGCTGTGTGGGCATTAGGAAATATTGCAGGTATGTCAATATGCTACATAACTTTCAAACCTAATTCCTTTTCTTGAAATAAATGAACACTATTAGATTTGTTGTGTATAGCATGCTGAGCTTGGAAACTACCTTGGTGATGTTCAAGTACATACATGAGCTACCATGTAGAGTGTGCTGTGGACAAGTCTTTACCTTCAGTCTAGGCTTATGTCATGTATAACCTGGCAACCTGTAAGATGTATTAAATGGGTCACATATTAAAATTCAAGTTTCAAAAAGCTATAGAACCATGCTAGGACACAAAACCCTCGGAGGCTTTTGACTTCTATCAGTGAGCTCTGCTGTGTCTACTGACTTGAAGGAGGAAGCAAGAAGCTCATGTAACTGTGCATGTGATGGCCTAAGCTCTTTGCTTTGTAACAGTTGCTAGTAGTAACAGTTACTAGTACTCTCATATCAACAGCATACTGAAGTTTTTCATGCACCTTTCAGGATTACTTGACCTGCCAATGTTGGATCCCATTCTCCAAGATATAGTGTTATAACTGCATTGTTGTTTTCTTACATTTGTGTTTTTATAAGACTTAACCATCAAAACAGCCCTTTTTCCTATTTTACTTATTTCTTATCTAGCCCTTAAGTGTAATATCATGTTCCATCATCAGTGATTGTATACATGCATACTTCTGTTCCTTAACAGGTGGTTTTTTTTCATTATCTTTATAGGGGATGGTTCTATCTACAGGGATCTAGTTATTAAATTTGGTGCAATTGAACCACTGCTAACTCTCCTAGCTGTTCCTGATCTTTCCTCTCTGGCTGTAAGTTTACAGTGTTACTCAAAGTACAATTGCTGATGAGTGAGCCAAGAGTTAAAGTAACAGATGTTAATGGTTTATTTCAACTCTTGCAGTCTGGATATTTACGCAATGTTACCTGGACCCTCTCAAACTTGTGTCGTAACAAGAATCCTGCACCACCCTTGGAAGCTATTGAGCAGATTCTTCCAACCCTCGTCCGACTCTTGCATCACGATGATCATGAGGTGTTAGCAGACACGTGCTGGGCACTCTCCTATCTGACAGATGGTTCCAACGACAGGATAGAAGTTGTTGTGAAAACTGGATTGGTGCCACAGCTTGTCAAACTGCTGGGATGTGGTGAACTGCCAATAGTGGTAAGCTATCAGGCCTGGAAGTTGCCACTGCTTAACTTGAGTTGTGGATAAAACTGGGGTTATAATAGCATTCATTTAAACTGAAGAATCTTGTCATACCGAAATTTGATGCTTACTCCAGGTTTTGTGTACATGAGCCTTGAGCTTCTATCTTGACTGAGAACTATCCCAGATGAGGCATAGGCTACTGTTGAAGAGTGGCCTTGACACACGATGAATGGTTTTTGCACACAGGCCAGGATGACGATCAATGTTCTTTAAAGCTTGGCTTCAGTTCTACACTATAGTTGGAAATACTCCCTCCAGAAACAGTGTTTAGAATCGGGCTCTTTGTGCAATGTAACTACACTGCATCAGTACTATAATTACTATATCAATACTTAAACTTTCTGTCCTGAGTAGTTTGCAGATGGGTCTCGAAGGTATGTAGTCCGAATGTGTTTAACATCTGTCTATATAACGCTCATAATGAGCTTTAAGCTTGTCTTATTATCAAGCTGTTAACTAGAAGGCTGGAGCAGAGAATCATAAATGATGGCTGTTTCATCAAGCGTGGCTTAGATGACACTATTTTTTCATAATTACTGCTTTCACATCTGTTTCAGACTCCTTCACTGAGAGCCATAGGAAATATTGTTACTGGTACTGATGAGCAGACACAGATTGTTATTGATTCAGGAGCCCTATCTGTCTTTCCGAGCCTCCTATCTCATCATAAAAACAACATTCAAAAAGAAGCTGCATGGACAATGTCCAACATCACAGCTGGACGCCAGGACCAGATTCAGCAAGTTGTGGATCATGGCCTTGTGCCGTATCTCATTGGTGTTCTGAGGAAGGTAAACAAAAGTTGCATCTACTGTGCTATGGCTTCAGCTTGTTATTGTTGTCTGTATTCTAATACTTTTTTTTTTTTTACCTTCATAGGGAGATTTCAAATCTCAAAAAGAAGCTGTGTGGGCTGTGACTAACTACACAAGCGGTGGAACAATTGACCAGATCGTGTATCTTGTTCAGGCTGGTGTTGTTGAGCCTCTACTGAATCTCCTCACTGCTAAAGACAGCAAAACTGTGCTAGTAATTTTGGATGCTGTTTCTAATATCTTCCTGGTATGTGGATGCAGTATGTTCAGTTGCTGTCCGGGTTGCTGCCAGCTGTTTTTCAGTAGTTAGCACCATACACCTTTGATGTTACTTCATGATTGTCTTTTCCAGGCTGCTGAGAAGATAAATGAGACTGAGAAACTTTGCCTCATGATTGAGGAGTGTGGAGCTCTAGACAAAATTGAAGCTCTTCAGTCACATGAAAATGAACAGGTGTACAAGGCCTCAGCCAGCCTGATTGAAAAATATTTCTCAGCAGAAGTAAGTGGCTGCTGTGTAACTTCACTCTGCTTTTGTAGTCTAGCACGGATTAATTGATTGAAATGTTACTGATCTTTCCAACTTTGTTTCCTTCTAGGAGGAGGAGGACCAGAATGTTGTACCAGAATCTACTGCTGCTAGTTATACTTTCCAAATTCAGGGCAGTACTCCCGATACTTTCAACTTCTAGATGCTGCACACGCTGCAACCATCTGCAAGCCACTTGGCATATGAATGCTGCCACTTCTGTGTCTTAATAGCCCCCCCCCCCTTTTTTTTTTTTTTTGTGACCTCTAGCACTTTGTCCAACTGAAACATACTTGAACAGTTCAAAACTGTACATATGTGAATTTTTTAACTGATAAATTCATTCTGACATTCTTGTAAATACATCTTCTCACTTCTGTCTTCTAGCCTTTTACTGTCTCTGTCTCACACAAGAATGCAAGTAGGTAGTATAAGCTTCTTTTTAAATGTAACCCCTTGCTCTGTGTAACATATTACAATCAAAACACTGAGTAAGCTTTTGAGGAGGATTTGTTTCAAGTTCAATAAAGTGTTAACAATACATCAAATTAATTGTGTCAATTGCGTTCTTGAATGGGAGCTAGGAACTGGTATGGTAAATGCCATGAATCAGAACATACGTGATGGTAAGAATGCTATAGTAAATCATGAAACTTGATGCCAAAGTTGGTTAATCAATGGTAAGATTATTCAGATAGTCTTAGCACAGGTCCTTAGAGCTTAAAGAAGTTACCTTAGTTACCTGTTTAAAAAGGGAACTTTGTAATAATATCTGGTCTTGTTATATACCTTCCTATCTATCTTAAAATGCTTACAAGAGTCAGATTTGGATGTAACTCAGTTCTTCACAGAAGACATCTGATCTTAAAAAGGTAGCTTTTCCTAACTAAATTACTGTTATTCTTATGTGCTGTTAGTACTTCAGCAATGACTCCTTTGAAGTAGTAGATACTGTTCTCGCTTTGGTTACTGTGTGCAACGCTGCTACAGTCTTACACAAAAGGAAAAGTGACTGATCTATGTATGCTTCAGCAGGAGTTCCAGCTAAAGAATAAATGGGATAATAAGAGTAGAAATCTGCTGTGCTACAGCAAATGGGGCCAAGCTTATGCTTACACAAGTTTCTCAGATTTTCAAATAGCTTTATTTTATGATAGAAGTGTTGATTAAACTCAGATGTCATGTACTACTGGATCATGGTACTGTTACAAGAGGTATCGATCCTTTGTGTACGTGCCTGCTTCTATTTTTATGGATAACAGCAATATGCTTTCTTGTAGAGAAAAGTCACTGGCTATACTGGATCAAGGAACTGAGCTAGCATGAGCTTGTTTCTGCTGATCTCCAAGCATGGAGTTCATCCATGGAGCTAAGACCATGGCTGTATAGACTTACATTGCTGGTACATCACATCAACAGGGAGTTGTAAGCTTCTGCTGTAAGAGATGTTCCTGAACTGACTAATGATGATTTCTTGCTTTTAACTACTGCTTTATCCTGGCCCGGAACAAAGCTATAGCAAGTAAGCTTTGCAATCAGTTATTGCACCTAGTAGGTATAGTAATGCTATTATATGTTTTGGTGAAGTTCGTGTTTCAGTGTTCTGTCTCCATCTGTCCTCTAGAGATAATGGTGCTGCTAAATAGGTGATGATTAAATACGCTTGGTGACAACTGCACAATAAACTCTTGGCAGGGACAAAGAGGTGGCACAATGCTGGACAGATGGGTAGAACACAAGTCTAGCAGCACAGATACTGCAGCGCTCGTAGGATGTGATTACACTATTCCCATTGTGCTAAAGTAGAAGGAATCATTTGCCTTGTAATGCTGAGGCTTTAAATATTCTGAGAAACATTAAGAGCAGCAACAGAAGACAACCACAAAGGTCTTTTATGCCTCTGCAGTAAAGACTTCCGTCGTCTTCACTGTGCTGTGGAATCTCCAACTTTGACCTAAAAATACTTGCAGTTACAGAGTTGTGTAAATGTCTGTAGAGAACTAAGGAGCTAGCCTATATAAAAGTAGTTATGCAAAACCAGCTTTCATAAAGCTCCTGGTGCCATGTAGTTACGTCCGTGGGTTGTGAAACATAATTCAGAATTCTTGAGTAATTTTAGGTGTCTAATTCTGTAAAATAATTCGTCTCCCAGCAGAGGGTGCTACAGGCAGCACCACAGTTGTTCTCTGCTTTTAAGAGGTTGGCATGGAGTTTCTTCTGATGTGAAGGACTCGGGAATGACGTGCTTTAGTTTTTCTTTAAAGAAAAAGATGAAACCTATCAAGAATTACCCTGTAATTACAGGAAGCCACTATGTGCTAATTCCTGAGTGTTTAACAAAACTAAATATTTAATGTAAGGTATAGTCTTCTAAGCATGTTTTTTTCAGGTACTGCTGTTTTAAAATGCACAACTGACTTCAGTTGCTTTTTAGCATGTATACAGTTATTTGACTCTCTCTGGGATGACAATTGAAAATGCTTACTGAATAATGTTATCTCTACTTTTCTGTCACGAGGCACTGGTCTTAGAGTTATTTAACATACTGAGTTAATAGGACACTGAGCAGTCATCTTTAGATGCCTGATAGACCAATACTTTATTTTTAACTACAGAAAGTGTATTTAACCTATCCACTAATAAGCCCTGCTCTTGGCAGAATGCATTTCCACACGCAATAATCTACAGTGATTATGAGTAAGTGACGGGTGAGTCACTCTCTTATTTCAAGAAAATGCAAACTATTTCTGAAGTCAAAATCTAGTCACCCGTTAGGCTGTGTTTTGAGCTTTAGAAAATGACAGGAGCAAAAGGGGAGAGGAGAGTCATTAACTCTCTTGGTTAATTTGTTAGTAGCTTTGTTTTGTTGTGTACTGTTTTGGTGTTACCCAGCTTGACTTAAGAGCTAGCTGTATTTATTTGGCAGATACTTGATTCAGGGCAAGGGCTGAAATAAATGTCTGATGGCCTGTGTGTCAGTCTGCTGACTTGTCTGTGCTGAAAGCAACAACAACAGGCTCCTGCTGACATCGACTGCCTTGGAATGGAGTTGTTGCTAATTCTTCTTTATCTGTGGCAAGATCCCGGCAAACACAATAGCTTCTGAAATTCTGATGCTGGGAAATGCTGTTGGTGTGATTGCTTCCACCTGCTGCTTCCTAAGATGTGAAGGAAGAGCAGAGGCTTTGCAGTCTTGTTCTTCAGTAGGGTGTCCACATATTTTCCGCTAAAAGAAGTGTTTGAAGTTGTAGAAAAGCTAGACCTGTCAATTTAGGAGAAATCTGTTCTTGTTTCTGCATGATTTAAACTGTGAAATATTGTCTTAAGTGAAGCTAGTTCCTGCTGCTCTATGGGAAATAATTTGTGTAGAACTACCTGATGATGTACCAGCAAAAAGAAACAGCTGCGAGTTGACTAGAAAAGGAATTCTCTAACCTACAGCATTTTGTAGGTCTCTTCTGTTTCTAAATCTGCTTTGCAGAAGAGCAAACTGAGATATAAGTTATCCACAGATGTCCAGAAAGTAATGGGTAGAATTAACCTGGAGCCTGGGAATCATGATGTCCATTCCTCCAGTGAACTCATGGGACCCCCAGTTGTAATGATCCTTTTGCATGAATGTAAGGTTATCCCAGCAGTATTGAACCTCTTCTATGCTAAGGTATGAAAAAATGTTTGACTATAGGATTAAACCATGGGAGCATGTGCAATTTCTGGAAAAAATAGTGTTATTAGAAGCAGAAGTAATGAATGAAGATTAATTGTGACTAGTCATATTTGGTGTGGAGAGGAAAACATTGGCGCTTACGCTTAAAACCTAATAGGAAACATGGCAAACCTTTGGCCTGAGTAAAAACCTTAAGCTTGATTCACCTTCAGAGGGGTGTGTCAGGAGAAAGGCCTAAGAGGAAACTGAGGTGAGCCCTCCTAAGGCTGGAAAAGGTGTAACCTCACTTATTGCAGGTTTTAGAAATCATACATTCCGAAAAACATTCAAGCTGCAAGCGTGGAAAGGTGTTCAGTGTGCTTGGAAAACACTTTGCTTTTACTGATCTGTAACATGACACTTGATAAGTCAGGCAGAAACTCAGCATGTGGACAGCAAAGAAAGAACCATGAGCTTCACAGCACTTCATATGGAATAAGGGTCACCGGATTCCAGTCTGGTTTCTGACTGCAGAGCACTGTCTGTCTCAGACTGGCTCCAGGAAATGGACGCTTCTACTGAAACCAAAAGATTTCGTGGAAGAGCTGTGGCCTGTTTCCAGGCTGTAGTTCACCCACTACCCTAGGGAGGGTCATTGGTGGGAGGGAAGTAAAGTTGGGATTTGAAATGATGAGGTAAGGAGAGAAAAATTAAAGCAGAGTGGAGAAAAATCCCATTAATTCTTACTAAGCAGAATGTGACCGCATTAAAATGTTGTGCTTATTTAAACAAAACCGTGGGCAAAATCCAGAAATGATGTATACATCATATGTCAGGAAGGGAGTTTCAGCTGACTGATATACAAAAGGCAAAATCAATGGCACTCTGATTTCTCTGGGGAAGAGGTTGGGTTACATCCCTAATCTTAGTGAAAGAAGCAGTATAATGAAAAAGTTTTCTACATTATTTCATATATTTCTCAGTTTGCACTGAAATGCTAAATTAAAATTATGAGATCAGCTTTTGAATGTGTGATTTCCATACATGTGTATACACATTATTTATCTACAGGCACATATAAAAGTGAAAAGCTGCTTCATTTGTTATCTAGAACAGATTGGATTGTGTACAGGTTCCCAGTGCTAGAATAGTTTTAATACCAGAAGTATGTAACTGTGCTCTGTGGGCATGTGGAGGAATGGATGTACAGAGTTATCACAAAATCTTGAATAATCTCCAAGGCACATTTCCATCATCCAAATCACTTCATTTTTATCCACTATATGAAACAGATGTAAAAATAGCTCTTTCATCAGTGGATTGCTACACATATTTGGGCTGCGGAGGTTTGATGCTGTTCAAAGCAAGACTGCAAAATCACTTGCAGAATGTTACTGTTAATCAGAAGCAGCAATTTAACGTTACGTATCCATCCCTCTTCCCCCAACTCCCCTTCCCAATTCTGAGCAGGAAATGACACTTGGACGCAGCTCAGAATACTGACTTTCTGGACAGACTCTCTAGGAATGAGGAGGGACTTGAATTCTCTCCATATGTCATTTCCTTTCCCCTAATGGCTAAAAAAATAACGTTGTTGCCATCCATATAACTTGCAATGGAGAGCACATTACCAATATAGAAAAATAAATGGGGGGAGGTGTGACAGGACGTTCACATTCCATTTCTCAAAAACTGCTCTGCAAAATTTGACTTAAGCAGAAGTCCTTTTTCTCTGTGTAGAAAATCTGTTTCATACAATTCCTAAAACTGAAGCTATTACCCCATCTGTGTATAGCAGCACCTGCAGACTGCAGCCAGGCATGGATTAAGAAACAAAAATGAAAGCAGAGTAGGGATGGTAGCAAATATGCAAGCTTTAAATTTAAGGAGAACAGAGTTGTTTTGGGAACACAGTTGGAGATCGAATCATGTCCAACAAAAAAAAAAAAAAAAAGAACCAAACCTATTTTAGTAGCAAATAATCCTGAAAATTGCTTACGAAAAGTTAGATTAGCACATTCCTGCAACCAACTTTTGTCCAGACTACCTTTAAAAACTTTTCTGTTCTGCATAACCAAGAGCACATGCAGTTACCTTAAACTGCTGCAAAATACAGCATTTAATCTGTACTGCACAGCTGAACTGTAACTGTCAGTGCAATTCAGTGTGCCATAGCTACAAACAAATAACCCTCAGAAATAAACACGGCAAAAGCAAGTGAAAAAAACAAACAAACCACCATTGTAGCTGAACAGAAAGTTTACTTCCTTATAGCCAACCCACTGTGGATTAGATTCAAATTGGAACATAATATCTTCCTAGCATTATATTCCAAATGCTTGTTAGATCTGTAGTAATCAAACTGTGCAATGCTCATACAGGGACTAGATGCATCTGCTAGCAGGGTGCTGGTGGGTGACTGCAGAACCAGGACCTCACATCATTCCTTAGACATGTTACCTGGTTAGACACATTGCCCCTGAGCTTAGTACTAAAAAAGGAGGGAAAAAAAAGAACTCAAACCCAATATGCCTCCTTTCAGTTCTATTTTAAGGGATTTCAAGAATGGAATAAAGGAATATTTCAAGACCAATGGTAACAGATTTTGCTTTTGGTCACTTTTAGCACTTCACTAGACCCACTAACCTACTTAAATAATTGAGCTGCTCTTACCTGGCTTGCAACTTTACTTCCTCATTTGTAGGATCAAATCATGTTGTTTATAAATGTTCACAAACTCGTTAATGTAAGAGAAAGGAAATCCCCTTCAGTCCTTTGAGAACCCAGTTTAACCTTTAAGCTGGTTAAACTGGGTTCTCTGCAGTGATTCACAACACTGTGAACATACTCATTGCAGTAACTTTCCCATGGCAAAGTGATAATCTTGTGGGGTTAAGGCTTTGTTAGCTGTTTTTGTCTTCGTACCTTGCAGACTCAATTACCTGTAGAAGTATGCAATATTGTTACAGTTGTTACAGGAATGAAACTCATCTCTTGACTGTTTGGAAATAACTTGCATGAGACATATGGAAAAATTTGCTAGAAGAAACACAGAAAATCAGAACTGCAATGTGATGGCTGCTTTGTTTAAATTATTTACACTCACCCAAGAGGCTTGATTTCTCTGCTAACATTAAATAGAGCAGTACGTTGCCTGCCTCAGTACCTATTTGTCTTTAATAGCCACAGTCTCTACAATAGATGGGAATGGGATAAATCAGCCCTCTTGAAACCTCATCTTAACCCCTGACATGTACATAATTCTGTAAAGCCAGAAACATGAGGTTTTAATCCCTGAATATCTAGATAGGTAACAATGGCCAATGAGAACCAGCTAATTATGCCAAGGTAATTACAGCTTGTCAGATAATATTCTGGGGCTTTTCAGGAGTGAGGAAGGCATCTCCACTTTCATTGGCTGCATGGATGGAAGGTGCATCACAGAATATTTTTTACTTCTCCAAAGCATTACAAACTGGCCCTGGACCAAGCCTTGTATTACCTAGGCAAGCTGAGAGATTGAATTAATATGGCAGCTACCTTCCAGTGTTTCATCTTGATCAATGGTGTCTAAGGGATGAATTTATAGCAGCAAGAGTGAGTCAGATTTTGGCATCACTGTCAGTGGCACCCTGCTCCCAGCATCAGCATAATTAAGACTTGGAGAGACTTACCATACAGGAGATTTTACAGCTCATCTTTTGCAGACAACAGAATTATTGTTTCAAATTGATGCTGGACCACAGGGGATAGGAAAGATTAGACAAGTCTTGGTATTCCTTTAATGGCTACATAATATGCCTCAGTCAAAAACAGTGCTTTATGTCAACTGTTTTAAATAGTTGTTTGAGCTGACAGTCTTCTTAATAACACTTCATTTGTCTAAGCTGCATACCACTGGGACAAATACACACTGTGTCAAGTTGAATCAGACTATATCTGGAGACAGATGTTGTAGTACAGTAGTAAAGTAAATTCTTGATACATGTCGCTCAGAGGAGATTGTTTCTGTCTTATTCAGTGAGGTCTTTTATGAACCCATTTTTATTAGCCAGATAAATCCATGGATAAGATTTTACAGTTGTTCCTTTCACAAAGCAACAGGAGAAAGTCCTGCAGAGTAGACGCACGATGGAACATACAATTCTTCAGGAACCCTCAGCATTTGATCTAAATGTGTGTGTTTGGTGGCCCTGCTACGCAGGGGGGTTGGAACTACATGATCCTTGAGGTCCCTTCCAACCCGGGTGATTCTGTGATTCTGTGTGATTCTGTGATTTCAGATGGAATATTTAGCACACAGCTCTCAAAGCACTTGACAAAGCCATTCTTCAAAGAGTCTGGTATAGAAATTATGTTATCTACAGTATTTAGTGGATATATAATTAGAAATCAATCAAGAAAAAAGGCTAATTTATTTATTTTCAGAAATAGGCCTTCGTCTTTGCCCAGGACTTTTGAAGACCTATTTTTTGTATTGAACTGACACTCCCACTGATACTGAAGGTAAAGCAAATTGGACAAAATCTTTTAGGTCTAAGATACTTCACTATACTCAAAGACTGAACCTAGGTTCCTCCCTTTTTGTTGGGCTGTTCAAAATGCTGTGCAAAGCCAGCCATTGTGTCGTGGTGTTTGAGACACTGCACATTTAACAGCAGGGAATGGTACTGTCTTGAGCTAGATGGCAGTGCTGTGGCTAGAATGTTGGTGTAAATGAGAGCAAAACCCATTTCATTTCCAGTCTTTTGTCCAAGCACTACAGCATGGTTTCTCACTTTAAATGAACAATAGACACCTCTTTCTGAAAGTGAATTTTAGGTTCTGGCTGGTGATGATGCAGTATATCTATTTATGCTGCGTCAATACCTGTCACCTCATTGAAATCTACTTTTCTTCTTATGAAGTTGCATTTGGATAGTGCTGTCCTGCAGGACCATAATAAGGAAACAACATGGCTAAAGCAGTGCATGGAATATCTGTGCATCAGTTACCAGTCTGCTTTGGATGGATGGATTTAGAAGTTATCTTAGTGACTAACCACTGGAAAATCCTGTGATATGGGAGCTCATGCATTTTTCTGTAGCCACAGCTGCAGTCATTTCCCTTCAGAGACACATCATTTCCCCAAGACACATCCTGTCTCAGAGGGCTCTGCTGTCTGCTGCTCCAAGCTTCTGTCCCCTTTTTCAGGAGCCAGCGTATGGGTGGAGATTTCCTTCCTAGTTTCTTCTCCTGAAAAGCTTCATCTCAAGCTCCAGCTTGAGAAATGGACTGAATCTTGACCTCTTGCATAAACAGTGTCTCTGCATGCCAAAAGGAGTCTTAGTGAGAACCAGAGCCTCTGTCTAGACATGTTTCTTCATCATATAACTGTGATAGGTTTGCCTTCCATTGCTGTGTTAACTGTCTTTATCTCTTACTAGTAGCGATATCAGAGTTGAGCCAGGTATTCAATTACACTTATATAATTTTATGTAGTGTATTCAGTTCATCAGCAAGCAAAACAACGGCCTGATAATTCCTACAAGCTGCGTGGGTTAATAAGTACTTCTGTACAAAAATAAACTATCGATTACTAATTTTCCTGAAATGCAGAAGTGCTTCATCTGTGACTTCAGTAGATTTGGGTCCTTTCATTCAGGACAGCAGTAGGGAAATTAACAAAAAGCCACACAAAGGATGGAATTCCTTGCAGAAATGGAATTGTGATTGGTCCACAATGAAGTGGGGAAGCACCTTTGCTACAGTAAGAAGTAATGAATGCATTAGAGAATGAGTAAAAGAAAAACCTGTGCCAAAGAGGCAGGTTGGGAGAATGGTACCTGTTGCAGGCAAATGTGTTAAGCATCTTTGAAGATGCTTGCTATTAACTGTGGAAATTGGTTTGGGACAAACGGAGCGTGCCAGGGAAATCTGCTGTATAATGTCAGGCTAGCAATCTAAGGTTCCTTCATTTGTTCACTTTCAAATGAAATCTGAATGAGGTTGCCAAGGTGTATACTACTGCAACACTTTTCTTCTTAGAACTACACCGTTAGGTGGCAAAAGCATGCATTAGCATTCAGCATTAGCACTTACAATGCAAATACAACATAGAGAAAAAGGAAATGGGGGTAAAATTCCCTTCTAATTAACTCTGTCTTTAACTTGATGATCTCTAGTGGTGTCATCTCTAATTCAAACACAAGATTAGGAAATTGACTAAGGGAAGACTAGTAGGAAGAAATACAATCTAGATAATTTTAAATAGCTTTATTTTTAAAAATTATCTCAGGAAAACGCTGTTCTGACCTTTTAATTTACTCAGAAAAGCTTGACAATAGTGGCAGAACTGTTTTGCTTTCTTGATATCATCACAGAAGCTGGGGAAGAATGTGGTATAACACCAGCCAGCTCTCATTACTGCTAAAGGAATGTGGTGTGATTAAACCTCTATACGGAGAAAAATGGAATGTAATTCTTACATGTTGATTTGCTTTGAATGCATGCCACATGCTGAGGAATGAGTTTCCAGTGTATTCTTCAATTTTTAAAGATGCAGACGACCTCACCTCCAAAAAATTAACTATCCTTTTCCGAAAATCAGGAGCATTTGCTTGAAGACGTTTGTTCTTATTTTCCAGTATCCAAAACCACCAAATCCTTTGAGAACTATCTGTGAATGCAAAGCCTTCTTTTCCTTCCTATTGGGAAATTCAAGTGTCAAAGCCCTTTTCTGTGAAGCCATAGAACAAAAGAAGTTTTTGTATTTCTACATATTTCTTCAAAAGTTTCACTAATATATTATCAACTGCTAAATTATTTTGTCCTTCCAGAGTCCTCTACAGATGCCTGAGCTCACTCCCTTTCTATATGACCCTGGAGACGGTGTCTCAGCTGCTAACTTCTGGCTGAAGAAGACTGGATGGGACTCCCTTCTGAGTCCAGCAGCAAGCTGTCATCCAAAAAGTGAGCTGTGGGGTGATGCAAGACACTCCCTTCCCTCCGGATCTGAGCTAGCTACCTCATCTTGAAAGGATTTGTGGCTCAATGATATCAGCTTAGAGTGAAATACAGATCACTTGTCAGCAGTTAATGATAATATTTACTTGCTTACCTCACAAGATCAACACTGTAAAGTGTGAAACCTCTGCTCACCCTTGAAAATGAACTACACAAAACTCAAAATTTACTGTAAACTGTTGGCTTATACAACCTGAAGCAGGATCAGTGAGGTATCTGTTCCATTATTCTGAGAATATTTTCAGAACTTGGGGGATAGCACTGGCACAAGAAACTCTTTGGATCATAACAGTAATGTGGAATCCTTTTGTTGGAAAAGTAGCACTTTCAATCATCAGATGCTGTCAGTATTTTTGGTATCCCGCATTCCCTGCAGTTCTTGGCTCTTTGCGAGACTTCCTGACCTCTGCTCATTGCAGATCTTGCACAGATCCTTCACTGAGCTGCTTGTCTTAAATTCCACTTGGCAATTCTACTCAGCAAAGGGGAGCAATGAATAAAAACTCTAATTTCCCTACAGAAAATTGTGGGATACCATGGGACAGAAGCATCTGTAGAACATCCAGGCTACAGACATTGAAATGCTTACCCAAAGCCAGAAAGGAAGAAAAGACTATTTTGCATCTGGTGCATTTGTCTATTCAAGTGCAACCTGATTGAGCTCATTTGTACTCACATTACTCAAGGATGTAGTCCTGACCTAAATGGGGCAAGTATCATGCGTGCAGGATGCTAATGAGAGCTAAAGCCCCTCTTCTCTTACCCTATTAGATACATACATACTGAATAGAACTATCTTATGTGTCACTGATAGATAGATTTTGGACGTACCAGTAAAAACTCTAAAATAACGCAGTTGCATTTTAAACATAAATAGACACATCTTCTGCGTGCATGGCAGTAATAAATATTGCAGCCAGTGCATTTTATACAGCGACACAAATGTGTGAGCTCTCAACTGATGTTCCAACAGTTGCAACGTATTGCAGCATTTTCATTGGAAATTGAGCAGTCTGTTCAAAGGAAGGTTCTTTACCAACATTTGCTATCTCTGTATTTAACAGGCAACTTCGTAGGAAACAGACACAACCCTGTCTGAGGAAGAGGCTCGATTCCAGGACTCCTTCGTTCCCAGGTGAAGTGACACTGGAACAGCAGTGTCACTGCAACAGGAAGTACGGAAAATTTCCACCTGGAGGAATCTGGTGCTTGAGACATGCTTTGGAGCAATGGAGATGTGAGTCTGTGCGTACGGGAGGGGATCCTGTCATAGAATCATAGAATCAAAGAATGGCCTGGGTTGAAAAGGATGACAATGATCATTTAGTTTCAACCCCCCTGCTGTGTGCAGGGTCACCAAATCACCAGACCAGGCTGCCCAGACCTACATCCAGCCTGGCCTTGAATGCCTGCAGGGATTTCCCCTTTCTCATTTTAAAGGGGAAAACTGAGAATCATATCCTGTTTGTGAGGCCTTCAATAGGACAAAATCAATTCCTGCTCCTAGATTTGATTTGATGAGGTCCAAGTCCCAAACTCAGCCAAGATGAGACAACTCTGGACATGCTAGTTCAGTTCTGTGCTGTATGCAGCTTCAGAAATTAAATGCTGGGCTATGCAGAAGCTACATTACAAACTCTGTGAAGCACAGGTCATCTTTTCGTCCTGAGTTTGGATCTTGGTACACAGGCTGGATCCTAATCTGTGACTACCCTTATAATAATACTTAACAGGTTGGCTCAACAGGAAGAAGCCAGTGCAATGACATGACTGAGTGAGCTGCATGTAACATACAGAGTATTAATAAGGTTATTAGTAAGAATAGGTGTGTGGTTTATTAGCTCAGTCTTCTAAAGCAAACTTTACTGTGGCAACCTTGCAGCTCTTCCGGAAGCTTTTCCAGGCCTTCAGAGCCCCCTCTGGCATTGGTGCTGGGCCCTGCACAGCTCCTGCTGCAGTGCGGTGTTCCTCCCATGGGAGATGTGCAGGAGCTGGATAGACTGTGGAAGGAGTCACCTTTCCTTTCCTGCAGGATGGAGCTAAATTAGGCCTCACAATGGGAATGCAAGGCTTTTTTTTTTTTTTTTTTTGGTTCAGTTTTGAGCATGGCAATCCATTAACACAACCCAGCTGCTAATTTTTAGAAGCACAGATAAGCAGCACATCAGTTCACAGTTCGTTGTTCCCACAGCCAGTCTGCCATGCCCCACAGAACACTGCCACAGACTGCAAGCACTCCTGCATGGCATACGTGTTCCAGTTCAGGCTTTGGATTTATTCCTACACTATTTCTTCTCATTTGTACCTTTGTCCCCCCCCCATTGCTTTGGCTTCCCTCCTTCCACTCCGCGGTAATTCCTCCCACCCACCCCCATCTCCCCAGGCTCGCTGCCACCTGATGCGGCCCCCGTTCGGCATCCCGCTCAGAGCAGCCCCGAGCCTGGGAAGGAGCGGGACTCGGGGTGGGCGCCCGGCACCGCGGCCTCCTCCTCCGGAGGGCAGAGCCGGGCTGCCCAGGGGAGGGGAGGCGGCCGTCCGCTGCCGCGCCGCTCCGTCCCCGGCTTTGTTGTGCTCGTCGCCCGGGCTGCGGGCTAGGGGGCGGGGAAGCGAAGGGAAGGGAAGGGAAAGGAAAGGAAGGCGGCCGCGTCTCCTCCTCCGCCTCCTCCCCGGCCCCGCTCATGGCGACGCTGGGCACATCCGGGCTTCTCCTCCTCCTCCGGCGGCCGCCGCTGCCCTGAGCGCCCAACCCGACTCCATTAGCGCGTCCCCTCCCCCCGCCCCCCCCCCGTCTCCCCCCGTCTCCCCCCGTCTCCCTTCCCGGACCCAGAGGCAGGGGGAGCCCCGGGCAAGGCAGCGCCGGGCCCGAGCCGCGGCCGGGGACATGTCCAACCAAGGGGCTCGGAGGAACGGGCCCGTCAAGCTGCGGCTGACAGGTGAGGCTGAGCGCGGCGGCGGGGAGCCCCGGCCGGGCCTGCCGCTGCCTCCCGCCGCCGGGCGGGCACGGGGCGAGCCGGGGCGGAGGGGCGAGGAGCGGCCAGGAGCGGCGAGGAGCGGCGGGGCTCGGCGGGACGGGGCGCGGCGGGGAGGGGAAGCTCGCGGCCCCGGGGGAGCGAGTTCGTGGGGCGGCGGGGAGCCCCGGAGAGCCCAGCTGGAGGGAGCGAGCGAGCGAGCGAGCGGGAGCTCCTCCATGTGTATTTGAGGTTGAACCTGGGCTTGGAGGCGTCTCTCAGGCCTCAGGAGGAGAAGGGGGAAAATAGGAAAAGTGAACTCTTCCCTCTCCTCCCATCCTCTCCCCGCGGGCCGCTCGCCTGGGGAACAAAACGCCAGCAGGAGCTGCAGCACCGGGCACCTCAGCCCGCGTCCCGCCGCCCCCCAACGCTGCTTTTTTTTTCTTTTTTTCTTTTTGTTCCTTCGCCTTCTCAGCGTGAACTTGAAAGAAAGTGACACACGCTTTGTTTTGATCTCTTTGTTTGTTTCTTCAATTTTTTTTTTTTCCGAGCCGACTTCCTTAGTGAAGGTTGTATACAGTTGGTTTGACATAGTGCCTTACGTGGCCAGCTAGCTTTCAGAAGACCACTTGACCTCAAGTGTTGTTAAATAGCATAAAAAACGGCTCACCTGCATGCAGGGGATGAAAATAAGCTATTATCAAATACTTGAAGTGTGCTCTTTTTACATGTAAGAACCCAGGTAAATTGATTTGGAGAAGAAACACTGGAGCTCTCTTTAAAAAAATAAAATAAAAGTACAGAGAACTTAAGGGGACAGAGCTGTTCAAAACTGATGTAAGGCCCTCCCCCGGCAGGTAAATCATACCTTGTGTTCCCAAGTGTGAGTGCTGATGGTAAGCCATTGGAAAGCAATAGGTATTGCTTCAAATACTCTTATTTGCAGGATAGTGGATTTAACCAACTTGCAAAACAAATGTGTTTTAAAGAAACCTGAAGGAATTGGAATATTTACTTCAGGCACATCTGAAATATTTCCAGTTTGATGTCTAATAAATACAGATGTTTTCATACTTATTTTTGCAAGCATGCTGTTTTTACAGAGAAAAACAATGTATGCTTTGCTTTGGAAATACCTTAGACTAAATTTATAATCTAGCTTTCATTGAGTTGTGTGAGTACCTACATAGTACACTTAGAAATAAAATTTGTGAACTAAGTGTGGCTGGGACCGATGCCTGGAGCAGTGCTGCCATGTTTTTACAGCGTTTTGAAGCTTTCTCATCAGGTTATTGCTTTATTGATGCAGTATTTTAATGCATTTTTCCCTCTGCTGTGAGTGCTCAGACTTGCTTATCTTTGAAACGTTATGAATAGTCTGGAGCCTTTTGTAGAAGCATGGAAAATACTGTTCAGGCAGTTGTCTGCTTCACCTTTGGATATTGTATTCTGTTTTGTTTTATTTTGATTAAGGATTAAGTGTGTCCTCTAATCCTGTCTTTGACAACATAAATATGTCACGGGGAGTGTAGTTGTGAGCAATAGGCAGTGGTTTTACGTGCTGAGGAGACGGAGTGGTTGTGCAATCGTTTCCCAAAAGAAGCAGGTACGTTCCTGAGGAATGTTTCTGAGTTTTTCATTACCTTGTTTTTTAGGAAGGGTGAATGCTGAGCACTGGATGTGAGCAGAGTTGCCTTTAGAGAGACATTTCCACATTTAGCATCTCTGTGCAGTTGCTGAGAACCAGTTCTGTTATTTGGAAGCTTACATGAAATATTGACCTATTTCTCAAGTTAGAAAGACTCGAGGTATTTCATGCTGTAGCAAACTGCCTGTTGTTTTTTATAAGGTCATTTGCTGTAGGGAAGTTTTATATGTTTAAGGAAAGCTGTTGCAAACATTTAATTTTATTAATTGAGCTGACATGTTGTCAGTTCTTGCCTAGGAATAGCTTTAAGTGTACTTTGTGGTTTTGATTACCCTTTTTGATTGGAAAAGCAGTTTGAGAGCTCATGAATTCTAAAACTGTTTGGAATTAAAAGAATCTGTATATTCCAGTGTTTTAAAAAGTTTATTTTCAAACTTGCAAATGCTATATAATCTTAATTTTCCTTGGCTTTATGATGCTAGCAGTCTTCTGTTCTGGCTTGAATATTTATAGGATTAATTCTGTAAACATTGTGTGATACTTATCTTTTCTATTCGTTATCTCTAAATTAGATACTATAGACTGAAAAAATGGATTCAAGAACTGGATTCAATTAGCAGTTTTTCAAGACATAAACATTAAAGGTTTAGATGGAAAACATTGTTTTGACTGACTGGATAAATGACAGGGTAATGTTTGATGTGAGGCCAAAAGCTGATCTGTAGCTGGTGCCCAACTTCTCAGTCGATCCTGAGGAGCCAAATAAAATATTTAACCTAGGCCTCATTTTGCAAAAAAAGGTTGATTCTTTGTTGGGACCTTAAGAAAGTTCTGAGAAATGTTTGGCATACCTTTACACTAAGTGTTTAACAGTTTATTTAGGTCTGGGTTCCATAACAGAGAAAAACCACAGCAGTGGCATACTTCTAGTAAGTTTTTATTTAGTTTGCAGTGCATCTGCGTTGAATGTTTCTTCAGAGGTTCTTCTTCTGCTTGTAGTTGTAGCTGTTGGCTGTAAATATCACTCCAGTGATGTGTGTCGGTGCATTTTGCGCAGTCTTGAGCTGGAAAATTTCTAGTTAATTGTTAAAATAGAATAAAAGGCCTTCTTTGATTGTAGCGTGGGTTACAATCAAACGTGTACAATAACGTGTAAGTTTTGCTTATGATTAAAATATAGGCCGTGTAATTTAAATTAGCTTGAGTCTAGAATTGCAGCGGTCTCCAAAATTTGTTAGCAGCTTGTAGTGACATTATCCAAGGAAGCTGTAATGCAAGGAAATTTCCTTCAACTCTGGGATTTTTATCATTGTCTTATCTAGATTAGTTCTGAGTGTTCCTGAATTCTGTTTAAAACTTAAAGTGCAGTCATCCAGTTGTCCTCTTCCATTCTTACTGTTTTTTTTCTGTGTTTTGATTTATTTATGGATTTGTAGATATGCTGTTCTCCCTTCCAGTCCCACCCTGAGTGTTGAAGACTACATTGATCTTGTATTCTTCAAACTGAGGGATTAACCTTGCTTTCAGTTGCACAGTAAATATTTTGTCTCAACATGTGAATTACCTGGAGCAGCAACATCTGACTGCTTTGACTTACAGCGATGGTTGTCTGAGTGAAGTCTGTAAGGCTGTCCTTATCAAACAGAAAGATATTTTTAAGTCATTTTGAAATCTTCAAAAGTGCATGGCTGCTAAAATATGAGTTGAATAAAGGTTGATGCGTACTTTAATTTATTTCTGGTCTTGTAACTAGTGTTTGTTGTCAGAATAATTAACAAGTGAAGATGCTTTGATAGCCATGAAACGCAGTTGCACTGTACTGTACAAGGTGGTAATAAATATCCCACAGATAATATGGGAAAGAGGTGGGCCGTGGTTGTTGGTAAGGAGTTGGAGGTAGGTCTGGCTTTTTCCTCTTACTGTAAGGCTTTCAGGTTCCCTGGCAGTTTGTTAATTAAGTTAATTAGAAAAGTAAAAGCATTGGATCTTTGTACTGTAGAAAATGGGCATCATCTCCTGCCTTTTTTGTTGAATTTATTGTATCTTGATGGATAAAAGTACCTACTGTATTCTGAAGTGTCAAGGCCGTGGTTTTGTAGCTGACTGAAATGCTAATCAGACTTGTTTCTTCTGTCCTTGTAGTCGCTGGATTCATTTGGCCCTACCTGGTGTTGACTCCAGCAGCTATGTAGCTAGCTCTGTGATGAGTGCAAAGCTAATCTTAGCAAGAAAAATGCTGTCTTGTGTTGAAGGGCTGTAGCATGAGAAACTGAAGAGAGGGCAGAACTGCTTGACCAGCAGCCTGTATTTAAATGGTCTTTAGTCAACAGTAAAACAATAGGGTTCCTTCAAGAAAGGTGTACTTGACTTAATGACAAGACTTACTGAAAACTAGTACTTAAGAAATTGGAATTGATAAATTACATGGTAGCGTGATTAAATGGCTCCAGTAATGACAAAGTCAATGGACATGTATGTAGTAAGGTTGAATAGGGACTGACCGATTCTTGGCCCTCTGTGTTTTCATAAGTGTTGAGTGTGTTTTTTTCTGTATATAGATATAAATGCTATACATTTCTAAAGTGTGTGTATGTATATATATCTGTGGATGTTTCTATACATATAAATCAGTTGTGGATCACACAGACTACATAGGATTGTAATAAACAACAGAGCAGTCTCATCAACTTATTTTAATGGGGTCCGTTTATATGACCAAGTTTTATTTGTCTGGATATAAAATTTGTGTTCAGGGATATGCAGTGGCATAAGTGGCAAAGAAAGCAGAGATCCAAATGGCTTTGGGGAAAGAAATCAGGGTACAAAAACCACCCAACACAAGCTTTCTATCAAAGGAGTAAGAAGACTCAATATTTGACTGTAGAATTAGGAAAACATTGTGTAAAGGATGTAGAGAATTTGTGCTTGTAGGTAATGTATGGGACGTATGTAGGGGACAGACACGAAGCTTGCAGACAGTCCCAGAAAAATAAATCTGTCAGGGTTGGAAAATAAAATAGAAATCCTCGGGTAGAGAAACAGTGAGTAATTTTAGAACTGTACTTTTTGGTTGCATTTAAAGAGTTTCAGCTATAACATAATGTCTGTCTGCGTAGCTGAGTGACTCAATTAGCAGTGACAGATTTTCTCTATTTTCTTTTTTGTTAATCACTAGAAATCTGACCAGGCCCCAGATGAAGATGTTGTGTCTTTGTGTCCTTAAGGTGAATAGGTTGATTCCTAAAAGCAGGCAGCCTTCAGTGTTTTGTTCTGTTTTATCTCATGGCCTTTGAAGTGTCTCCTTGCTTTGCCGTCTTACTTAAAATGACGTCTCATCTTTGGGCCGCATCTTTCTTGCGCGTGTTTGAAGAGGTGGGTGATTTCTGTGGGTGTCTTCCCTCCCGTCATCACAATAATGAGATGACCTGACTTCTGACTTGACTTAATGGCATGAATGCGTTGGTACGGCATCATTTATTACATCAAATGTAAATGCCCATGCTGTGCAATGCCTGAGATCATTTTGGTCACTTCTGAGAGGAAAGTAAAGAGTAATGTCAGTTACATTAGATAATGCATGCAGAAGTAGCTCCTGTGTGTTTCTGCTATCAGCAGAGTGTGTTTCCTCCTTGGGAAAGAGGATCAAAATCTTGTGGGATATTTGATGGTAGAATGCTCAAGAAAACAAACTGTTGGCTTTTTCTGGCTACTTAAACTTTAAATGTGCTCAATGAAAGCAAAGATAAGAATGCTTGTAACTTTAAACAAGTCTTCTTCTGTAGATTACAAAGCTCAGGACCAAATAGCCTAAGCGTTATCATGTAAGCTTAAGTGGGGAAAATGACCCAGAATGGAGAACAGACATGAAGATCATAAAAAGGATAAACCTGGTAAAGCTGGGATTTAGAGCCATTGACTTTCTGCTGGTGAACTTGGTTTCTCTTGAATATAAATCCACAGAAAAAAATGGTTCTGTTTGGGCCTTCTGAGCCCGCATTTGGGGCGATTCAGGGTCAGTTCTATCCAAATGTTGTGCTGTGCTCTGTTCCAGCATGCTGCAGGTTCTTGGAAATTACTTTTTTCTACTTCAGACTACTTAAGAGATTTATTTTGGTTGTTGCTTAAGCAAATAAAACTAAAAGGGCTGATATCCCCCAAAGTGTGGAGAAGTTATTCGCTCATTCAAAGTTCTGAAAGTGAAAGAAAAAGCAGTATTTGAGTTTAAATGGCTGTATCCTGTTAATTTTCTGGAAAGACTCTTGGCTGGTACTTATTTGACACGGCTGAGAAGGATTGTTTCCTTGCAGAAGGGAGAGTCGCTCTGGCCGTGGCTTTGGTGGTGTCACTTGCTGCTGTTCAGTATCTGCTATCCAAAATGAATCTGTTCAAGTTGTTTCAAACATGCAGAGCACGTACAGATTGTAATTTACAGGTCACAGTAAAAATACGTTACCAGATTCTGCCATCCCTGCTCAAATTAGCGTGTGCAGTGCCATACTGCCACAAGCAGCCAGTGACAGTGCCGGTACAAGCATCCCTCTGCTCCGTGGTGGGCTGAAGAACATATGCAAGTTAAACCCAACCTCTTCCTCTTACTGCTGTTCTTTTTAAGTGGAGGTGTCTAGGCCTGTGTGTGAGCAGTGACTTCAGCCAGCCAGGTGCTCACAGAGTACCAGGTTGCTGGAGGTTGCCCTGCCCAGGGCAGGAAAAGCTTTTAAACCAGTGACATTCACTCATTTTTGTTCTGCCTTGACCCAGATTTTATTATTACCAATGGAGTTAAATGTAGTCATACCTAATTGTATCTTTTTTTTTAAATCATACCTAGCTACTTGAATTGGAGTTTGGAATACAGCTAAGTTAATGAATACAATTATAGATGCAGTTGTGCTCATATTTAAGTGGAGGTGAGAATCTGCATCGATAACAGAGACATTTCCTGAAAACTTGAGCCAATGTGGTGACTTCAGTAAGAGAAAAGATCAGACTGTGTGCTTCTGTCACTGCGTGTGGTGAAACTGCTGCTCTGTGCAAATCATAGGACTTGAAGAGTGTCTGTGCAGTGTACTCAGTACGTTTGCTGATTCCTTTGAGTAGCAGGTAGTGTGCTGCATGCAAGGATTTTGTCAGGAACATGTAAACGTACTAAAATGAATCATTTTTTCTTGCTGGGGAAGGAAGCTGAATCTGAGTTAGAGTACCTATGAAAGCTGCTTGTTTTACAGAGAAATATGTCATAAAATGTGTGTTTAAAATAACTAAATGTGTCCAGGTAAAATGCATGGAATTACATTCATGCATAACTGCCTGGGATTAGAAATTTATTGTGTCAATAATGCCAAATATTTAGGTGTCCTTATGGCAAATAGTTCTTCAATTCAACTCTTAACAACAAATTTTCTTTTTCTATTGTTCTGAAGCAATTAATTTTATACTGTGTGTAAATCTTGCTTTCCAGAAAAACAGATTTTACCCATAATTTCCCCCAATGGTTTTATTAAAACAAAGTTTTATGGGTCTGAATAGGATACTGTATGCAGGACTACACGGTTAGCAACATTGTGCCTAGCTGTAGTAATATGAAGGTATCCCTTTTATTTTGTTTAGTGGCTAGATAAGTACTTCTGTCTTAATTTATAAGACGTGGCCTAAGAAATGGTGTAAAAATTCAGCTGCAGGGACTGTGGTGGCAGAAGAGACAAAATCAGGAATCTTGGTGAACAGAACCTTTGGCTGTATGTATCACACATCTTTGTAATGTTGGCCAGGTGCTTATGTGTAGATTGGGGAATATTGCTGTTGACCTCCACTTAAGCTAATTAATGCTGCTGCACATGCAAAGTGCCCACGTGTTCTTCAAGAAGCAAAGGGCATCTGTAAATTCAAGATGCTATGCAGTAACTTGGGCTTGCCTTAAAGAGCTGGATATTTGTCCAAAAGTTAAAGGCTTTAAATGTTTGTGATGGCAGTAGTGCAGGAGTGGCTATGTTATGATGTCGTGTTCCATTGTAGCCCTTCTGTGAGAATCTCTCACATATCAGATCTCTGCTTAAGAACTGGGTCAAAGGATGATTTTAAATGATGTTGGTTTCTGCTTTATTCTGCAGGAAGGATAGAGAGGGCCTTTTAGAAAACGGTGACTTACAGTCATTTTCAGTCATATAAGCACCATTTCTGGCTTGCCATGAAGTAGCTGTGCAGTTTCCCCTCCTTCCTTCTGCTGTCTGTTCCCTCAGTTCATAACACTGTCATACTACCTGCCTTGGAAGGAGCTGCTGAGGGGAGCTTAACATTCCCATCGTCCTGTCAGAGCCAGGGAAGTTTTTGGTGTCCCTTCCTTGCAGCACATGGTTATTCTGCCTGGGGAGCTGCTATATGTTCCATTTATCCATGTCTTGCTTCTGTGGCCGTGGGATAGTGAAGAAATTTCACTGGTGAGATCTGAATGTGGCACTGTGAATACGTGCCTCAGATTTCCTCATTACAAAATTTATCATTTTTCCTGCAAGTTTCTTTCCTCTGGTGTATTGTCCATCCTGTAGAATAAGTCAGCTATTTCCTGTGCATCCGCGTAATGCAGCTTAATCTATGCAGGACAGTGCTTTGGACCCCTTCAAAAGCCTTATATTTTAAGTAGGTTTGTTGAAATTCGGAAACACATTTGAGCAGGTTTTAACAGTGTGGCCCAAGACAGGAGGTTTCCTTGCTCTGCACCTGCATCACTGTGACAGAGCAGCAGTAAATGAAGAGTTGGCCCTGGGCAGTTGGACCCTGTGAGCATTTGTTCCCTCTGCACTTCAGCAGCGTGGTGAGTAGGAGCGCCTGTTCCCTTGTAGCTTGAATACAGTTTGTGTGTGAGCATCTTAGATTTTTCTTTGCTGTCAGTGGATTTAGAGCTATGCTTGAGCCTGTAATACCAAGCTGAAGCTTTTACACTGGCTATAACAGCCAATGAAAACAAATGGAAGCGCTGGCTAAGTTACGCTGCCTCTTAACAGATACTTTTCATGCTCAGTGCCTAATTTGGGCAGAATTTATTTGGAGAAGAGTCTGTTAAAGTGATTTCAGGGAGATTAACATTTTATGTCACACATCTTGAATTGGTGGACCTTATCAGACAGGGGCCCGCACCAGGCAGATGTCTCTGAGTCAGCAGAGGAGTGCTGCCAGATTCAGGGACGGCGGGGACAGGAGCTGAGCACACCCAGACTGCTTGTCCTGTTAATGCTCAACTTGGGAGCGTGAAGAAGGGCATTAACCAGAGTACTGAGGGTTCAAAAGTTGGACGAGGGTGGAGAAAAAGGGCGTAAACTGGAACAAGGAACGCCTGGGACAAACAGACGGGAGGTGGAGACTGATTTTGGCAGGATGAGATGCTGGGAATATTTTGATGCCCGGACTCTTAAGGTTGCAGCAGTGAACAAGACTCAGGCTTGCAGGGGCAGCACTAATTCTCACGTTTCCAAGGTTTTTAGCAAGGTTTTGAGCTTTTAGCTGAAGCAGTTTTTAATAAAAATACTTGATTCCAAGCAATGATGCCTTGATCACTTCTTTCAGTTAATAGGTGATAACAAATGGAATCTGTAGATTTTAATGTTTCCTTGAGTAATCTACATGCCATGTATTTGCAAAGGTTTTGGAGTTGAGAGATCTTCTTTTCAGTAAAGAGTGACCTGCTGAATTAGTTGTGTGGAAGATTTGACCTATTTTAGTTCTTTTTCTTCATTTGATAATTAATATATTTGTATCTACTTCAGTGGTAATCATCGATGTCTTCTGATTTTGCGTTTTCTGTGAAGATATCTTTATAGAAGAGGAGGGCCTCTAGATTTACATGAGGTGTCACCACCAGATGTGTACAGAACCATCTTATTGCATTAATTGATTGCTGACAAATGCACTGTGCTTTGCTTGTACCCAGCAGACTGCACTGTGAGGAGCGCTGATGGTTGCTGTCCTGCTGTCTGCTAAACACATACTTGCACAAATGTGCAAAAGCACTAAAACTGTGAAGAAAGAAATCAGAAATGAAATGTAGGGCAGGTGCATCTCCAACAAGAGAGAGGCATTGACTTTTATTAATTCTTGTGGAGGTGTCCTCGGAAAATGGCTATATGTAGACAAAGTGAGGAAAAATTTAAAGAATGATGTCAGATGTGTTATTTTAGTTAACTAAAAGTAAATGAACTGATGGAACGCGAGACTGCTTGGTTTCACTGTAAGGAAACTTACGCTTAATTATGAAGAAAAGCAATTAAAAAAAAAAAGTTTATATTTGTGCAGTGTAACTTGCTGATGATTACAGTGCTGCTTTTTTCTTCCAGTGTAACTGATAAAAATCCAAACAAAATCTGCTCCTATGAAGACATTGTTCCCCAAAAGCTGCTCCTTTTCACACCTCCTTGAGCTCTGGGCAATTATAAAGCTATTAAACACTTTATTTTTTCACCTGATCCCCTTTTCCCCTGTGGAAGCCCTGACTCCTTCCTAGGGAGTTGTTTAGCAATCCCAGGGATGTTGCTGGCTTGAACTTTCCAGAGCTAGAGGTCGTTCTCAGATGCACTGCGTGCATCGTGTTTGTGCTGAAATGAACATGGTTCCATAGTGAGACTGTGAGAGGTGAGCTCTGTCTGTTGCAGACATGAACTTAAATAGCTACAGAATACAGCACAGTTTTATTAGAACAGTGTTAACAATATTTCATGGAATTACCTTTTTCTAATCGGATTTTTTTGTTATTTGAACACCTAAATATTATTATTATTTTTCTTAAAGGTCATTGTTTCTTCATTGTATGGAGTTGTTTTTTAAACTTCTTAATTAAAATATTTACAATATAGCTATTTTTGTTATGGTGAACCATTTATTGTTTCAGAAGTGAATGAATCATGTATTCTGGGTTATTTTTTCCTGGCAGATATTTTTCTTTAATGATTACTCAGGGCTAGCTTGAACTGTGCAGATGAATAATACTTGAAATACAGTATCTGATTCATCATTGCAAAGGCTACAATGAAGAACGTTGTAAAAAAAATATATATATACAGAACTTTTTCCTCTATTTGTAGGAACAGTACCTTAAAGGAACTGGACACGTTTTGCCAGGTGAGCAGCAGGACGTCCTGCCCATCACCAGCAACTCCTTTGTTTGCCCCAAGCTAACCACAGAGGTGTACTTTTCACCTATAGGTTTGCTAAATCACTGTCAACTGCTCTGAATTGGCTTTTTCCTGCATCCAGGAATCTCTTGTGCTCCACCACCTCTTATTTTAGGAACTTCCTATAACTTTTCATTCATACCGTGTGATAAAAATGTTGTTTTTGCCCGTTGGTAATGTTTTTGTCTTCCTCCCTGTATCTATATTCCAAAAGCGATGCTACCTGTATGGGCAGCCATTCTGGAGTTTGTGCACTTGATTTTTCATATTTCTTTTTACTATTTTAATTTTCATGTCTGAAATCTGTCGGTTCTGGTTTGCATGTTATGTGGATATTTTCTTGAACAAAAACATCAGTGGATGTCCTCAGCTGGTCTACAAATAAGCAGATATAGTTTAGTTTAGTTCTGGTGGCAAACTGAGCAGAAGCCATTGGAAAGGCAGTATGGAACCTGCAGGTAGAACACGGCCATTCAGAGCCAGTCCCAAGGGAGAGCTCAGGTACAGCACCTCAGATCACCAGGAATTCATGGAGCCAGATCCGAATGCTGGAAATGAGTAAGCAGTTCCATGGTCCTCTAAAAATGGGAAGAAAAAAAAAAAAAGAGGAATGTAAATACTTTTTTTATTTTTTTTTCCGCTTGGGTGGGGGAGAGTAGATGTGTTCTTGTGTTTTTGTTGATTATACTGAGTTGTACAATATTTGGAAGGGTAGAAGTATCAAAATAGCATCCAACATGGGCATTAGGTGAACTCTTGAGCTTTTTAAAGTGCAGTAGGAATTCTGGGCGCCTAAAAAGGAGTGACTCCACTTGTTGCATCTGCATAACTGATGTGTGTAATGCAGAACATAAAGACAAATTCTGGTAGATTTTGTTTAGGATTAGAAGGGTCACACAAATTGTTTTTCCATCTATTTCCCACACTCCATGGAGGCAGGTTGTTTTGGTTGTTGGGCTTTTTTTCTTTGAAAACAGAACATATTTTTCTGTAGCCCCTACCCTGCCCTTTTAAGCTGCTGTCCAGACAAATATTTATAAACAGAAAGTAATGCAGTTTTCTTCTGCATGCACAAAGCCCTTGGGAAAATGAAATGTTTTAGTGTGTGAGGCATTTAATACTTTGTTTTGCTCAGATTTATCTTTCGAAGAGATGTGGAAGTCTGCCTTAATTCCCCGTGAGCTTATATTACCTTCATTTAAAGTAGTCAGACTTCTACTGCTGAGACTCACGAATTCACAGCCAGAATGACCAGAACAGCAAATACTACTTAAAAAAAGTAGTGGTTACTGGGTAAACTGGTTTGAGCTCAGTTGCTGTGGATAAATTGATTTTGCTGTTGCTTTAAATCTACGTGTTGGTATTTTGGCAGAGTAAGAAAAACAAGGATATTAGAAAGTAATTTACTGCAGTGGGATTAGTAAAGAGTTCTGTTTCTGTGATGGGGGCAGAACAGGATGGTTTAGATGTGTCTGATAAACAGGACGAGGTCTAGTCTGACAGCTGGCAACAATAGTTTTTGCTCAAAGTCAGGTGTACTAAATTAGCAAATCTATTACAAGGATACAGGAGAAATCTCACAGAAGACAGCCTTGTAGGCAGAAGTGTTGCCAAATGGGAAATGATTCATCGTCTCTGAATGGGATGAGCACTGAGCAGAAGCAGTTTAAACCTCAGACTGCTTTGGCTCATAAACCACCAAATATGTGATTAACACTTTATCTTCTCCAATCCTGTGTTTTTTATTGTCTCCTGAGCAGCAATCTATATTTAGGATCAAACCACCAGGCTCACTGTTAGTTCTAATTTCTGCTTTGCAAGTTGCAGCTTACATGGGATTTTTAACAAAATCATGAGCTGTTTTCATGCATTTTAGATGTACTCCATTCTTATGACCCTTCAGCAATATTTCTTCCTAGCGAGGACTGTTACACATCTGGAATGCAAGTATGACGTGAGGGATGCTGGCAGAGCTTGGTAAAACAGAGTAGTGGATTTTTGCTCTTAATGTTCAGTGAAAATAAATGATTAGCTGGAGATGTAGTTTAACACAGTGTGCCAGTTCCAGGGCAGCCATTGCAATTTAATTTTTAATAGTTGAAAATCTTGTATCTACATAATACTGACAATGCCATTACTATTGTACAATACGTGAAGAATAGGCCAGGTGTGTCAGATGTTCAGAACAGGAAATAGTGTTTGGTTGTATCATCTGTAAGATCTGTAGATGACAGAGAAACTAAAGGAATTGCGTCATTTGAAGGTGTTCGTTATTAAATAACTGGGATGAAAGAAGACAGTTGTGAGAGGGAAAACGGTTTTGCTTGGTAAGTTACTGTATTGTTTAGAAAATATTTATATGTTTCTCAGGCCTGAGACAGCACTCTGTTAGCTCTTGAGATATCCAAGGAGCAACGTGCCCAGTAAACGAATGTAAGGATTCCTCTGGAAAACTGGCCTTCTCATCCTTGGCTCCTCCCTTACATGTGCAGCCTTATAAGAAATGGTACAAATCTTCTGCCATGTGCTCCTTACTAAATATACTTATATATATATATATTTGGCAGGATAGGGCTGGACTGGGTTACCTGAGATCTTTAACAAGGTGTGTGATTGTGACCTTGCTTTTCCATGTGTACTTTCTATGAGCTGTTGATGTTTATAGTATTAGATTTCTGTAGGTAGAGATGCAAGTAATCAGAGACATAAGCTTGACAACCACGTAAAGGTATAGAGATTCCACAGATCTTTCTGCTGACCCTATTCTTTTGTGTAGGCCCTTAATAAATACGTAGGACAAGATTAGGCTTCACTGAACTGCCAAGCTGAAGAGAGAGGCAGCTCCCAGAGCTGAAGGCACTTCACTGCAAACACTTCTTTCCTAGAGAAGTACATAGAGAACTCGCACATAAATGTTTCCACTGCATTAAAGGAGGAGGCAGGATTCCTACTTTATCAAGGAGACAGATCACAATCCATGTCTAAAGTTGTGGATGCTGCTGGTACTGAAGGAAGATGTATGTAAAGAATACATCAGTCATCAGTATTCCCCCAATATAATATGGTTTCAGTACATCAGGTTGTAGTAGAACAAAATTATGCTTTGAAATTTGGGAAATACCCAGGTTTGCCCTTCGTTAGTGTTCTTTTTCACCAGTGATAGTGTTGAGATCACGATCTTTGTGAACTTTCTATGTTGTTTTATTTTTGAAGGAATCATTTAAAAATTCTCTCAAATATTTCAAGTTTCTGAAATGCCAGGACGTTTTTTTTTTCCCCTGAAGAAAGTTGTTGCCTTAGCTGCTGTCATGTTTAGGACTTATTTCTTACAAAGCAGCTGGCAATGCTTTTGGTACCGACTCAGTCAGTACAGCATTTTGCTGAAGAGCAACCTGAGAGTTACTGTGAGTATGAAGGTAAATAATGTGCGTGTTTTGGGACTGGTTTTGTTTTTTTTTTCTTCTGCCTCTTCCCAGGCAAGCCCCAGCAGCAGCGTCCCACCAGGACCGTGTTTATAGCAGCAGAATTTTGAGACTTCCTGTTTAAATCAAGTGTGTGGCTGTCCTGACAGACAGAGCGGTCCTGAAGTCTGAAAAGCTTCTGGTGCCTGCAGCTCCTGCTAGCCAGGACCGGGGTTAGCTGCAGGTGCCTCTTGTCTGAAGGCCTTTTGAAAATTCAGGGCATTTTTGTCTGGTTTGTAATTAGATCATGAATTTCTTTTGTTGTTGCCTCCATTACAGCTCATTCAGAGGGTGGAGAGTTTCACTGCAGTGAGACAAATCCCAGCGCTCTGCTTCTTATTAGCGAGGTTCTTTCCCCCCAGCACATTAACACAGGTACATGGAATAGATCAGAACAGAGCTATGATTTGTTACCTCTATTAGCTTTTTTCCCCACTCCTGTTCTTATCAAAGGAGGCTGAGGAATCTGTGGCTAAATTTCCGTGTTAAATTTATTTACTCATCCTCAGAGGAAGAATCCCATGTTTGCTAAATATTTGGGGGCATGCGACCTGATAATTTGGGACTAATTACTGCAGTCTACCCTGGGCCTTGCTTAAAAACTAACTGCTGGGATTTGTAACAAGTTTTTAAGGACTGAGGTAAGAATTCAGCATAATGATTCTGAAGAGATTGAGGTAGAATATCCCCTTTTTCTGAGATCTTAAATACTGTTTTATTTCTGCGTTTCTAGGATAATAGAATTAATGCTCATAAAATGCTCGTACTTCTCTCACATCTGAATATAATAACCATATCTGCAGGTTTCAGACTACTTAATCTTGGTGACTTTGTTGTGGTGTTTTGTTTGTTTGTTTGTTTTTTGAGGAATTATGTTTTTGATACTGCAGGAAGGTGAATTACATTTGATTGCAATTGAAAAGATCATGCAGTAAAGCTGACGGGCACACTGGTTTGTAAGGAGTTTGTTTCCCACCCTGTGTTTATTGGTGGACAATTTTATGCAGTCTACAAATGTGAGAAACAGAAGGGATGACTTTTGAAACACATCACTGACTACTGACAGCTTTTTTTTTTTTTTCTTCCCCCAAATATTTAACACTTTCTGATTTCAAGATGTAGACTTTTGTGCCCAATAATGAACCAGCGTGGTATTTAGTGCTTGTAAGTGGTCTGTTTAGGATGACTTCTTGATACAATAGTGCTGTTTCAGATTGTGCAAAATGGGCGAGATGTGAGCATTAGGTCATTTTTTGTAGTAGGGTGGAGAAGTTAAGTGGAATTCCTAGTGTATGAAAGTTATGTGTTAGAAACATCCTGGCTGGTCTGAGAGGCTCCATGCACACTAAACCAGGAAATGCAAATATTCGCAATAGCCTTTGTTTTCTTAAAGTTTCCCACGTGTTTCTTCTGCTTGGGGCTGTGATTGAACCCCTATCTTCCACATCCCCCCAGTGGGGATGGTGCAGTACTATTCCATGCAGATTAATTTGCCTATTTGGTATTTAGCTTTAAAAAAAATTTGTATATCTTCAGCTTTCGCCTCTACGTATTCCGCTCTGCTGGTTTAAACCTGTGTCAGACTTGCAAGCCTTCTGCTGACACTGACAGTGCTGGGGGAGGACTGCCACCTTCACAGCAAAAGTGGCAGCATCATTTCTTTCCTTCCCTCCTGACGGGTGTATCAAATAAACTGGACACATGAATAGGCTTAATGACGTGCGTGGCAGCCGGCCCATCGCTGAATGAAGCTAGGAAATGTGAATGCATTACTTGCTCCAACCAAGAATGCGATGGTGTCGGGTTTTTTGTTTTGTTTTACTTTTGGCTTAGAGTGGAATAGGGGAGGAGAAGTGGAAAAGGAAGCCTTTTGTTTACAGTAAAACAATACTGTGAAGTAGACATCGTGATGTTAAAACAGGAGTCTAAACATGGCAAATCTCGGCAGGCTCCATGTGGCCGCAGCCATGGCAGGCACAGGCTGCCCAGCCCTCGTCCTGCTGCTGCTCCTCCTCCTATGGGAATTTACAGCAGTTTTGTTATTGCACGAGGTGAATGATTTGTTGTCCTGTTTCAATTCTGTCATACAATACGTATTTATTATCGCTTCTTCCACGATAAATACATGGTGTTTGTCATCTCATCTTTAATCTCCATGAGTTGCGTTCAAGGAAAATGTGGGTCAGGAATTCCAAAATGAGTTAAATGCAGCCTTCTGCTGCAGGCAACATTTCATACAGTGAATCTGCAGCAAAGAAAAGTTACTGTTGGTTTCTGTCACATTTTGCACTAAATTGTATTATTTAGGACTTTTTTCACATCTCAGCAATCCGTACTGGCGTTTGGTGTTTGAATGTAGATTATGGTGCTTCTGTTTGTTTAGTCCCAAAGGTATCATTGCAATTTGTTGAGACAGAATTCAGAGTGACAGTGCTCACAAGCAGGTGCCTGTGATCCTTTGAAATGGGTTTCATTTTACATGCAGTGTATCAAGGGTTTAGCGTCTGGCTTATGTTGAATTTGAACTTGCAGGAATGCGTTTATGGGATAATTTAGAATTTTAACAATTATTAAAGGAAATTCTTGTTACAAGAGCTTTTCTTATGCTAAGAATACCCTAGTAGGTATTTAAAAAGTGTATTTAAAAGCTGTGTACCTTGTGTTTGTATATCAGCCTAACAATAATGGATTAATGTAACTTAGTACATTTGTTTGTCAACCTGATTTATCAGTATCTTAATACCACTTCACAAAAACATTGTAGTTCTGAATTGTTCTAATGTGCGTTCCAAGTAAGAAGAGGCAACTGGAATAGGGATGTGATTCTAAATTTAGGTTTTATAATCCTGAAAGTGAATTGTAAAATAGTTTTCTACCAGTGTGAGCTGTGTGCATGTTGTGAGCGTAGAGGGAGATGTCAGCTCCAGACAGTTGTGCCTGTTAAGAAGCTGCCAGCCCTTCCAACTTGTCCTGGGGCAGAAGGGAGCACGGTATGCATTTCCTAATTCAGGGAGAAAAGACATGCAGATGAAACAGTTAGTGATGGTGATTCCAGGCCTACCTGGCTGCTTCCCTTCAGGAAGACAGCGGTGCTTGGCTGGTCCTCCAGAGTTCACACCTGGTTTAATGGCAGTCGCCACTGGTTTGTTGCCCAGCCCTGGGGGAGATGGGCATCCCTCTGCTTGTTGTTTGGGTCCTCCGTCTCAGCATGTGCTGCCTCTGGCCAGCATCTGAGTTTATTCGTGTTTTGTGCCGATTCTTCTTTACTGCTCAATGGGTTGTCCTGAATTCCTGCTGTATGCTGGGACTCCAAGAGAAGATGTTACCACGTAAAGGCAAAGCACTCTTAAAGCAGTTGTGTGTGTGCTTGCAAGAGAGGTGCTTTGTTCAGTGCTTTGATTCTGTGCTTCTGTGTGCTTTGGGAAATAAAAATAATAGTCTGAGTTTTTAAGATTGTCTCTCAGAACATGGAGCTGGTAGCTACTTATTTTGATATCCTGATGGCAAAAAATGCTTCCTTTATATATCTATCTGTATTTAGTGAATGTCTGAAACTGCACAGCAGAGTCAGAAGTTAAACTATCAGTCTGCTTAAAAATGAAAATCCGGGTTTTAGAACTGCAAAACTCACTGGTCTGGAGTGTGTTTTCACAGCACAGCTGCAGGTTACTGTCAGAATTGTAGTCCAGCCTCTCCTCGCCTCCTCTGCTGCTTCCTTGCATTAAGCTCCACTGATGGCGTGGCTGCAGGGTAAGTCAGTGCAGCTCTTGGAGCCAGTGGAAAACTAATCCATCTCCCCAGAAGGTTAGCTTTCTGTTAAGCCAGTTCAGCTTCCTGATCTACCTTGCATCCATAGGCTTGCTAGACCTGATTTGAGAGAGGAACAGCTGCAGCTTTCCTGATTGCTAGGTGCAACCTGAAACCTTCCAGCTCGTGTTGATTAGTGATCAGGGTTGGAATAATAGTCATAATAGTCAGCTGCTGCTGTTTTAGGCATTTCATGCCTCAATACCTTCTGAACTCAGAACTCCTATGCACCTGTAAAACATTTCTTTGTTAGGTTTACTTTAAATTTGTGTGTCCCTTCTTGATGAGAATCAATTGTAATCTTCTTAAAATGCACAAATTTCATTAACTTGAAAGGAAATTCTTACCTGATGATTGTGGTCATTTAGTTTGTTCATCTGCAGGAGAAAAAGATAACAAAAAACTTTCCAAAGGAAATGAAAATTGAAAGGAAATGAAACTTAAAAAGAATCCCCAGAGATAATTGTAAAATAAAATTTAATGTGAGTAGTTGGATAAACAGTTTCATTTTAAAACTTTAACTGAGAAAGCAATTACCTCAATAGCTGTAGTTACAAATCTGTATGGCATTATTTACAGCTCTCTTTGTATTGAAGACCTCCTGTTTTATATCTTCCCATGTGGGAATTAAAGCAGATCCAAGGAGGGAGTGAGAGCAGGAAAATAAAAGTTGCTCAGCAGCTTGCCAGCAATGGCTGCAAACAGTAGGAATTTGTTTGAAATGTTTAAGCATTGAGCTGTGCTGCTGGAACCTGTGCACAGTGTATGGTTTGCCCCTCTCAGATGTTTTTCTAAGAAAACAACGTTGCGAAGTTGTATGCAATCTGAGGAGAAGTGTAATGTCAGCCACAGGTTCAGAACAGCCCAGTGATTGCTGTGTCTCAGGGACAGCAATGTGGAAGCCAGGAGGGGTGTGCTGGTGGTGTGTCCCTCCCTCTCCCTGCCCCCAGAGCAGGCTCATTCCAATCAGCAGTGTAATTGGAATGCAACCACAGTCTGGAGGAGGAAGGGGAATTTTTGGCAAGAAGAGACAGAGCAGTTGGGAGCTTTATTCAGATTAAAGCATAGACGACCATTCATTATCAGTACAACACGCATTAGCAACAGCATAGCATTGTGTTTCTACAGCTGGGACTTATTTTAGCGATTGTATTGCACTGCGTATTACATGCAAACAACTGGGATCTGATCACAAAAAGCAATGCTAATGGATTTCATTAAAAGATGGTGTTTCTGTAGGGGGAAGCAAGACTTGTCTTCAAAATGAGCTATTGTGGTAGAAATTGATAGGCAGCCTGTCCTTCTCCCCGCTATCCCATGGGTTCCGTATCTTCTGGAATAAGCACTTTTTCTGGGAGAAAAGCCCTTGGGTTAAAAAACAAAAAAATACACCCAGAAATTACAGTGCTAAAATTTGAACTCAGGAGAGGGCTGATTTAGTTCCACGATGGTGATGACACTGAAATGACAGAACATCAGTAAACACAGCCTTGGCTTTGGACCTACTCCTTTTCTTCCTCCGCGGAGCTCTGGGCTGCCACTGGCACAGCAGTGCTCACCCAGCAGAGCCTGATGGGCATTGTTCTCTTTCTCAGTCACGTACTGAATGTTAAATGCATTGATCATGTGTTTCCTTCTCTTTGTGTGCTTACTTTCATGGACATTCGTGATTACTTCTTATTTTCTTTCCTTTCTTCTTGTATCTTTCATCCAAAATATCAATCTCTCCAATACATGTTTAAAAATTACTCGTTAGGATAGCTTAAGAATTAATACAATTTGTCATGTGTTTTAAAATTTCAGTGTCACTATTGTCCATAGCATGTGTAGAATGACATCTTAAGGCATGATACAGAGGTATGTACTGAACACACAGCATGTAAACCTGATGTGTGTGTTTGTCTTGGCACACGAACGTTGTTCCTTCATGTTGGGATAGTGGTGTTCTCTTTTCTGTAGACTTCCCAGGAAGTCTGTAATAAATACAAAACATAGGTATCCACTGACTCACTGATATTTTGTGATGAATGCTTTATCTACTTATGTGTACTGGAAGCCATTAATGTCTTTTGATGATGCACTGCTGGTACAGTGCTCCTCCTCCTTTTTCAAACCAGTGTTGATAGATATGGGTGCTGGTTTGTATTCTAGTTTCTGAAAAAGTTCAGTGTAAGTTTAAATAGCTTCGTACTTTTTTCTGATTCCGAATAATTTTAATAAGAATGTTACTTGTACATGTTAGTTCTCAAACAAATAATATCCTTTTGTGGCCTTTAGAGGGTCTGCTAATGGTGCAGCTGCATAGATCTGGTAATGATGGGTGTTTCATTCATTGTGTGGGGCTCAAATCAGCATTTGCACTTGGCTCTTTGAGGAATAAAGTGACCTTTCTTTGGTTCTTTCTGTTTTTGGAATCTTTGGCTGAAATTTAACATAGGATAGAGGTCTTAAAGATAAGTAAGCCCTGTGAGTTTCATGAGAATTGCTGAGACCTGTCGCAGTGACCTGACCAGAGAGGAAAAAGCTGCAGCAAGAGATGAGGTGTTGGTAGACCACTGCAGAGCCTGCGTGGGAGAGCAGCCATGTGAGTGCCCTGCCACTGGGAAAAGCTTCAGCTGTAGCTTTCAGACAACAGTAAAACATCAATCCATAGGAAATGAACTTCCTTCGTTTTTATTCTCAGGGAGCTATTAATCAGTCGGTTATCAGAATATTCAGAACAGGTCTAATGCAGTGTTGAAATGGTTAGAAAAATGGAGCATAAACCACGGTACGTTTCCCATCGGTGGGAAAACATGCAGAAGTCCTGAGGCAGATTGGAACTCCACACATGGAAGAAGATTGTTTCATTTAGAAGTGAGCTGATGCTGCTGGGATTTTTTTTACGTAGAAATACCTGGTAGAAAGGGTGTACCTAAGGGACAGTTTCTCATGTGCCTCCTGTTTGCTAACCTGATAAAGGCAGAATAAAGACTGATTAGTCAGAATCAGTGCGGTTACTAGAAGGAGAGAACTTGGGCCATAGTATGAGTTTCTTCACTAATGGCTAATTGTTGGGGAAACAGTTATTAGTTTGTATGTTGTGCAACATGAGGCATTGGTTAAATTGCACTGACAGAATTGATTAATATTTTGAAAGCAAGTTTTCATAATCCATTAACCTTCTGATTTCTTTCTGAAAAGACTCGTCAAATCTCTTTTATTTGGGGCATTTTGCAATTTCTGGAGCATATGGTCTGCCCACTGTGCTGGAGATGAATTTTGCCTCAACTGTCATTTAGAATCTTTGGCTTCACTTGACAGATCCCATTTTTTGCAGTGGATGAAATTGTGCAAGTAGTAATTTTCTGATATGTTTAAGAAAGTGACCATCTAGATAAGCATCTGCTTTATATGAAGATTTCAATACCACCGGATGAAAGATGCCTTGGGTGAGTGGTGTTTGTTGACAGCTGTCAGGCTGAGGATATTCCTGTTTTAATAAAATCTTAAGGAATTGCAGGTGCATTTCTCTAAGTTTCTGTTATTATCTATTTCCTTCAATGTCTTTTAAGTTATCAGCTGCTTATAAATGGAGCAGTGGTTAAATTGCTGGGCATCTGGAGGCCTGCGGGGTTCTACCGCATCATCCTGCGGGCAGTATTTGATAGATTCATGGAGCAGACTGTGGTGCTATAGTCTTCTTGTTGCACATGTTGAACTCCAGGTATCAGCAGCACCGAACATGTTTGGCACGTTATCAGTGTGGTACCATTTGTTGACTGTTTATAGTGAGACTTATTGGGTGAAAATCCCTTAAATACAGTAATGTTTTAGGAGGCCCGTTGTGTCTTTGAGCTGAAAAACTATTTCTTGACCCTTTTCGTCTTTAGAAGGAACAACTGATAACAACCTGGCACCAGTCCTTTTACTTCAGATTGACAGTATTGTTGTTAGCATCCCACTGCATTAAGCTAATTTGCTGAAACTTTCCTGGGAACTTATATATGCCTTTCCTATAGTGTGTGCCAGTGCACAGGAGATTGTTTTATGACTACCTGCAGTCACTAATGAATATCCCCTTCTGTATCATGGAACAGACATTTGTTAGACCTGAGCAGAGTTTTAGTGAGACTTTACAGTGTTGAATTCCTTTGGAAAGTGCTTTCACTACATCATTATCTCTATGAACATGGCCACATAAAAACTGGGGAAGCCTTCATTCCATTGACGTAAAATAATATGTAAATATGTAACTTGGACTGAGCTAGCATGCAAAGCTATTCAGGATGGTGCTTCTCTGCCCCACTGTGGAAGTCTCCACGACATATGAGAGAATGTGGGGGATCTGTGGGGGGCCTTCTGTAGGGAAAGCCTGAAACGCTTGGGGTTGGTGGCTGTGGGATGCGCTGACTGGGTGCTCCTTTCTCTCTTGTGTTTCCTGGGAGTGACAAATATTGGAGGTCTCGTTAAAAAAATATGTCAAAAAGGCTCCTATACCGAGGAGTCTTCTGCAGCATTGATTCCAACCACGTACTTCCATGTTTTCTTTTTTCACTCAATACTCTGGAATCTTTCTGTGTTACCCATTAAGTGCTTTAGTGTTTTGCAGGGGAATCTAATAGTTCCTGCTTGCTAAACCTGCCATAATGAATAAGTGTGTGTAGTTGAATAGCAGTGCGATTTGTGAGAAGTCTTGTGTGTGTACTTTGGCACTGTTATATGAAAGTTGTCTCCTTTTATAGAAGTATTTTTTTCACCTCCATTTTTATATACTCCATTCTTATTTCCCCCTTGGTATTTTTGGTGGAGAAGTACAGATGTTCCTTCCTATTTACATAATCAAAAAAGCTGCCCAAAATGTTCAGCTTCTACAATAATACATATTTTTGGAGCTATGAAACTTTAGTGTTACAATTTAGCCTGCTCCACCCTGATGTTTTTTCAGGTAAAAAAAAAAAAAAATTTTTCTTATCTTACATGGAAAGTAAATACAAAAGGCAAGAGCACCTCGTGCACTCTTCTGTGGTCAGAAAGCTGTGAGCGTTCTGCAGGGCACAAGAGCTCGTGTTGTTTGTGCCCCTGTGTGCTGAGCTCGTTAGGACTGATCTGGTTCCCTCAATAGGTAAAGGTAGAGCAGCTCCAGTTGGCACCGGGGAGAAAAATGCATGCGATGCTGCTGCCAGAGGAGAGCACGGCTGTGTGGCTTCCCTGCAATCTGCCCACAGGTGAACTGCCAAAAGCTGACACTTCTGGCTCAGCTTTCCGGAATTATTTTACATGATAATAGAAATGGTGTAGGTGCACAATTCTTTTATGTTCGTTCCTGTTGTTTTGAGCAGGATTTTCTGGTATGCTGGGCAAGTAAATTAACGCTGTTGGTATTAATAACCAGAAACTTAATTTTACATTTCTTGTTTTTCTACAGTACTGTGTGCAAAGAACTTGGTGAAAAAGGACTTTTTCCGTAAGTAGCTGTTCAAGTTTTAAACATTTATAGTTGGGATAAATATTATGCAAGTTCTGTAAATCCCTGTTTGCATGTGATTGCTGTATTTGGTTGGTTGCATTAAGGGGTCTTTCATGTTTTTGCTCCATTTCATTTCAGGGCTTTTGATTACTTTTTTTTTTTTTTTCTTGGATGACACAACATTCATAATAATAATTAAAACATTAAAACCAAAATACATTAAAGCTTTCCTTCTCCCCTTGGTTTTTTTTTTTTTTTTTTTTTTTTATGGGACTGGGAAACAAATCTACTCTCTCAAGCAAATGATGTTTTTCAGCATTAGTGTCATGTACTTAAAATATAGAAGAACTTTCTGTCCAGCAGACATATAAGTGCATCTCAATTATTAATTGTATCATAATGCTTACGTACTCTGAAATTATATTTTAATTAATGAGGAGGTGAAGCAGGCAGACAGGAATGTTATTGGCTCTGTAGGCATGCACACACACATCACCTGCCTGCTGCCTTCTTGCTGGGGGTAGGAAGAATTCAAAAGATCAGACCTGAGCTTTGAAGAGAACAGTTCTGTACTGCAGCTAAGCCAGTCGGCAGCATGGATCCCAGCAGGCCCCTCCCTGCCTGCACTGCCTTTATCCCCATCTGCCATGTCTGGCACCAGCCCTGGGCCACTGGTGCCAGACTGGCTCTGTCTGAGTCGCCTGAGGAAGCAGTGCTGGTGCAAACCTTACACTACAGAAAAAGCAAATAATGTTTCACCTCTGCAATTCCTGCAGCTGAGTCACTGGGCATGCAGATGAGGGCAGGAATTAGTGTGAGGGAAAAACAGTGTTAGTGGTGGGACCATCCCTTCTGGGGTCAGTTAATAGCTCAGGACTGCAGTTGCAGTAGAGCTAATTGTAGGCTGCTTTGGTCCTGCTTCTTTCCCACCCTTGGCTGTGTCGTCCAGTACTGTCTTTGCATGGAGTTTTGTTAGCAGCTGAACCTGTGCTGAGTATTTATGAGGTACTAAGATAGGAGAAAATGCAGCAGGAAACAAGCAGAAAAACGAAGATGACCTCAAAAGCATGTATAATCTGCTATAGACAATTTCCTTCAATGCAAATGTCAACTAAAATACTGATTACAGTCGGCCTTTAACATAGGAAGAGTGCAGTTCTGTTTTCCCTATCTTTTGCTGAATGTTTCATATACCAAAAACTTACTCAATCTTGAATTAAGGAAATTAAGGTGTTCAGAGGCTTCACAGAAAGATTCCCTCCACCCTCCCCCAGGTGTTTGATAGTGATAGAGACTGAGAGAAACTTGTGTGGAATAACTTACAAATCTAGCCATTTCCAGTCCTTAATACATCATGCAATTCTTTTATATCATAGTCAAGAAATATGACTTACTTTTAAAATTGCAGATGGCTTTTATTAACATATGTTTGTTAAAAAAAGCAGTGATTTAGGATTCTGAAGCATCTTGATCCATTTGCTAATTTTTTTCTTTCTCTTAGGACTTCCTGATCCATTTGCTAAGGTTGTGGTGGACGGATCTGGCCAATGCCATTCTACAGATACTGTGAAGAATACACTTGATCCAAAATGGAATCAGCATTATGACCTGTAGGTGGTAACAGTGATAACCAAAGGTTTGAAGTGCAGTCCTCTAAAGTACACAGAAATTATCTGATGTTCGTAATATTGTCCTACTAACAGCCTGGCAAATATCACAGAGTTTATTAGTTTGGGTGAAAAATACATCTGTCAAAATCACATTCTCGTTTCCCTCTAAATCTAAATGCTGTACTTGATTTTCTAGTGATGATGTCTGCAACATGCCTTGTACATACTGTAGTATTATCTTATAGTAATATTTTCATATTGACACCTGTAAAGTCAGTAATAGTGTTTTCCTCAAACTGCTCGTCGTATTTTTTTGTAGTACTACACTGTCTTCCTGCTCTGTTTCTTGTTTATTTTTCCATCTTCTGTCTCAGATGCTCTTTTATTACAAATTCTTATGTTGTTATCATTGCTTGAGCATCCTTCTGTGTAGTTGAGCAGTATAATCAGTATGACATGTATATGTTGTGTTTTTCTTGTTTTTCTAAAGCATGGAATATGCGGTGTAATATGGTTTATTATAACTTTACATAGATTTCTTTGTGCTCATGCATTATATATTTTCTGTCCTTTTTATCAGTGCGTTTTCTCTTTCTTGAAAATGAGGAAGAGAAGGGAAAAGTTCTGCCTCACCGTGTCCTTCTTTCTTTCCAATCCATTGTTCAGATCTTTTTTTTTTTTTCTCTCCCATGACTCCATTTCATACCTGTGTTCTGTGTTGAAGTTGTCATCAGTTCACCACAGCTCCCACGTATCTGCCAGCTGTTACTTTGAAGTGGTGACAATGCAAGTAAGCCATTGACAGGTGTGGGTTAGAAGGGACTGTAGGTGCTCCATGTTCTCATGATTTGGAGAGTCGGTTGAATTTTGGAGAAGGAGCAGAAGACATGGGAAACGAGGGAGGAAGTTAACATGCTGTAAGAGTAATGGAAAAAAATAGTAAAACCTTTTGAAAAAACTTCCTTTTTGGTTGCAGTTTTCAAGGAAGGATGAAGAGAAGGTATTTTTGCATTCTTAGCTTGGAAGCAAGGCTGTGATCACAGTCTGCATTCTTTTATACAAAACAGGGATAGAAAAGGGGCTCCTAGCAGAACATTTTGTTCTGAGGCAGATTTGGGCCATCTCTGTGTCGTCATACTTAAAATTAATTGTGCATGTTACTTAAAGTGCACAGTTTTCCTTAAAGGTTCCCAGATCTTCATTTCATTCTTCCATCTAATTTGTGTTTCTGTTGGTGACTGGTGACAAATTGCTCTTAATCAGGTACAGGTATGTGTCTCCTTGCTTAACCTGTATGTTTATAAGATTTGGGGAAGAGCTCCTGCTAGACTGTTGTAAGGAATTTACACTTTTTTTTTTAACATGACTAGATTTTGCTTAGTTAGGATATTATTTTCGGTATAAATTACATGTTCTCTAGGGTTAACTGCTGTACTCGATTCCAGCAGTTGGATTCTTTAATTAACAGAAGTATACAGAGCCTTTCTAATCCAGAGTACAATTAATTGTTGTGGCAAGCCTTGTAATTTGAAAGTAATCCTCTCTCTCTCGAAATTTTCATAATCATTTATCCCATTTTATTGTTATTGTCTTGCTTGTCATCCTTTACTCTATAGAAACTTATTTTCTAAGGTAATTTTATAATACCTGCAGTTAGTCTTCAGTTCCTCTTTGAAGCAATAAAAGATCAATTGTTTGAGCTACAACAGCTCACTGTCTGTCTTTTATTTTAGATATACTTTTAATATACTTAGGGTCAGGTCTCAGCTCTTGATCTGAACCAGATAATTAGGTAATGAACTACTCCTTTTTTGGGGAGAAAAAATTAGTAAAAATAGTAACCAGTCTACTGCCAAGCACCTGATGGAAGACCTCGTAGGCTGCAGGGATTCATTTTCTCATTCTTTGAAAGTAATAGTGTATTAGGTTTTTAAAACTTCCTAATGTTTACCCTGACAACACACCACTGCATGGGAATGCTGGTCTGACTTACAACACTTCCACTGTTACAGGAAATACTTTGCACACCAAGCATAACCCATGGAGTCTTGGTGGCAGAATGCCTGCTTGCCTGCTTCTGCCACCACAAAGCATAGGAAATCCACCAGAGGAAGGTGGAGTTATGTAGATTTTTTCTTTTTTTCTGAAGTCCTGCTTTTCTTCCTACCTTTTTTGAATGACTGCAGTAGTTTTACATGCAGTAAAGTTGTTCTCTTTGTAATTGCATTCATTGAAGTCCCCTGTATGGGATTTGTGAAACAGGTTAACACCGCTTCTAATCTTGTGTATCACATAATAGTGTATGAAAATGGCCCACTAAGATGGATCTGTTGCAGTGTGTTTATGGAATAATGTCTGAATTAGCTGGCTAAGTCCAAGGGAATTTTGTTTTGTTAACCTTGTTCAGCATAATAGATACTCTGTTGTATAAGATGTTTTTAAAGAATTCTTTAGTGTTATAAAGAACAAAAAAAGTTTTGTTTTTGCCTTACATGGTCCTTAATTTCTTATTGTGAAAGAAAGCAGCTGAATTAGTTAGATGCTGTGATTCTGAAGTCTGGATGGGTGTGTGTAGAGGGGAAATGTGAGATGCCTTCCAGAAAGAAATTACCAAATAGTTGCTGTCTGAATGCAGTTTAATGTTAGCAAAATACCACGCTTGCCCTGGATGTATTCCCTTCCTTATTTTCAGGCTTGTTTGTGCTTTCCCTATTGTTAAGGGCTCTTTTCAAAGCTTTGAATAACCAGACTTTGTGTCTACACATCTTCTTGCACTAAAAGCATTCAAATGCTATTTAAACCATACCCAATTGCTTTTGTTCCCTTCCTCACCCTTGTCCCATAGTTGCAGTCTCTCCCACAGCTTTCCCACTCTCACCTATTCTCTCTAGCCTGTTCCAGCCTTCTCTATCAGCCTCTACCCTTATAGCACAGCAAACTCTAAAAGATATTTGTGCCATAGTCTGCTCCTTGACCCCTCCTTGCTCTGTGGCCTTCCAGTCTGCGCCCCAAGATTCTAGCAAGGATTCATGGCTTTTCCTCCTTGTTGCACCTCTCCAATTCACTGTAGCTTCTCCCAGCTGCTGTGACTACTCCACTCCCCAGCATCTCCTTGCTGCAAGTTCAAGTGTTGTTCTGTGCCTCTGCCTTCTCAATCTGCAGCACGGCCCCAAGCAGAACCCCACTCTCCCTTACCATCACCGTGTAACAGTCTGGTCTCCTTGATGTGGCTGTTTAGACTGATGTGGTGAAGCTTTTGCCCTCTGCATTCAGGTGGAAGTGTTGCTGGCTCTGGCAGATCTGGCTGTTCCAGCTCAAGCACGGCAGATATGTGTCTTTGCTGAACCTTTGAGGTGTGTCTGTTGTGCAGTAGGAGCTCTTCTGTCTGCTGTTTGCTTGCTGCAGCTGCTTTACAGTATTTTTTAGGCTTAATTCAGTGTTGGGTTGGGTCATATCAAGGAGGGGAAGAAGAGCAGGCAGCCAGTGCCATGTGTACATGCTGTGTTCCTGCCCCAGCCCCTGGCTTAGTGCTGCAGGCTCAGAACACCCCTGTTACTTCCAGAGATGAGATTGTCAGGGTGGGGAGAAGAGGAAAAATCTGGGATGACATTTTTTGTTTTTTCTCTTCTCCCTCTTATCCTTCGGCCTGAAAACAGTTGATAACTCAAAGCATGACATTACTGTTATATTTAAAACAAGCAGAAAAACAAATGTGGAAAAAAAATAACAACAGAAATTGGAAAACAGAGAAACAAACTAAATAATTTGTCCAGCTCATAAAAGGAAACAAAGCCTAAGTGACAGCATGGATTAGAAGTAGGGAATTCCTGGCTTCCAAGTCTGAATTCATTCCTCTTGATGTTGCATTTTTCTCTCTTTCTGGAGGGAATACATCTGGCTTGTGATCAGGAAGAGATGTGTTTTTTCAGGAATAATTTTTTTCCACTTTCTTCATTCTGCTTCTCTACCAAGCTGAACTCTTTGGGGAAAATGTGTACAGTGCCATGGGGCTGAAAGGCTGCGGGGTACCAGACCTTCCTGGCGTGGTATCTTGGCACAGGAGGAGTACTGTCCTGGCAAAGACAAATTTATTTAGGCAAAGTAACAACTGTCCCTGTGTCATACATTTGATCAAAATATTTTGCAGCTTTCCAGAATGGCATTTACATGATTTTTGTCTAGAAGTGGAAGTGCTAAGAATAGGCAGTTGTCATAACGTTTCCAACGTGTGATTCTTATCCGAAGCCCTAACTTTACAGCTTAGGGAAATGCAGGGATATAGACCAGATGCTCTGTAGTTAACAAAACATATATAGAAATTGAGTTTCCACATTTCCACTTCATTAATACTAATACTGTTGTCTTTGTTGAAGGATTTAAGCAGTGAAATTGATATTGCTGATGAAGTGGAGTTTCAAAAATAAATAAATAAAGCCTCTAAGAACTTGAACAAGTAATATAAGGAAAAGAAGAGAAGCATCCAATAAAATGAAGTTGTTTCATTTAACTTGCTCACTTTAATTTTTGGAACATTCTTTTTTAATAACAAAATTGCTAACTAAGGCTTATGTTGGAATTTTACTGCCAGATGATGTAAAACAAATGTAACCTACCCACCAAAAGAATTGGGAACATCAGCTTGTCCTACCACCATTCTCTAAATGCAGCCATATATTTTCATGCCTGAAATTATGCAGAATCATAGATGCAGCATTTCCCTATAAAGCCAACCAGCACTTACTGAGCTATTTCTTCTCCTCGTTTCTTTCTCTTCTTTTCATTTGGTGAATGCTGCTTGCCTTGCTTATTTCCTTTCAATGAAAGAATCAGCCAGGTTTTCAGGTCAAAAATCACAGTAGGTGAAGCAGTTGTGTAGTAAGTCCTCACCTGTTTGGTACAGATGATTTACTGTCTGCATCTCAGCCATGAGAACCTCACCCTGGAAGGTTTCAGTAATTCTTGGAAATGGTGTTGTGTATTCAGCTGTTCTGCATATTATTCAAACTGTTCTATTGTGAAATTGTGTTTAACCATATACCTTTGACTTTTTTAAAGCAACAAGGAAAACTGGAAAATTCAAGACAGGTCATGATAAGTCTTTATTTTTAAGTGCACTTAGCTTGTTCTCATAAAAATTTATTTTAAGTACATGAAACATTGTAGACTGCAACTGTGCACGTGAATACCCATCTTCATCTCGTTTCTCTATGCAAAGTTGGCATTGTCAAGGTTGTAAGGCCAAAAATCTAACCTGTACTATGTAATCTGTTTACTCTTCCAAAAAACTTGGATTTTGTTTGTGTCAGTTGTGGATTTTAAAATTTTTTATTTATTTTTTAATTGTGCACTTGTTGTTATTTTAAAACAGATTCATGTGTATGTGCCTTCATTGGGCTTGTCTGTCTTCTGTTTCTTGAATCAGTCCCTGTCTGCAGGTGGTTTAAAAAAAAAAAGTCAAAGTTCTGCTTTGAGTTTTATACCATAAAGGAAAAAGGAAGAAGTGTTAATTGAGAGCTGACATGATCAGAGCTATGATTTTTAACCATGAAAGCCAGATCAATTATTTGGTTTGCCAACCTTGACAGTATCATTTGTATCTTTTTGAAATTACTCAGATGTGTTGAAGCCAGGAAAGTCTTTTGTCACTGGGGGAGAGGTATGTAGGAACTGGCTGAATTATTTGGTTAGCCTTCCTTCAGAAACAGAGAGGTTAGTTCCCACTTGGAACTAAACTGCAGAAGGCCAGAATCTGTGATCTCGGAGCAGTTCTCATTTTCTAAGCATAGATCCAAATTAATGTTCTTTGACTTAAAATTACTAATATTATGCAGTATTGTCAATAACTGGTATATCATCAGTGTTGTGAAGTTGTCCCCTGTAAACCAAGACTAGCTCACAAAGCAGTTGCTTCAGAGGAGCAAAGATTCAAGCAAACAAAGAAGCAAAGATGCAGAGGCCTACAGTGTGCAGGCTTCCTCAAGTCAGTGAGGCACAGATGTGGGTTTCTCAGAGCATTTGTGTAGAAGTGCTGGCAGGATGCAGCTTGAGCTGGGGACAGAAGGGGAACCTGGCTCTTATTGACTGAGATATGGTTATCAACTTCTTGAAATGGGTCATGATTGTGAAGTAATGTGTGCTTCAAACTGGGCCTTTCTGGAGTTTTCTCAGTAATAATTGATAGCTTCCTGAAGGTTCACTGAGTGCAGGTTTGTAGCTGGGTTTACTTTCTGTTTTCCTGATTGCTCAGAAGAGCAGTAGGGTGACTTGGGCTCCCAGTGGCTGGAAGAGTGGCCTGAGAAAAGCAGTAGATGGAATGCTGCAGAAGGATGCTGAACTTTTCTGTCCTGGCATCCGAAATGTGCTAGCACTGCTAACAAATGCATCCTCTGCAGGCATTGCCATGGTTTTCCATTAGGCTGAATGTGGGCGTGAATCAAAGCATGTTCATCGCCCTGAGGAGATGGAGTCTCCGAGGCCAGGCCAGTCTGTCAGGGATGCTGTTTTAGACAGTTTTCAGTAGACTTTGGATTCTTATGAGTACCTTTGTTCAGAATCAGGATTTTAGATTAATTTGTGTTCAGGTAAATTCCTTTGTGAGACGCACTTCCATTACGGTGTTACGTGCACATCTAAAGATGAGTTGTTCTTGCTGGTAAAGCGTGTGCTCAGTTTTTAATGTAATGGCTGATAATTTTTTTTTTCCCCTGAGGTCATTTCTGGTGCATCTTCAAAGTATTCAGTAAATGTCATTCACAGTACTGTTGTTCACATTTTTCAGGTATATTGGGAAATCGGATTCAATAACAATCAGTGTGTGGAATCACAAGAAAATACATAAAAAGCAGGGAGCTGGTTTTCTGGGCTGTGTGAGACTTCTTTCAAATGCAATTAACCGCCTTAAAGACACTGGTTGTAAGTAAGCTAAATGCTAATGTTTCTTCTCTTTCAAATGTCTTATGTGCAGAAATGTTAAAGAGTGACACTTAATTGAGTTTGTGTTGGTTTTTATGAAGCTTGTATGCTCCAAACAGTTTGGTAGTTTGTGCTTTGTTGCCGAGGATGGGTAGGTTAGAGAGCATAACTTACCGTTGGCTTTCCAGTTCTTTTGCCCAGTTCATGAAAGTGGTGGGAGATGCAGTGCAGCAGTCTGGTTGTGCACTGTCAAGACTGAACTTACTGTGTTGGGATTTTGAAGAAAGACAGATTCTCATTACCTCCAAATTTCCTTTTTATTACCTTCAGAAATGCACAGGGTAAATGAAAGATAATCCTCTCTTGAAGTAAAAGCTGTAGTTAAAAATGTCTGGCTCTTCAAAATTAGTAAATTCAGTCGTCATAAAATGTTGTTTTATAACACAGCTTTGTGTTTACTTCTGAAAAAGTTAATCGGTGTGCAAGATCCTGTTTCATTATTATCTTAATTGGTGCTGTTTACACTGATCAGTCATAATGCATTCTAATTTGTGAACAAAATTTGGCACGTTGTTTGTGATGGAAAGTTAGTGGTTGCCAATAAAAGTCATTTTCTTTAAAAAAGGTGACTTGCTGGCAGAGGAGCATTCTGAATTTACTTCAAACAGGTTCCCTGCTGATAAAGTTAGAACTGAAGTTTTTGTTTTCAAATCTCTCTCATTAAATCAGCATTTCAGAACACTACATTTTGTTCTGTTTTATGAAGTTCCACTGATACAGTTGCAACAAATGAGTTGATTCCGCAGGCTGGCTGCGTGCTGTGAGATGGCACACCATGAGCTCCTTATGACAGCTGCTGGTCAAGGGACTAAAATGTGAAGTAAGCTCCTGTTAACAGAGCTTTGTGAAGTAGGGCAGATATTTCAGAAACTTGTTTTCTATTTTGGAATTACGGAAAATTGGGTCTCAAGATTTTTAATTTTGCCTCCCTTCTTGAATTTTGCTTCTTGAAGTCCTGACTGTCTTGTGCTCAGGTCATTTTTGTTCTGATGATACTTCGGAATGCTTTTCAAAGACATCAAAATATTGCATGACGTGTGTCCTTGTTTTCTAGATCAGAGATTGGATCTGTGCAAGCTTGGGCCAAATGACAATGACACTGTTAGAGGACAGATAGTAGGTAAGTGAGGCTTTCAATCTTTTAGTTCTCTTGTAGCTGAACAGTAGCTGTAGAAATACCCTCCTGATCAGGTTTCTGTATTTATTTATTTTTTAAATTCAGCATCTTGTGCCAGAGACTAAAGATAAAAGTGTGTATGCAGAGAATTACCAAATGTAAAAATAAAATACATACTGTAATAAGTGTTGGGAGAGTTAAGATGCTACAGAGATCATATGAAAACTATTTAGGAAGTGTTGAATTTCTCAGTAAACAAAAGTAGCAGTTTAATCCTTGAGCTACAGACTTCTTGTCCGTTGAGGGCGCCAGCGAAGTCGTGCTTCCTGTATGTTTTGGGCAAGGTTAGAACATCTTGCTGAGGCAAGAGTGGGTTTGTATTTGGGGCTATTTGGTCAATTCATTTCGGGGTATTAACAGGCCTGTCACCAGTCTTGGTAACTGTGCTTCATCATTCCATTGCTTGTCAGCCATAAATAACTTAAGAATGAAAAAATAATTTCTTAAACCTGACAAATTGGGAAAAATAAAGCATCCAGAAATGACTTCATAAACCTTTTGGTGCGTTGTGAGTCGTTTCAAACAACTGTTTTGAATAGGTAATTTCAGAGGTCAAAAATAGGTGGATAAGGAGAAAAAGTCTTTCTGGCAAAGTGTTAATGAGAGTTTTTGGAGGTAGGAGTGAAAAAAATGAGTTTACATGTTCACTTCTGTGTTCAGTTCCTGCTTCAAGTAATGTCAGCCAGAGAAAACAATCAGCTTTCCTCTAGGTCCTGCTGAATAATACCTATGGCTTTATCTCATCATATTGCTTTAATCTGTCTAGCATCTGATCTGAGAGTGTTTGCATGGTATTCAGATAAGAGTAAGGTGGCACAGAAGGGTCAAACGGTGGTAGAAGTGTGGAACTTAGGTGCACTGCTGACACTTCAGACCATTCCTGAGCATTACATTTTCCATGTGAGCTTGCACAAAAGAATGGAAGATAAACCAGACATTTTTCTAGGCAGTTCAGCTTGCTTTTTAGTTTTTGCTCCAGTATGCTGGTCCCCTGATCACCCAGGCTGTGTGCGTCTGTGTGGCTTTTTTGTTTTGTTCTGTTTTTCTGAGGTGCTTTTTCAGAAGAATCTGAGCACAGCCGAGGAGAGCTTGTTCAGGGCCTGCTCCAAGCAGCAGAGGTGTCCCCTGCCTGCAGCCATCCTTCAGGCATGATGATACTAGCAGGGTCTGTGCCCTCACACCGTCACATGCTCTCATGCTGCCCTCCAGAGTACACAGCATGCATCCTTGTTGTCATGAGAACAGCAGTGTTAATGTGGGTGCTTTAAACGGGAAACAAAATACAAAGCAGAAAGATCTCAAGGCTGCTGGGATGCCACAAAGGAAACCTGACTCAAATGCCACGTGTGGGCATGGCACATATGCTTCAGAGACGTGGCACAGATAAGCAGCTGTCAGCCAGGAGGCCGGAAACCAGGCTGACCAGTCGGCTTAAGCTGATGTGGTTGTGAGAAGTGGTACAGCCCAAGAAGCATTTATTCGTATGGCATGCTGCTGGGACTGTCCTTAATTAGTAGGAGCTGCTGGGTGATGCATTAAACCCACAGAAAAACCACAGCTTGTTTGGTTACTGCAGAGACCTCTGTATGTTGTGCTTTATGCTGTTATCATCAGAAAGGTTTCCTCAGTCGTGGCTGTGTTTTAATTTAGTGCATGCTCAGCAAAATGCGGGGACTCCTGTCTCTTTTGTTGGAAATGTCATTATTAATCTTCTCACATTTTAATCTTTCTTCTCTAATACAATTTTACTGAATAAGTGAATGAGCCTGAGTGAGTCGGTGGCTCCACTGCAGTTGTTACATGGTGGAAAAATCTTTTAAAATTAAGTAACAAAATAGAATAAGATGTAAATGTACTCCCAGCCCTTTTAATGATAAATTGTCTTCAGTGAGGAGGCTTTGACAAATGGGAAAACAATATTACAGTGTCATTGATATCTTCATGTGACAATAACCCTACAAATCAAGTACGCAGTGGATATGGCTTTAAAATTTGGGTCAGGGAGCAAGAAAAACTTTATTTTAAATATTTGGGATTGTCTTCGAAGGGGGGAAGAAGAGGGGGACACTTCTGAGTAGTGGATGCAAAGGGCACCTGAACTGTGTCTTAATCTTGCAGCTGTCTTCTGTGCCACCATTTTATTTCTGATGTGGCGGTGCAGAAAAAATGAGTCCTTACTCATTACAAAATGAAGCCGTGCACAAATTTTGGTCCTCACATAGGCAAAGAGGAGGTAATTGCCTTTGTTTAGTTTCATTTTTGTCTGTGTGTATTGCTTGCCAAACCTTGCCTACATGCAACAACGTGAACTTGTGATGTGTGGGTTTGTTGCAGAATAAATACATAATTTAAGATTTCATATTGTTTGAAATTAAATGTAAGGTACATTTTGCTGTAAGAAGTTACTGTGTAGTGTTAGTGAATGTGGAAGACAAGGAGTTAATACTGATCAGGAGTAAGGCAAGCAGGTGCTGCAGGGTTCCTGGGTTGGTCTGGTGAAGGCCCAAAATCTTAAACTTCAAAGCATGCTGTCATTGACAGTTCAGCATCTCTGGCAAAAGTTACAGGTGGTGTTCCATCTTCGCTTAACTTTGTGATCTGGGTGAGTGTTTGGTTGTGTATACATTAAGGTCTGGAAGTGTATTCCACTTTGCATGCAGACAGAGCCTGAACAGCTGTGCAAAGGCACGGTAGTGCCACCTCAAGAAATGTGTTACAGCATGGGTTTAGTTTTTAAGTAGTCATTTTATTGTTAAAAGCAAAGCAAAACATCTTAAAAAGTAACCCACAGCACTGCATGTCATAAGGTGTTGGATTAAACATTTGCTAATTATGATACCGGGAACAAAGATTGCCCCTAGAAATCTGTTTTCATAACTGTACTACGCACAACAGCTTCGGACGTAAATGTTCATCACAACGAAACAAATCCAGTAGTGATACAGTTCGGTTCTGCTGAGAGCAGGAGGGACTTTGCAGGGTGCTGAGCATTGCTTTGTGTGAGTGTTGGTTTGACTTCCTACCACTGACAGTAACTAACTCATGAAACACACAGCATTTCCAGTGGTGTTCAGTTCTGCTTGGTTTTGTACGTGTGTGTAGATGTCACGTGCACATAGAATGTGTGGTAAGGAGTCAAAAAGCTGTTAGCAGTAGGTTTGGCCCTCGCAGTACATTAGTACAGCCCACTTGCTGCCAGAGCCATTCTGTCCATTAGGACAGCATGGTATGATAGTCCCCTTCCTACAGAGGAAAGCTTATGACAGCTTCAGAATGAACTTCTTTTCCTGCCTTAACTTGCATTCATATTCTTTAAACTGTATCTATTTAAACGATGTGTAGAGTATTAACATGTGTGAAAAGCTGAGGAAAATAAAAAATACACAGATCGTGGTTCAGCTTAGTCCTCTGAATTGTGCTGTTTCTCTTTTTAAGTGTACCTGTAATTCACCTGCAGATGTCATATCTTTAATGATTCCTTTATTATCTCAATAGTAAGTCTTCAGTCCAGAGACCGAATAGGCACGGGAGGACAAGTCGTGGACTGCAGTCGTTTGTTTGACAATGATTTACCAGATGGGTAAGCTGACTCTACTATCAACACAAATACAGTTCACACAAAGGGCTTCTGCAGTAATGGGAAGTCAAAGTATAAATGGGCTAATTTATTTTTGTTCTCACACTCAAAAGTTCTACAGGTTCAAATTTAGGAGCAGCAAATTAGCCAACAAGGTTACACAGAATAGTTAATAGTTTGACCCCTCTCTTTTTTTTGGAAAACAGGAGGAGGTGGCATAGGTGCATAAATGCATTTTTAAAATATGCTTAGAAAATATACCTTCTAAATTATAGAATTGATAAACTAATATTATGTTAAATCATGGTCAACAAATTGACTTCATCCAGTTTGTGGCAATGCAGTAGCACACAGACCTGGCTGTCTTCTACAGAGCTGTGTAGCTGTATATACTGTGGTAGAAAATTGTGCTTTTTCTTCTTTCACGTAAATCATGGTGAAGAAAACATGATTGGAAAAGATAATGGAGCCTGAGTTCGTGCTGTCCTTACCTCCCAAACACTGGGCTTGGGATTTTGATCTTCCCTGGCAGAGTTAATGACATCATTAACACCTGAAACAGTTTTGCAAATACAAAAATATGCTCTGTTTTAGGTCTGGTGTTGTCATCAACTTTTTCAGAGCAAGCACAGAAGCTCTGAGTGTGATTCTTGGCAGATAAAGACAGAACAAAATCATCAGGTGATGAGCCTTAAAATGTGAATCGTCATCTAGGTTCTAAGCAGCAATGCTTTGTTAATTTAGAATCTGAGGAAGTTGAGATTGTTTTTGAAAATGCTTTTAAACTATCACTTAAAAATGCTCATTGTATAAATATCACATATTTGTGTGACTGCAGAGTTAGCTGTACAGCCCCGTGTATTTTGGAGTGCAAAAATATTAATAATGGAAGAGCCTTGTTAATTGAAGGTGACTTTTTAAATGAAACTAAGCATTGCATGAAGGTGCTGTGAGAGGACTTTTATTGACCACTGATCCTGTTTAAGTTTAGTAAATAAGTTTTTTTTCAGTGACTATTTGAATGTAATTAAAATTCAAATATTTATTGAACAAGAAGGTGTGATCTTGTTAATAATACCCTGGTTCTAAGGGAAAAGCATGTAAAAGTAATTAGAGTTGAACTTTCCTTTGTTTCCTGTTACCTTGTTCAGCTAACACGATTCATTATAGTAAGTCTTCCTGAGTTGGCATTTATGATGGAAACGTTTTGTGCCCTGGTTTCCTGGTTAAATACCACTCATTGCCTTATCTCTTCATGTCTGAATGGTAGGTGGGAGGAAAGGAGAACTGCTTCTGGAAGGATCCAGTATTTGAATCATATTACAAGAACAACTCAGTGGGAACGACCAACACGGTAAGAAATTGTTTAGGAGACCGTGCATATGGTGATGTTTGTCTGCTGACCTGGAACACTGACCACAAGGAAGTCTGTCTACCAGGAGGTATTCTGCATTCCAGTGTCCCTCTGCAAACACGTAGCCCATTTCCACCATCCTTGTCTAATCACTTTCTTGAAAGGGATGAGACATTATAGCTTTCTGAGGCTTAGCCCAAGCTTTCTCACCTTCCCTTGATATGTGCTGCTCATAAAAGAATAATAATTTTACTCTCAGCACTCTCTTTTTTTAGGATGGGAACTGCTCGTTGTGAGTGTTTGATGTGACCTTGATCCTGTAATGTCATAAACTGAAGTGTTAGGTCAGACCGTGGGGTAGGTGAAGAGGTTTACTAATTACTCTGGGATGAACTCAGCAAGCACAGGAAGCTGTCTGCCCATCATCAAGGCGCCCTGGTCCAGGGCTCGACTGCTCTGTTCTGCAGCCCACAAAGTTTTGTAAGAGCCTTCAGATGAAGCTTTTAGTAACACTGACAGACAAAAGCATATAAAGGACAGTGGGGAGGCCATCTTGCCTGGAAGTGCCATGACTCCTCTCAGATTTCAGCAAGCATTCTAGTTGCTTGCCATGCATAAACGTCTCTACACCAGCTTTTAATTCATATTACCTGAAGTAATGGTGACAAAAATGTTGATTAATTCTGGTACGGAAAGCAGGTAATTTTCATGTATTTCTCAACAGGCCAGCATCAGAATACTCCAGTCCAGGCAGACCACTGAGCTGCTTTGTGGATGAGAACACTCCAATTACGGGAACAAATGGTGCCACGTGTGGGCAGTCATCAGATCCCCGGCTGGCAGAGAGGAGGGTCAGGTCGCAGAGGCACAGGAATTACATGAGCAGGACACATTTGCACACACCTCCTGATTTACCTGAAGGCTATGGTATATAAATTAGTTAATTTTAGATATTTCAGGTAACTGGGAAAATGGGCTTTGTCTTCTGTATGTTAGATCACTTTGATTCCTTACTTTGGGCTAATCAGTCTGTGTTAGTTTTTGTGTTACGTATTTTGTTCTCACATTTATTAATTTGTCTTGATTTCACAGAGCAAAGGACGACTCAGCAAGGTCAGGTCTATTTTCTGCATACTCAAACTGGTGTTAGTACGTGGCATGATCCAAGAGTACCCAGGTAAGAAAATGCTGAAAGTGTCCTTAGGTTGTCACATCAGAACAGTTCCCAATCTGTCTTTGGAGCCCTCTGTGCAGTAGTTTTTTTTTGCCTGTTGGCCCCTAAAAGAAATTATTTAAACAGTGGTGTTTTAAAACAATATGAAACACCTGGAATCAGTTAATTGTATGAATTTCAACCAAGTCCAGATTTTAGTATTATGCAAAGTAATTAAACAAAGAGTAGAATCTGAGTGCTTCCAAAAATGTAGGTTTATCTAGGTCCTTTAGTTAAAACTGGGTTGTTTTGTATTTGAATTCCATGTTTGAAGTGAACAACAGCTGTATTTGTGTATTCTTTCACACTGATAATGAGAAACTTGCAAATTGGGAATTTTGAGGAGAGAAGATGCAGAGTCTAAAAAAGTCTAACCTGTGATTAAATACTCAAAGTGCTGTTCCTCATGCAGATATATTACACTTGATAGAAAATAAATCTGAAGAGTTCTTTTACTTCAGTATCTTTATTTATGTGTGCACATGTACACACCGACATTGTATGTGATTGTACCCATGGTTATTTCTGATGTGTTTGAGGGGAAGGAAGGATAACAGAGAAAATACTGTTAGTTTCTGATTGTTCTTTACAAATACCAGCCATACATTTTAAGAGGCAATAATTTTCAGCAGCTTTTTTTTTTTAAACATGTGCTGTTTGAAGTTGGCAGCCACTGTTGGCCTTGATGAAAATTGTAGCAGCTCTGTCAGTTGCTGCTGGTGCTCGTTCTCGTGGAAATGGATTTTGGATTTCCTGGGAAGGATTAAAGTGCCTCATAGCTATAACTTCGTTGCGTTTTCAAATGATTCTTCTAATTGTTTTTAGTACTACTTTTGTGTTACAGAATTATTCTTCACTATGATGCATTATCTTCAGACTTGAGAGTGCAGCAGAGTTGACAGTTGTGTATTAGGAAGGTTTTGCTCACATTATTTGCGTAGTATATAAAACTAGAAACTAGATTTTCCTTTCTCTAAAAGGTAAATTAAGACATGAAGAAAGTTAAGTTTCCTAAAATTTGTGGTGTAATGATTACGTACAAAATCCAAAATGCTGCTCTTAGGTGTGGCAACAGAAACTGTGCATCTCTGAGAACAAAATTTGGCTGTTTGCATGTACCAACCACAGGGACAAGGGATGCAGCTGATGTCATTTCTAAGAAATACTGTATTTTTATGTTAATGTACCACGGTTGCTAAAAAAAAAAAAAAACAAAAAAAGCCTTGTGGTTCCCAGGGCCGTGTTCAGTGCTGTGTGCATGAGCAGTATCAGCAGAAGCTCAGGCCCAGGGCCTCCTGTTTCCTTTTGTAGCTTCTCAGCCTTCTCAGCTCACTGAATCCCTACAGCCTGCATCTTTTCAGCCCTTCTGCCCCTGAGCTTTTCCCTCCTATCAGCCTGTAGGATACTGGGGGATCTGAGGACTTGTGCCTTCAAAAAAGTTCTTGGCAGTAGGTGGTAGCTGAAGTGTGAATTATATGCATAAAAGTGTGCGTTGTTGATTTTTTAAAAAGCTAATAGTTTGTCTTCAGTGAACCTCTGAAACAACTGCAGTCATGCTGTTTTCAGCAGAATTTCCTTAAGCCCAGTGTGGGTTTCTCTGTGTTGCTCATTGTGCTCACATTTTTTTAAGATGTTTGGAAGATTTTGTTAGAAAACCGTTTTCTTCCCACTAGCATTGAGGGCCTGGGGGCAAAAATCACCTGTGGCATGCACGTATCCCATGTGTAATTCCTCATGGAATGTGTAACTCTTCCCAAATACAGTTCTGTTTTGTAGGAGCTTTTGATGTGTGATTCAGAGCTCCTTATGTGACTAATGATGTTTTAAAAACGTTTTCTGTCAGAATTGGTGTAGAATTGCAATTCCATTTTAGCAAATGTGGCAGTGGCCTGTATTTTTGTTTTAAGCCTGTATGAATTTAACGTCTGAAGTTGGTCTGTACAAAAGAAGGCTATTTGATAAGATTTTTTTTCCTTACAGCAAGTGTTCTGGGGTGTGTGTTTTTTCTTTGGTGGGCTGCACCTTGGGAGTAGAGATTCCAGCTGAACAGATCAGGTTTCTGAAACAATACATTTTCTCAGACTTCATGGAATTGTTCTGTTACATTTACACTTGTTTGGCTCAGAGGCCAAATGCTGAGGTATTTTTCATTTTATATTTGTTTTCACAGGGATCTTAGCAACATCAATTGTGAAGAGCTTGGTCCACTGCCTCCTGGATGGGAGATCCGAAATACGGCAACAGGCAGAGTTTATTTTGTTGACCATAACAACAGGACAACGCAGTTTACAGACCCGCGGCTATCTGCTAACTTGCATTTAGTCTTAAAGTAAGTCTAAAGTCTCCAGCGTGTGTTGAATATAATAGAGGAAAGAAAGTGACTCTTGAGGTGTGCTGGATTTTGTATTGAGACGTATTCTGCCGTTAAGTAGAACTGGAGGTGTAATAGTGACATTCTGTAACACACTGCCAGCCTCCTCTGTTACGTAGCAAAGAGGGTTTGATTGCTCTTGTATTTAAAACTGCAAAGAAGGAAAAGAAACAAACAACACTGCAGAACAAAACAAAAAGCAAAACAAACATCCTTCTGGCACATATAGACAGGAATGTGGCTATCATGGTGCCAGGATTGGGGGCCAGGACGGAGGGAAGAAGCAAGTGCCTTCCCATGCAAAGGCTGGCCTGTGGAATTTTTTTCCAATGGTGAGAGACACTTTCTTTTCTTTTCTTTTTGCTTAGTACTACTTTCAATGATGGAGTACTTGTTTTTTAGAATATCAGATTGCATTCAGTACCCAATTCAGGTAAGCAAGGGGATAGAAGTGCCCAACTACTCAGAGAAAAAGAGAAATAATTCAGCTCCTGTTTTAAGGTAAGGTTAGTTCAGGTGTTCTCAAAGTAAAAGACCCAAATAATTTAAATTGGATTTTTTACCACGAAAACAAAAATATTTTTTCTGCCTTAGTGCAGACATTACATATTCATATCACCGTTTTAGAAAGAGGAGGAAACTGAATGAGATTCTGGATATTTTTTCTTATTCCCAACCATGTGTTTGACACTGGGGAGCTCTACTGAAAATGGAAACGAAAAAGCAAACAAACATTGCTCTTTTGCCTCTGCATGGCTATCAGTTTGTCCAAGCTCTGCAGGAATTTGACTCTTATCAACACCTTTTTGGGGAAACACCTGTAAAATATTAGGTAGCTCTTGAGTGGAGGGAATAATAAAGAGTTAGATAGAAAGTCATGTGGGGAGTAGTCTGTGGGAAGAGAATCCTTAGGAAGACAAGTTGAAGGAAGCAATAATGGGAGCAAGCAAAGATAATGAAGGCAAGAAAAGTGATGTCTATGAAGCGCACCTGTCTTGTATGTAATACACACAAATTGGACAGGCTTTGTCTGCCCAATATCCATTTGAATTGAATATTTAGACACCTCTCCCTTTTGGGCTATTAAGCATTTCTTTGTGTAAAAAGTCATTGGTATACATCTGCATATTACAGAGCTTAAGTGAAGTTCCCGTCATGCAGACATTGAATTCAGACGTAGCTATTTTACCCAAAGATAACTTCAGACCCTCTCGACTGTAACAATGTAATTCCTAAAGCACAGGAAGTTAGTTAACTGGACTTGATGTAAAACAGGGTCCTTCACAGGTAGGTTTATTTCCAGTGGTAGCAGGGATGTGTGGCTGGGTTCATGTGTTGCGAAGGACAATGTATAGCTTTTCATCTAGAAAATCTCCTTTGTCTTTTAATTTCAAAAAGCACATTACATTTATTTAAACTTAAGTACACTCTGGTAGTTCTTTCTCATTTGTACATCTGTCTTTCATTAGGAAAGGATTTCAGAAATCCAGCCAGCAGTGTCATCAGCAAAGCCTGATGCCTGATAAATCTTTTCTAGTGTTTATTCTTTTATTGCACCAAACAGGATATGTGAAAGCTTTTAAACTTGTTTTATTTAATTGTTAAGCCACCTCATTTGTTATTAAAAAAAAGAAAAGGAAAAAAAAAAAAAAAGCAATATATCTTTGGCCTGACATTTTTAATTATCTGAGAAATAAGTTTAGTATTTGGGTGGGATGGGTGGGATAGTTTTATGTTCAAAGCTGTAATAAAAAATGTGCTTTTAGTAATACTGACTTTTCTGTCAAGCTGAGTAAAGGAGTTTATTCTTCCAATGATGGCATTACAAGTTATGAAAATAAGCAAATTTGTTATCCAGTTCTGTTTTTAAAATGTTAGCCAAGAGTTCACGATAGGTTTTGATAGTTATGGTACCTGAAAAGTACTTAGCTCTATCCTCAAAGTACAGCACACAATCAAGCAGGCTCATTCAGCTGTGAAAACAAACGAAGAAATTACATTTAATTACTTCAAGCACTGCGGATTATTTAGCTAATGCTACACTGATTATTTTTAGCCTTACACAGAGAATGGCACTTTTTCTTCAAGTTCTGCTTTATTTTAGATTGGTTTAATTTGATGCATACATCTTGAACTCATGCTTATTTCAGAGATTGCATTTTCTTTAAGATTGACTAGTTCCATGTCTAGGCTGCTGTGCTTTTACACTATGAAATGTGGTACCACTGTAGCCTCACCTTAGTGTTTATTGTTACCCTTTCTGGTAGATATATACAAGGAATATTTCCATAAGATTGTTCTTCCAGAGTTTGAGAAAGCATAAGACAGAATAATTTTGCTTTAATTTGTTTATCAATTAAATACAGTTTGAGATTGGTATTTAGAACTAATAATGATACAAAAATATCATGCATGTAGCACAAATGACATAGAACTGTATTCTGGAGCCACAACAAGTATCTTTGTAAGCTGTTGTAATGAATTGATTTCTTGGGATTGACTTTTAAAATAACTGATGTTTATTGTAATAATGTGATCAGCTTAGGAATAAAGTTAAGGTTGCCTTCATTTAAGAATAGTCAATAGAACACTGAACATCCCCAAATCGTTTAAGCTTATTTCCAAAGTATCGCATCTTAGGGCATTGTGACAGAATTGGATTGCTGTGCATTATTCTCTTCTTAAAGCCCAGATGTAAAAAGATAATATTATTAATAATAAAATAGCTTTCAGCTATTGCTGAGCTGATCCAAATGTGTGTCATTGCAGGGGCTTCTAAATGGCAGGTTTGTAAGACTACTGATAGTGATGATCCCAGTAAACTGGTGTAAATTTCCCTTGAACATGGTTCATGCAAATTAACTTTAAATGAAAGGTTTGAAAATAAGAGAATAGCAGTCAGAACCACGGGGCAAACTGGGAACACTCCCACTTCTTTTTTTAATTGCCAAAAATGAACGCTGTGGTGGTGAAAGCCTGCTGGAAATGAAATTTTGTCGGTCAAGGGAGCTTTCTCAGTAGACTTTGTTTCAAAACAGGCAATAGGCTGAAATTTTAAAATATATTGAAGTTGTGTGTGGTTCTATCTCATATGTTTGGTCCTTGATGTTGAAAAAAAATTACTAACATTCCATTGGAAAAAAAAATAAAAATTGAATTGTGACCTTTCCTATTTATCCAATAAATTTAGGGTGTTACTACTTGTCCTGCACAGAGGCTTTTCAAGTTTTAGGGAAAATACAGCTTTTGTCCTCTTGTTTGGAAATGCCATACTAAAAAGCTTGGTCATACAAAAACACCTACTTGAGAAGTGACACGAGGAAGGACATCTCTGCTCAAATTGACTTTATCCAGTAAGAAGTTAGATTTACAAAATCCCTTAGAATTGCTAGTGAAAATACTTGCTTATCTGTGCCAGTTGGTTACATGTGAGCTCCCCACATTCCTGTGGTCCAGACTAGGCCAGGTACAAGGGACAAGGTCCTTGCCAAGCTGCCAGTACAAACATCTTTTTGTAAGCTTACTCTTTTTCATACAAGCCATTTAAAACAGACTATGGTATTGAGTGTAGATTAGAGGCAGAGTGTTTGGCTGATCCCTGAATTCTAAATCGAAGGAAGGCAAAACACACAAAGGAAATATGGAAACGGTACCTGAGAAATTCAGTGTCAGCAGCTTAGTAGTAAAACTGCATGGTTAATACCTTATTATATCGTGCTGTAACCTTTTACATACTTTGTAGAGTAGCACTAATAGAAATAACAAACTCTAAAAACAACTGATAGTTGCCAAGAAAGACAGAAGCATATGTCTTTAGTCAGGGTAAAAGCTCTCTGAATTTACTTTTTTTCTAGGCCTGAATGTTGTTCGTGTAATCACAGTAATCACAGTAAATCGAAAGTGTGTTAGTTACTAAGATTGAGCCTTTAAGAAACGCATAAAGAAAACAGGAGACGTGTGACTGGAATGTCTGCAAACAGCTGTGTTTGTTTCTAGCCGCCAGAATCAACTTAAAGATCAGCAGCACCAGCAGCAGCAGCAGGTAGTGTCCCTGTGTCAGCTGCCAGATGAGGCAGAGTGTCTGACTGTGCCAAGGTACAAACGAGACCTGGTGCAGAAACTCAAGATCCTGAGGCAAGAGCTGTCACAGCAGCAACCTCAAGCTGGCCATTGTCGTATTGAGGTCTCCAGGGAAGAGATTTTTGAGGTAACTTGAGAACTTGACCCATTTGTTAATATTGAGGGAAGGGGAGGAGGGTTGTCCGTAACGGTCTGAAGAATTCTTTCAGTTAGACAAAATGTTGAAGTCTGCAGTTAAAGCTGAGATTTTGCTGGTGGTGAATGGGGAGAGGAAGCATTTTAGAGAGATATTCAGAACAATCGTGCATGTAAAATAGGTGTGTTTACCACATGGGGAAGAAGAACAAGGAGAAAAGTTTTCCTGTGGTTAGAGATGTGCAGACTGTCTCAGGGACTGAGGAAAGCATCCAAGCACCTCATCTATTTGAAGATGCTGTTTCACTTCTTCCCAAAATGTGGGAAAGCCTCTCCTAACAGAGAGAATGGTGCACATTGAAAACCAAACGATCAGAAAATGACCCTTGATGTATTTGTAACTTCAGTAAAGAGTATGAAAGAATAGCATTCATCTTTGGGTCACGATTACTTATCAGCCAGAACCGAGAGAGGTGCAGTATTTTTCCAAACCAGATCTGTTATATGAATTCTGTAGGCATCTAAGTGACCAAAAGTGCCCTTGTTGGGATATCTTTGAGATTGTTCAGCAGAATAATTCTGATGAATTGATGAAATGCAGTTATAATTCATTGGCTTTTCTAGAGAACATTTTGTCTCAAGAACTTTATCACCCATCCCACCCATCCCTGTTGTGTTTTTGCTCCACCCGCAAACATGATAGCCCCACTGTGTTGTCACTGTTTATTCAGCCAAGAAATATTTGTGTTGGTATTCCCTTTGGAGACAGTCAAATCACTTCATAATAAACTGAAAAAGAAGGGGGAGAAAGGCTGCTGTAAAGCAGTGGAAATTATTATGTTCTTCTTCTGAAGTGTCCCAGGCATGCCTACCTCTTCTCTTCCCCAAAGCCAAAGATTGGGGGCATCATTACTGGACATAAATAAAACCTTTGATTTAATTCTTTTTTAAAACCAGTATTTGGTCTGCCTCGCTTTAGCATTCTTTTCATGTTGTCTTGGTGAAGTCTTACTGATAGAGGAATAATTCCATAGATATACTGGGGTGGCATTGGTGCTTAAGTTGCTTAAGCATCTTAAGATGCTTCATGGAGGTTTGCACATCTTCTAGTCAGTAGAAGTTCCACTGCTGGCTTTCCACACTGCAAAAATGAGAGCAAAAACATAAGTTTACTGACATAGGGATGTTTTTGTGTGTGAGGTGTTATGTGAAAATAAGAAAAAGAAATATTATGATCACTCTGCACCCCTGAAGCTTAGAGGCAATTGTTCTTGCTTATCTTCTACTTGACAAGCATTATCGCATTTATAGAAAACTATGCAATAGCTTGTGATTGGAGAGACAGCAGTTAGTGTGTAGAAGAATAATATCCCCTTTGGATTCTGAGACTCCATTTCTAATAAGCAGTGGTAGCTGCTTGTCTGTAAACAGCAGTTAATAAAAGAACCTGTTGTGTATTTACAGGAATCCTACAGGCAAGTCATGAAGATGAGGCCAAAAGATCTGTGGAAACGATTAATGATAAAGTTCCGTGGGGAGGAAGGCCTTGATTATGGAGGTGTTGCCAGGTAAGCAGTGCATCCTCCGTCCCTTTCCTCAGCCCCACCAGCTGCACTGCTTTGATTCCTACACCAGACTGACAGCAGCTCTTTTTCTTTTAAAATTATTCTTATTTCTGTGCATTGCAGTGTTGTTGTATGTCAGAAGAGTGCATATTTTTCAGATAGTCTTTTCAAAGAAAAGAGAATTTCTTGTAAATAAATCAAAATGCACATTACAGATTGCATCAAAGACACCTTTGGTGTTGAATGGTGAAGTTGGGTATTTGGGAATGTATGTACACCAGTAAACACTCAACTTGGTGCCAGAATCATAATCAGTAACCCTTAGAAAGTGGTAACTTGAAGGAAAATCTTGGCAGGCTGGGAAATATGGCAAGCCGAGAGGTGCTGTGCAGTTACTGAACCAGTTAAAATAATTCTGATTTCTGCATGTGCATAGCTAACTGTCCTTTGAAAAGATTGAAAAGTATTAATTAATTAGTTAATGAATAGTTTTTAAATAATTAATTAATTAATCTAGGGTTATGCAGTAAATTCTTTTTTTTTTTGTTCTTCAGGGAGTGGCTCTACCTGTTGTCACATGAAATGTTGAATCCTTATTATGGTCTCTTCCAATATTCCCGAGATGATATCTACACACTGCAAATCAACCCAGATTCTGCAGTTAACCCGGTATGACTGATACTATGAGTTCAGTAAAATGATGCTTTTGTGACCCACAAATTAGGGACACGTGGAGAATAATGCTCTAGATTCAATAATCTAGTTCTCACATTAGTATTGCTAGAGACTGAATTTATGAAATGATATCATTTCTTTTCAGTGTGGATCAAAGAAACATCTCAAATGTTCTTAATACTATTAAAAATGTTAGTTTGTGTTTCCTATGGGAGAAATGGAGTTTAATTCTTAACAGTAAGACTTCTGGACTTGAAGCAGCATACTCGATGTGCTGTCTATAAAAAACAAACTAAAAAAAGAAATCAAACAGCTCTGGCTGTTTGTTGGGTGGTGGTGGTTTTGTTGTTGCTGTTGTTTTTAAGTCATATTGAAATTTAATTAAATGTTCAGCAAATACAATCCAGGAGTTGTATTTAGGTGGATCACTGAGTCTTTTCTTTCAATTCCAGGAACACTTATCATATTTCCATTTTGTTGGACGGATAATGGGGATGGCTGTGTTTCATGGACACTATATTGATGGTGGCTTCACATTGCCTTTCTATAAGCAGTTGCTAGGGAAGCCAATTACGTTGGATGATATGGAATTGGTTGACCCTGATCTTCATAACAGCTTGGTTTGGATACTGTATGTACTGTGCATTATATCTTAGTGTTAGAATTGTGTCTCAGTTGATGTGATACATGTTCCTAATGCTTGTTGACAAGAGCTGAAGCTTGTTTTGATCTCCTGCTCAGGCAGATTTAAGAAACATCTTATGTGCACAATTCAGCTTCTTTAAAGGCTTAACATGCTCAAGGATTTCAAATCTGGGAGGAGGGGGGGAGCAAGAGGTTACTGAGCTGTAAAGTGCTCAGTTATTCATAACTTTGTTTACTGATTTTTGCTTGTTAATGACAGTTACCATTTTATTAAAATGTAACATTGAAAGGTCTATGATGGCTTAAAATATAATACAGCAAAAATGTATGTTCACCTCTTGCTTCCAGCAATACTTCTAAATGGTATTCAGAAACTAAATTTTGACATCTGTCAAAAGAATTACAGATGTGATGTGTTTGCAGAATGTTTCATTGAGTCACTTGCTTATTTCTTTCCACCAGTGAGAATGACATTACAGGAGTCTTAGACCACACGTTTTGTGTAGAACACAATGCATACGGGGAAATTATTCAACATGAGCTAAAACCCAATGGCAAAAGCATCCCAGTGACAGAAGAAAACAAAAAGGAATATGTCAGGTACAGCAATATATTTTTCAGTGTTTCTGGTATTTCCCATGGGAGGAACGTTTATGCACTTTAAGTAATTAAGTGTTGTGGGTTTTGTGGCTTTTTTTTCTTCTTTCTAGGTGGTAATGCAATAGCTCTGTTATGTTTTTCTGTCACTAAGACCATTTCTGGGGGGCTGGATAAATTGCAGGTTTATTGTGTTTGAATACACCTTTCGTAAATCCAATTTGAACGTGCTTGCAGGCTTTATGTAAACTGGCGATTTTTACGAGGAATTGAAGCTCAGTTTCTGGCTCTACAGAAGGGATTTAATGAAGTAATCCCACAACATCTGCTGAAGACATTTGATGAGAAAGAGTTAGAGGTCAGTACACTGATGTTATGTTACGTTATCAAGTGTGATAATAAAAGCCTCAGGCGGTCTTCTGAGACTAAGGAACATGTGAGGTTGCATCCCCAGTGCTCCAGGGGTCTTGCAGGTGCACTGTTACAAAAATACAGTTAGTATAAGAGGTGACCAGGTCATGCAGTCTCTGACATGGATGGCAGGCATCTTCAAGAGAACCAGGAGAGTGATTCTCAACGCAGCATTTCGTAGCAGCTGTGGAAGTTTGGAGTAACAGTTTTTCAGAATCAATTATTCATTATTTGGGTAGTTCCAAAACGATTTTTTAAATTAACAATTCATCATTAACCGTATTTTAAATTTACAGCTCATCATTTGTGGACTTGGAAAAATTGATGTTAATGACTGGAAGGCAAATACTAGGTTAAAACACTGTACACCAGACAGCAACATTGTGAAATGGTTCTGGAAAGCTGTGGAGTTTTTTGATGAAGAGAGGAGAGCACGACTTCTCCAGTTTGTGACTGGCTCATCCAGAGTGCCTCTGCAGGGCTTCAAGGCATTGCAAGGTAATTTTGCCCAAAGTAGCTGCAAATGCCTGTGCATGGAGGAAGCAGTGAGATGCGGCACAGAAGCATTAGCTCAAAATGAGGCTGGTTGGCTGCTACGTGACTTTCCTCAGAGGAATATTTAATGGTCTGATGAATAGCAGTCACAGAAATAGTCTGTGAGTTTGCTCATTACCTTCTGATTTAGCTGTAACCGGTTCTTTTGTTTCAGTTGCACACTTCCTTCCCTTTCTAGCAATACATTCTGATCAGTAGAAATCCTACCAGGATTCTCGCGTGATTTTCCTGGAAGGCTGTTGTTTCATTTCTCTCTCTTGCAAGCATCTGCACAGCTCTGTGACCAGCAAACACCAGCAAGGAGCGAATGTTCCTGTGGTTCTAACAGCAGAGGAGCTCGGTAATCTGGGCTGTTTTTACTGTAAAAGCAACGTAATCGCAGGCAGCCCTGGCAAAGGAAACAATTACTTAATTACTGACCTGTTTTATGAGCTTCATTCAGAGCTCTGGATCTCAGCTGCAGCAGCTCTGGCTGTAACCCACGCGGCTCTGTTAACACCATAGTTACCATGTTTTGTCCTTTCACGAGATGAGAGGAAACAGCCCAGGGAAACATGGACCACAGCCCGTTGTAATAGGTAGAAGATCTCAAGAGAGCACACATTCTGTGGTAGTAGCTGCCACGTACAAAAGCCAGTTGCTACAGAAATCTGTTTATTCATCATCTCTCCATCAGGTAGAAGACCTCACTGTCCATTTCCTCTGTTCTTGAGCTCTAAAGTATTCAGGAACATTAGAAGTTCAGGAATACTGAGGTTTTGAAGGCCCTAGTTACTTCAAGTGTTTAAATAATACCAGGGACTGTAGAGTCTAAACAAACTAACTGGTCATGGCCTGAGAATACTTGAAAGTAGTGCTGGTTACTTTTAGTGTGGCTATACTAGTAAAATAAAAAAGAAAGAAAGAAAAAGTTTCTGTGAACAAACAAATCCTGTTTCCCTACAGATTTGAAGATGGATGTTGCCAGGTTCTAGATTTGAGTTGTGGTAATACAGTAATGCAGTCTCATTTGCTAATACTCCTATTTGACAGCAGAGAGTCCCCATAGGAAAGATTGGTGCTGTGGATTATGTCCTTAAATGCCAGTCTACTCAGGCAAATATGCCAGCTGTACAGAGGGCATTTGTGACCTCTTCTGGCCTGGTGGAATCTTAGAATATTCTGACTGAATCTCAAGACTGCTGTGCTACACTCTTTAGCAGAGATTATGACTGTACTTAGAGACTGTGTGACTCTGTACAGTCAGGTAACGTCATAAAATCATTTTTTTAAAAAGTATCCATGAAAACTCTATCCAGTTTGACTGTGCGTTACAATATGAGGACAGGTAGAGCTGCAGAAGTTTCCTAGGAGGTGTGGGCAAAGTGACCTTCAGAAGTATTGCAGTTGTGTAGTGTGCAGTTAAAACAGGTATCTTACGTTTTTCCTTGTCAGTGCTTTGTTCTTGTTTAAATTGCTGGAAGAGAGATAACAGCATGGTTACTTCGTGTGGGTGGAGGGGCAGACTCTGACTGTTAGGAGCTGTGGGTTTCCTCTGGCTTTTTGCTGGCTGCTTATGGCCTCAGCTTCTGTGTGTAGCTCCTCTCCCCTCTCTTTCTTCTTTTTTCTTGTTTTTTTGCATTTTGTTACTGTCTTTTCTTGTTGCAGTTCAGCAAAGCAATTTCCAACTAGTACTAGAGATCTTTTCTGGATTTTCAGGTGCTGCAGGCCCACGACTATTTACAATACACCAGATTGATGCCAGCACTAATAATTTGCCGAAAGCTCACACCTGGTAAGACTTGTTCAGGTCTCTTGTGATATGTGGATTTGCTGCCTGTTTTTGCACTGTTTCTTTCTTTTATGACATCGCAGATGCTGTCCATTACAGAGGAGTAAAGGTGTGAAAACTACAATTAGATTTTGTTTATGTGAAATGCCATTGGCCACGTCAAATATTGTTTCAAATATCTTAAATGAACTGCAGCAGAGATTTGCTAGGGAGGCTGTAAGCTCCAAATAATTGAAGCTTTCACTTTGTCTTTGCAGCTTTAACCGAATAGACATTCCTCCTTATGAAAGCTATGACAAGCTATATGAGAAGCTGCTAACTGCCATTGAAGAAACATGTGGGTTTGCTGTGGAATGACCCTTCACAGGCTTACCTGAGACTCTATTTATACTCCTGTCAGCCGGAATGCCCTTCCCTCATCAAGACTCGAGAAATGCTTGAAATACAGGAAACTTTCCCTTTTCTACACTAGGACACTGTGAGGGAAAGGACAACTTTGCAATTTTTTTCTTTCAAGAAAATAGGTTCTGTGGTTCCTGCCATAGGATCATTCAGCTGCTATTAAAAACTAATACCTTGAACATACAGAATGCTGACTTTTCCTACATTTCAACAGTTAAGCAGTATTCTATACTTAAAGACTACTACTATTTTTGTAAAAGGTAATCTATTATATTTGCCTACCTGATTTCTATTCTCAGATACCAAGAAACAACTTCAGCAGTCGGTACAAGTCACGTTTCAGCCTCTTTTAAATGTATGATACTGACCAGCATCTATACCTGCTATTTTTGGAAAAAATATTTTGGATTATTCTAACTTTTTGCATAAAATTGGCTGAAAGGATCATTAATCTTTTTAATTAAAGCCACTTACATGTTACTGCATTTTCTTATAGTAAAACATTATATTCTGCAATGTACATTCAACTAATGTTACCACAGGGAACTTTTTTTATATTTTTCAAGCATGAATCACGAAAATGATGTTTTGGGGCCTATTTATATTGCTCGTCAGATTCCTTAAGCAAAATTTCTAGTGTGAGTGACACATACTGCCTTGGGTACAGTATTTGTGTTAGATGTGGAATAGACCTTTTTTAATGAAGAGCAGACGTTTTGATTTTTTTACGCAGCATTTTTCTAACAAGTCAAGAGTATTTTTTGTGACTTTTGACTTTAAACACTGCATTTTTCAACTTCGTGTGCATGGTGATGAGGTAACATTTGACAGCAGCAACCTGTTTGCAGTTCATTACAGAACCCATCCTACCCAGCCGACCAAAGCTTGTTTGAATGCAGCCAAATCACATAATATATTGTGGATGCTAAAGATCTATCAGGTAAAACATAATTTAATCTTTGTCTAGCTGCTCGTGACACGTGGGTTTGAGTTACAACTAAGGAAAAATGGCAGTAAAACTAAAAATGTTGTTATTAACTGAAATATGCGATGTGCTTCAAAAATGAGGTTTTAAAAGCACATAATTTATTGATTGTAGGGATGGAAGTAAGTATATATATGAATTATAACATGGGTTGATCTCTGCAAAGGGGAATAAAATGCACTACCAGTGGAGGGAACTGAATTTTGAAGTAAGTTTGGGAAATCTCAGTGAAGATCCATACGATCTGTTCATGGTGTGTAGATGAATGGCTCTACTTAGCAGGCAGTGGCATTCTCCTCTCGGTGAGAAGCTTTGAACAGGCAGCATTTTTTTTTCCAATCAGTGTTGTTTTTTAATGTAGGTTGCAATCAGTCATCAAGTCTGCACTATTTTTACACTGTCAATAAGAAGAAAGTGAAGGGTATTGGAAATGCTTAAACACCGGGATGTAAACAGCAGTGTGAGTCACACGGTGAACTGGCTCATTTTCTATTTGTTCCTTGGAGCTTGAACTTCATTTTGTTCTGCCAAATCTGACTGCCGCAGTGAGTAAACTACTACTGGATGTTGTGTATTAGAATAGTGGGCAATGGACTGCTTTCTAGAATTGTGGTAAGAACCTGGTGAGCCAAATCCACATGTTCATTTGATTATATATATATTTTTGTACAGCTGTTGCTGGAAGGTTTGTTCTGAAAGACTTGCTTCCTTGTTCTGGGCTGGCTGCAGGGGTGAGGCTACTTAGGGATGTAAACATAAAGCCAAGAAACTTGCTGTAACAGCCAGGTTTGAAATATATCAGGCCATTCTTCATTTCAAGGGACTGTTGCACTCTTACAACGGCTGGTACCTTTGTTATGGTAGGGAGCCCCTACTAGAGAAGCCACCACTGCATTTCTCCAGTTTTTCTGGAAAGCAAAGTAGGATTTTGCCCACTGCGTTCCTTACTTGTTACTGCTTCCTGAGGTTGGGGACCACTGCGTGACATAACTCCCAAAGTCCTCTTCTCGCCCATCAAGTTTGGAGGTCTGACATGAAGCTCTCCTGACACAGAATCAAAACGTGGTTGTTGAGTAAGGGATTTAATTCTGCTCTTGCTCAGGCTGTGGCTGCAGACACCCTGATCGTGGAAGCATGCCAGATGTAAAATCCAGCTCGATCCAGCTTTTGGGAGAAGTCGGGGCTCAGCTGGTGACTCCAGGGGAAAGGTACGCTGTTCTCTTTTCCCCAGGCAGTCAACCTCAGCACTATTTAAAGGCTGTTTCTGTAGTGCCTCCTGACCGCAGCGTCTGTACCCTCCTAGGAACCTCTCCCTGCCCACCTCCTTAGGCTGGTTCATGTACTGAACACCTGGTTGTGGCCACCTTTACAGCATGAAAGCATTTCTGAGGAGGGAGGAAATGAGCTCTGCAGAATGTAGAGTGCAGATCAGCTGATAAATACCATTCATTTTCACAGCAGCCTTAGCAGTACATCTGTTTGTTCTACCAACCATTTTGATATGGCATAGAGAGTTGTTTTTAAATTGTCACAGATAAATATTGTAAATTTAATATATTATAAGCAAACCTAGATGAATTTACATTTGACTTTCCACAGCTGACAGATGAGGTTGAATATACCAAGTATTTTGAGTGCCTTTCTACCTTTATAATGACCGAGAGCTTTAACTAAAGCACCTCATCACTCGCGTTTATCAGAAAACTTTAGTTGATGCCTTTGCAAAATTGTATTTCAAGATCACGTCAGCTACTTTTGCCCTCAAAAAGGTGCTAAGCCTAATATTGCATTTTAACCTTGGACTTTCACCCCATGATTAATGTGAATATTTATTTCAATGTTTCCCTCTTACTGGGTTTTACTTTATCCAGTCTTTAGTTGTTTTAGAGAAATGTCACATCATGGTTTTATGCTGTTGCTTTTCATATGAATGTTTAATTATGAACAGAACTTTTGTAGATTTCAGATATACAGTACACAGTTGAATTTCAGAGGATTTAATTTCTCGGTGTAAAGAGTTTTGTAATGGTGCTTTGTACAGTATGTATTCTAATTTTTTTGCACATAGTTTCAGTTTCCCTAAACTGATTTATTTTTACCAAATTGTTGTGTTGTACTAAAGTCCAGAGCACACAAGCTGTTTTTAAATTCTTGTCCTACAACACTACATCTGTATAGAACTTCTGGTGCGTTTAAACTAGCTGCATTGATGGAAGTAAAAGCTTTGCTTCTATATCATAAGAATGCATCATACAGCTTAATGTAGCATGCTCCAAGTGCTTCAGATTTTAAACTGCACCATCTAGTTACCAGGTGCCATTTGTTGTACTTTACACTATGTAGTAGGTTTCTGGCTCTACCACATCCTCAGAGCTTCGTCTGTAGCTGTAATTAGTTTATACAAGTGTAATTACTCCTCCACAACCTGACAGTTCTTAGTTTATCATTTCCATTGTATTTATTACAGAGTGTTTTAGCATTGGTATCATTGTATTTTCACCCAGCTGTTACATGAGCTTTAACAAAAAGATCTGTATAAAATGGTTTTTAAGTACTTAATGTATGTACCCATGCAGAAGTTGAGCAATAAATTGTATGCTGTTTGCACTGTCACAGCATCAATGGTTTAAAAAGTTTTCAGTTTTTCTTAATTGTTTACTTTAAAATGTAACAAATAGCATTAAGTAATCCGCCCTCGTTTCAGGGGAAAGTGCTTATTACACTCTGAGTCTTTCTGCAGACGTCTGCCTAAAATAAGGGTTGTGCTAATTGTCTTAATTGAACAACAAAGGTCTTATTTTGGCTTTTATGTTAATGGTTTCCTGGAAAGGGGTTCATCTCTGTGTTACTGAATGGATGTCTGCTCTCAAATTGCAGCAAAAATTGAACTGCTTTCCTTATGAGAAGAAAAAAGTAAAATAAGTTTTATAAATACACGTTAAAATTCTGACATCATTTCAGCTTTGCTACACAGTAGAAAGTAGCTTAAAACTTTATTAATCATAAAAGCACTCAAAGTTCCAGGTACCAACAGCTGTGCCTCTGGCACATGGAGATGACAGATCTGATCTTACAGAACAGCAGCTGCACACCACCTTCCTGTCACAGCACTTCTCAGAGACTCCCCTCCAGCTCAGCAGACAGCTGCAGTGCTATTTAGCATGTCTTAAGAGAAACCACTTTTGTTGTACTGAAAGGAAGCCATCTGAAGCCTAGATCTGAGTCTGTCTGCCTCTAGTTCTTGAAAAAAAGTTTCATCATCATTTTGCATTATTGCTGTTTGCAGTTGCTGTATTTCTTTTTCCATCCTTGACCTCAGCTCTCTCTTTGTTTTCTGCAGCATCTAAACAGAACACAGGTATTAGCATATTGCATAAAGAAAGAAAACATCCACACAAGATCAAAAACCCTTACTTGTGCTTGTGCTTTCTCTCTGGTTCGGATTTGTTGTCGTTCCTGAGATAAAGCTTCTGCTAGCATGGAGAACTAAGCACAATACATGTTTCAGTTAAAGAAATGAAAGGCTTCTCTATTAAAAAACATTAAGTGGCTGTTTCAGCTGCAGGTTAAACTTACCTGATCTCTGTAATAGTTCTCCATGGACTCCAGCTCATTCTGATGCTCTCTTCTTTGCTCAGCACGCATCTCTTGAGCATATGCTCTCAGCTCCTTCAGTCTTTGCTTCTGAATTTCTAAGCCTTCTTCAAATAAGTTTTTAAATATCTGCCAACAATTAAAAAAGCAAACACAATTTTCCTAGAAACTTAAAAAAGCTGTGTTGTTGTTGGGAGTACCAAACCTTTTTGAACATAAGGCTTCATCCAACCAATTTAATTTGGATATGTTGCTTTGTAAGTAAATGTTAACATATTTCAGATGCTTTATCTCCTGATGAAAGGGCAATCACAAAAAAGGGTCACTGCCCTTGAAAAAGTACAGTTACACATCAAGTACCAGTGGTACAGACACAGCTGAGCTATCTTTGTAATATTCATTTAATTGGAATTCCTATAAAAAGTACATCTTTCAGATTTGTTCAATCAGGATGAATCAGAGTGGCCAGAACAGCAGGGATGTACTGATCAAAGCTGATTTTTCCTATATGCACCAAACTCTGAACGCGTGGAGCTACAGCCCACAGCACTCTGTCTAATTCAGGATGTTCACCCAGATTTCCAATAACAGGAAATGCAGCCTGCACTCACACTTCCCATCCATACAAAAGAACACTGCTGCACAGCTTCAGACACAAACTGTGCTCAGGTCAATAACAGTGAATTAATACACAAAACTTCCTAGACTTTGAAAGGTGAGAACTGTGCAGCTACTCTTGTGAAATAAATTAGCACTGCTGGCTTAACTTAGCTGTGATGTGCAGCCCTAAATAGAGTTCATCTGTCAAAAAGTCCACTTTATTTAACAAAGATGAGTGAAAGCAGATTTTTTTTGTCAGTTTCCATAACTGAAAATTTAGGTTATTTTCTTTGGATGGTAGCTCTAGGAACCTCTTAATTCTGTTTCTGAAAACTTGCTTCTTCAATTTGTCTTGATGTTAGCCTTGTTTTTTCATGCTGAGGGTGAGCCTTTTTCTCCTTTCCTTAACGCTATCAAGCATTCTTCCTGTTTTACAGTGGCCTGCCTTCAACTGTCTCAGTGTTTCCAAAGAAGGAACCAGCCACTTAATCCGGGCTCCTTCATTCTGTTCACTTAAGTTGCCTCTGTCTCCTTCTACCATTATTTGTACTACGATACTGCAGGTCCTCAGCAATCGCATCCAAACAGTACAGAAGAATTCCACGCTTGCAAAGCAAAACAACTTGGGCTTACCCTTTCTTCCCTTGTCCTAGCCCGCATCATCTTGGCCCGCAGCTGGACACGGTAATCTTCATAGTATTTCCTGGCTCTAACAACTTGCTGGCGTTTCTCTCTCACCTTACTCTGAGTCCATTTCTGGCAGTAGATACGTTGCTTTAATTCTTGCTAAATGGAAAAAAGTTGCTGTAAGACCACCAATCTCTCAATGGATTTGCTTAAGCCAAGTTTTGTTGATCATTTCTAATAGGGTCCTTGACTAAGAAACTCCTTATTCCAATTTTAAAGCTTTAAGTTATAAATGCAGTGTAATCACCGCCGACTTCGCGCAGTGTTGCCATCAGCAGTACCAGATAATTAAGGAGTCAGCGTTGCCACAGCTGCTGGTGTTGTTAACATTAAAACCAGCAGGCTGAAGTTTCTCTTCCTCGCGTGTTCTCAGCTTGTTTGTGTTTTAAAGCAGCAGCTAAATGTAGTAGTGGCATTTTAGTCCAGATGGCCACACAGCAGAAGTTACATGGCATTTGAGGCCACAGTTACTCAAAAGGCATAAAGTTGTCATAAAATAAGATGCTCCTTTTATGAACAGGGAGTATTCTGTGTAACAAATACCGTTCAAAGAACATACCAGTCTCTTGTTATGGTCTCGATCTTTTTTAATAATTGCAACAAGAAGCTCATGCTTCTTCAAGGCTTGTTGAACCTGGAGGTTTAATTTAAAAAAGAAAAAAAGTTACTTCTATCATTCTGCAGGACAGGCATTTGTATGCAGGAGTTGTCCCAGAAATATTACCTTTTTATTGTGCTGTTTATATTGAGTTGATGTGCGTAAGGTAATCGCTGTAGCAAACACTACTAACGATGCTGCAATGCTGATAACTTACAAATATGACATAAGTTCTGTTAAATAGAAATGCAGGTGTAAACAAGCAGTGGCCGTGCTCTGTCTCACAGCTGAGACACACAGTGTGAAAGGACGTGTTCAGGATGTTCGTGTCCTTATCCATGGTGCACAGTCAGGATGATTTTACTATGAAACACCATCTGACGAGCGCTACCCTTCTGTCAGCTGATGCTTAAAAGGTAAGAATGTGAACTCACTTCATTTTGGAGTTTGAGTCTAGCCCTGTCAGAAGCTGCTTTCAGCCGTTCAGTCTGTGCGAGCTGCTGCCGCCACATTTTGTTCATAGCGTGCTGGGAAACGTGCAGGTGGGGGAACTCTTCCAGTAGCTGAAGTAGGAGGTCGTCATCCCTGACTTTCACTACAAGTAAAGAAAGATGTAAGCAATAAACCCCTGGAAACTACATTTAGTGCTGAATTCTTCCAGACAGCATCAGCCTAAGTTAGGAAATACTTCAGATTGAACAGTGTATGCAACTACCATGCTGTTGTTATGATGTCAGGCTCAACTCAGCAGTACACAGGATCTCTTCCAATGCAGCAGCTGAGAAACCAATCCCAAGTAAGTGGCTTTTTTTCTTTTCTGCTGAAGAACGGCTTTTATAGCTCAGGCCTCACGTCTCCCCCTTTACCATGGTTAATCCTATTTAGGGAGGCATCCCCTTCTTCAGATGGTTCAGATTGTCACTAATAAGACACAACTTTCTTTGTTTCATTGGCTCCAGCAACTTAAAATACTGTTAATGCAGTGGCAGATACAGGTCTGTATAAATAGTGGAAATAAATAGTGGAAAACAAAGAAGTGGAAAACAAACTGATTTGCAACTAACATTCTTATTACGTCTTTGATTATGGTGGCAAGAAATAAACTAAACTACAGGCAGATGAAACAAGTGAGTAATAACCAAGTAAATGCATTTCAAACGCTTACCAAAAACAAACCAAGAAATCCCAGTAGTGTCCCTGACCAACATTCAGGCACGTTAGGGGATTGTACCACGACCTTACATAAAGACAGACATAATGCTGTTTGGCAGTACTGAGCTGTGTTTTGTGTTCGCTGTTCTTGGAACATTTCTGACTCAGCAAAACCCATGGCATAATTTCTGCTACAACAGCAGGGTCTTTTCCTACCAAACATTGTGCTCATCCACCTCCATATGTTTTAGCACCAACCCAGCAAAGCTAGAGGCCCAGTTTGAAATAATACATGTTCAGAAAAAGTGGGAAGAAAGACTGAGCTCAAAGTAGAGTGGAGCAAACACAGGAGTAGCAGGAATGGAAAGAAGCTTTGAAAACAATCCAGGAGAGTTTAAGGAGGTAGCAACTGGGTCCGAGTTTTGAACTGTGCATGGGTGGTTCACATTTACTTAGAGCATTATCTTCTGTAACAAAAATCCAGACGTATGGAGGTCATAAGAAGGGGAAAATGCTACAGCTGACTGGTATATATTGGGCCAATGCCTTTATGCTTGGAGTTCCAACACATGCTTTCAAAGGATGCCAGTTTTCCACCAAGTATAGTTTTGTGTTTCTTACTTGGAGCTGCTTTCTTTGGCTTCGCAGTCCCTCGTTTTGGAATCCACTGGCTGTATCTGGGATTCCAAGGTGTGGTTTTTCTAGAATAAACTCTCACTGGCTGAGGGATTTTTGGAGATTCTTTAAAGATGTTTTCCTTGTATCCTTGTTCCTTTGGAGCAGATGTAAAACAGATGGAGAACAGGTATGAGAAAGGCAAGACTGATAGATCACATAGTTTGGATATCAGAACTTAAATGGCATCAAAAATTGTAGAATGAGAAATTGGAGATACTGAATTGAATTCTTGAGAAGTTGAAAATGTACCAAATGCAGTCCACGGTTCAAATAAAGGTTACATCTCTATTGCATAACCTCAGCTCTTTTGCAGCACTTCACAGTTCTGCAGCAGCCTGATCACTGCTTCTGCAAAAGCTGTGAAAACAGCCAGTGCATCCCACAGCAGAATGACACAGCTGTCAACCTAAGTTCCTTGATGGTCCAGTACTCCGTAAGAAAGTAGCAGTACTAGAAAGTATCAAGAACCCTTCTGCCAGATTCGTAATAGTAGAAAATCATCCTTGCACAAAAAAAATGACTTCTAGAGTAGGTGGAGAAAAACATAAATATGACAACATAAAGCAAATGACCTCCACGGTGCAGGGCATCCAGCTCTCAGCCTGGGGAATGGGGGAGGCAAGTAGGAAATAGCTGAGAGGGCCTGCAGCTGGTCAGACTTGCTCTCAGAAAGATAACTAGCATCACGAGAGTTCAGGCCAGTCTACAGAAGCTGCCTTCTGACTTAGCATAGTTATTTAAATCACAGTCTCTTGAAATCACTTCATGTAAACCATATGATGGTTATTCTACTGCTGAGAATATTACCTACAAGGGCTGACAACTTTAGATAAAACCAAGGGATAATTATTTTTGTCTCTGGAAAAGCTGACCCGTGTTCACTATTTCAGTACACAACTCTTCTATAACTCCAATACTAGAAGTCAAGGTGTTCTTGCACCCAGAAAATGTGCACAGTGCCTGGACAGAGCATTTAGACAAATTTTAAAATAACTAGCAAAATAATGCTTTACATACCAGTTCCTTGACTTCTTCCCTGAGTTTGGAAAGTCTGAGCCTCTCCCGAGCTTCATAAATTCTTAATTCATTTTCATAAGCTTTAGCAACCATCTAGAAAGCAAAAAAAGGAACTTTGCAGAGAAAATAACCGGTCCAGATGGATAGATACCTCATTAGCTTCTTCAGAATATGGGTTAAAATTGTTCCTTCCACTTAAAACTTCTTTTTTCTGCAGTATTTGGAGTCTACAACTACAACAGTGCAAAATCATAAAAGTGGGCCAAATGCCTCCAGTAAACAAGGACATTCAATTCCAGTACTCTTGGCATAACTGTACTAAGAACAACTAACAGGTCTAACCCTGAAGTTACCTTTGCTGCTTGTGTTCTTTCATCCCTTTCTTTTTGCAACTTGTTGTGAATGCTTTTCATTTGGCCTCTTCCATTACTGCAAAGCATGTCTTCTGACTCCGAAAAAAGCTGATGCTGAGATGAGGGTGATGGTGGAGAAAGGGATCGTGTCCTGCTGGGGTACTTCAGGTGTGGTATGTCTGTGAGGAGAGGGGTTTTAGTAACTACCCAGCTTCAAGCAAAAAAAAAAAAAAAAAGCTCCAGCCAAGTTAAAAACCATCCACAGCAAAATTGAAATATTTAGCACAAATTAAATGACAAAAAGCTAAAGCCTTTGCTTTTAGGTTTATCCCTGCTCCGAATCCTACGTGTGGGGACTTTTATGGCAGCAGAAGTGCTAAGAGATATTTAAGATGGGAAAGGATAAAGCAGCAAAACCATTTAAAGTTAACAACAGAGACTGTTTTACAAGATTCATAAACAGCTCCATCTTGCAATATAATGTTGTGCGTGTGGATTAGATCAAGCTACATGATAGTTTTATATCCAAGTCTTCGTATTGGGTCGCTGTAAAATCAGATTGCCGCTGACACAGAGCACAGAACTTAGTAAAGCTGTGTGTAGGTCAGTGCATCAGCTTTACAGAAGGATTTTTTTCCTCATTCTAAAACCTGTGTGTGCTAAGAATCACTGCTGGCTGGCTCTGTGATCACCTCGCTCAGCTCTCCTTCGGCCGTAATCCATCACGCTGTCACTGTGCTGGGACAGGTTGTCTTCATCTGTCACCTCTTCTCTGGGACGCCCACCCAAAGCTCTCTTCAACATCTGTTGGACAGATTTTTGGGAAGGGGGTCAGGATCAATTGTTCATTTGTTCAATTGTTCACTCAAATTTAGAAGTGCCATCCCCAGTGTTAATTGCAGATTGCTTTTTCATTAATATAAAATCTGTATTATTGTTTCCTGCTGTTATTTCTAAGGCTAGCTTGTCTGGATGCAACAGAGATTTTACTTACTGAATCCAGTTCATTTAACCTGTGAGAAAGTTTTTGTGATACTTGATGCAGCTCTTGCTTAGGCAGGTTTTCCTTTGTTGTTCTGTGGGAAAGAGGAACTTGAAGTACAGTAGAATTTTCATATCTGAAAAAAAAAAAGCAACCAACAAAAACAACCAGATTTCATTTCTATTCTAAAAACGTAGAGATAAATATTACCTCGTACAATTCCAGCTCACTTTTTGCATAAGCACATTTTTATAGGATGAAGTACAACTCACTGTGTAAGGGCCTACAACTGTACTTAAGAAAATGTGCACATGATGGAAGTAGGAAAGGCTTCTGCTGAAATGCAGTCATACAGCTGAGGAAGATGCCTCATTAAAAACAAAGGAAAAGCTGGAGACAGGAGGGATTGTACAGGAAAATGGCTCAGCTCCAAGAAAACTGAACTTGCCTCTTCTTTCTAGGCAGATGTCTTGATTCAGGGCTTGGATGTTGCGTTATTTGCTCAGTGTGTAAGGAGAATTTTTGATCTAAGTGTGAAGCAGAGGCAGAAGTCCCATATACCCAAGGAACCTTGAAAAATGATTAAGAGCAAAAATTAAGATTTACACAGTAATGCTCAGAAGTACCACGGATTATAGTAGGAGAGATCCTACAATAGTATTTACAGAAGAAACATTTCGAACCATGAGATCACACACATACAGTAGATGTTTAAGGAAATAAGCTAGCAAAAATATAGATCAGTTTAAGAATCATTTACAGCTAAGCCACCAAATCAGAATAACAAAGTCTACACATCAGTGTCCCTATATACTGCCTCACTAGCCTGGGGGATCAGTGCCAAGTAATGCACTAAGCAAGCTGAACTTAGTGCTGAGTATGGACTAAGCAGCAATTCATAGCAAACATACTAAAATAAATCACTCCTGTCCTTATGCCAGTGCTTTAGTGTTGGTTGGTAGTTTATCTATTCAAACCAGAGTAATTCAGGGTCATCATGCAGACACTTGCAAATGTACCGACTGAAAATGAGTTTCAAAGAAAGGCAGTGCTTGAAGCAGACACGGCTGTGAGAACCTCTTGTGGCTGCAGAAGGCAAAAAAAAAAAAAAAAGTATTTTCCAGTACAGTCACAGAATGGCAGCTGCTGAATGGTTGGTAGGTTTTGAAAAGCAAAGGGCAGTGCAAGAATGCAATGCAAGAAAATATGCCATCAGGCAATTCAGTGATCTTTAGGAAGGGAGCAAAATTTTAAAATAACCTCATAAAACCAAATTCTTACTAATTTAGAATACTGATACACAAGGAAGTGAATATTCAATGTTCTTTCTGAATAAGACAAAGAGAACCAGTAAGCCCTTGTGATTAATTAGAGCTCGACATGGACTGGTGTTCACCCTTCCTGGAGGAAACACTTCCTGAAAGAACTGAGGTGACTTGCAAACTGCATGCAGCCACTGTCTAACAACATTGTGTTACTAAGTGTACTCCTGCATTGAAGTGAGAAGCCCAAAAGCCCAGAGGTGTCACAAAATAACAAGAAAAGTAATTGGAAATCCAACAGCACCGACTGAGCTTCCACAAAGATGGTGAAGTTGCAACATCTACCTTCATATTGTCCTCAGCATCATTCCGGACGGTCTTGTCTCCTGCTGCAGAAGCAGACGGCAGGTTAGTGTTAGTCACTCACGTAGACTGCAGTGTGCCTATTAGCGTGGGAATAGCTACCAAAAAATATCTGTGGCCTTTTGAACTTATCAGCCAAAGAGAACATAATGACTAGGCAACTGTGTTTACACAGTTATGACATCCATTTCAGTGATTTTTCAGGTTTTACATTTTCAGTGTCAAAGGAGTGCTATGGAAACTAGAAAGGTAATCAGTGTCTCCCAGGCAACAGAGAAAATAAGCATGAAAACTACTTTCTAAACCATTTCTACAACAGCAATTAAGAACCTTTTCCTCAGTCTGAAAATGGTATGTTGAGGCCACGTCCCCCTGCTCACAATAAGCTCATCCAGAGAAGTGATTTCTGTAGTACAGGGGCATCTTAAATGGATTAAGTAAGAAAGGAGTAGAACTGGGGATAGGCTATTTTGTCAAGCAGTGAACAGCTTGGAAGTAACCTATTTATATACAAAAAACAAAAAAAACACCAAGAGAATTCTAAATAGATGCACTGGTAGTTTTAAAACCATGTTTTCTGTACTACATATAAAATTAAGGCAATATTTGACACATGGAGTTGTTCTGTAGGAAGCAAAATTCTCTCACCAGGGATCTTTCTTGACAGAAGAGCACCTGAAACATCATCAGGTTTTTGTGTAAGCGACATTTCAAGCTGGAAGAAAACACAAGAAAAATGAGACAGGAAGGTAATACATCAGGTTTGCCTTGCATGGCAATCAGTGCTGACTTTATTGCCAGCTGTACAAGAACACAACCATGATTATATTGTCAACTGCACTGCAAACTGTGCAGGAATGTTGATTACGTGCATCCATGTGTGCACTATAAACACCTCTCTCAATTAGATGGTTTTAAAGTGAACCATGGAAGTACTGATTAATAAAAAACAAAGGATGGGTTTTTACTTACAGTAGGAGATTCCAGTTCTTGACTGTTAACCAAAGCTGCTGACTGACTGTCCAAGCTCTGGTGATCAATGTGTACAGGATCACAGGACCTGGCTTCAGCAGGCTGAAATGGTGGTAGCAAAGGAACAGCCTGGCATAGTGGCTCCCCGAGTCTTTGAGCACTGGAACTGAAATGCTCTTTTGGCAGTTCAGTGCTGTGAATGGACTCCAAGGATCCTTAAGAAACCAATATAAAGAACTTGAAATTAAAAGTGTTATCTATAGAAGTGGCATGTTATTTCTGTATATCATCCATGCACACTAGAGGGAAGATTAAGTATCTAATGTTAATTACTATATTCGTTTGATTGCACAGAACTGTTAAATTTTAAAGGTAGGCTACCTTGAGCCTACATATCAGTTGTTTGAATAAATCTGCATTGCTGTATATGTGCAGGTGTGACTTAACAGCACAGACACCTAAATTTGAGAGGAGTTCCAAAAGAAGCAGAATTTGAATTTTGTGACTTATTTACTTTTGTTCATTGACACATTTAAACTGCTGAACTGTTTTGGCATCAGCAAAACAGATACCAATTTTGCTATCTGCAGAAATGCTACTACAGATTAGTCTTAAAGATATATATTTATCCAAGCTCACCTTCCCCTCTCCCTGAGAACAAATGACCAGTATCTCCAAGTCGAATTAATTCACTGGTAGATTCCGAACCGTCTGCATCACACAACGGCACAAAGCATTCTGACTGGGACCTAAGGGGAACATGAAGTGATAAAATGTTTATTCTAAACGTCTTTGCCTCTTCAGTCCACAAGGTGGAGATGCAGAAGAGTCCCAGCTCTACTTCAGTCACTGGCGACTGCAGTGCGGGGCACAGGAGGCCAGCTTCCACAAAACAAACCAATGTAGAAGTCAGGAAGATGGATCCAATGCTATTCAACTAAAATGCAATCGTTTAAAAGTGGGACAAAGTTCTTAATGAATTTTGTTTCACGGGGAAAATAAGCTTAAGGGAAACAATGCCATCAGAATTCCTCAAAGCAAAAAAGATCTAGAAATGTTTTTCTGCCCATCTAGAGGAAAAGTTAGCTTGTGTTCCATTTGAGGGATGGATGTTTCTTTTCTGCGTGTTACTGAGAATTGCTAGCTGCTCTACAGACGTGCAAAAATAACAGTAACTTACTGTGTCAGTGCATGTATTCAAAGCTATTCTTACCTGTCAACTGATGAAAGTTCCAAAGATGGTGTAAGTTGACCAGCACTGCTTTCCAGCTGCTCTGGAGATACAGTTTGCATTTTGCTATTGGGCAGTACAGTCTCATCTGTTAATAATGAAGAGGCATTAATTTTCAGGAAAAATTATTTTATATATTAACTAAAAGGTTTTATCTTCATTATTATTAAAATAGTTTAAGGATCTTAATATATATATAACATTATAAGTGCTTTTTAAATATTATAAAGGTTATATTTAGATTATGGAATGGCATGGATTGGAGAATCTGTAATAATGTATCATCAGAACACAATACCTCAAACATGGAAATCTGTCTTCTCACCTCCATTTTGAGAAGAGAATTCACTGACTTCTTCTGTAAGATACTCCAACAAACCATCAAATATTTCAAGGAGATTTCTGATAGACTCCTTTTCTCCTTTCACAATGTTCTCACCTCAAGAAAAGGTACGGTCATATCAATAATCACTAATTTATTATTTGTTAATAAGTAGTTTGAAAGTCTTCAAAGAAGAGGAGTTTTCTGAATATGACTGGAAATCCTTGTGAAGGTGTCAGCTCAGAGCACAGCTGCACCCAAATACTTAATATATCTTAAAATATTTTCAGTTCTAATAACTGAAAGCTTACAGATACTGTATCTAATTCCATTACACACATATATAAACATTATATATATATCTACATAATATTTGTGGCATATGGTTCTTATGAAGTGTTCAAATTAAACCACATTATGACTACTTACCAGTGATGTGTGACAAGCTGACCTGCAGGTAGTCCAATGCCAGAGAATCTATTACAGCTTGTACATTATGTGCATCGTTCTCTTGGCTTCTAGGAGTAGCTATGAAATCTATTTAAAACAAATACGTATATTTTATGCTATCTGAATTGACAGCTTACTGCTGTTATTTTTACTTAAACTAGTTTTAGTTTAAAAATACTAATTTGTAAGTAGAAAATGACTTGGTGAAAAGTTCAGTAATTATATGGTTGTATGAAACCTTTAATGAAAAAGAAGCATAAACATAGTATATCCCCTAGAAGATGTGGGGATCCTATCAGCTGAAGTACTGAATACAAGAACACTGACTATTTAAACAGTTTTCATTCTTTACTCCCAGCACAAACAATACCTAGTTGCAAAATTTGCAAACTTGAACTTGTCCATTGTAAAATATGCAGAGGCACACAAAAGCATCCTTAGGAATTAACATTCCCACCTGGTACCTTTTCTCCTAAGATCGACTCATAAAGACAAACAAATACATCAGCTCCGCACTCTGAGAGATGCTTTATGTGCTGGTTTACGTGACAGCTCCTTAAAAGATCATTGGCAACGTTGACCCAATCTATAAAGAAGCAGAGTATATTAACAACAGAACTGGAAGACACAGAAATACAGAATGGATAGTTACAGTGAAAGATGGAACCACTTCAGGTGGCTTTGATACGAGGGCAATGCCACACGATGGGCTCAGTACTTGGTGTGATCAGGGCAGCAATGCTTTCTGCACCCAGTGGGATTTCCTTCAGAGAGAAATGTGAGCAGTGAGGAACACGGGCAGCATCAGCCAAAGCACTGCTGAGAGCTGACGTCCTTCACAGAAGGAGCAGCGAGCGTTACCATAGACTGCAGGGTGCTGGAAAAGTGATGACACCGTTTGAAGGGAGAAAAGGGAAGAAAGAGGACTGTGTGGTTCCTGCACAAGGCCTCTTGGGTACTGCTTTTGCTTTTCTGTACACGGGGAGAAATGCTTTTCCATTCCTACTCTTCATTCAGTTCCACAGATCGCTCTGCAGTACCGCTTTAACAGCCGTAGCTGCGAGGCAGGTTCGAGCAGCATCTCCTGCAGCTCAGCCTCCAAACCAGCCACCTCCAGACTTAAAAGCGTGGCTGGAGAAAATGGAGGGCGCATAAAAAACTTAAGGATCCACAACACAAAGAGGAGAGCGGGAACCTTTGAGCAACATCACGTCTGCATAAAACGGAAGGCGTCAGCTCCACCGCGAGGCCCCACAGGGCAGCGGAGACGGGCGGAACCCTCGGAGCCGCAGCCCGCGCCTACCTGTGCCCTCAGCGCTGCCCATGGCGCAGCCGCCCGCCAACAGCCGCCCCCTGCTCCAACGGCCGCGCGGAGCGGCGGGCTGCGCCGGAAGAGGCGGGGCTTAGAGGCCCTTTCCCGCCCCCCCCCCTCCCGCTGAGTCCTGCTCGCGCCCTCGGTGCTATGGCGCGTGTTGGCGCGGGGCCGGTCGTCATGGAAACGGAGATGGGGGTGGGGAGAGTTTGTGCCTCAAGGCCGGGCCTGGTTTCCTGACGCGAGCCTCGCGCTTTTGTGCCGTGACGGGCCCAGCTCACCGGCACGGCGCGGCCTAGGCCTCCCCTCCTGGCTTTCCTCGCCTGCTGGGCAGAGCTCGGGCCGTGAAATGGCGGCCTCAGGGCGGCCCTCAGGGCGGCCCCGCTCCGAGCAGTGCGGGCGCTGCTGCTGCGGTTCTGCCCTCATCGCCCCGAAGGGCAGGCGGTTGTTTTGTGTTTTCACGGAGAAAATTAGGAGGGGAGAGGGCTGGCGCTGGCGGCAGGAGGGCAGGGCAGTTCTTGGCCTCGCAGATCCAGCCTGTGCCGTTCACCAGCAGGGAGAGCTGGGCATACATCGAGGTGTTGTTGGGGGCGGGTTGGCTGTAAGCAGACGGGTGACGTGGCTTGTTGGGGAGCTGCAAAACAACGAGATAATTTCCAAGGGCAGTAAGGTTGGAAGATGTATTAGAAGTGAGATTTAGAATTGCTTTGTGAAGCCTTGTGTGCTGTTAGGTTTCTTTAAGACGTTGGCTGGGGTGGGTGTGTAACCCTCCTCTCAAAGCACAGCATCCTGTGCTGCCCAGGAACTCGGATTTCCTCGCTGTAAGTCATGCAGAAGCAGAACTAATGGTGCCTCTCATCCTTCAGCTCCTGCAGCATGACAGAGGCAGCTGAGATCCTAATTATGACTAAAAATAATGGCTGCCAGCAAGTAAACATCAGTGACAATGACAGCTGTCTGAGGACTTAATTTTTAGAAATATATAATCAAATGCATATATCGTTTAAAAGAACTTTCATATGTGTGAGTAAATGCTCACCAGCACTTCTGAAATCAGTACTAAAGCATGGTTTTCAATTCAATACTCTCAGCTTTGCCAAGCTCTTTTGATTTGCTTTGCATATGTTGGTTTAAAGTAAGAGAACAGGAAAATCAACAATGTTGTTTAATTTAAAGGGGTGGAACACAGAAATGAGGAAGTTTTCTTTCATAGAGGAAATCAACAGGAGAGTGGTGCAGGCTAAGTGCACACAGGCAGACCTGATCAGAGGCCCCCGAGGTCTTCTGTTTCTTTGGTCCTTTCAGTTCTTCAAAACCTTAACAAGGTTAAACAACACAGTGACAAAGAAGAGTGACAGTCCCCACAGTGACAGAAGAGACAAAGTAATAAACAAAAAAGATCTGAGCGAACTCTGTTAAGCTGCATGGAATAAGAATAAGAAAAGGTCTGATAATGTGCTGCTAACTTTCAAAGCTTTTACACGGCCTATTTTCAGTTTCATCAGGAGGATCAGTAGGCATAAAGTCAAAAGGAGTATTTGGGGGGATAACTCCATAACTTGCTTCTTTGTGTCAGTGGCTCCTATTGAAAAAAACGTCTAGGAGGATCCACTATCTGAAAAATCATTAGGAAATAATACATGCCAAATCAAAACCATCTTTATGCTTTCAGTTTGTAAATCACATCGATTTTGGGGCCCAGATCTCAAATATTGTATGTTCTGTCAATGTGGTGGCAGGGATTATTATATTTGCTTTTAAAGGAGAAAAAATGAGATAGACTGCAGCTTCAGTTGATAAGTGAGGTGATTTAGATGACAGTAATATGGACAAAGGGTATAAATAAATAGGAAATGTTTTTAATAACTCGCTTTGTTTTGTGCCCCCAGTTCTTATCAGGCAACGTATTGAGAAGGAAATGCTTTTCAGGTAGTGTACAATTAAGCTGAAATGCATTGCAGTGGTATGTTGGAAGCCAGGAGTGGAATATAACAAAAATGGGAAACAACGTGTGTAGCTTCCCAACTGTCAAATGCAGTTATGTTATTTTTGTTTCAGAAAAGCCTCAAATTGCGAGGACTGTGAGAAGGTGGGAGGATATAAACAGGGAGTGTGAAGGCATTTCTCCTTCCTTATGGTGTGTTTGTTTGCACTGGTGGTCTGGCAATACAGCTGCTGGTGTTTGTGTACCAGGCTTCACCTTTTCCTTGCTGTGCCCAGAGACACAGGTGTGAGCCATCTCAGTTTCTCCTCAGGCTTCGAGAGGGAAGATAAGCAGCACAGCAGCCACGTCAGCTGGTCAATGTTTTGCTATTTGTTCTGCCAGCCCTGTCCCTGCGTGCACTGTTGCACTTCTTGTGACCTTTGAATTGCTTTTCCAGCCCCTGGGGAAAGTAAAAATAGTAACTGTATCCAATCACAGGTATGTGCCGCTTGGAAAAGCGGGCAGCGGGTAACTGCGTGGTCTAAAAGCGCTCCAGCCGCATTTAATCTGTCTACTCTCCCGATTATTTGTGGCCGACCTGTTAACGCCACAAGGATTTGCACCTCTAACCTCTTTAATGGCCTGCAAAGCGAGGCCACGGCTTCAACTAACGATTACTGGATAAAGCGGCCCGGCTGTTTATCGCCTGGAGTCCTTGAGACCTTCCCCAAACGTGACGTCACCGCAAAAAGCCGCAGTCCCTTCAGTTCACAGAACTGCCGCTGCAGCCCCAACCGACAGCCAGAGCCGCGCGGGGCCGCTTCCGCCAGGCCGAGCCCGAGCCGCGCAAAGCCCAGCGCCCCCGGGCCGCGACCCGCCGCCAGCCGATCGCTCCGCGCAGGCGCAGCCGCTCGCGCACAGCCGTGCGGGGGCGGGGGGAGGAGAGGACGGGCGGTGACGGCGGCGAAGGCCACGCCCCGAGGGGGGTGGGGGACTTCCGGCCTCGGCTCAGAAGCCGGTCAGTCGGCCGAGCTGGGCCCGCCCACGCGGGAGGGGGCGGGGATTCCGAGCTTCTCGGGCCGCTTGCATAACAGGAGGGGAGGGCTCTGCGCCTGCGTCACCGGCCGGCTCCCAGCAGCCCGCGCGGCGCGCTATATAACCGGCGCCGGGGCGGTGAGGCGCTCTACATTCAGTGGCCCCCACCGACGGCGCCGGATCGCGTCGTACCCTTTGTCACCTTCTTTAGCGATCGGGACCGTCTCGCCCACCGCCACCATCGCCATGCCCGGGTATTCCAGCGACAGGGATAGAGGGTGAGTCCGGGGGCCCGGCTGGCGCCAGTCGCCGCCAGCGTCCGGACTCTCAGATCGACCGCGGCGCTCCGCGTGCTGCCTTGAAAGCTGTTCAAAATGGCGGCCGGGCCGTGGGCTGGGCCTGGGAGCCCGTCTCCGCTCTCGGAGTCAGCGGAGCTTCGCGAAGGGCGGCGGGGGGATCTGAGCCGCGTGGGGGCGGTCGCGGTGTGTGGGTGGCCGCGGGTCGCGTCTCGGCTCTGCGCCTCGGCGCGGCCCCGGGGGAAGAGGGGAGCGGGCACCGGGGGTTTGCGGAGAAGCTCCGAGGGAGTGCGAGGCCGTGGGCGGTCGGCGGGGAGCTCCTCGACGTCCCCGCCTCGGGGGGCGGCGGGCGGGACGAGGTTTGTGGGTCAGTGGGTTGGCCGGGCGCTTGGCGATGGCGGAGCGTCGAGCAGCTCTCGGTAGGGCGGTTCCCTCTTCCTCCTCGCCTCCCCTCGCGGCGCGCGGCGGCTCGAGCTGTTGCTGGCAGGAGCCGGCCGGCGCCCGCTTTGTGTTGTGTCAGCGGATGTTAATGGCCGGCCCCGCCATGCGGTGACTGAGGGGAAATCAAAATGCCGGCTGCTGCTGCCTTTGTTCCTCCTCCTTCCCCCTCCCTCCCCCCCCGCCCAGCTCAGACTCTAAAATGGCAGCGGCTGGAAAATGTGGCGTAGACAGAAATGAGAGACAAAGGAAACAGCGCTGGCAGGAAGCAGCGGCCGCTCGGCTCGGTCCCCTCTGGGAGCGCTGTATGGTGGTGAAGGATCGCTCACCCGGTGCCGGGCAGCAGGCGGGGGGGGGGGCGGAGAGAAGCCCAGCGTTCGGCTCCGGCTTAACGGCACTCGGATCGGGTGCTGAGCTGCGTCGAGTTGCGCTTTAGGGCTGCTGGGATAGGATAGGAGAGGCTGCACCCTGCGGTTTTCAGAACAGAGGGGCATAAAGGTTAATAAAACATTAACAGAAAACGCGTGTCCTCATGAAGCACCGTTACTGAGAGAAGTTTGTCTTTTGGGATACGTGGTAAAAACATTTACAGGGAAGTTGTCCCGAGGTTTTGTAACAGCTCCTGCCAGCTTTCTGTAGGCTGACAAAATGGGAGTGTCAGTTGGGTAGGAAACCATTTTGATCGTGGAGTAATGCAGTTGTTCGTGTTGTTACATTGCCCATGTTGTAACGTGTCGATAGGCCATTCCATTTCATGGAAACTGCAAGGTAATGTGTTACTTCACCTTCTGAATGTGAAGATAGGTGGATTGTTGCATCTGTGACTTCAGTATGCTTTGAAAGTTTAGTATCTCGTAGGTGGGGTTGATAACTGTGAATTGTGAAGTTGCAGGGCATACCACAAAGATAGCAGTTACGTAATAGGAAGAGAAAAATTTTTCTCTTGGATCCTGAATTGTAATATTCTTCTTTAGGTTTGGAGCCCCTCGTTTTGGAGGAAGTAGAGCCGGTCCACTTTCTGGGAAAAAATTTGGAAACCCTGGGGAAAAGCTTACCAAAAAGAAATGGAATTTGGATGAACTGCCCAAATTTGAAAAGAACTTCTATCAAGAACATCCTGATGTAGTTAGACGTACTGCGGTATGTACTCATCCAACTCATGCAAAAGTAAACAAGCACAAACATGCTTAGGGTCATGGGACCCAGCGTGCACGGATGGAGTAACTGAAGTAACTTCTGTGCCAAAACTCTTTCCAGTAATGAGATCTTTCTTTTGCAGCAAGAGGTTGAGCAGTACAGGTCAAGCAAAGAAGTCACAGTTAGGGGCCATAACTGTCCAAAACCAATAATAAACTTCTATGAAGCTAACTTTCCTGGTAAGTGGTGGGTAGCATATTGTTTGGTTTTTTTCCTGTTTTGATTTACAACATGTGAGTTAAGTTCTAATTTTCTCTTCAAGCAAATGTTATGGAAGTGATTCAGAGGCAGAACTTCACCGAGCCTACTGCAATTCAAGCACAAGGATGGCCAGTTGCCTTGAGTGGATTGGATATGGTTGGAGTTGCACAGACTGGATCAGGGAAAACACTGTCTGTAAGTTGTGATTATTATGTGGCATATTGCTGGATTTCAGCAGTGAAGAACAGCCTAATGTAAGGCAGGCTGAGCACTTCTGGAAAGAAACTATAATGTGGCATTTTTTTTTTCTTCTGAACAGTACTTGTTGCCTGCCATTGTGCATATAAATCATCAGCCATTCCTGGAGAGAGGAGATGGACCTATTGTAAGTATTCTTAAGTGAAAGAGGATTTTAGCTGCTGGAGAAGGTGGATTTCTTGCAGTCTAATTGTCTGTGTTAATAGGAGTGCATGGCTCTTAATCGTGGAAACATTTAAAGTGGCTCCATAAACAATCCATCAGCTCTGTTCCGTAAACTTCACAGAATTATATCAGAGCTCATCTCCCATTTTGGAGCTTGCCATCCACTAGAAGCTAGAGTGAATTTTGAGTACCTTATCACACATCACTAGATAGTGTTCAGTAATTGAGATTTTACTGAACTTTGTTTACTTGGCTTGAGATACTCAATTCTACTGCAGTCAGTATGATATTGAAGTAGTGTATAGTGACTTTGTGATTTAAAACGTAAGACTAGAAACTTCATGTATGGAACTAAAAGCTGGGCATCTTACCTCTAGTGTCTTGTGCTGGCACCAACTCGTGAACTGGCTCAGCAAGTGCAGCAGGTAGCTGCTGAATATAGCAGAGCGTGTCGCTTGAAGTCTACATGTATTTATGGAGGTGCTCCAAAGGGACCACAAATTCGTGATTTAGAAAGAGGTAAGGATACATTTGGATGCATTTTTGTAAGGCAGTGTGAAAACTACTTCTGTGACTTAGTGGTTGATTTTCTTTTAATTTTTTTTAGGTGTGGAAATTTGCATTGCAACACCTGGAAGACTTATAGACTTCTTAGAAGCTGGAAAGACCAATCTCAGGAGGTGCACTTACCTTGTCCTTGATGAAGCTGACAGGATGCTTGACATGGGATTTGAGCCTCAAATCAGAAAGATTGTGGATCAGATAAGAGTGAGTATAAATGGTAGCTGCATTTAATGGCATTGCAGAAATGCCAGCGTTGGTTAAAACAGTGATAGCGCAGTTCACTCAGACTTCGCTGGGTAGATTTTGTTTGTTTACTTAATCATGTGTTAATTTTGTACTGATAAAAATCTCTTTTCTGTAGCCTGACAGGCAAACTCTGATGTGGAGTGCCACGTGGCCGAAGGAAGTTAGGCAGCTGGCTGAAGACTTCTTAAAAGAATATGTACACATCAACATTGGTGCATTAGAACTGAGTGCAAATCACAACATCCTTCAGATTGTTGATGTGTGTCATGATGTAGAGAAGGACGACAAGTGAGTAGTTGGGGGGGGGGGGTAAAACACTCAGTATGTTTCTAATGGTTGATTTTTAACTTCTATACCAACGAAGATGAATTTAATGGGTATTAGAGGCTAATCTAATACTGTTAAAAGTGTTGAAAGGAGGAAAAAAAAATTGCACAGTGCAAGTAATGAATGCTTTGTTTTCTCTTCATGACAGGCTTATTCGTTTGATGGAAGAAATCATGAGTGAGAAGGAAAACAAGACAATTGTTTTTGTAGAAACCAAAAGACGGTGTGATGACCTTACCAGGAAAATGAGGAGAGATGGGTAAGTCTAAATAGCACCGTGAACCACCCCAATAAACCAGATGTGCTCTTGATTCTCACTAGTGACCACCTGTGATCAGTGTCCCAGCTGTCTGACAAGGTGTCAGCTGAGAAGATAAATCCAGAAGCTGTTTAGAATTTACCAATAGCTGTCATAATAATGAAAATGCTCAATTATTTGAGATCAGTCGATTAACTTCTATATCCTCAGGTGGCCAGCAATGGGTATTCATGGTGATAAAAGCCAGCAGGAGCGCGACTGGGTTCTAAATGGTGAGTATTTCAGCAGTTTGGTAAGCAGACCATCTGGTATTTGGCACATGAAGAGACTGATGAGAGTTGCTTGTGTTACAGAATTCAAACATGGAAAAGCACCAATCCTGATTGCTACAGATGTTGCATCCAGAGGTCTAGGTTAGTACAACTCGTAATGCCAGTTGCCCAAAGTTATTTAAAGAAAGTCTATTGCTTTCTTTAACCTCTGCATTTTTCTAAGTTTTCTTCACATAAAGGTGCAGTCTTTGTGGCAAGGCCTAGGCATGACAATCGGAGGACTCGAGGGGGATGGAGGACTAGTGGAAGTGATCGGCTGGCTGCTTCCAGTCAAATAGAGAGGTGAAAACTGAGAGCATTGTGTGCCAGTAATCTTCAAAAGGCAAAGATCATCCTTTAAACTACTCCCCCATAAACTGTTCTCTCATGAAATAAGCAGCCTCATTCACAGTTCACTTTGCCCTGGTATTTCTCTTCTCTCCATGCTTTGCATGATTTTGCCATGGTGCAGTACTGTTAGTTTTGTGCATACTGTCTGCTGTGATCTGTGGGTCTTTGAATTTCGGTGAGTTTGAAATGTTGAGGAAAATAATTACAAACTTCAATGTTCAATGAAATTTTTTTTCCAACCATGAAATGGAGAGAGCAGCTTTAAAACGTACTAAGCCTTGTACAAATTGGTGAGTACTGGCACATGAAATCTGAGAAAAAGTCCACCTCTCACTTTAGCAAGTGGGGCAGGAAAGCATTGGCTTTTCTAAATGCCTTTGAAAGTCGAAGTTCCTCCACCTATATGTAGTCGTCATGTCGAGACCTGCCAGAGAGAGACACATTCTCAAGTGAACGCTGGCTTCTTGGAAGTGCTTGCCTAGACGAGACAGTGCATAAAAACAACTTGGTGACTTTTGGGGGACAGGTATGTTTTTCTTGCAGCTGCAGTTCAAAGGTCTTGGCAAGACGAGCAGTGTGGCCCTTTTTTTTGAGCTTCTAATGAGTGTGTATGTCAAGGACCTTGTATGTTTTTACTCTAAGGTCCTCAAATGAGCACATGAAGAGGCTGCTGTGAGCTTTAGTGGCCCTACTGCAAGAAGCATTCAGATGTCACTTGATGATTTGTAAAGGGGACTCTTGAGTTGTGATTGACAAGCAAATGCATACTCCTTTATGGTAAGGTTTTGGATCGCAGGGTGGGTGATAAGACGGGAACAGATGGAGTGTGCATATCTTCTTCTTCCACAATATTCATGCAGAAATGGATAATTCTAACACTGTTCTTTGCAGCCATTATTTCATTGAAAGTACTATTGTCTAACGTTTATCTTCGATTTGGCTGTTGTGGTGTGCAAAACTTTGTACCTCGCTTTTTGCCACACTGCAACACTTTACAGATGTGGAAGATGTGAAATTTGTCATCAATTATGACTACCCTAACTCCTCAGAGGACTATATCCACCGAATTGGACGAACTGCCCGCAGTACCAAAACAGGCACAGCATATACATTCTTTACTCCTAACAATATTAAGCAAGTAAATGACCTCATCTCTGTGCTTCGGGAGGCTAATCAAGCCATCAACCCTAAATTGCTTCAGTTGATTGAAGACAGAGGTTCAGGTAAGTGCTACTGTTAACGATGCATAGCTTTGCTCTCAGAACAAACTTGAAATCTCCAGCCTCCCAAAAATGGATATGGATGGTAGCTTATTTGCCGGTTATGGTGACCTCAAAAGGTGTTAAGGCTAGTAATGTGAGCAAAAGCTGCCCCCACAGTGTTGTGCTGTAGAGCATCTTGTTGTGAGCTGTAGCTGCTGATTGCCACAGATGGGCTTCAGGCTCATTTGTTCTGTCTTAAAAGATTTCACAGGGCTCAGCTGTTTAGGTTCCTCTTACAGTTAAGAGATGCTGGATGTAACTGTCCTGTTGGTGAGACCAAAACAACTTCATGCCACCACTTGTGTTACAGCGGAGAGCGTGTGTCTCTGCGTTAGTTAGAGAAAGGAGTCCAGCTTGCCTTGATGTAATTCTGTGTGCCCACTGAGTCCAGTTAGAAAGTCAAGTTCAGTAGACTTGACTTGCTGGGGCACAAAGGAAAAGAATGTTCTCTAGTTAAACTCAGCAGGTGGTATATAAAATGCAGTCTTTATCACTCTTATATCTAACTACGTCTAACTGTCTTGTCTCTTTAATAGGTCGTTCCCGAGGTGACCGACGTGACAGATACTCTGCGGGCAAAAGGGGTGGATTTAGTAGCTTTAGAGAGAGGGAGAACTTTGAGAGAACTTATGGTGCACTAGGGAAGAGAGACTTTGGAGCCAAAGCTCAAAATGGGGCCTACAGTACCCAGAGTTTCAGTAATGGAACTCCTTTTGGAAATGGCTTTGCAGCTGCAGGCATGCAAGCTGGCTTCAGGGCTGGTAACCCTGCAGGAGCTTACCAGAATGGCTATGATCAGCAGTATGGAAGTAACATTGCAAATATGCACAATGGCATGAACCAACAGCAGTATGCATATCCTGCCACTGGTGCTGCTCCTATGATAGGTTACCCAATGCCAGCGAGTTATTCTCAATAACTTAGTGTATTTAAATGTCTCAGTTTTTCATAATTGCTCTTTATATTGTGTGTTATCTCAGAACAGGATAGTTATTTAAAGAAATGGGAAACGCAGAAATGACTGCAGTGCAGCAGTAATTATGGTGCACTTTTTCGCTATTTAAGTTGAATATTTCTCTACATTCCTGAAACAATTTTTAGTTTTTTGTACTAGAAAATGCAGACAGTGTTTTCAAAGTAAATGTACAGTGATTTGAAATACAGTAACAGAAGGCAGTGCATGGCCTTCCAATAAAGATATTTGAAGACCGAATTTTCTTTCAGATGGCAATTTTCTCAACATGTGCACAACTTTACACTAATGGAATGTCAAATGTTTTTATATTCTAGAAAGGTTTCTCAACTGTGTCTGATTAAACATTTAAGCTTATATTAAAAAAAAAAACAGCCTTGCCTTGATTGGGCTAGATTGCTTAGCATGGCAGGCTCTATTTGGTGGGGAAGAAAACAAAAGCTGGTGTCTAAATAGCAGTTGGAAATGGTCTTCTTCCTTGTCTGGTTAGCATAGGGCCAGTTTGTTTTTTGTTTTTTTTATTTTTTATTTTGGTAAAGATTCATTGGAGTAATGGTATAGCTGAAAATCTTGCTAACCAAAGCTCTGCTGAAGTGGTGTTGCTAATGAGCTTCTGCTACAAGTGTAGGAAGCTTTTTTGCAGCACCATAACTGTTGCATATGTGCAGACTAGGCTTGAGTGTAATGTGTCTACAGCTGTCAGGCCTTGTGAGTTAGCATGCAGGCTTACTATGAGCTTCAGAGAAATGGGAAGATCTTTAGTATTAAACCTTCAAATTATACTTAAACTCGTATTGAGCAGTGATTTCTTTGCGGAAGTGGGAGGAGGGAAGTGAACGCATGTATGCATTTCTTTTTTCCAGCATTTGTACATTCACAACACAGCTATTTCACACAGCTAACACCTCTGTGCTCAGCAAAGGAATGTTCTGAAGCGCTTCCTTGATTGGGAGCATAGCTGCTGTCAGGCAAGAACACTTGATTCTGAGGTTGTTACTAAATGCTTTCAAGAACAGTAGCCTGAGATTTAACGCTCATCTTCAGTTCCCGCTCTTACCAATAACCAGTTTTTAAATGCAAAAATGCTTAACTATACTGCTGGAAGAATCCGGGTAAGATTTTATCCAGGTTATTTTGAATCTGAGTCACAGATTTCAAGCCTCTTGGACTTCAGTTCTATTTTCCTCAGCTTGCTTTGCTATTGTAATTTGTTCCCCCCAAGCCTCAATTTGTACTAGTATTAACTACAGTGTAATCCATTCTTTATAATTTTTTTTCCTATGAAATTCTGTTGAAATTTCTATGGAATTCTCTGAACTGTGCTGTAAATTTTCTTTCCCTCCCACCCTTCTGACAGGGAGTAGCACCAAACCTTTATTAATACGAAGCCAGGCTGGCTCGTAGGCACAGTGTAATGTAGTCCTGAGGTGTACTGACACTGAGAACAGATTTTTAAGGATGGAGATTCCTCGTGCACCTCTGTGTACTCTGGTAAAAGTGGAATAATGCAGCCCCATCCCTTCTTAACTTTCATTCTGCTCCTGAGTGTGAGTTACTAAGCCTGAATGTCCGAGGGGGTTTATTTTTCCTGTTAAAGGCACAGTTCCTCAGCATTTGCACTTAAAGCTTTCCTCGTTCTCAGTAACAGAAACGGACTTGGGGCTTTGCAGTGAGTGAAACCAGCCCTGGCTCGGGCTAGCGGGCTCTAAATAGCGTTTTTCTCCTCTGCCCTACTACCGCTGCTCCCCGCTCGGCCCCGTGGGCCTGGCTGCGTTCAAGCCGCGCTGCTGCCGCCTCGCCGAACCGTAACATCCGCGCGCCCTTCGCCGCCGCCGCCTCGCAGCGCTATCTGCTCGTTCGGCTCCGCCCCCTGGCAGCGGTACAAAGCTGTGATTAAGCGCGTGTGGAATTTTCCACTGCTGCAGCGCGGCCGAGCTGCTGGCTGCTCCCCGAGAGCCGCCGTCCTGCGGAACGTTGATTTCCTCTGCAGCGTTAACCCTCGGCGGGAAGCCGTGTATTGTGTATATAAGCACGGCACGCGGAGCGCGGTGCAGCCGCTCTGAGATCTGCGTTAAGCGTTACGTTTTTTTCCTTTACAAAGCCTTTGCTCTGGGGAGCCCCGTGGGCACGACAGCCGAGCGCGGGGCTCCCCTGCCTCACCGTAAGCTCCCGTGGGTGAGGGGCAGCGAGGGCAGTTCTTTACTATGAGAGCGGTGAGGTGCTGGAACAGCTGCCCAGAGAGCTGTGGATGCCCCGTGCATCCCTGGAGGTGTTCAAGGCCAGGCTGGATGGGGCCCTGGGCTGGTCTGAAATGGGGAAATTGGTGGCTCTGCCTGCGGCAGGGGGTTGGAAATCCGCGATCCTTAAGATCCCTTCCCACCCGGGCCATTCTGGGATCCCGTGAAGGCGGGTGCAGCCGCAGGGCGGGGCCCCATGCAGCCGGAGCGGGCGAAGGCCGCGAGGCGGCGCGCACGCGCACCCGCCATGTCCCCTCGGCCTCGTGCGGGGCCGCGCGCCGGTCCTGTTTCCTGCGCGCGCGGCAGGTGGCGCGTGCGCGGTGCTCGCGGCGCCCCCATCCTCAGCCGTGAGGGCGGTGGGCAAGATGGCGCTGGGCTGCCGCCAAGGGCGCCGTCTGTGCGGCCCGCCTCCCATCAGGCGGCGGCCGCTCGCCGCCCGGGAGTCGGAGGCCGGGCCTCCGGCACGGCCCTATGCGGCGGCCGGCGGCGAGGAGGCGAGTGGGCAGGAGGAGCTGCTGCTGGAGGTGTGCCGGAGGCGGCACTTCTTGCGGGGCGATCCGGAGCTTTGGGCCCGGAGCGCGCAGCTCCGCTTCGGGCCGCTGGGCGTGGCGCTGCGGGGTAACCTGGCGGCGCAGTGGTGGGACGCGGTGCTGGCCCGCCGGGAGCAGGTGTTGGCGGTGGATTCCCCGGTGCACGGCCGTCCTTCCGCCGGCTTCCCGTACGCTCAGAGCGCTCCGTGGCTGCTGCACTCGGAAACCCTGCGCGAAATTCTCCAGAGCGGGGGCTGCGGCCGGGAGCCCGGCGGCGCGGCTCTGCAAGAAGCGCTGGGCAGCGCGGGAGCGCTTCGTGAGAGCCTCCTGCCCGGTACGAACGGCGGCGCTCCGCAGGGCTCGGGCAGCCCGGGCCGTTCGCAGCTGCCTTCAGGGGAACTCGTTCTCCGGTTGTGGCAGCGCGCTGGGAGGGTCTCATTGCTGCCATCTGTACTCAGGAAGCCGGGCAGCGGAGCGTCGGTGTGCGCTTTACGCTTTGCCCTGCGATGAAGGCGTAGGATGCTGAAATCACAGTGCCCGCAGGTACGGGCTGTGAGCTGCTGAGCTCATGTCCGCAGAACACAAAATATGATGCTATAAGCATAAGCAGTATGTAGCAATGGGGTCTTAAATCATCGTTACTACCCTCATTTACTCTTGTGGATATGCTAATGCACTGTATTCGTTCCTACTATAAAATACCTTGTGGCTGCTGCAATTACTTGTCTGTCTTCTGGCAGGTGCTTTGGCACAGTATGTTAGCTGCTTAGAACTTGTGAACAAGCGACTGCCCTGTGGCCTTGCTGAAGTTGGAGTATGTTTTCACTCCATTCCAGGAAGTGAGCAACACAACGAAAAGCTTAGAAGGTAGACTAATAAAGAGTGATAAATCTCTCTCTTCATACCTAAACAAGTATGCATAGTTGTTTCAACTTGGATTACTCTTGAAAACCATTTCTTGCTTCTTTCCTGTTGTTTCTGAAGGAGTTAACTTGCTGACCTTGCTATTGTTTAAAGAATAGGCGAAAGGACTACATCGCTACTTACGTGGTTTAGCTCTCCCAGAACTGCAGGACAGTGGCTTGATTATTGGTTACGTCAGAGACTGCAATGGTGGAGAAAGGTAACAGTGGTGTAATATGGGCAATCTTGACCTGCTCCTTTGTCTTTTCACGGAGAGGGGAAATAAGCACCCTGATAGATTTTTTGATGCGTTGCCAATTCTTGTAATTGAAATACATAAATTCTTTCCAAGAAACCGAAAAATTACTTAAGATCATGACAAAGCCATGAAGTGGTTTGTGATACACTTTCAGAAAGGCAAAGGTTTAGAGATAAAAGCATTGTGAAACAGTTGAAGTGATTTGGGTTTCAATTTATGAAAAGAAAAAAAAAAGATAAAATTGCTGTGAGCCATAAGCTTCTCTTGGCATCACAGATGTGGCTTTTGTAGTTAATATAACATTCACAATAGTGGAACACCTCTTATATCTTTGATTTTCAGTTTGCAGTGGGTCCATCCAACTTCAGCAGCAGTGACTTCCAGGATGAAGAAGGAAAGCGGGGATTTAATTTGCATTATGACTTTCCTTGGGGGAAGGAAACAATAGAAACATTGAAAAACCTTGGTGACACTGAACTGCTACAGATGTATCCAGGAGACAGATCGAAATTACTGGTAAGCGTTACCTTACTGTATGGAGAATCTTTTATGATAAAGATGAGAGAAACGTTTTATTTGCTGATCCAATTATTTATTGACTGTTTCTTTTTCTTTTCTGGTAAAATCAGTATAGTTGATATGCTGCTATCAGACCTCCATTGGCAGATGTTATAAAACAGCGATGCTGCGTTGTTTATGCATGGAGTTAATTCTTTGAAAGTAGCAGTGAGCTATATTGTTCTTCTGTTTGTTACAAACTAATTGACTCACTGTTACATGTTAAGGTTGCCAGTAATTTTAAAATGCAGCTGATTGTAAGATAGGTCTGAATATATGAAGGGTGCTTGAGCTCACTGCCTCCTTATACATTTAAAATGAATTAAAGGCCCTCTGCAGCAGTCTTTCAGGTGTCCACCCCTCATGGTTGGTTGGTGGCTTTTGTAATTTACTTTTTTCCTCATCAGGGCCGGGATGGAAGGAAGAATGTTCTTCCTCACGTTCTGTCTGTGAGTGGAAATCTGGACCAAGGAGCATTAGCTTATCTCTTTGATTCTCTCCAGCTGGCTGAGAATCCTCTGACAACAAAGAAAAATTCGCAGAGAAAGGTAACTAGTGAAAGGGAGAATGGATGGTGGAGGGAAGGGATGTGCTTAAGTGCTGGGCCTGAATGCCAAAAATCACATCCTAGGTCAACAGAGATCAATGTGCCTGTGAAAGCAAGCAGCAAAGTGCTTTTGTTGTCTGAGAGCATCGTGTTGAGTACAAACCTAATGATTCATAGAGAAGGTGATAAATTCAATCATCTCTTTCTTCCATATTTCTGTTCCCTTCCCCAAAGGATGCAGGCAGAACAGTTTTCAGTGCTAGCAATAGACTGGGCTCACGGGGCTACTTCTGTAGTCCTTTTTACCCACATAAACAATTTTTTTCTCATTCAGAGATCACTTTTCCTTTCATACCTTCTCTCCAGTGATTAGTAAGCTTTTGCCATGTAAGTGGTGTCATTGGGAGGAATTGGAATGTAGTTGCTTTGAGAGGGAGAGAAAATGCTGGGGAAAATTGTCTCTTCTAGCAGAGTTTGGGGGTTTCCAAGAGCAGAAAAGCTGGGTTACAGGTAGCAGTGAGGCATTTTCCCTCAGTGACCATCATGAATCCTACTTTTACTGAGGTTTTCTAGAGTTACAGTGCTAGCATTCACACTGCTTGCTAATCAAACAGGTGTTTGTCTTTAAGAATAAGCAGTAGGCTGGATAGTAACTGCCTAGTGGGCTGTCTCTTTGATCTCCTCAGTCCCACTAAAGCTCTGCTAACTAATCTTCATCTCTCCTCTTCTGGGACTCAAACAGAATGGTAACTTACATTCTGATTACCTAGCTGGCATATATATCGAGTATCAGAAATATGGCTTGCTTTTTTCTAGTTCAGAATTTTGAACTGTAAGGAAAATTCCTTGTGTTTAGAACCTTTAGTAGCAAAGCTGCTTCATCTCAATGAAAAATCTTCATTGAGACTGCATTATATTCTGTAGTTCTGTCTCAATGTTCATACTGGCCATATTCAGTAATCTCTTGCTTTTTGTGACATTATTAGGTACTTAAACTTCACCCTTGTTTAACACCTATCAAAGTGGCTTTGGATGTAGGGAAGGGCCCAACAACAGAGCTGCGACAGGTATGTTGTGAGAACACGTGTTAATATACAGTGTTAACTTCCCAAGTGACTTTCAACTGAAAGTCAGGCACTGTTTATGTTGGTGAAAGTGCTGCTATTTCGATCCTGAGATTCATGTTTGCACATATTTCATAATGCTTCCTCCACAGTGAGCTCGTGAGTCATGGCTGAAGAAGTACAGTGAGGAAGCAGATGCCGTCTTTGCGTTAGCACACTGCTTTAGTACTGTTAGGAAGTTTGAATTTGTTTCATGAAAAAAAAAATAGGTAAAATAAATAACAAAATCCCTCTCGGGTTCTTAATCTTTCATAGTTATCTTAACTCATGGATTTTATCTTCAGACTTTAAGGTTTTTTGTTTTTTTTCCTTAAGTCAGTCATTAAGCCAGTTGCCACAGGAGGGAAGAAACTTAGGCTGATGTGTTTTTTAAATAAAAGTTGAGATTTAATTGCTAAACAGCTAAACACAATGAGATCACTTCAGCCAGTAAATAACACCAACTAGGAATGCTAATATTGCAAGTAACAGAGTTCGATTTGTTTCTAGATTCTCAAAATGGTTCTTTTTACTTTTTTTCTTAAATAAATACAGGTTTGTCAAGGATTGTTCAATGAACTATCAGAAAATAGAATTGCTGTGTGGCCAGGTTATCTTGAAACCACACAGCTATCTCTGGAGCAGCTTTACACAAAGTAAGGAGAAACGTTTTTAGTAAGTTAATGTACAAAGGTAAAGGGTGATTTTCTGTGAACTAGCAAAAATGTGCTTTTTTCAGCAAGAAGTTATTGAGTGCAATAACCACACAAATAAAGGCATATGGTCTATAAACTCAGATTCTATTGATTTTTATTAGAAGGAGCAATGCCTGTTCATTTTAAGAATTGAATGAAACATTAGCCTTCCACACTTTTCCCAGGGTTGTTGTTTGAATTGTGAGATCTCTGTTAGAGACTCTCCTATGAAAGTAAACTTCTTAAGACGAGTCATAAACTTGCAAAACTGTCTTCCTCTTTTTTTGCATCTGGGCCAGTTCTGTGTTCTATTCTTAAGTACTGCTTCAGCTGGCACGCTCTGCCCAGTTCTGAACTTAAAAGTTCCTCAAGCCTAAATGATGTATGTGCAGGAGTTATTTCAGCAAATAAAAACCAGTATTCCAGTTGAACTCTTCCTCCATGATTTGTGTATCAGCAGTACATTTTGAGCTCGTACCCATCGATCATGAGCATATTGATGAATAATTTCTTTTCCGCAGAGAAAATGTGCATGAAAAACAGATATAATGATTGGTTCATGTACAGTAGTCTTCAAAGTCTGGCTATTAAATAACAGAATAATCACTTCTATAAAAATACTCTTATAATAGGTCATTAAATAACAATTAATGCTCTAAAGTAATGTAATAATTTAAAGAAATGTAGTCAGGACAGCAAGGAATGTTCATAAGAAAATGAGTTTCTTGGCACTGAGCTTAGTGCATCATAGCCAAAATAAATACATTCAGGTTATGATACGTAACTTATCTGCAATTTCATACATCAGAAGCAGTCGTGGATGTGATCTTTTCTTTGCAGGTATGATGAGATGAGTGTTCTCTTCATGGTCTTGATAAGTGATTCTACTCTGGAGAATGGAGTGGTCCAGCTGAGAAGCAGAGACACTACCATGAAGGAAATGATGCACATTTCTAGGTTGAAAGACTTTTTAACTAAGTATATTGCATCGGCTAAAAATGTATAAACTTAAATGTATCTAATAAAAGTAACTTTTGTAAGTGTCTGTGCCTGAAATGATTTCAATGGCCACAGATCTAGCCATTTTGCAAAGAGTTCTGATAAAGCTTAATAATGTATCACCTTTCTGTCAAATCAATGTCTTCCAGGCTACCTGGAAAAGAAGAGAGAGACAGACTTGTCCCTCTGCAGCAGGGCTAACCATATTGTCTTTCTTGTCTTCAATTTTACTCTCTCTCTTTGGTTTTACTTCACTCTGAGAACTGAGAAACTGCTATGGTTACCACTGGGTAACAGCAGATAGAAAAGTCAGATATGGATCTTCTAGCCTGGGAGGACAACAAAGTTGAAATAACTTCTTGTAATGACTAAAGAGTTTTTGATTAATTTGTGCTCTTATACAGTCCAGTTCTTATTTCAGGAATAATGGTTAAATGCACAGGAGATTCGCTCTTGTCCTGACAGTGACTCCACTGTGCTTTTGGCCATTAAGAATAAAAAGTGACAAGAAACTCTTGTTTATTGAACAGGATTGCTATTTGTTCTTTGTAATTGCAATCCACCTGTTAGATGTTTTGTTTTATAACCATAGTATTACTTAAGGATTTTTCTTAGTAGTAGACAACCAACTATGTGATCTGTTAAGTAAATTTTGGCCGGGCAGTCAGTATCTAAACATCATCACTGAGCAGATGTGGTGGTACTTATAAATATGTGAGAACTGAAAGATTCTTTATAAATGTGTAATAGAGTTAGTCAATCACGCAGGCCATGTTACCTTGTGCTCCATCTCTGATGAGGACCTTTGTATAGATTGTAGCACATGCTCTGTTCTCTGTGAAAAGAGTAAAATAATTCATGTTGATATATATATATATATTTTTTTTTTAGTAAAGACACAGCAGAAGAATTAACACACCATCAGCAACTTGGTTGCTAATAACATCTCCTGCATGGTTCCAAAATTAAGCTGTGGAATATTTCCCCCTTTAGCTTAGATGAAGTTATACTCTTATATTTCCCATGGTAAGTTAGCAGTTTCAGTATGTAACTGCTACTATTCACCTTACTCTCTGCTGTTCCAACCCTAATCTTCCCCCTCACCCCAAACACAGTTGTGCACATCAGATATTCCACCACTACAAAATAAGGTTTTTACCTTGTTCATCTCTTCTTATAACAGAGAGGTTGACATATTCTTCTTCTGGTTGAACTGGCTCTGGATTAAAGATGAACAGTGGTTAACTCAGTTACAAATGACTGAACTTTGAACAGATTGCAGGAGCTACGTTTTGTTTTGCTGCAGCTTGCTTGTAGCCTGTTTTTAGTTCTTAATTAATGGCCACTGCACCTCAGGTTTACTTATTCTAGTTTTCTTTTCCTCTGTAATGGCTGTTCTATCCTCACTGTAAGTTACCAAATGCAGTTCTCCATTTTGTTTATGGAACTTCAGTGCATTTAACCAGTTGTGGTTTTGGCTGCATGGCAGACTGCCCAATAGGTGGATGCTGAGTTGTGTCTGCCACGGCATGGTCAGTAGGAGTACTAACAGCTCACTTAGCAGGTGTTCCCTTCTGCTGTTTTTGCAGTGTGCAAAGGAATTGGTCCATACTAGCTGTGCACAGCACAAGAGCATTCTTGCACTTTGTACAAACTCCTGCATATTTCAGTTTTGTGGCTATGTGGAGAGTGACGTGAACTTGCCAATCTCTGCGTATGTGACGTAGTCTGCTGACTCTTCTACTTTCTCTGTTGAAGTACGGCCAGTTGAGAACCGAGGAGGTGTAAATTTTTCTGCAAAAAAAACAAAACAAAACAAAAGCCAACCTTGTGCATGTATCAATTTGTCTTAGAGGTGGTTTAGCAGCTCCATTTTATTTTTGAATACTTATTGATCACGAAAACAACATCTTTCCTTAACAGAGGCATTTTTAATAGACTTTCTTTACAAAGAACAAAGAACATCCATCTCTTTTCAGTATTTGTCTTGTTTTAGCTATTTCTTTGCTTCCCTCATTTTATGTCTGCTATTGAAAATGTTGGTAGAAGTCTTACACTGAATGGCTTTACAGCAGGCTGGTTAAAAGGAGAGTTAACAGCTTCCTAAAATGCCAAGACCATAATTTGTAACGTGTTTGCACACTACAATGTACTGAAAACATAAACCAGCCCCTCCAGAAAATGAAACATGTTCAAATAACTCACTTGCTTTACATGAAGGGATTATGAAAAATGGAATTGCCAGAGCAAGTCCTATTGCTAACAGTAGTAAGATCAGTCCAAGGGAAATAATCAGGGGTTGAGAATTGCTTCTCTCCTCTGGAAGAAAAAAAAAAAAAAAAAAAGGTGATTATGTAAGGAAATGTTATTTTGTATTCAAAGTCTTTTCTGCCAGCTAAAATCACAACCTTGCATTTCTTTCAGCTTTTGGTTTAGCTGTGGTTAACAGAACTACTCAGAGTGCAAATTGCACACAACCACAGCTGAAGGAGGGGAGGCTGCTGCTGTCAATGACCCTCTCTTTCGTAGAGATCAGAGAGAAAAGGGAAACTCTTATTGCCCCAAGGCAGAGCGGAGTGGACCAGGGATCTCTTCTAAAAGTGAGTCCTTTACACTCATCCTCAGAGTCACTTCTACTGTTACTATCTAGGCTGCATGTTATTGTCTTTTGCATAATTTAAAAGTAACTCAGTTTTTAGAATTACTATTGAAATAATTACAATTTGAGCATTGCATTGCAGGAATAACGTTTCTGGCTAAATAATTGCATTCGTACTGCATTCTGTCCCTGGCTGCTTATTGGCAGTAGTACGCTGTGTGCTACGTGCGTACCTGCTAATGTGAAATTGAAACTGTTGCTGTATTTTGTATTATTGCGAAGGCGATTTTCAGCTTTGCATTTATACATTCCAAAGTCACTAGAGGATTTGATAAGTACAGAAATCAATGCTGCTTCCCTCTTCTGCATCTTCACCGGGGCTTGGATGCTCTGTCTGTCTTTGAAGAATGTGTATGTGATAGGGAGAGAGCCTTTCTCTGAGAGACAAGACAAGGTCACGTTTTGACCTTCCTTTGCTTGAGAATTGGGTGAGCTCAGCACTGGTTTGGAAACGGGCTCTGTAAAAAACAACAGCAACAAAAAGAACCTGAAAAGATTTCAGTGGTGATTACAGGACAAACTCCAAAGCAAGACTCTGAATTCAGCAGCAACATTAGAGAAAGAGATGCCTATAAAGGATGAAGCATTCAGTGGGGCATACCAGAACAACACTGCTGACTCCTGAGGGAATGATAGCAGTTCACAGAAGTTAAGTTCAGCTCCATCATTAAGGAGGGATGGTTTTACTAGATCAGGTTTGCCAAAGCCCCGTCCAACCTGGCTTTTAACATTTCCAATGATGGGGCATTCTCTGGGCAACCCGTTCCAATGCCTCACCACCTTTCTTGTGAAAGATATCTTCCTTGTATCCAGTAAAATAAAATGTGCTGAAAATTAATACAGCAAGACATACCTTTAAGTGTGAAGTTGAGACTTCTGCTGTATTTTTCACCATTGGAGATTTCATTCTCAGCTTTGCACTTGTATTCACCCACATCGCTGGCAGAATTGATAGTTAAGTTAAACAAAGCTGGAGTCAAGTCTGTCTTATTTAAAGCAGACACCTTCTGACTGTGTTTAAATAGTGTGTATCTGACAGGAGGAGATCCAGAGTCTGAGTGACAAGAGAGGCTTACGTTCTGGTTCATCACTACTTCCAAAGTACCATGAAGAGGTGTGAGCTTGGGGTTGGAAAGGATCTCTGGAAAGAAGAAACTTGTGTGTGAGTTCACCTGTCATTCCACAAAACCCCCAGGTTATTCCCAAAGCATGCTGACGTTTAGGCTATACTTAATTTATTAAAATAGATGTTCATTTTTTTTCCTACACTTCCTACTTCCAATAACAGGCACCACAACTTTGTGTTTTTCCTTATCAATGTGGAACTCCAAACACTTGATGAAAAATGCATGCCTTCATATACAAGAGAGCCACACGCACACAAAGCCAACAGATGTATCTAGATGAACCAAAGAAAAACTTTTGAACTACAGCAACATTTAAAATAGTTAAAGAATTAAAGAGAAATATTACAAGGTGTTGATTGTAGGAGAAAGTAATTTTATAAGCTAGTAAAGAGGTAGCATGTGCACCTAAAAGTGAAAACAGTATTTTGTCTGTGACCGTGTGTAAACAGGCAGAGTTAATCTCACATATGATGTCTGAACTTTTGACTTTTCAATAGAAGCAATTGGAGCTTTGATTTTGTATCAACTTGTTCTGCTTTTATGAGATAACACTAATGCATACCTAAGAATAACTTGCCTCGTCTTTTCACATAAATTGGTAATAAATCAGTCTAAGATAAATTCCAACTCTTTTAGAGGGAGAAAGACATCTCGATATCTTCAAGCAATTTTGAATGTACATAGAAGTGTACATTAGTAAAGATGAAGTTAGCTTCGTATAGAAGCTTGCAAAGCACCTCAGTGCAGCCGGGGGCGAAAGATTTAGTCTTACATGAAGGCTCTTGTCACTTCAAATGCCTTCCCCATTCTTTGTTGATTTCAGCCCATGTCCCAAAACTGAAAATAAAAAGAGCCTACCTCTGCAGTCTGCAGTCGCATTCTGAATCTGCTGAGAGATTTGAGCTGGAAGAAGAGGAGAAAATTTTAAGACAGGAAATGGTGGTTCTTATTTAGAAATATTTGTAATATGTGTGAAGGGTGTCCTTGGCTTACGGTAAGAAAACAGCAGAAGTGTGAAAAGAAACATTTTTTTTTTTCCAAAATGAAGCTGGTACGAGGTAACTGTTGGAGTTGCACTAAAGGGATCTTAGAGGAGTGGCTCTAGCAGTTGAGGAAGTCCTAAATATGGAAATAGCACTGATCTTTGCTGTTGATATTTGCATAAAGATTTATGTTCAGCCTATGATGGTCATCTTAGAGTTGTGCACAGAAGAAAAAGAAGAAAAGAGAAAGGAAGAGCGGTTTGGAATATAACTGGATGTTAATGTAGAGTTGTTCTTAGATGTAACTAACGTAATCAACTTTTTCATGTTTGAGAGCTGTGTAATAGAACTGTGCTTCCATGTAGTAGAAAAATAATTATAATTTTTTTTTAGTATTGCTCTTACAGAAGAAGGAGATCACCAATTCATATCTCACAGTCACACATTTGCTAGAGAGAATGCAAGAGATCTTCTGGTAGCATATGACTGAGACTAAGGGAGGATGTGGTTTCTATTTTTTATCAGTGCTCCCATATTAAAAAAAAAAAAAAAAAAGACAAAAAAAAAATAGTACTTAATTCATGGGAGTTTTAAGGTAATAAGAAATATTCCTGGAGAACAGCCCATTAAGAAAACATTTTGACCAAATTTAAAATATTAAGCTATGAGGAAATAAGATCTCACACTAAAAGGTACAGATATCATCACAAACTTTTGAGGTTAATATCACTGCACAACAGATTGATGACTAATTTGATCATCTAATCACTAATACAAAGCTCTACTTTAAACTTTCAGCGAGTAGGTGTTCACAATTCATCATCCTGTGCCTCTGGACACAGTAAATCTTCAGCTAATGTTCCATGGCATAAACTAGTGTTTTGTTTTGGTCAGTACTATTAGTATGGGTGGAAAAAGCCATTGTTTCTACCTCTCCATGAGTCTGTCCTTTGATTCTTCTTTCTTTGATATCCTTTTGGGCTTGAGACCCAGTGGTCAGAACTGAGAATCTGGACATTAGGAAATACTGGTTATAAACTCCTAGGCAGTTCTGAATTATAAAGATCTCCAGGTCAGAGCTTACATTCAGCAGAGCAGTGCTCAGTTGCTCTGCTGTTCTCTGTTCCTGGTGTATACAACAGTAATGCTGTCCATGTATATGTATAGACAATGCCTTTGGAAGAGCTCCAGGCCCTGCCCAAGTGAAAAAGAAACTAGAAATGCAGCTAACATCTTAAAGTGCTATTGTGTGTCTGGTCTTATTTCTCATCGATTCTCCCATCTCTGGAGGCAATGAGCCTGGTGTGCTGCAACACTGAAAAATTTCCTCACAACTTCCTTCTTCTTCTTCTTTTTTTAAAAAAATATTTAATTTCCTTTAAGTCAATCTTCCTCCCTGCTTGCATTTCTTATATGGAAATGATGACAATTAACCACAAGGCAAATATTTATTTTGCAGCTGGCAGGAAGCATATGTAGAAATGCAGATGTTGAGAGAGGAACTGGGAGCATTTGTGCATTTTCCTGTTGCGGCAAGCTGTTCTTCATCCCAGAACAGCAGCACAGCCCTTAAGACACTCGCAGGAGGGTGGTGGAGAAGGAGAGGTGTGCAGGAGGCAGTGTGGTGTTGCATGCTTCTCTCTTGGGGGCAGTGGGTGTGTGGGTGAGGCAGTGGGCAGCTGCCTTGCACAGCTCCCAGCACTTGGGATGTGTTTTCCAGACTGAAATAGTTTGGTTTTGCTCTTTTTTTCCAAAGGAGGAGTTTCGTTTGGTGTGTGTCTGTATTGGAAAGCAGTTATTGACAATCTGTCTGTGCCCTTTCAAAGAAAGAAGTTTGGGTGTCTCTGGGGCATCCCATGTACAGCCTTCATCTGAGAGATTGGTTGCTTCCCTCACCAAATACAGTCAGGGCATCTGGAATCTATCCCATAGTTCAGTGCATCTGTGTCCTCACGAGTTTTGTTTTATTTTCTCTTAAAACTTGGGTTTAGGACTTGAAATGGGAGCAAACATATTTCTTTTGGCATATGCCAATCATTGCAACTATACATGTAAGAGGAAGGGAAAGAACTTCCTTCCATTTAACTATCCAATCCCTGTGCTTACCTGTTTCATCTCCCTAAACACGTTTCCTTTTCAGCTCCTGTAATCACCTTGCAGAGTGCAAATGCAGTCACTTTTTACATCAGATCTTTGAAGCACTGTGACAGGACGTGGTAGCTGGGCCTTACTGATGAGGTTTGTGTAAAAGCCAAGCTGTGATTGCTAGGATAACACTAGGGGCAGTAATGATGTGTTGGTTAGAAAAGGAGACTTCAGATGAAGTTCTAAATGGAAATTATTAGATTATGTTAATAATGAACAGGCTTCCAGTAAAAAAAAAAAAAAAAAAAAATGTGACTACTTTTACTTGAGAACAAAAATAATATGAGATAACATTATGTATGAAGGCTGTGCACTCTTCACGCTGTATCAGTATTATTGTAGGTTTCCAGGGAAATCTGCATCTTTCAGTGGAACTATAAATGTTGTTCTCAGTTGTAGTTTCTCATCCTGAGAGGTTCTCCACTCTGGAAGAGCTTCTGGTACTGTAGATGTCTGCAGAGGGCTTTGCTAGGAATCACCATATGCATACATACATATACCATATGCATGCTGCTGGAAAAGAGAATCTTGGAGAGGTGTTACCAGGGACTGTAGATAAACAAGTGAAACTCATGTCTCTGCAAGAAGGAATATCTTTTTTTTTTTTTCCTGAATGAATTTCCAAAGCACGTGGCAGCATGTGCTACATGAAATGCAATCAAGACTTGGATTGCTAGGTTTCTTTTCAATATGACACCAGGTTGGTTAGGAAGAATTGATCCAAATAGTAATAATAGGCTACTGTTGTATTTAAAAGAAACACTGCAATGTGAAATCTTCAGCAGTATTCCCTCACTACCAGCTTTCTGGCTCCTGCAATTACTTTTCCATATCTCTTTATATTGCCCTTTGGAGGAGGTGTTGGATATCAGTAATTAAGGGAAAAGCTTCAGAGGGAAACAGTGGTTTAATTGCAAAAATATGGAGGGAGACAAAATGTACTTTGATTTAGTTTCTGGGCCTCACCCAGTAGATGGCACTGTTATGAAATGTAATGGGCTGAGAAGCACAGATTGACAGCTACACAATTTTTAAAATAAACTATAGAATTTCTAGATTTCTGAAAAGAAGTCACTTTCTTTAACATTCTTTGTAAATATCCACATCCACGATTTTTTAAATTATTTATTCTTCTCTTGGGAGATGTAAGGAGACTTTAAAAGTATTAAAAGACAAATGATACAAATGTCTCATGCTCAAGAGAAGACAATATGCCCTAAAAATATATGCAGAACAAAATCAATTTGTTCCTAGTTCCCCAGGGAGCAGACTAGATGTGTGAAAACAGTGACATTCATTGTAATTCCCTTAATTCTGAGCATGTTGAGACAGGAAGTGTTAATAGAGTGAAATAGTTCACAGCTGTAAGGAACCACGGTGTCAGGAACAGCAATTAGAAATCAGAGCTACTTTTTCTACTATTGATTTGGTTACTGGAAGTTTGTGTTGACATCAGTAAAGATGGGTTTGGATCTCAGACATTTGGTGATGCACTTCTGTAGCAATTCATTGCTTTTGAAGTAGATTCAGCGTGCTGAAATTGTGTGGAACAAGCTTCAGTGGTCCCACAGTGTTGTGCTTTTATTCGGCGTTTCATCCTTATGGAAATAGGTTTTGACTTGGATTTTAGGCAAAGCTCTGCTCAGGTGTCAGAGCTTTTTAGGAATTGATACATTTAACCAAATAGCAAAGGTCCCAGCCAGCAGAAACAGCAATTAGGAATTCACAGATGAGCACAGCTTTAATACTTAAGGGTTTGATTTACTGGTCTTTAGATTAAATTTTAAAAAATCACCAGTTGTCAAAGGAACTGTGTGCAATTCTTCAGTCTGATTCAGAAAGTGTGTTGCATTTTTTTTATCAGTCCCTCTTTTCCCACAGATACAATAAAGGACTGAAAAGAGTTAAGTTGTGCATGTATACTTGAGTAATTTTCTGTTCTTACTTATTTACATGTCCTGAGAGATTACAATGAGGTCGTTGGCACAGCTACATGTAAGTTTATATACTTTATGTCCACGTGATCTCCAGTTTGACAATGGAAGATGGTCTCAAGCTCTTCTTACCTCTTTGGAATGGTTTTCTCTCAAGTTCCGTAATATTTTGTGTTAAATTTCTGCAGTTGAGCTTATCTCTCAGATTTTGGCCAATACCTGTTAGATTTTTCTCTCCAGGGTAATGCTGAGGTTTTATTAAGAATGTGACTGTCTAATTACACTGAGAGGTCTTCTGAACATCCTTGATTTGTGGCGTCTGAACAGCCTTGGATTTGTGCATCGTTAAGCTGTACTGCTGATCCTAAAAGCTGATCTTTCAGCTTCAGTCTGAAACTGGCCTGCTTCTGAGCTCAGTCATGTTGGATCACTCTGACAAATACTGGCTCCCACCCATTTCTCTTTCCCCCTTTGTGGCGTTGTCCCCTGGTGGGAAAGAGTGCTATGGTTTTACTGAGCTTTCTATGTCATGCTGAATTCTTTTACAGAGCAAGGGGGAAATCTCCTTCCTTCCTTTTTTTTTTTTTCCTTTTTTTTTTTTCCTTTTTTTTTTTGTTATTAATAGCAAAATTTATCAAACTTTTGTTCTCCATCTGCTCTGTGTCCTCCTCCTCCTTTCCTTTACCTGGCTCTGGAGACCAATTTTGGGAAGTAGCCAAACCACCAGTCTTTGTTGGCAGTGTATTTTAAACAGCCTGGAGTAAGCAGAACAAATACTACTGCTAGTTATCCAGCTTACCTCTTAGTCATTAATTGCTATGAATGCTGTGCCACTCTGCATTCCTCCCTCCTTGCAAAATAGCCCCGAATAGCTGTGTATTGGCTGATGAATAACTGAAAGGTGCTGAACAATGAATTTCTTTAGAGTTATAAAATAAATATTATTTGGAAAAATTAAATCAGTGCTTAAATCTGCCATTTCTGCAGTGCCAGATTATTTAAGATTAAAAGCACATACATGGTACCAACATAGAAGGGTAGAGCAGAGATAAGGACAGGGCAGATCTCTGCACTCTTCTTGCTGTCCTCGTTCCGCCCAGTTCACCCACCCTTTCACCATCTGAACATCAACAAACTGGCCATGGTTGTGAGTTTGTGAATAATTATTAAATTCCAGTTGCCTTCACAAGTAGTCTTCCGTGGCACAAGTCAGCCTACTGATGCACTTGTGTTCAGGCTTTTTACTTAGGCTTAGGCTTTCCCTGTAATCAGAAAAAGACTCTTCTATTTTGTTAAGAAGGTCAGTAATTCAGGTGTTCTGAATTTTACATCAGCTCCTTGCTGTATCTCAGGCAGACGTCGACACCAACAGAAAATGAGAGCAAAATGCTGAAGTAGAATATTTTCCTGAGGTCACAGTTCAATTTCTGCTTTTTTTTTTCTTTTTTTTTTTTTTCATGCCAGTGCAGCTTCACATCTCTGCAGGGAAATGAAAGAATGAAAGTTCAGCCCGTTCTTTTCTTCTGGGGTTCAGCATTTCTAACTGTGTTTTGCACTGTCCTAACAACACAAAGTAACAGCCTGTGCCTGTTTGTGTTTCTGATATGTGACAGTAGCAGAAGAGGCTCATCTGTCAGTATTCTAATCTAATCCAACAGTAGCTGTGGATTATAAACTGATTTGAATTTGCTGTGAACTCCACATTAAAACAGCAGAGGTGACAGACCTAGGTGTGAAGAGAAAGGAGAAAAATGAATAGCTGTACATGTATTCTCTGCAAGAGTCGGGGTGAAGAGAAATGTTTGCTGAACGTCTGCAAAAGTCAAATAGTGAATGTAATTTGTATTCCTAAATGGTTAATTGTGACTTAAAAATACCCCTATGGACAGGAACTACAGGATAAATGTCCCTGGAACTCCTTGTTATTTTTTTTTTTAATACACCTTAAGAAATTAAACAAAGCGAATGCATTTGGTAGCGCCCTCAGGAAAAGTCCAGTCACTTCCTGAGCCGTAATCTGCCTGTGAGCAGCAGATAGATTCTCATTGTTTGCCATTTCCAGTAATGGGAACGATCACTTGACCTGGCCAGTTTCTGCTGAAGATTTACAAAAACTTACAATTTTTAATGGCAAATTTTTATCTATTACCATAGAGCAAAATAAAGCAAATCTGATTTGGGAATCTGGTGGCATCACCTCGGATGATGAATATTGCTTTATTTTGGAAATAAGTGTCTGTTCTCCAGGAACGAGATGTATCTTGCTCTTCTGGTGATTTTCTTGCAGTGTAAGTTTGATAACTGAGTATCTGGATGTGTACCTGTTCTTCTGACTTGTCTGTGGCTTTGGCGTGGTGGTGTGATTTGATATAGTTTCCTGTTGCTGTTTCTCAATCCGTAAACTAAAAAGAACATTTTTTTTTACTTTTTTCCAGGTTCAGAAATTTGCTCTCAGGAAAGAGGTAGGTAAATATATTTTCTCATGTACATATTTAAATGAAGTAATGTTTTTTTTTAATTTTTAATTTAATTTAATTCTCAGTTGTTAGTGTGCACACATGAGAGTTTGTGTGGTTTGCTGTCCTACAGCTCTACAAAATTTGCCCATGTAAAAGATACTACTTGGTGGTGCTTCCTAGCAAAGTGTTTAAAAGACATATAGACTGATCATATTTAATGAATATGTTGAAATTTTCCTAGAGCAATTTGTTTGACTGAGGCGTAGAATAGAATTAATTACTAGCATGTTTGGTTTTTTCAGCTCTTTCATTCCTACAAGGAAGGAGGTAGGATTAAAAAAAATAAATAGAATATGAATTATGGTCACTCTCTTTTGCTCTTGCAAAATATCCCATGAGCGTATCTGAGCAGAGTACAGAGCATGCATCCTGAAAGAAATGCAGCACGTACACTCTGCATCCTTCCTTTTTCCCATGCTGTAGAGAAATGTTTGCTCCTGGTTGTCGTGCAGTCCATTCATGAGTACCTGGTGACTGGGCATGGTAGGGACTTCTTCAGATGCAGGAAGTAGTTAATTTCTAAAGCAAACCATGCACAAAGTAGATATGTCCATAGCTGTAAGTTCTAAGGGAAGGGAAAATAAAGTAACTCTTAATTCTTTCTCTGTATTTCCTAATCCAACTGTGTGAATAAAAATATTAATTATATTATGATTCTAATAGTCATAAAATTTTGTTGTGATGTATTTATAGTTTCTTAAGTGAATTAGCTATTGTGGATTTTGTGTGTGTGTGCGGGGGGGGGGGTTGTTGTTTTATTTTGATGTTTGTTTGTAATCAAAATATGCTGTATTCAGTATATATTTTTTTCAAAGATGACAAGTTTAAATTCTAAATTAAATTGAGACAGTGCTTCTGCCTATGATTCTCTGTTGAGATTACTTAGTGACTGTGATGTTAAGGACAGCCCATAGTGTCAAGTCAGGCACGTACATATTTGCTTGCAGACCCTGAATCCAGATATCTTCTACTGTATTCCAGTAAACTAATCTAAACTAGAGGTTTAAGATTACCCCAAGTCTGAGCAGTGCGTTTAAATGGAATTTGTTGAATAATGTGACCTTACTTTCAGACTAAAAAATACTGGAATAAATCCAAGGATTCCAGTTATATGCTTAGGGATGGGTTGTCTTGGGGTTTCATACAGCTCTAAGCTGGCTTACACTGTATTATTTCATTTGCTCAAACAAGGATACATGCAAAATTTTGTTCAGATCTCTTAGCAATTGCAGTTGGAGACAACAAACCATGAGAAATAAGGAAAGCCAAGAAATAGCTGCAAGTCTATCCCAATATTCTCAGTGTCTTTTAAAGAGTTTAGCCTGGCCAAATCATTAATTCATTATGTCCCACAAGGAAAAGACTGAGGAAATGAACATTGTGAACTGTGATGGTCAGTAGAGGCTTCATGTACCTCTGTGCAGTGGAAGGTAACGCTGCTACCACTGTTAACATCTGTAGACCTGATTACAAAAATTATAACATATACTGCTGGAATACATTGAATTAATTTTACTGATTGAATTGTAGCAGCTTGAGACGACAGTATTATGTTGGATGATTTGAAAATAACTGTAACTTTTTTTTTGTTTTCCATCAAGTTTTTACCTTCAATGCAGTTCATATCAAGGTTCAGCCATCTGTCAAAGTGAAGAATGGAGCTCCTATGTCAATTATATGCCGTGCTGATATTAGCAAAAGTACCGATTTCAACTTGCAGCATAATATTACAATTTTTAAGGATGGCAAGCTTGTGTTCATGAATGTATCAGGCAAAGGAGACGCACGATATGAAGTACCCATGGCTAGATCTTCACATACAGGAGACTACCAATGTGCTGTGGAAGCGGATGGAAAGATAAAATACAGTGATTCCCTACATGTTTGGGTAACAGGTGAATATTCCTTCAAACATGGCAGTTTTCTAAGGTACAAAATGATAACAGCCTCTGGGAGTAAATAATAATAGTGCTAAATAGGATATCTTGCAAAGTACTTTTAATCTGTAGTCGTCATGGGGCTTTACAAGAGTTTCATACTTGGTCCTCATGTTAAGGCACAGAAATGAAATCTCTATCCCAAGGTTTCCTGGCAGATCAGCATTAGTCAGGAGTGGAATTTGTGCCTTCAGAATCATCATCCCATGCTCTACCTCCTAGACTAGAAAGTGTTATTTGTGAACGCTTGTTCCTACAGATCATAAATACAATAACAGGGGAGGCTAGCTTGCTGGAAAAGCTGGAAATAGAGATTTTCACCTTGTGGTAACCATCACCAAATCTGGAGTCAGATGGAGGCTATTTTTATAGACAATGTTATATCCATCTTGTTTCTTTATCTCTTATGCAAACGGGGACCACCAATGTTCACAGGTGTGCAGCTTTAAAAAATTCCCCAACCGAGTTCTTTCAAACCATTTTCCTTTGCCCGCTAACATAAATTGCTGCTGCAGTCATTAAAGACAGAGTTTGATTTAGGATTATGCACTGATCTATTTCTTGCCTTGTTTTCTTCTCTAAGGAATGACCAAACCAATTCTGATTGCTGAGAAAAAAGAAGTATTTGAGGGTGAAGTCGTGAAGTTACGCTGTGAGCTGCCAGAAGAAGTGCCTCCATTGCATTTCATTTTCCGGAAGATGAAGATGAATTCAAAACCTAAAGAAAAACTTAAATATGAACTACAGAGGAATTTTTCTGTTATAGAATTTCCCATTGAAGAAGGGGATAATATTTTGCAATTTGACTGTTTGGGTAAAAGAAATGTAAAATTTGAATTTGAAACCTCAGAACCCAGCAACAGAACACTTATAACAGTCAAGGGTAAGTTTCTGAGTTTTTCTTTTTAAATATCTTTGCTTTCCATAATTAAAAAGTTGGGTTGTGATTTTATGTATACTCTCTTGCAGAACCATTTATAAAGCCAACTCTGCGCATCAAGCCTTCAAGTAACATTACAGAAGGAAAAGAAATACAATTTGAGTGCTCGACTGTAGTAGCCAAAATGCATGACATTGAAATCATACTTCTGAGGAATAAAACAATACTGAGCAGCGTACGAGATCAGACAACTTTGAAATATTCTGCAGTAGCTACTCTAGAGGACAGCGGTGAATACCTCTGTAAGGTGGAGGAAGGGAAAGCATCTAAAATTGCCACACGGAATGTTGTTGTGGCAGGTAACTCTTCTGTTCACCTTAGATTTTACTCAGTGGAACAGTATTTAAATTTGGTAGCTTGCAAAAGTAACGTCCAGATTCAAAAGTAAATTTTCCAAATTAAAAGGCTGTTTACGTTTGGGCTTCTGATTTTTGTCTGCTACTAATAATTTCAAATAACACATAGGAGATGTGGACTCCAGGTAATTGCTACATTTCTGTTTTCCTTGAAAATACTATTATATTACAAAAGCATGATGTTTTGTTTTGTTTGTTTTTTCCCTGATAGTAAACTTCTACCTTATCCCTCGTTCTGTGTACTTTGGGATACGCAGTCATGTTCTTTTATGTTATATTTGAACAAACTGATTCTCTTTTTAATTTTCAGAGTTATTCCCCAAGCCAGTATTGACTGCTTCTATGAATAAGCTGGATGAAAATAAAGAATTAACTTTGAGTTGCAGCATTAAAGATTTTCAAAATGCTAGCTTCTCTATTTTACGGAGGAATTCAAATGGAGACATCCTGTTGAGAAATTCTAGGAACTTAACAACGAGAGCTAATGTGAATGATACTGGATCGTATATCTGCAAAGCTGAAGTGAACAGAATAGTCAAGGAGAGCAAGCCTGTAATGATACAAGTTTATGGTGAGTTGATACAAACGTTAGAACCTAGTGCTGGGGGAAGAAAATCACCCAAACTTATTTGTAAGCTCATCTGTTTACAAATCAGTTTCTAATTCGTGATCTAAGAGGGTATTTGTCAGTTTTTGAATGCTTGTTTCTGTGAGGTATGCTTGCATTCTTTAGCTGTAGAGGGGTTTGAGCTGTGGTGACCAAGTCAGACCCTGACTTCTACAGGGTGGGCCCTAGGAGTTGGGGCTAACATGTCTTCCCTTTTATCCTGTTCTCTTGATTCTGCTGGATGCCAAACAAAATCTCATTCATTACCATTTGCTGGAGCTTAAAGTATTCTGCAATTTCACTCAACAGTTTGATCTGAAACTCTGTCAGCATCAATGTAATTGGCAATATTTTTTTTTCTTTCTTTCCCATTTTAGCTCCAGTTTCCATGCCAAGTATTTCTGTTTTCAGTGGTTTACCAGAAGTGGTTCTGGGGAGACCTCTGAAGTTAACCTGTTGTTTAATGATGGGAACACCACCAATAACATTCACATTCTACAAAGGAAATAAAGCTAAGAAAGAAATAGTAACTAATAACACATGTGCTCTTTTCTTGGACGAAGATATTAAACAAAATGATAAAGGACAATACAAATGTGGTGCTAGAAATCATCACTCCAGTGGTATGAAAACTAGCAAGATTCTCAACATCACAGTAATAGGTAAGTCTGGTCAGTTTTTCTTGCCTAATGCCATCTTTTGATTCTTTGAAGCAGCATATTACAGACCAAGCAAAATGGATGCAAAATGTTTATAAATCATTTGAATTGAAACTAGTTGGAGATCTGTATCACAGGCTACTCGTCACTAATATAAAAGTCCTGGTAATTTTCTGAATTAACTACAGCTGAGTTTAAATAAATGAATGAATCTGACTTGAAATCTTATTATACAACTAGTCTTATTGGTAAAGCATAAATGATTTATTAATCTTGCACCAGGAGCTGCAGTTGCTTAATAGGTCTGAAAGTCAGCCTGTAATTATACCATATCTGCAAATAGGAGGTACAGTGTGTGAGCAAAGACTGCTCTACCTGGGAGTTACCTTTGTGCTCAACTTACTGTACAGTGATTTCACTGACTTGCAGCAGTTAAGAGCGAGAGAGCAGAACTGCACTGCTGAATGGGGCACTAGGATATTTGAAATATGGGAAAGGAAAAGATAAATGTGAAAAAGCTTTATGCGGAAGACAGTTCTGCTGTGGGCTACAGGAGACTGATATGATAACTCTTAAATCAGAAGTGTGTGTGATAGTGAGAGTTTTTGCCAATCATTAAGAGGGTAGAGTGTCTTGTTTTAGTAGAATTTTAACCATTGTACTCTTTCTATGCATTTTTTTGGTGCTGTCAGAGCAGATGCAGTAAGACTTCACATGGTAGTTCCTGATTCAGATCCTGGTGCTATAAATAAGTTTTCAGTTTTGTGTTACAGCTGTAATGCAAACTGTAATGTTTTGGTATTAAAGAGGAAAAACTGGAGGTTAACAGGTGGATTCTCTCTGAGTTTACTGAAGAAATGTGGTTTTTGATGTTGATCTGTAGAACAGATGCATCCTGCATTGTTGCATCTCTTCCATGTCAGTTGGATCACTGCACAGTTGAAGGGCATGCTCTCTGTTCTCCAGTAAAATCTCCAATTCCAGTATTTACGTCCGCTTAGACTAAAGAGCTGGGAATGCATCTCACGTTCATCAAGTCTGCTAGGATATGCTTTGCTAACACTAGAGAGAAGATTCAATATAAAATGGTGAAGGTATTTGTCCAGTAAGGTTTAAATTCTAAAGATGCTTTTGAAGAACTTGATCTGCTAGTGTTTGCTATTGTATACTAAAAGTTATGAGAAATATCTCATACTGCTAGTATAAAACAGGGTAATTTGACACAACTATAAAAGCACTGCTACATAAACGGAGCTATAATTTTTTACAGCATCAAACTGCTGTGTAATTTCTGCAAATTAAATCATTTCTAGTTTGGGGCCCGATGGAAATCTGGAATTTAAGAAAAAAGGCTGATTGACTTCTGTGGGAATGGATGTAGTTTCCTCCTGTGCCTGCTTCATTTCTTTATGATGGCCTCTCTGGCTGTATACAAGTATTTTCTAGAGGATGTGTTCTGGCAGAGAAAGATTAATACTGTGCTTTCAATCTCTGTTTTAGCTAAGTAAAATAACATTAAAGAAAGAATACCTACAACACAATATTTCATTTCTAATAGCACTGATATTTGGTTCATCTGTGCCTTCCTTCGTAGTACCGATCAGGAACATCAGCTTGGGCAGTGTTCCTTATGGGGATGTGGAAGATGGCAGTGAGACTGCTTTTCTCTGCTCTGTGAATGAAGGATCTTGGCCAATCCTCTTCAGGATTTTTAGAAAAACTGATCGTGACGTTCTTTTATTTGAAAGAAGTGAACATGCAGACAGAGTCATATGGCAGAAGAAAGAGATGAGCAGGCAGGACACGGGGACGTATTACTGCATTGCTTCTAATCGAGCTAATGTGAGTGCGAAAAGCCATCCAATAACCATCAATGGTAAGTTAAACTTTGTGATAAGCTGTGCATTCTGCCATCATAGCAGGCAAAGCTTGTGTTATCTGAAAAGTTATTAGGTATGTGGAGGTTACCAAGTGTTTCTGTCTGTCTTGATCCACCATTGATAGAAGTTAAACAGAAGGACCATTTATAAACAGAGATTGTCTTACTTACATCCAAAAGCTTAACAAAAGCCAAAGGTGTTATATGCAAGCAAAATCAACCTGCTATTGCAGACTTGTTTGCCACAAGAGCTCACCTTGTGATCTTTGCATGCAATTCTCCCTAAAGATCTTCACTAGAATGTAAGATGGCCAATTCATAGTAAAATGAGACCTCCCTTTACTGCAGAAATTGGTAATGATCACCAGTCACTGTACCTACTCTCTGAAACATGTCTTTCTTATTTCCAGTCATATTAGCATCTTGGCAGAAAGGAGTAATTACTGCATTTGTCCTGATACCTATCGCAGGAGTGGTGATTCTTGCCGTGTGGTGGTTTTGGTGTAAGAAGAAAAACGGTAATTATTCCCTTCTGTTTCTTTGTTGATTACTATATGGCAGCTAAAACATTGTCTTTGTTTCAGGAGCAAAGAATCTGTAGGGATGAGGCTTCAGAAGATGTCTAAATACAATTTTAGAAACTAAAAAATTCACTTTAAAATGTGGTGGCCCAAATTAAGCTGCAGGTGTGCTGAGTTTTCCAGGTATTTTAGGCAGAATGGGAGAACATCTCACTAAGATTCTGGAAAGACACTAGTGGAGCAAATATTTGTGGAGATTGACCAGAATCACACAGTTCTGATGTAGTTCCAGACCTGGAATTGAGACTCCTGCAGTGTAAAGGCAAATGGGAACTGAGGGGCTCCATTTTTTTGCTCCATTATGGGGCTACGATGATTTGACTCAGGCTCCCAGCTCTGGGGTAGCTGTCATACTTCTCTGGTCCTCATAAGGCCAAGTTAAAATTATTCAATTTCTTTTCCCCATGCATGAATATAATTTCACTTAGGCATTTGTCTTTTATTGTTAAGATAATCTTTCAGATCTTGTTCTTTCATAAAGTAAAGAAATGTAGTTTTAAATGAACATCCTACGACATGCAGTACTTTGCAAAATTTGTAGGGAAAAATGGAGTGTCTGGATGTCCCAGGCAGCTTAAATCGGCCAGGCTGAAATGTTGGATTTGAGAGCTTAACTTCTCTGCAGAAGAGACATTTAAGTGAGCTGTATTATAAACAGGATGTAGGACACTAGGTAATTCATTCTGTGATTGCTGAGAGAAGTTGCTCTGACTTTGGCAGATAATAACTATGTTTTTGTTTTTATTTTTATTTTTAAATTGTTTTACTTGTGCTATGTATTAATAGATGCTTTTATTCTTTCTTTTTGCCAAGCTAAAGGACCGTCCATGGAGATGTCTCGGTAAGAAAGCTTGCTTTTTGGTCATGGTGAAGTATTTCTGTTTTTAAAGGCTGGAGGCCTTCCACCATACATTTATGGCTTATTACAGCACACACCTGCAAACAATGGATGGTTGTGCTTTGTGTACCACCTGCTAACACAACAACAGGATGAGGAAATAGTCTGGAAATAGTCTAGAAATAGAAAAAGGCCAGCGAGGAGACATATATTTGAATGCATGTAGATATGGAATTAAAATTTTTGAAGTCTTAAAGAAGAGTAATGCAAGGGTGTCCACTTTTGACCTTAAAGTCTGCTTGTGCTTTTCTTAAAGACAGAAGCAAATTTTCCATTAGTTTCCATAGTTAGGAAAGTGTGCTAGTCAGCACAGACGATTACTGATCTTCGCATGTCGTCGTGTTGTTTTTATTGACTGCTTTGGATAATTACATCAGCTTTTATTCATTTGCTTTTCAGATCTGCCTTGGCTACAAACTCAACAAGTGAGAAACTGTCAAGACAGCATAATGATGGAGACTACTATTCTGGTAGGATATTTTGTTGTAAGACTGTGAGTGAGTGGGCCTAAATAAATATTTATTTAAAGTTTTGGACTTGCATGGCTGTGGTTTGGACAGGGCACTGTTTCTTGAGGTTCCAGAAGATAATATTCTACTAAGTGTCTGCTATCATTTTGTCTTTGCATGGCTTTTTATGAGCAAATCTTATACAAGGACTGGTTTACAAATCTGCTCAGGCACATCTACCAGGCAACTACAACAGATGGAAAGCTATGGCAAAAAGAGAATTATTTTCTCTTTTTGATACGTTTTACATAGCTGCAAGAAAATGAGTTCAGTGAGAAAATTTGAGTTGTGGAGTGTGGTTCCATAGTCTGACCACAATACAGCAATGTTAATTTGTCATTACTGGTCACTTTCCAGGGTCTCAGGCAGGGTGAATTAGAGCACCTGCTGTGAGCAAAGTTAGCCCTTGAGATTTTTCAGCTGATCATTTAAAAAGGTGTACTTTTCCCACCTGTGTTACATGACTGTCTTTTACATGGGAATCTAAAAGTGAAATTTCTCATGTAAATAAACACAATGACAAGAGGAATTGCAGTTGTGTAACTCATTCATTTGATTGGATAGAACAAATATTTGTTGGCTCAAATTTTGCTTGAATATTTTAGGATCAGGTTACATTGAAGATGGTGAAAATCACATGAAATCAACAGATGAAAATAAAGGTAATTTCATACTTGAAGAATAGATTTTAAAATTATGTTATAATTGAAAGTTGTAGTGTTTCCTTACAGCAGCAATTGGCATTTGTTAAATCTAGTCTCTCCTCTTTTTCTCTGATAGTGGAGAAGACTCTTTTCTTTGCCAAACATAATTGTTTTTCCTTATGCATGAAGTGACAATGACCAATCAGGCTATTGCAGATCTCTCCACCAGGTGTAGAAGCCTTTTATTCATATGCTTCTAAAAATAACACTGTCTCTACTGTATTTGTGTGGCAATAGCCTTTTCTTCATCAAATGAGAGAAAGGAGCTTGTGGTCATTGTGTGGAACTTAGCCCATTGTGGCTTGAGTAAGTTAAATTAGAGCTAGAGACACTCACAAGCAAAAAACAAAAAAAACCCCAAACAGTTGAAATGTAGGAACTTAGGGCTGTATTGATCCACCAGAACCATTGCTGTTGTCATGTCATTCAAACATTCCATCCTAAACACTTTTTGTTTGTTTGTTTGGCTTTTTTCCCCTTCTTCTATCACCATACTACTGGAAGGCTCTGATATTTTGCCATTTTTCTGTTCCAAAAAATTTTCATTTCCACATGACTCCCGTCTGGATTGCTGCAATGGGCCTTCCCAGCCTTTGCAGAAATCCAGTAGAAACCCTTCTATATCTCAAGGAAAAGAGAGCAGAAAAAAACCAGTTATTTCTTGTCTCTTTTGTGTCCAGCAAGCCAGTACCGCTCAGCCAGTAGATTTAGCAAATCAACTGTATAATCACTGTCAGACCTTTTGTAGGCATTGTGGCAGAGGAACATTTTGAGACAGTGGATGTGTGGCCATTGTAGATGGAGAGCTTAAACAGCAGCACGGGGGAAAGTGCTGAAATTGCTTATTGGCAAGGCAGAAATTGAGAGTATGAGTGGTGACGAGGAAGGCTGTGAAGGACTTAAGTAACAGTTAAACATGAGGAAAACAGAGAATAGGAAATGTCTCTCTGGGGCAGCCATGAAAAAGGAGGAAATTGTAATGGCAGGGAGAGAAAGAGAAGAGAGAAGACATCTAGCTGCAGCAGGAATAGGAGAAAATCTCAATTTCCTGCTCCATTTGTGTTGTGATGCTTTTCAAGGTGTTAAGTGGAAAGTAAGAGGTGAGGTGCAGTTCTGACATCACAGTTTCAGAAACCTGGTTTGATTTGGTCTACTGCCTTTCAGATAGAAATTAGCCCTAGGGATGAGTAAGGCTTGCAGTTCTTTACACTCACATCTGCCATAAGTAGGGCCTGATCCTGCACCTATCAAAGTCCATGAGGATATGTCCATTAATTTCAGTCGCAGCAGGATCAGGCCCACAGCTCAAGTGAAGCATGCAGTGCTACAAAGAAACATCTTCTTGGTATTTTTGGGGCAGGACCTGACCTTGAGAGTGCTGAGGTGGAGTACACTGAAGTTGAAGTGTCAACGCTTGATCCCCATAGAGGTAAATAAGCTGTCTGGCCTCTACTGTTACATTTTGGGAGTAACTCTGTGTTTGTTGCTACTCCCTGACACTGGTCTGACATTGACATCTGTAAAAGTAAGAGCAGGTTGTGTTCTGCATGACAGCTTTGTGCCAATAGTGTTCCTTAATCTAGATGATGCTGTGACAACCATGTTCTTCTTCTTCCTCAAGGATTTCTGTCATTTAGTTGCCCATCCCATTCACATGAGGTCTGTGCAGAACTGGGCTCCCAGCTGGAGCTGTGGCTCTGAGAACAGTGCAGCCTACTGTGAGTCATTGCGTTAAAGAGTCCAAAATTTATTGAAGGCTGTTTGAGCGTAGCCACAGGATAGGTTAATAAAGAGACATTTACACTTTGCTTTAACTTGATGAGAAGCAGACTGAGGAAGAAATGAAAATTTGCTTTTCCCTGGTAGGAAGGAACAATCTCTTATTTCAGAGACCAAAAGCATACTTGTTTAATTAGGAATACAGACATTTGGGCAAAGTGCTCACTGTTTGAGCTTGGCAGCAAGTCTCTCCTGGAGCAGCCCATTTTCCTGTTCATTTTCTATTTTCTGACATGCTGGTGTCATTCATCACAGAGTTTTCCCTGTATTCTGAGTATAGTGTTAATCCACTTCTGCTAAAACACTTCATTGCTCCAAACGTTTGAATGCTTATTGCACAGTACAGTGGTATAGAATGGTAAAGATATGCTACCACATGACAGTTTAAATGAAAATTCCCATGTATTTGTTCTTTCTGCCCCTGTTGCAAATAGCAATACTAATCATAGGAGCAGTAGAATCATATTTTGTTCGTTGTGAAGAATACTGCAGTAAATACAGCAGTATGTTGGCCATGGCCATAGCCTTTGGGTCACTTGGGATAACTGAACACCATCTCAGAGCAAGTTTACAGAATTGTAGAAGGATGCATGTTTTGTCTTTGACAGTAAAGGAATGCAGTGTTTTAAGGCAGTGGCTTCACCCTCTTTTTACAGCCTTGTCTGTAGTAGCTAATCATTTATGAAATAATTTTTAACAAATCAAGAGCTTGGTGTGGACAGTGGTTCTGCCATGAACAAAAAGCAGTGCTCATTACAATGGTAATGATGGTGGTAAACTTGGTAGATGCAGTTTCACTGCTTTGCTTTGAAATTTCCATGTAGGAATAACCTAATGCCTACTTTCTAAAGTGGAGGTGAATGGCTTCCTCAGATATGGAACATGTAGCTGTTCTTTGGGGCAGTTGGCACTGATTGTTAATTTGATATTTAAAGAGGTGGACATTCTTAAGAATGATTAAATTGAAAATGAATGCTTTTGGAGACTATGGGATGGACCGAAGCATTGTTGTATTTAAAAAAAATATATAAAAATAGGCAAAATGATTCAGATCTTTTGTTATTAACATGAGCAAACACAAAGCCAGTGCTAAAACATGGTCAGGAAATATCCATAAAGTAAGAAGGGGGAAACTACTAACCATGGGTAACAACATGTTCCTTCTTTTTTTTTCTTTTGTAGTTGGTTAGTCATCTGTAGGGTGGGAACAAAATGTCAAATGATGCAAGTCATTTCTCCCAGCACATAATTTCAGTGTTGAGACAACTTCTGGAAGATTAGCAAAGAAAACAAAATGGGCAGTGGCATTATATAAAAATTTAATGAAATGGATTAAAAAAAAAAGAAGAAAGCTGAGGAAATACCTCCTGCCACGTCTTCCACAGAGACAACAGGATAAGGTTTAGGATTGTAGTCTGCTGAAAAAAAGTACGTTCCAAACAAAAGGAGCTAACTTGCATTAAAATTCTGAAAAGATTTCTTCTTGCTATATTGGAAATTGTATTGATAATTTAACATTTGTCCAGAAGCATCTGATATGCACTTCACGATTTCCAGACTATTTTGCAAAGGAAGTTCATGCCAAAGCAGCAAGAGTGAAAGCTGTGATTTTGCACTTGGTAAAGTGCCTACTCCTACTGTTGTTGAAATTAATAGTCATTTTCCAGCTCAGTTCTGTTGCAGTAGGTCCCAGCATTTAAAGGACACTTAATAAAATTAACAAAAATTAGTTTAGCTTCAGAAAATTAGAATGTGGTGCCAGAAACACTGAGGTTCTTCAGAACAATGCAGAACAGTGGCTGTTCTGATTCTTGGTCCGTCTGCGGATCAATATGTCTGAATTCTTTCAATGTTCCTATAGCTAGTGCACATGATTTGGTATCCAGAAATTTGCTTTCTCTTTCCAGTTTCCTGAAAACAAGGATCAGCCATTGTATCTATTTATTTTACTTCAAATAGGAAAACCTAACTTTTTGTTTCAGTGATGATGCAGAGACACTGGAAGTGATATTGGTGAAATTCAGAGGTTTACCAAGAGACTTAGTTCAACCCAAATTAATCAATGTTCTTAAAGTGCCTTGAGATCCTCAAACAGCAAGCTCGTAGGCCCTACCTGCATGGGACTTGATATCAACCGATGAAAGTCATTTTCTGTATTCATCGTTCAAGAGCATTTTGCTTCATTATTCACTTTAGAACCATGCAAGAAATCAAGGAAATTGTTCTAATTTCCTAGTTGCCAGAACAGTGTTTATACTGGCTGTAGAGAAACTGACTTCTTCAGCTTTTAAGCCTTTGGCCAAGGTCTTTCCTCACTGGGGTAATTGTCCACAGTTATGCTATTTGGTATCACATTTGATTTGTTGAGTAGGAGAAAAAGGAAGAGCTTTCTGCTTTCCAGCTTATACAAAAGTAGAAGTTTAGCTTTTTGTAAACCCAGCACCCTGAAAAATGGATGGCCAAGGCTAACATTACATTTAAATCCCAGTGATGTCCTTAGGGGCATTCAACTTCTGTCTGCATTTGTTATATTCTGTCATTTCCCAGGCTTTCTCAGCCTTCACTCCTCCTGATCTCAGTTCAGTAATGGGAGAGTTGTGTCTCACTGAGGAACTGAAAGGAGATGCTTTCTGGTTAGGACCCAAATAGAGGCTGTGCACTGTGAAATCTGCTGATCTCAATTCTCTCACAAATCTCTCTGATTGTGAAATTCTTCTGAGATCTTTCACAAAGAGCAGCAATTTAAATTGTTATTGTGACTGTAAGATGTAATCAAGTCACTTACCAAATGGGGCTGCAGTTAGTCTTTGAATTAGAGACCTCTTCAGGTCTAGGATCCCTACATCCTTCTAACAAATAGATGAAGCCTTCAAAATGATCTAGAGAAACTCTTCTCTGATGTTAGATGTTTCTGTACAATTTAAATAATTTCTAATTTGAGAAGATTATTAGAGTGTTAAAATTTAAAAGGTAAGGTCATATTTATTGTTTTATATGTAGAGAGAAATAAATTTCCTTCTCAGAACTTTATAGGCTTTTGGGGGAGGGGGATTTTGTGCAGAATCCACAAGGTTAATTTCTGCTTATGTAACTACTTCCTCTGAAGGTAAAACAGTGTGTTCTGTTTGTTTAAGGAGCTTTTCATAAGGCAAACATAAAAAAGAAAAGAAATTGATTCTGTGCCAATACATTTTCCAGCTCCTGTACAGAAGGGGACTGAAACAGTTTATAGTGAAATCAGAAAAGCTAATAATGGTAAGTAAGCTAGTGAAAAATTAAACACATAAAGGAAGTGTTTGTGTAGAGATTAGGGTTAAATTTGTGACTGTGTAGTTTTGAGAGAAATGCTGTAAAGTCTGATCCAAATCACACTGGCACACCCCAAATAGCAACTAAGGAATCGCAGGTGTTGATAAACGGTGTGACACATTATGTTTTCATATAAACCAATGATACTCAATGCAGTAAGATTGATATTTGTAACATCTGCTTCATCAGCCCATTAACACTGTGTTAACTGAGTGATTTGGCTCATGTCAGAGTGTGGAGCTGAACTTACCCTGCAAGGAATTGGGATCCTGTGTTGTGATTCAAATGCCTCTCCAACAGCAAATGCTTTAAGCATGATAAAAAATGTCTCAGGTTGTATCTGCTAGCCCCTCTGCCCATCTCTTACTTACTGTGGCAAAGATTTCAGGCATTGTATTACAGACGGGCATTAGCAGCATCCTATCAATTATTATGTATAAATGTTCTGGCAGCAATGAATTCAGAGGCAATTAGTGAAAACTAATTATTAATAGCTTGTCCAAAAATAAGCCAGAAAAGATTTTTTTCTCTTTGTCAAGATTTACATATTTTATGGCTGTGAACTGTTCACTTTTTCTTCCCGTCCATATTATTGACTGGTTTTGTTGTGTGCCACGTTTAAATGTCAATCTTTCTGGTTTTGTTTGCTGTGTCTCTATTTTATAAGGCATTTACAACCCTCCTCCAACACAGTATTATGTTTCTAGGGAACTTTTCACTTGAGGGTCTCCAAGTAGTTTACAAAACATTACTGGGTTTTCCCTTGTGATGCCTTTTAAGTCAATTTTATCTTCATTTTACAGCTGAATAAACAGTGAGATTAGTTCACTTGTTTAAGGCAGTGCACTCAGATAGTGACAACACTGGGAACTGGATTTCAGAATCCCAAACTCCTGGCTTGGTGCTGAGCCTCGAAGGTCTAGTAATTTATTTTTTTCCAGTGGAAAGCAGATAATCCTTTGCACCAAAGAACAGGCCTGGACACTTAATGCAGGATTGTCTGGCAGCATTATGAGGAGAAAAAGGCTGATTTCAGGCCCAGGTTCACTAATGCTCTCGAGACTTTTCCACTGAGTGTGGGTTGGGCTTGGAATGAGCTGCAGGAGCTGACTGCATCACCTCTCCCTTGCTTTCTGCTCAATTGTGAAGCTGAGTATCATGTCTTTTATGTCTTCACCATTCCTATTTTTGACAAAACAAGATGTTTTATACTGAAAGGATGTTTTATGAGTTGCTGTGTTAGCTCAATAGATGGTACAGCACAGCTGCAATTCAAAGCACTTAATAACAACTGTATCTGCTGTAAGGTGGGAACTGCAGTAAAATGAGATCTGATTGGAAGACTGGTCTAAACTAGCCAAATAGCAAGCAAACACCCCTTAATTTTGCTCTCCACCTGCTCTTTTATGCACCACATTCTACAGTTTCAGTTATTCTTGGAAACGTAGTAACAGTTTATTGTTTTAATCACGTCTGTTTTTCCTGACTGATGCACAGGAAAAGTGTTTGAAATAGATAAGCAGTGCATCACATGGCTGTGCAGTAGCTTTGTTACAGTCTGCTGAAAGGTAACATTTATTTTAATTTTTGATCAAATTTGATTGCAAAGTAGCAAAGTAAAAATGCTGTGGAGGAAATGAATTTTCATAAGTACTTTGATGTGTTAATACAAGTATATTAATGGCTAATTCTGAAGGATACTAACTATTACTAATGGTTGCAGAGGGTGGCTTGCCTTTATAATCTTCACTAGTCTCAGTTATTCTTGGAGGTTTCTGGGCAAATGCCTGGCAGTGCAGTCTGCTTCAGGAAGTTAATGGTTCAGACAAACTTGACCTCAGGGGAAATGACATGAATTGGGGAGTTGGTGTCAGCTTCGCTGTTTGACAGCATGACATCTAAGACCTACAAATGTATTTTTATTATAGTTTGTAGGTTACTTTTGTAGTTTTGGGTCATTAGAACAGAATGAAGTGTTTAAAAGCAATTCAGTCTTTTCAAGGAGTTGCCCGTGCCTTTCAGATATTGTGTCCACTAGAGAGGAAGCTGAAGAAGGATCAGTAGTTGTTATGTCTGATGCAATTTTCTGTGACTGAGCCAAAATATTTTTTCACTTCATTTGTCTGGCTGTGCTCTCTGCTGTCCCCTGTAAGGCAGATGCCATGTCAGTAACCAGCTTCTCTTTTATTTTGAGTTCCACAGCTATTGCTTGTACCTATCCTAAATCCATAGCGCGCCATCTGACCTTTCCCAAACACCAAGCCTTTTGTGATGTGTTGAGCATTTGCCATTATTCTTTTTCTTTTTGTTTTTCCAGTATCGACTGTTATCTCCTGTTACTATCATTTCAGTGTCTGAATCATACAGTGGTAATACTTCCTATCCTATCTGCTGCTCTGCTTTCCTCATTCTGCGTGCCAGACATGAGGTGATGCTACTTGAAAAACGGACACGAGTCTCAGAAACAAACTATCAAATGCACATTCAAAATCAAAGATCTGTGTAGGGTTAACTGTACTTAAACTCAATAACAGTAAGAAAAGCAAGTTTTTGTAACATTAAAGCCTAGTCAGGTGTATTTTGACTGAAAGTCAAAGAGCTGTGCTGTGGGTAAAGGAATGTCAGTTTCCTTAAGTGGATGCTAGATTTCCTTTGAAATAACGAGAGGTGTAGGGAGGATGCTTTTCGTAGTAGTTTTGTCTTTGGAAGCAACTCAGAGAGATGAAGTTGTCTTGGAACTGTTGGTGAAAGGTTGGTTTAAGTAGAACTTTTTCTAGAGAGATAGGCTGCATATTTAGTATTTTACAGTAAATACAAAAAGCTTCAAGCCTCAGTTTTAAATCAAATCCTGTATCCAAATGGCAATGTGGTGAATGCTCACAATTAGTTCTAGTCAGGTCAGTAGCACTTTGGCCTAAGAGTCCTTTGCATCTATCAGGATAAGCCAATTTCCTTAAAATGCTGCTTTCTCTGGTTGCCCTGTGAGGAGGTCAAAGCATATTGGGAGTCTGGGGAATATCCAGCCCAGTCCCGGAGCCGTTGCCTTTTGTTCAGAACAGAGATTGTCTGAGACATAAGCAAAACAGACAGTTGTCTAAGTCAACAGACTGCCGAGAGTGATAAAATGACTGTGGCCCTGCTGCCTGCTTTGCCTGTGCTCGAGTCCCAGCGGAGCAGGCTGGCAGCTGATGCTGTTCCTGAAGGAGGGGACAGGATGTGTCAGACACTCAGCTCGGCTGGGAGGGTGGAGGCTCTTTAGATGCATGATTTACATTCATCACACCTTTCATCTTCCCAAGCGACAGTAGGGGCAGGAAGTCCATGCCATTCTGTGCTGGTTCTTTCTCTCAGCTTTCCCCTTCCCTTAGCACTGATCCCAGTTCTTGGGGCAGCACAGTTCTGAGCACCTTGCTGAGAAGATGGGCACACCCTTTTTCACAGATCTCTTCTGAATTAATAATGTTCTTGCTCTGTCAGTGAACTCTGCCTTTGCTCTGCATCAGATCCAAAGCTCACAAAAGCCACTGATAGTCTGTGCACTGATCTTCATGCACGTGGATCACAGAACTCTCAGTAGCTTATTGCAAGATAACTGCTCTCTGTTCATAGCTTCTCATCAGGAAAGTGGAAGCCTAGTGAACAAAATGCAGACTCTACCTTTATGTTGCTAAGACTGGATGAAAGAATTGATCACTTATATGCAACTGCAGTGTCAAGACAGGAAATTCTAAGAATCCTATTGCCACTAACAAAGTACAATGAAAAAATAATTGTATCCCAGTGGAGAGACATGAGAAATTTCCATTGCACAGAGTGCTTTGGAACAAGCTATTAGAAATCAGTTCCAGCAATCAGGAAATCTGCTAAAATTCTTTCCTGCTACTGAGGCGCCAGCATAATACCTCTCTGTTCAGCTAGAAGTTCCCACTGAATGCCTTTTCCAGCATAGAGAAAACTCCATGGGTGAGAGGATTCATGGGGGTTATTCAAAAGTCAGACATTATGAGCATCTGCTGGTTGCATGCAGTCTGAGATTGTGCAAGTCGTGTTTCCTTTCTCCAAAATAAAACTGTGTTTCTTTAGGTTTCAAGACATGTTCTAGATCAAAGCCTCCATCTGAGACATTGATTTCAGAGCCAAGTGCTAACTACACCTTCAGCCAAACATTAGGCAAAGCCAGATGGTTTCAGTAAGACAAAAATTTGCAGGGAGCTTCTGACCTTACTCGAACCTAAAAAGCAAAGCACAATTGTGCACATGCTTCTGTGTAAGATCTATTCCCAAACTGCCTGCCAAGGTTCTGTGTTAGAAGTTAATGCTCCAGAGAAAGACTTGGCAGAATGTAGCATGTGATTGCTATTCAGCTTCTTCTGTTTATATTGTAGCATCTTAACTCTTGACAGTGTTGGACTTGGGCTTGAGATAGTCTGTAAAATGCAACTGCTTAGAGCTATCATCTCTTTTCCATAGCATTTAGCAATAAAGGGGAGCAGATGGGGGGTGACAGTGTCTTAAAGTTCTGCCATTAGAGTGCCCCTTCTAAGAATGTGTTATTTGAATTTTAAAATCCATAAACAAAAAGTAGCAAGAACTTAAATCCATCAGAAATCCATAAAAGCACCTGTACTTGGGAATGTTTTGGATGTCACCAGAACTGGATCTTCAGCTTGTTTATTTCTGGTTCTGTTAACAAATATACAACTCCTTGTTTGCCTTGCTATGGAAAATTGACCAGTTTGTCCGCATGGGATACAGCTGATCTCTATTTTCCTGTTTTTGGCAGTAGGGGAAGACGGGTAGGGGAAGAACTTTGTTCTTTCATCACAGCCAGATCAGATTGGTTCAAGTAAAATGCTCTTTGTATTTTTAACAGGAATGAAAAAATAACATTGTGAAAGGATTGGTGTAGAAAAGAATCAAAATGAACATTATATCCCTTCTAGAGAATGTGCACTGACATACCTGATCAGCACCTTGTAGAAGTCGCATGGCGCTCTAGCAGCACTTCCAGAGGACGTGTGATGTTCTCCTGGTAGAGATATGGTCCTTAGCTAGAAAACCACACTATTTTGAATCTAGGTGACAGGTTACAGGACGAGATATCTGTTACTGTGACCTGGTAGCTTTGGAGTAGCAAACATCCCATTGTTTGAAGTTTGGAATTTACACAAAATTCCTCATTTCCTCCTTCCTGCAGGCACAATGCATTGTCACAGAGGCCTAAACTGCAACTCATTAATACCTTGCTTCATAAATCATTAGCATTTTTGTTCACTTCTGGCTGCTTTCAGGGCACAAAAAAACTTGTGTTTCTCACGTAAGTTTTTGTTTCTGATTAAACCAACTGAAAATGTAGGGATCGGTTTTATACTGCAGTTAAATTCATGTGCTGCAGACACCTGAGCTTCTAGGACTTTTGTTAGTCTGACCATTGTGGATAGAATTGTTTCGAAGAAAATTGACAGTGTGCAATTAAAGCAGTAATCTGTTTCTCTGCATTTTTTGCATTTTTGCAGCCTAACTGCACGCCGTGTTCCCAGTGCTGTTTTCAGTGAAGACGAATTATAGTCCTAATGAAATAAAAATGCTGATTGTAGAAACAGCATGAGCCTAACTGCACACAAATTTATGTGAATGTAATCGGAAAGGAGACAGAAAGAGAAATGAGTATTTTAATTTGCAAAGTTAGATTTGCCTTTATTCAGTTACTTCATTCCTTGTGCTGGCTGCCAAAGGAGTTTCTAGAAGACCTTTAGAAAGGTCTACTTGCAGTCCTTGTTTAATCATTTCAGAACAATTCTCAAACTTTCAACAAGCGTTCTGCCTGTAGGAGGATTGATTATATTATTTGCTATTTTAAAAATGTTTACTCAAAAGCACAGATTAAGAGACTATTCCATGTCAATAGAAAAAGTACTCAAAATATTAACCCAGAGTCCTAGCTCAAACCCTTTACTTTGAGCACAACTTCTCCCTGCTGAATTTTGTACACTTTCCAAGAAAACAACCTTCAAGATCATCTTCTTTTGTAAGCATGAGCATCTGCTTTTGTAAGATGAGCAGTATTTTAACAAACCATACAAAAGAGCGCTTTCAATAAGACTCAAATTCCTTCTCTGAAAAAGGACTTATTTTCCTCATGTCTCTCAATTGTTTTACTTCCAGAGGACAGGAAAATGTTTATCTTCTAGTATTTGAAGGCATTGTCTGAAACTTCTGAATAGCTGAATCTGCTCTAAAAAGTAAATGTAAAATCTAATTTTAAAGTTTACTATCCTAAATGTAAAGAGCCCACTGGCTCCCAAGTTTCCGTTGGAAATAAGCAGCTTTTTACTAACCAAATTTCAGGTATCTTTGTGTGATCTTATTTGGCTCTGAAAATTGTTTCCTATCTCAGGTTTCTGCAATGTAGTATTTTCCTGGCAAGGAGCTGGAAGAGGAAATACAGTGCTCATGAGAACTTGCCTCTGAAAGGAAAACTCTTTTTTGTCCAGTAACAGCTTGTGCTCTCAGAAGAAACTTCTGCTCTAAGCCACTGTCAAGAAAGCTGTCAGACATACTGATGGACATGGTTTTGAGATGTCTGGTCCTAACCATGTACTTGAATGAGCTAGAGCTCAAATTTTTTCTAGAGGCAGAGTTTGAACCTTAGTTGAAGGTAACAGTTCTGCATCATTGCAAGGCCAACAAAAGAAGCTGTTAAGCAGAGCAGCCTATCTGCTGAAACATAGAACTGATCACTCCACAATGTACCACTTTGTAATTCATACACTGTGTTTTATTTTGTAGATTCTGTGGAAAACAGGCATTCCGTAAGTATGCATTTTTATGTAAGACATTACAGATAGGGAAAGTTGGAATGAAATTATTGTGTATCTAGAGAGATAGTGTTCAAGCATATGTTTTAATTGTTTATTTGTTGGTCAGGACCTCTACAGGATAGCATTCCCTTCAGAAATAGTCGTACTGGTCAGGCTGTATGTGGAAACCAGTGAAAAACAATATATATATATTAAAAAAAAAGGATAAATGCCTTGTATGAGTTGTTTCTCAGCATTCAAGAAACCTGATGCAGAGACATACATTTCAGGAGAACTTTCTTGAATGTTAGGTAAGCTGTCTATTCCAACCTCCAACCAGGCAGGTGTGTTTTTATTCTGCCATCCACTTTGTGGCTTTGGAATTTAAAAAGAAAAAAAAGAAAGAGAGAAACTCATAAATAAGAATCACAATAGCACAGTCTACGTCAGCTTACGGCATCCATTTGAGTTTTGAAAGGCTCCATCAGGGCTCACCTCCCCATGGGATATAAGAGCAACCCATTGTATTATTTACAGACGCTGGCGGAATGCTGGAGGTCACAGGTTGTGTTACAGTAAACAGACGTATGTTAACAGGTCAGTTGGGTTTATAGTATCATTGTCTCTCTTAGTTTAAAGGTTTGTTTTTATTCTTTGCTCTCAATTTTCTAAAAATAGATCAGGCTGAGCACTCCTCTGGGTTATACCACACATTCCTTGGGGAGTTACACAGAAGAAAGTTTGTTCCAGTCCTACACAGCAGGAAAAATAGTCAAGTGGCTGTGACAGATATCTGGTGTCAGCTCAGGGAGGAGCATTTGTAAAGAATGTTGGAGAAAAGGCTAAAGTTTTATGAATATTTTGTGGTTTCTGTTCCTGTGGCCAAATCTGAGTGAAAGAAAATCCCTCCACAAAAGTATGAGTCTGCTTCAGGGAAAATATGCTGACTACCCACTTATATCACTTCAATTTTAGTTGGGCTATTAAAACTTGCTAAACTGGGCAATCTATGAAGTAACATTAGATTCAAGGGAAAAAAGTGTCAGCTGAGGGCAGTGTTTTCTCTGTGTTGTCTGCACAAACTCCTTTTAACAGCAGGAGAGCAATAAACTCAAATTCTCTGTAAAATCAATCTCCTTTTCAGAAACACCCCCGAGAAAATTCAGCTTCTACATCTTATGCGAGTTTTCCCAGAAACAGCCTTCCTCAATTCAAGCCTTGAAAATGTCCCTTTTTTAGATACTGCTCTATACTTAATGTGTAACTCCTTTTTTGATATAATAATGTTTTAGAAGACATGGCAAAAAACAGATCCCACCAGCCTTTTAATTCTCCAGCTGAATCACTGCAGTAGGATTGGATAGATGTATTTCTTTGTGGAGTTTCCAGGCAGCACAGATGAGTAGAAAAGAGGCAGGAAGCTACTAAGGGCCTTTATAGCATTATTTTGTTGCGAGTGCTCTCCTTTGTAGCTCATTTTAACTTAATACATAATTCTGAGGTTTGGTCCAAATGAGGAATCGTTGGTCCTACTCATGAAAAGGAAAATGCTCCTCATAAAGAGATCAAGTGGCTTAAACTTCCTCCCCAGCTGTTCTACCTCTTCACAGCCAAATGAAGTATTTGGATGAGGTGAAGTTGCTTTTGCTTTGCTCTCATTTGTGAGAGAAGGGAGGCCTTCAGGCACTATCCTGGTCAGCTGGCATCTTAATCGCTTCTGAAATGTCAGATGAATTGCTTAATTACAGTGACATGTCAAAAAACTTGCGGAATTTGACTCTCTCTAAGCAGTAATAGTATTCCAGAAGGGTCACAAAAGGCACAACAGGCAGCAGTGTTTTGCTACGAGCTGTGCTTTCAGAGACAGGAGGACATGCAGTGTTTTTCTTCAGTAATTACGGTGCAGACTCAACATCAGATCCTGCTGTCCTTCTCACTCTACAGTCAACAGTGTGGCTTCCACTCCTCTGATAAACTCTCTTAGCTTACTCAGTTCTGCACTGGTCTTCCGGTCGTCACAGACAATGCTGTGGAAGAAAGAGGATGAAGAAAATCATTTTAATAAGTGCTGGTCTTGCCCCCATCCCTTTGTCCCTATGTAGTTTCTGTCAAAATAAATATAACGTAGCACAGAACTTCATCAACTTTGCTTTGAGCTCACATTGCAGTTAGCACTGCTTACTATGTGTTGTGTTACAGAGTCATTGCAAGTGCCTGTATTATGTCAAGAAAGGTGATACAGGATAGAAGCAATCACTTCAGTCTGCTTTATTTGAGCTGTGTGAAGGCTGAATTGCAGTACAGGTTCTCACTGGTTTTGAAGCTTGGGGTAACTTGAACCTGAATGTCTTGGACTTCTAGGACATTTAGAAATGAGACCAAAGTTTTTGGGGTGGGGGTTACTTCCCTCTTTCTCCTCTGTTTCAAGAATTTGTATCTTAAATGCCATCCATAGGAAGTATTTGCAAAAGAAATGAATTACTTAAAGAGGAACTGGGAGGAGGTTTCCTTCCTGAAATCAGAGCTGGCAATCTTTCTGAGTTATTTAACGGTCCCAGTTTCTGAAAACATATTGAAGGAAATATCTTAACAATGAGATAGCCACTTCGCCAAATACTAATTGGTATTGTGTCAGATTTACCTCACTGGTACATTCTGACTTCATATCTCCTCCTCCCCTATTGTGTCTTAGATGTTTGTGTGTTTGTTTGTTTGTTTGATTCTGTCCTAGGAGTGTATGAGGACTGGCAGCCCCAGTCAGAACATAACGTACTTGTAACCACCTATTTGTACAGCCTGAGAACGTACCCTCTGAGATAGAAACCTGTACAATTTAAATCTATTTGCAGTAAATTGTTTTCGGCTACTTTCTCGTCTCACTCAAGCTATTCCCAATGCATTTTGTAAAGAAACTGCTTCACAGTGCCAGCACAAGATAGGCAGCTCTGAAGGGGGACCCGGCATATGTTTAAGTGTGCATGGTAACATGGCACAATAGCTCCAGACGGGAAATGAGGATGAAGGATATGTCCATTTAAAATTAGGGGGGCATTTCAGGCAGTCAGGATATGAAAAACAAGGTGATACTCTGAAATAAACACTGCATTATAAACCAGGAATTCCTGCCTCTGACTCATGGGGCAAATCCTCTGGGGGTAAGTCCACAAAAGGAGTTAGGCGCCTCAGTGCTGACAGAATAAATCATTAACTTAGAGGCCACCACGTACTCTCTTACCAGATATTTGTAGGAGGAAGACTTGCTTTGGCAACAGATGTCAGGAAAGACCTGATGGTTGTGAAGCCTCAGTGGACAGAATTATTTCTGTCACGCAGTGTAAAAACTATGAAATTTGGGATCTCCTTGACCTTTCCCTTTGGTTAGGACTCCTCATCTGCACCCTGCCTCTTGTGGTTCTGGTTTCTGTGTTCTGAATAGCTTGAAGCAGTAGGAATCTGTCAGAAATCCTAGCAATGCCTTGCTCACTGTCAATATAGTCAAGCACTTTTGGGGAAAGCTTTTTTTCTTGTGAGGCTCTGGAGGGGAGCCTAATTGTGGTAAATGGACATCTGCTGTAAAGGACTTTCAGACCATAAGAATCCAGGTTTTCTTCGTAAATGCACCATTACAGATATTGCTACTCAACAGTATTGCAGTCCAGTCTGTAATTGTTAACAAAAATCTCCTGCTGTCTTATCTCCATTTTTTATCTGTTGAAGATAATGCTAATAATTCCCCAGGGAACTGCATTTATTATTTCATTGTACCGTGCTCTAAGGAAGATGCTGTTACATTTAATGTTTTTGTATTAATCAAAAAATAACTGGAGAAGACAGGGGGCTGCTTATACTCATACCCTTTTTTTTTCTTTTTTTTTGGTCTTGTTGCCAACAGAGAATACAAGGGCATCCTGATGCTACTTAGAACAGCCATCTCAAAAAATCAGCTGGGAGAAGAAAACAAGCCAAGATGGAAGATGTTGCAACTGTTTCAAAAGCTCTGCAGCACTTATCAGTTTGCCAGGCTCTTTTCAAAGTTTATTTCCTCAGGGAACAATAGAGATGTTCCTAACATGTATAATGGAAAAAATTGCAAATAAAAATTCTCATAGGAAAGTGGCTCTGGAAACCACTGACCTAGGTTCCCATCTGTAATTTCTTCTGCTAATGCAATTTTGCTTTTCTAGCCCCTAATTTGCCATACTCTGAGGAAATAAAGGGAAAAACTACATCTGAGGAAGTACATTTCTACAGTGCAGTAACTACTGTGATGCTAGTAAGATACAGAAATATCTAAGCTTGCTTTAAACTAGCTGACTTGGTTATCAGTAACATTGTACCACGGCAGAACATAGCTCAGCACAGCCAGGCCAGATGTGCATGTTCTTTGAAATGATCTTGCATCTTGTGCTGAACTCCCTGTGCTGCAGCAGCTGGACTGCTACCAGTCTTGGAGCCAGCTAATTTATGGCTCATTTGGATGCTACACTACAATGAGAGCCTAACGAAAGAGCAAGACCTGGGCTCTCTAAAAACTTGAATAACTGTTAAGAGATTCAATACTTTACCAAGTGCTTCTGCCAGAAGAGGCACAAATATTCTTTATTCTTTGCTAAACTGCTTTTTCCTTCTGAAAGTTCTGATGCTTGTTGTTTAGTTCACTCTGATGATTCCTCAAGGAATGATTGCCAATCACGGTTATTTTGGAAGGTGCAAAATATAGATCTTGAGTCAGTGGACATGCTATACACAGGTCAGTGAGTTTGTACCTGCAAGTTCTGTATGTATAATGTTTATTCCTTTGATTTTAAGAGAGATCTGAAGCTATATTTGTGCCCAGTTTGTCCAGTATGGAGCTTCATACCTATCCCTTCTCTCTATGGTATGATAAGCCACTGTCATGTGTCCAGTTCTGGACCTGGATCTAATCTCTCAAGTCTTTATTTATCTCAGTTGCATTAGTTTAAAAGCAAAACAAAAAGTACAGTCCCTCACTCTTTAACTAGCTGGTCTCTGACACTGCAATTGCTCTCCTTTTCCTAGTGAAGATTTAATTACTGTAAGATCTGGGCCACAGGTAAGAAAGTTCTCACTTAGAAAATAGTGAAAGTGAGGGCATGGATTTGTACATACATATATAGTTACTGCTTTAACCATTGCACCTGAGGTGCAAAACCAACAAGAAATAATAAAAAAAAAGTTTCATAATCTCGTTCCAAATTTAAATTTTCAAGCTCCAGCTACTGGCTAAAATCTCTAATTTATTGTTCCCTATGCAAATGTTGTTGGTATCATAAACCTTTCACAATCACCTGACCTTATAGCACTCTTCTGTTGACAAATGTTCATTCTAGCAAGTGTCCATACAAATCTGCTACTAAAGGGAATGTGAAAAGGTATTTTAATAAATAAAATTCTGAATTGAACTTTGCACTGAATCTTGCATGTTCATATTATTGACCACTTGCAAATGAGCATCTGTAATGCTTCTCCTTAGTGATGAATCTCGTAGACTTCACAAATTTACACATAGAAGATGTCATCTCTGCAATGAGCAATTTAAGGCACTTAGATCTGTTGTCTTGAATTAGTTTAGCAGCTGGTAAATACCTTAAATGGGGTTAAGAATGAGCATGGGAATGTTCACATTTGTGTAAGTCGTGTTCAATTATAAAGGTAAAAAAGTCCCTGGCACAGAAAAGCACTGCTTTTGAGGAAGTTTCAGAACACCACCTGTGCATGGTGGAGTAGCAGTGGGACAATTTAATGATTTCAGATTGTCCCCTGGCTAATCCTAACTTAATCCTAAACTATTTTGGATTTAGCCTGTAACAAAAGTTCTTTATTAGCTCTCCTGAAACATAGCTGTTGTATCAACTTCTCAGAGTGCTGTGCACTGCTTTGAGCACTTTTGTTTTGTCTTACAGATATACCAAAGTAGTTTAAAGTGTGGGACATTAGATCAGCAGACATCTCCAGTGAAGACAAGGTCAGTCAGCCCATGAGGTAAATGACCACACAAGGCATCCAAATGTCCTGTTACGAGCGTGTCTTCTGGATGCCAGATGAGCCTTATTGTCTCATTAGAAACATCTGGGAAATAGTCTTGAATCTGCTACTGAAACAGCTTAAAGCCCAGATTAGAGTTCAAACAAAAAAAAAAAAAGAAAAAAAAAGCAACCAAAAAAACCCTCCACATTTCTACCTTATAATCAAGTTGAGCTTGACAAATATACAATGAGGTGTGTTGCTAAATATTTGCATCAGTTTGAGGCAGGAACAGGCATGGGTTTACAAGGGAGAGTAGAGGCGTGGTGACTGGAGGTGGCAGCTGTTTGCTCTGCTGTGAGCACCAGATGGTTCTATTGTTTTTCCTGGGTGCACACAACGATGCGCAACCTTGTGCCCACCGCACTTAGATGGAGGCTGTGTTTGTGTGGTAGCATTCATACTGTATTGCACCTGCAGGAACCAATCTGTATGCACAGTGGTGATTCATGTGAGACTGCAAGAAAAAGAACCTTGCAGAACAGGGCCCATGGGTGTCATTCGTGTTGGTGGTAACTGGAGGCTGCCTCTGTGAGATGAGAAAGAGGCTTTTGTTTCAGACTCTCCCTCCACCTTAAGAGGGTTTGTTCTGATTCATGAAGAGCAAGGACAAGTGCTTTTTGCTTTGAACATTTGGGTACTGCTTTTTATACTTTTGTTCCTAAGAAAGAAATTGTAATGATGGTGCTACCTTCCTTTATTGATACTTTTTGTAGTTTGTTAATGTTTTCTGGTTAGCAGAACCAAGGGTACAGATGTGAGAATTTCTCAACACTTTTAAATCTGAAAGCCCGGTCTAGTTGGGATTTTTCCACCTCATTATCATTTTTATATCGGTTTTTTTGGTAGTGAGTGCTTTCAGTGAGAATTCACGTTAGCTGTTAAAAATCCTTTTGACAGAAGAACTGAAGAAGGTTCTCAGGCCTTTGCAGCACGCCTTTCTGAGCAGCAGGGCCACATCCTGCTGGAACTGAGCACATTTAGAAAGAGCCCTACCCATCCTACTGCTTTGCTTGATGAATTTTGTAGTATTTCTACTTTTGCAGAGCAGAATCTTTGATACAGATATGCATTACATCTTTGCCACTGTTATTTTTTCCATTCCCAGCAAACTAACAGCTACTTATTTTCTCGTCCGATGGAAGCGCATTTCTGCGTGACCTTGCGTGGAAGAAATGAGCTCTGATTCATTCCGGGAGCCTCAGGGCCGGGCCGAAAGCCGCGCTGCCCGCCGTGCTGAGCCGGCCGGGGCTGACCCCTGCTGGGGGAACCCCTGCAGCTGCGGCCGTAAGGTCAAGCGAGATTCGCGAGTTCGATTCCCACCGCGATACGGATGCTTGGTCTGGATCTCGACCGCTCTTCGTGAAGAGTTTTCATAGCATACCAACCAGGCCTCCTTTCTCTTTTGCGAAGGTTAATGAACTGTTTGTAAAACGCTGGGCACCACTTCTGGAAGAGTAAATATCCTGTTCGTCAGTGGGTGAATGAAACCCGCAGCTTATTTACTTTTCTGGGCATGTTATGTGCTTGTTCTGATTGCCTCTTTGTGAAATCACTGGTAAGCTCTCCAGCATCATAAGCCCCCAGCTCTGGGGGGGAGGACAGCAGTAGTGCTGTCAGACTGGGCATGGCTGCTTCCTGAGAAGGAACGGATGCATAGAAGGAAAGGAAAAAGAGTGAGAAAACGGCTGGAAAAAATCACAGCAATTACGGTACAAATCAAACTGATGGATAACAAAGTATCACGATGAATTTAAAATGCTAGCATATTTTGTTGTTTAGAATTTCAAGGCCTTTCTAAATACACTTAAATATCACTTTTACAGTTATTTGGGAAATAATAAGCATGTTGTCGTGTCTACATAATCACACAGAAAAACAGGGCTTCTTGTCTTCATCCTTTGAAATGCTCCTCTCTGAATCAGAGGTGTTCCCATTAAAAAGAAACAAAAAACAAAACAGAATCTAGCAATTGTGAGAATGTGGTTTGCATGGGCAGCCTCAATTAAATGCCAGCCTTTATATTCCTACAGGTAATTTGTTTTCTCATCAGTCACAGACATGTTGAGTGGGAAGGCTGTGAGAATTCTCACTGTTCCAGGAAGTAATCACTGTTGTTAAGGTTTAAATTTAATACCAAAAGAAATCACGTTTTTTTCAGAGAGAGTCAGCTGAAAAGTCTGTTGACAGACAAACAGAGCAGCATGAAGCTGAAAGACTTGGCACAAATCAGCAAATGTCTGAGCAGCCCCTGCAAAGGGACCAGAAACAAATGGCAGAGGGGAGAGAGCATCTCATGGCATTGGTGATGCCTGGGGAATGTGCTGTGGCAAAATGAGTACTTGGTTGTTTGGTTGGCTTGTTCCAAACATTCATTTTTTTTCAGAAGTCCCGTGTCTCCTAGAAGTAGAAAATGTACCTGTTGAAGGCAGGCATTTGTGCAGGTAGCAGAAGCATTGCTTCAGGAAGACTATAGGTTCATTTCAGTTCTGCTGTCAGTGTTTAGCTCTTTGTGGGGACATGTAGTCATGAAGCACTGAGGAACCTGATTCTCAGCTGCTCTAACAGACTATGATGTTGCCACAGGGAATGTGTGTCTTCAGAAGAAAAAATCCTATTATGCTGTTATTTATCTGGCACAATCCAAGCTATGTTCAGCGCTTGCAGCATGACTGCTGAAGTAGTCTGTTTCCACAAAGCACTTATCCACTTTCATGGGGAGAGCTTGGCTTTAAATCCTCTGCACTGGTTTTGTGATTATTCATTTTTTAACTATGCACAAAACCAAGTCTCCACTGCAACTGACACAGTTTCACTTTGAAAATCAGTGAGACAGTGCTGTGAGGGGAGAAACGTCTTGCCTGTGAACTTCATGTTGTTCAGAGCTGCTGAATTGACAGCCCTGATTGACTTCTGTTGTGATGGAACTAATCGTGACAAGTGTCTGAACTCCCCTGTGGCACTCTTCACCCACCAGGCTGTACCCCAGCAGGAGCTTCTGAGCTAGTGCAGTCTCCACACAGAAGTAAGTCACAGAAATACATCGTCCCCTATTTGGAACGACCACTTTCCAACCTCAGCCTTTCCCTAGGGGGCAGCTCTGGCTGGAGATAAGTGCTTCCATAGCATTAAAAAGGAGAGCTGCTGGCTTATGCTCGGAGTGGAGGGGACAGAGAGGTTGATGTCAGATAGGTAAAAGATGAGGACTTTGTCTTAAGTGGGCTGAATCCTGATAGTATTGCAAGGGGTGAACTTGACATTCCTGCTTGGTAATAGATGTAAGAGTGTAAGGGAAGAAAAAATAGTCAATTGTATTAAAAATGTGTTCAGAGTATAAGGTAATTAATGAAAATTACAGCCATCCAGGTTATTAAATTAGCATGAGTCTGACAATAGAAGATACAGATTGCTTTGGAATAATTTTAAATTATTTAAAGCATGTAAATAATGAAAATCTCACAAAGTCTCCATAATGCAAAACATAGTTCTGATTTTGTTACCGAGTTGTTTTTCACATTTTCATTTCCATTCTGTGATCATTAAAGAAGCAGGAGCTTTAAAGACCGGGAGCTGGAAAAGCTGCTAAGAGGGAGAAGCTCAGAGTGTCTGGAGATGAGCTGTGATGCTGCAGTATTATCCATGGCACAGCTGAAATCAGGTAAAGCCAAGTGTCTAAATGCAGTCCTTGTGTGCAAAATGATAGATCAAATCTTCAGGCCAGTGATGGTGCCCAGGTTGCCCACATGGGTGTTCAGAACTAGATAGCTTGCACTGCCTCCATTACTTGGGCCATTAATGACAGTACATCTCATAAGTGAGGTGAATCAGCCATGTCTGATAGTCCCCTAGCTCTTAGCACATGTGGCCATAGGCCAAGTGCTGGAAGTGTCAGTGCACACCAATAGAGCAGAAGCAAACCACTTCCCTGGCTGCAAATTTCAAACAATCTCACTAACACAGCCCTGACTCAGTGTACTCCTCAGGGCTGGAGCTTCTTGGAAGAACGAATCTGTGTGTACTCACAGCATGGCCAGGTACTCGATAAACTGGTTCTGCCTGTGGGTGCTGAGCACGCAGCAGCCTTTAGACAATCTGCTCCCTCGGCTGAAAGTCTGACACCTTAAAGGAGCAGAGGGGAAATATGTGGGCTTAAGAGGAGAGATTCACGTTCCTCCTGTCAAACTCTGGGACTGGTTGATCTCTATAGAAGGATGGTATGTTCAGCATGATAGAAAGTATTAGCTGGCTCAGCCCTGAAACCTCAGAACATTGTGTATGCTGCTTAAATCCAGTTTAGTCATTGCTAGAGGGAGGCAAGGCTGCCCTGCTAGAAAATAAGGCTGACACACACCTGTGCTTTGCCAAACAAGAAACATGGATAGGCTTTCTTGAACTATCTTAATCTCCTTTTCCTTCTTTTTTCTCCTTTCTTGCTGAAGTTGCTACTGTCCTACTGATTTGATTTCTTTCTAACTGGTACAGGACAAATCATGCAACTCTACATCTGTCTGTATATTGATTGGGACTGTGGCAGGCAGACCTGATTAATGTCCCCTACCAGGAGAAAATGATAATTGATGCTTTTTAATTACAAGTTTCCTGCGTTATGGTCTAGTTTTTCAGCTCATAATCGTTAGCAGTATAATAGATACTTAAGCAAATTGCTGCCTTTTCCTTTTGTACTAGATATAGGTCAGATTTTCAAGTTTAGTGGTTATTAACTCTGACACACTAATTAGTGCGCTGACTTGCTGACAAAGGTCACATCTGTGTTTTCTTCATTGCGTACAGACACGAATGAGGCCATGTATTCACACCAACTGATTCTCCTAATTGCTGTGCTTTTGGAGCCATTTCTACCAGTGCATGCCACCAGTTTGACTGGTAGCTGCTTTACATCTTCTTGTACTTAAGGTAGTGAAGGGCAAACCTCCTTTGAGTATCAGGAGGCATTATGTCCACAGCCATATGTACCCTGTTCTGCACTCCATAAATCAAAGCAACCATTCTTCATGCACCCTCGACTTTCCAAGCTCTGTGCAGTTGCAGTCAAAGGAATAAAACTGCTGCCTTTCCATGAAGAAGTGAGTAGAGCTTTTATTCCCCTCTTTGACCAGAGCACTTAGATGGTTTTAGGCTCAGCAGATTGTTTCTAATAGCAGGCAAAATTGATCGCTCAAGTACTTTGATGCAGCCTTTTTATTTACAATGAAAGTACGAAATTCCGTTTCCTCGAATAGGGAGGAATCAGACAATAGGAGACAGTTTTTCTGCATGCAATTTCAATCTTTTCAGCCAGCACTTTATCCTGAAGCACTCCACCAGCCTTTTTTCTCAAGGTCATTCTCGTGGAGTTTATCTGGTTCTACCTGGTTTTGAGAGAAGGCTGCCTTTGTCACACCATAGGAGCATAGCTGCTCCAAGCTCTGCCCTTCCCACATCTATAAAGCCCAACATTTCAGCCAGGAGAACCCTTGAATGTATTGGCTTCTTCTCATATCTGGCATCTACGTTCTTTCTTAGGGTGACTGCTTCCACAACAGCCTTATTGCTTCTGTAAGAGAGCTTGTTTGCTTCTTATTCAGAAGAGTATTTCATGAAGGTCAACATTAAACCTGTTGGGGTCTGTGAGCGTTTGCCTGAGCCCTGTGGCATTAGGGCTGATGTGTCTCTGTGTTAATGAGGAGGAAGATGTTTGCACACATGGTCAGAGATGAGGAGTGGGAATATGTGTTGGCACTGGGGAGAGGTGAGATTGTCACTGCTCGTGAGAAGTTTTGCTAAATGCTCTCCTTTCCACTAGAGAGAAGTACCCTGTTGATCAATAAGTAAGATGCACTGCCAATTCTGGACTGGTTTTCTCTGCATTTTTTACTTTACTCATATTTAACCTTGAATTTATTTATAAAGAACTACACAGAAAATCCTGTCTAAGACAGGAAGAAGCAGAAAGCAAGCCTGGACATCATGTGTTTTCTTGCTGTACTGTCCTGGACAGCTTCCCATCTGTTAATGAATGAATGCTGACATCTAAATCATCCTCAGGGGAGGTTCAAGATCCATCTGAGTTCAGTATGAGATTCCTAAATAGCTGTAACAAGCGCATACTTCAAAAGAAATACATTTTACTATTTTTAAAACATGAGAGTTTGGGGAGGCTTTGATTATTGAGAATGTCTTTCTAAATGCAATGTAAAGCAACACTGAGCAGTCAGTGCATCTTGCTCAAAGTCAGAATTTGTTCATATTCTGAGATGTGATTTGATGCTCTGAAGAACTAACGTATGGCTGTGTTTAGTTTCCTTCTTTTTCTGAGCAGACTGTGTATGTATTTATTAGACTCTTTAGTATGTCTCAATGGATTAATGTGGAAAACATATTGTCTGTGAGCACTTAAAACTGACTCAGGGATATTGGTTGGGTAGACTACTGAGCAATGTTTAATTGAAAGACTTGGTACTCTGAACAAGACATGACTCACTCTTGAACAGCAGGGAGCAGTTCTTAAATGTGAAAAAAAAACAAGATCATATGAAATATGAAGTCATACGTACAACGTGAAACTGTTTGCATTAGATAGCAACAGCCTAAATTAAATCAGCCTCACAAAAACAGTGCACATTTTGTTTACATCTTCAGAACACAGGGGATGTCCTGTGCAAGGCTACACCTGTGCCAGTTCTCCATCTCAGCTGAAGAAACCAAACTTTCTTCAGAGTTTAATTCCTCTTTTTTTTTTTAACAAGGAATTCACCCGATCCTACAGTTTCTGGTTGCACATGCTCAGGCATACATTCAGCTGTGGATCAGATACTCGTGCTCTCAGAGTGACACATCACTACTTTCTTGGTGAGTGCTGACAGATGTTTTGACCTCACACAAGCATGATCCAGGAACAATTCCCACTAAGCCTATTGATATGAGTCTTTCTTCAGAGGGTACACTCAGGAGGCCTTACCTGAATCGCTTTTAAAGTAGATTATTTACATTCTATTAAGCCCTTATTGCAGATATTGAGAATTAAGTGAAATTAATTTGATCTAGGATACTTCACTCTGAAACGGAAGGAAACTAAATCAAATGAAGTCCAGTTTAATACTGAGTAACAGCATTCATGCAGGGCTCTTGTTTAACTTTAGTAAACACATTCAAATCACACTTGTGATTAATTTGTATTAATTTTTTGTCTTTTCCTGTGAAGACAAGGGGCAATAAAGTTGTCGTGGATGACCTGCCCACATGTTCTGCCATATTCTCTAAATGTTACGGACCTAGCTTCTCTTGAATACTGAACAAGTTGATTTGGAGCTCTGGGTCTTAAGGCTGATGCTCATTTTTACTTTATAGCCAATGCTCTTTCCTCTCTAGTAACCATTTCTATTGAGCACACCAGTGTAGAACCTCAGCATCTGTCCAGGCAAGAGCTGAAAGGTACTGCTGACTGTTAAAGCCGTGCTTGTGGAAAAGTTGCTGTGGATTTGCCTGGTTTAAACCTGTGACTTCAGCTGTTCTGTATCAGGAGCACTAAATTTAGTTGTAGATTTAAAATAGGTGAACAATTTGTCAGCTAAAAGGTCAGGATGCTTGCTGTTAATTTTGTCCTTTGCTTTTTCTGATTAAGAGAAAATTGTCTGTATCATCTGCTGTTACTGTCAAGGACTTTTGGCTCATGCCTGTGCAGGAAAAATGTACAGAAGAGTCACTGTATCCCCTGTGCCTCCTCCCACCTTTGTGTTTTATTACAGTTGTACTCTGAAGTGCTCCAGCGCTCAGCCAGCATACCCTAACCCACAAAGGTCTCTGCAGAGGGAGAAGTATTGACTTCTCCATCATGTGCAGATCACATTTCAGCCTTTTAGAGTTTTGTGCAATTGCCAGGTACACTGAAATCCAGATACCAGCTCCTGCAACCTTCATGTGACTTTGGCAGCATGCACGTGGCTTTTCGAGTGCACACGGCTCTTTGTTGTAGCTCATGGACACCCAGAGATGGGTGGCACCACAGAGGGGTGTGCAGCAGCCTGTGTATCTTCCCTGCTGGGATGCAGTGACAGGCATGGCACCAGCCTGAGAAGCATCAGGAGGGTTTTGCAGGCCTGAGCAGCAAATGCAAATTCGCAGCAATCCAGGTGCTCCACTGTCCTGGGAGCTCCAGGTGTCACCTTGGCAGTGCTTGGCCAGAGTTCTGGCTCTGCACTCCCTGCTTAGATGGCTGCAGCCTGTTCCGTGCATTGCTCTGACCTGGCAGCCATGAGAGGCTGTTGCTCTCCTACCAATGCATTGCACACAAGCACTGTGGAAAAAGAGTGTTTGGGGAGCTGATTCTGCTCCATAGCCACAGTCAGAACCAGGTGAGGGCTGGCAGGAAGCCTTGGCTTTGCACCAACTGGGCAGCAGCACTGCTTGTTTTTCTGTGTGAAACTTCTCTCCGTTGCATCTGATGCTGTGCAGAGAAGCCAACAAAACAGTAGTAAAGCTGTTCCCATGCATACAAAACTGTCACGATTCATGTGTGCAGACACAGCTGCTGCCTCATTTGTTTTAAAGTTCTGCAGCACAAGATGGTGAGCAGGCCTGCCCTGCTGCTGCTGGTCTTCCCAGAGGAGCACAGTGCCCGCACTGACCCTCCCCAAAACCTTCTGCAAACCCAAGGCAGAACTTGTAATGTTCTCTTCTCACAAAAGTACCAACTTAAAACTGTCTTGAGCTGTGAAATTCTGATGGGGATGTTACAGAGAAATGAACTGAATCTCACAGTAGCTCTGGGAAAGAAATATTACTTCTTGCTTTACAGTCTCGCTCAAGCACTGCTTTTAGAAGGCATTTGAATGTCTCCCTCACATATTCTGAAAGATTAAAGTCATTATTTTCAAAAGGAGCTCCTGACTGGAGATGCCTATTTCTAGTGCCTGCAGGCCTGTTGTTTCTCAAAGTGACTGCATATTTACATGTGGGATACGGAAATATTAAAAATACATAGACATGGCTTTATTCTCTTGTCTTTTTATAGGTTGGATGGAAAATGAATTATCCAACAAAAGGATTTATTCTCACAACATGGAATGACTCAAACTCAGCGACTCTTCCTTTTGCCGTGTGAGTGAAGAGGATTCCCAGCTGAGACGCACCGCGGAGCCCCAAGGCAGGTAACAGCTCATGTCTCAGCTCCCTGCCACCTGGCTCGCCCTTTGCTCGGGCTCTGTCCCTTTCTGGAAGAAGCCTTTGCCAAGCACTCAACTTCAAACATTTTTTTTTCTCAAGGCCAGGCCTTTCAGGGCACATGATTCCTAAGTCAGGAGCTACAGAGGTTACAAAAAGCTTCTTGTGAATTGGTCATAGTTTAACAGAGCTGACAACAAGCCATTGCTCTGTTTCAGCCATAGCTTCTGTTCCTGCAGGGATAACCTCCTATAAAGAAAACAACCGTTATCTTATCTTCAGACTTTGGAAACATTAATACCAGCTCTGTATAATGATTCAAAGGTCTGCCTATTTACTATGAGAGCTATAAAAAGAAACCTATCTTAGACGACGGAATACGTTTTTACATATATTTAAACATAATGCTATATTTTTAACTTAAAAAATGACTGCATAATAATGGATGGAATGATCACACAGTGCAGTCTTTGTTGGGTTCCTTCAGCTCAGGCAGAGATGAGACAGACGAGTATGCTGCTGGGACAGCCACAGCTCGAAGATCTGCCCTCCATTTGGTGAGTTCGGCTCTCACACACTTTGCTGGGTGCTGACAGCTTGGTCACCTCTCCTTTTAGAACTGTATGCAAGAATTGCAGGTTTAAAAATCGCTTCTAGGAACCTTAAAGAGCCCAAAGATGGTTAGTGAGAATTCATTTCCACATTGAGGGAAGGCATTGAATTGTTTTTATTCAAACCTAAATTGTTTAAGAGAAGAGGAGCGAGGAGAGCTCTTGCAGCCCCATTAATCCACAGAGCAGCTACAGAAACCTGGGTAGCTAAGGCCAGGGTCAGTCCAACCCAGTGAAGATGTTGTAACGAGCAGTTTCCTAAAGGAAGAGCAACGTTTTACAGGGAAGAGCAGTGGTTGGGCTGTGGTCTCTTATTGCATGAGACTGTTATGAGAACAAAACCCCTATGAAAAAGGGAGTTAACCTTTTTCACAGTCTGCAGCAAACTGGGAAATATTAGGAGGGCATAAAACGCGCTCTGACACAGCGTGTTTTCCAGAGCAAAGGCCGGTTGTTTGGATAACACATTTTGAGCATTTGCATACTGTTTTGACACCAAACAACTTTTATTTTCCTGCTCGCACACACACTTCCCGCCGTCAGCAGCTGCTGCCATGCAATGATGCAGTCGGTGATTACAGAGCTAAAAATGTACCCGCAGAACCCACACTGACAGCCGAGAGAAACACCCCAACTAAATTCGGTCTTCCGCAGAAGCGGCGGCACGCGGTGCGGCTCCCAGCGGGGGGGGGGGGGGGCGGGAACGGGGGGCGGCGCGGCCTCGGCTCGCGCTTCTCCGGGCAGGGCGCTCGTTCTTCGCGGATGTTTCCGAGTGAGCGGCAGAGGAATGAATCCCAATTAATCCCGCGTCGGTCATCCGCCGCTCTCGTTTGGCAGAGCCGCTCCTCGTGTCATCGCTCCCTTCGGACCGAAACTTCGGCAACGCGTCGCCCACCCGCGCTCGGGCCGATTCCTCCCTCTGCCCCCCGCCCGTCCCCGCCGCCGCCCCGCCAGGCCGCGGCCCGCCCCGCCTCCCCCGGCTCGCGGCGGCCCCGCGCCCCGCCCCGCCCCTCCAGCCGGCGCTGCGGCGGCTCCGGCAGGCCCGGCCCACCGCGGGGCCCGGATTGGCGGCGCCGGGCAGCTCCGCCGCCTCTCATCCCTTCGCTGCCGCCCGGCGCGGCGCTGGAGGCGCGGGCCGCGGAACGCCGGGGCCGCGCCGGGCAGTGCCATGAGCCGCGGGTAAGGGAAGCGGGCAGGGCAGGGCAAGGCAGGGCCGCGCCGCCTCGGCTCGCTCCGCGCGGCGCCGTGCTCCGCTCCGCCGCACCGGGAAGCGGCGCCGCAGCGCTCGGTGTGAGAGCCAGAGCCAGGCGGGGTGCGGGCACGGAGCGAGGAGGGGAAGGGGCGTCCGGCGGCGGAGGAAGGCTGGGCCTGGGGCAGGGCGGAGCCGGGCCGGGGCCGAAGCGGCGGGGAGGGGGCGCCCCGCGGGGCTCCCCGGGCTCGGGCCGCTCCGGGCTGCGGCCGGTGCCGGCGGGTGAGCCGTGCTGGCGGTGCGGGCCGACCCGCCGTTATCCGTGCCGCTGTTGGGCGCGGGTCGGCGGGGCGCAGTTGGCTGAGGCGGGAGGTGCGCTCTGCCGGGGCCGCCGCCGGAGTGGAAGCGATGCCTTAAAAGCAGGCGGCACAGCGGGCTGTAACGCGTGTTCCTGGTGGAACTCGAGGGCGGGGAGCTGATCTGTCCGTCACCTCGAATTGTTTCCTTTTTCTTGTCCCAGGTGTCGGCGTTTCGGCTCCTGAGTCTCTTTTAATTGTTAATGGAATTATATTTTACCTGTCTGTTGCAGCTCAGTGTCGTTTCATCACGTTTCATCAAGTTCCTTCTAAATGTCTGTGCTCAACTTTTTGATGGTTGTATTTGTCGGCAAATGTCTGAAGGAGCTGCTGCAGCAGCTGTCATCTCGGGCAGTTCAGTGCGGCTGAAATGAAACTTTTGTAACTCCCCTGTTGTAACTGCGAGGTAAATCACAGTGAGCCTGGAATGCTGTTAAGATGCTTTGTCATACTCCTCTGTCTTCACATAACTCCTCTTTCAAGATGTTCTTGCCTGCAGAACTCAGGGAAACAAGACAGTTTCACAATCTCAGGGCTTTTTTTGGAATTAATAGTAACTATATTCCTAATCTGAATAAAATTAGGCAGTGTGAGTACTTGCTTTCAATTGTCTCTGAATTGGTGTTAAATTTGAAGATAAAAGCAATTTAACTTAAGCAAAAGAAAGTAACACTTTTAGTGTTAGAATTGGCTTTAAAGACTCAGGTTCATTTGTAATATATAAGAGGTTACCATTGTGATGGCCTTTAAAGCTGATCCAATGCAGTGCCCTGCTGCGGGTGGCATGTTATTAACTCTCCATGTAGGTGCTGAGGTATGAGGCAGTGTTTTCTGAGCGGGGACAAGTAAGGAGCTTTGTCTTTTGAGCAAAAGCACAAAAAGATAATCCTGTGCTCAGAGGCGTCTTTTATCAGACTCTGCTGCTTGGTATCCCCTGTGCATTGTACTGGATTGTACTGGTGAGCTCAGCACGCCTTTGGGAAACTTTTGGTCTGTGCAGAGAATTTCTTTAAATGACCTGTGTTGCTTTTAGTTTAGAAAAGAAAATCCATTAGTGAAATCCAAAGTGAAAACTTGAAGTTTACGGCCCCATAAAGTATGTTTGTCAGTTGCTGACTGCTTTTAGTTTGGGTGATAAAACTGTTTAGTAGCTTTGAGTATTGATGGCGGTTATTTGTAAGTAAATGAAGTCTAAGACGACTGAATTACAAACTAAGGAATGTGAAGCTGGAAACATAAGCAGAATATTCAATGCAAGCAATTTCCCTTTTATGCTGTAAGTGTAAATAAAGCAATGGGTGATAGTGAAAGTTATTAGTAAAAAGGGGTAAAGTAACAGGAATAAACTTAAAATCATGTTGATAAATGTTGAGATTGTGCTGCTGTAACCTTACCTTTCTATGCCACATGAACCTGATCCGTTAGGTGAAATCAGAGTAAAGAAATCACTTCCAGCAAGCCTGAGAGGTTACTGACCTTGTCTTGTATGGGATGGACAGGTGACCGGTTCTGAGCTCAGCGCTGAACATATGTAAAGGCACGCTCCTGTGATGGTGTTCCCCTGTCCTGTTCTCTGTGCAGTGCCGAGGACCAAGCCTTAGCCTGTTGTGGCCCAGGAGATGTGTAGCTGAAGGAAAGAGCTTCTCAGTTAGGATAAATTGTAAGTTTCAAGGGACTGAGAAATAAATAGAGTAAATTTTGGTTTTATGTACGTTCTTGGAGCTTGAAAAAGTCATTTAAAATCTCTGCATTTTTCTTCTTTTCTGTTGGCAAGCTAGAAATGTTGCTGTCAGATATCTGCAGTAAGTGCAGTGTTAATTCAGTGTGCTCTGAAACATTTATCCTTGAATAAAGGCATTATGTCCTGGAAATCCTTACTGCCCAAGGTGAATCAATTAGATGACAGTGTGTGTTGGAAAAGGAGAGTGCAATGTAGGTTGAGATATGAGCGAAATAACGATAAGAGTTAATGCTGTGAGCCTTCATGAGCACATAGTTGGTATTGGAAGAGCCATAATATATTCAGAGTAGAAACGTACTCTGGAAATGCATAAGGATGCCATGTGTGGCCAATAAAGGGAATGAACAATGACTTTTCTTACTCTAGGTAATGTAAAGTGGATGCTAGAAAGAATGTCCTGTGATTTCAAGGGGACAGATGTTGAAACATGATGGTACATGTCAGGGCTGAAGAAGAATAGCACTTAAGGGGCAAATGAGGGAGTTAAGTAAGGCAGTGTTGGCTTTGTGCTGGGACATGGTGAAAGACTTGTTCAAAGAAAAGCCTCCACACAGAGTTGTCTGAACATTCATGTACCCTCTCTCACATGGACACCTGAGAACTCTGAAGGTCAAAGCCAGTCCTGCAACATTCCGTGTGACTAACCTTATTCCTGGGGTTCTCCCCTTGATGAAAGGCTCAACCTTGGCTCTGCTGAGCGAGAGCTGGACCAAACTGACTCCAGAGTTCTCTTTCAGCATAAATTATTTTGTTATTATTTTGTTATTATAGAAGTGCTATAGAAAAGAAATGACAAGCGTAAATGTAAATTCCGTGCTCAGTGTAGGGCATCATCTCTCTCAGATTTTGATATCTCAGGTTATAAGCAAGATCACTGTATTTTAGACTTTCACTTACATTTCTGGAGGAAACATCAACCTGCCTGCAGTGGCACATAGCATCAGTGAGCCCTATTCATAAAACACTTCATTATTCCAAGGTGCTCTACAGTGATTGAAAAAGATACTTTCTTCTCTAAAGTGCTTTGTATTTCAGGAGGCAGCAATGACTAAATGAAGGCAATAGTGAGAAAATATGGGCAGGCCATGATTTTTAGTGTATTAATGGTACAACTATTAAGCTTTTTTAAGGCATTGTGAGAAAGGAGAGACTTAAAAACGAATTTGATGGAGAGCAATTTAGTAGCTCTATTGATTTTTATTAGATTTGGTTCCTTTAGTCTAATTCTCCTACTCACTGCCTTTTGTGTGCAGAAAATAGCTTATTTTCCAGGTGCCTTTTCAACTATTAGTGCTTTCTAACTACTTCAACCTCTTCCTGAGTTTGACTGAGCTCAGTTGGTGCAAAGGCTGCCTCCCAGGGAGCAATCTCTTCTCTGTTGCCCTGTGACAGTGCCTCCAGCCTAACAGCTGGAGGAGTATTTGACATTAAGGGAGCAAAGGCAGGACTGCTAAGCACGGTGTTGTCTGTCCATCAGAGGTACCACAGGCTTCTGTTAACAGGCTCAGAATTTCGATGGCAGGAAGTTAATAATAATCAGTCAAAATCCCTTTATGACTTGAGGCAACAAAACATGAAGAGTTTGTGCTACATGGCCGTGCCTCTGTGTGCCTGTTCACCTGGGGTGTTTGAGGATTGATGCTTAACCTCTCGAAGAGTCAGCAGTTGGGTGTGTTGTCCCTCAGAAGACCTGGAGATGAATGGAGTCGCCTGGGTTTGGACCAAGCTCTGCATAAGGGTTAAGTTGGCATTCTAGGAGAGAAGGTGACTGAGGGACGCGGGGTGGCAAGATCAGTAAAATGTAGTAAACACCGGTGTTCTCTCTTAAGGGCCAGGAGGGTAGCACAATTGAATTGTTGTATGAACTGGGCTTTGATATTCATTACCCAGCGGAGCTGTGGTTTATAAACTGTTCTGCCCTCTGACCTGGCTGGTGCTGGATGACAGGAACATGGCAAAAGAGTTTCCGTTGGTGCTGGAGCAAGTATTGGGTATCTTGGACCGCTTATCCTATTGGTGGTGGATTCTTACCCTGAAGCTGTAAGAAGATGGGATGGTCAGTTTAAAAGAGGGTCTCAGGAAACAGTTTCAAAATGCTTGTTCAGGATTTAGGACATCCTAAGAAGTCCGAGTCCTAAAAATTGCTACACTGGGTTTAAGTAGCTTATGCAGAAGACTGAGAGCTCTAGATCTTATTCTGCATTCTGAGTGTTGTGTTTGATTTCAGTTCCAGAATAGGACTGCCAAAATACAGGCACAAAGGCACAAAGCAGGCTACTGTCTACCTTTGACACTGGAAATTTCAAAGCAGATCATGGCAGGCTGAAACATTCAACTGCAACCTGTTGTGAGCTGCAATGAAGTTATAGTCTGAAATTAAATAGCTGCAAAAATCATTTTGTGTCATTGGAAGCCAAGTTTAAGATAGAGGAATAATAATGTTTTATGAGCCCAAACACAGCCAAAGAGTAAGGCTTCTGTGGGAGGAAGGGAGATAGTCATGCTCATTGCTGTGGTAGTTTGGTTGGGAAATAGTGCCTGACATGTGACAGCAGAGAGTGGGAGCTGCTGCCTGGGTTTGGCTCACAGTATCCTCTGGTTGAGCCTGGAAACTGTGCAACCCGTTTTACATTCTGTCCCAATACTTTTGTGTAACGTTTGGGGCTGAATGCATACGTAGATGTGTTTTGGTGGTAAATGAAGTGTATTTCTGTCCTGGTTTGTAAATGCTGTGAAGTTTGATAAGGCTTATCATTCCGAGACCTTCTCAGTGGCGCTTGTTGTCAAATTGCTTTCACACGTCTTTCTGTGTGACTTGGCTTGAAGTACTAAATGAACTGGGAGAAGAGGATAAGAAAGAAGAGAAGGTGATCTGTCAGCTCAAAAGCGTGCAGGTTAATGAAGATTTTGCCAGGTCTTTAATAATCTTTCTGAGCAAATGCATGGCAACTCTTGCACTTTTAGGAAAATGATAGCACTATTCATTTTATTACTTGTGTGAATTGTGAGAGATGTAAATGGAGGAAGGAGCAGTTGTACACGACAGCCATCTCCTGTTCTGTAATTCCTGTTACTGTTCCCTTTACAATAACAGGCCTCCTTTTCCAGGATGCTGAACTAACTAGTGTTACAAGAAGCTGAAGATCCATGCCTAACACTGCTAGAAAAACATGTGGACTCCGAGTCTGTAAGAAAAGATTGGGTTAGATTTAAAAGCATAAATGTCTGCTTGCATTGACCTTTCACTGTGAAGCTTTAGGGGTTGGTTCTTGAGTGTTGGATAGATGTTGTAAGTGTGTGATTTTTGTTGGGATCACTTTTCACTGTCATTTCTAGTAGCCAGATTTTTAAAATTCTAGCTAGATATTTTTTTATTCTTTCTACCAACCAAAAAGTTCAAAATTAAGATGATAAAGAAGAGTAAATGGCTGTACAGCACTGTGGGTGTTGTTTTACTACTTCATTCTCATGGGGGTGTGTGTGTGTGTGTATGTGTATATGTAAATATATATATATTTAAACTGCTTCCTGCATCCAGGTGCCAGAAGCAGTGTGTTTACCAGTGAGGCTGTTTAATGGAGAAGAGCTTGTCTCGCTGCATGATGGTGAATGCAAGGTGAACAGATTTCCATTGCACTCCTGGGTTCCACTGGCACTGCTCTTCAGTTTCCCCAAAAGAGCACCCAGGCCAGTCTGTGAAGTCTTAACTATATATAGCATAACAGAGCCTGCCCTGATTACTCCAGTCATCAGCTGCTTGCCACCTCATCCTGGATGACTGGCAGAGCTGACACCTGTGCTTGGCTTCCCTGACACAACTGCTCACTAATTAAAAGCCTCTCTTAAATGACTGCACCCCTGCTGTATGGTGATGTGTGAGGAAGTATGTATGCACTTACTGAATTATTAATGTATGTAATTTAGAGTTTGTTACAGCTGATTGACTCTAACTAAAGAGTGTGGGGTAGATGTGTTAAGCATGTATACAAAAACGTTGCCCTGTCTCTGAGATGAGAATTGCCTGCACAGTACTGTAATTGAAGAAAGCAGGATGTGGCTCAAAGACAGATATTTCCCTTTACCCTTTTGAGTCTATCTGGTGGCTTTCTGTTCTTTTATCTCCCAGCAAATCGAGACCTTAGCGTTAATGACCTACAGTAAAATTCCTTGCAGCTACTTGAATGATGCTTTTTCTGTGAATGTGCACACAAAATGTAACCCATGTACAGGGGAGAGAGTTGGTTCTCAGTTTTATCAAGTAGTTGAGAATACAGACATTATCTCTGCAGTGGTGGAAACTTTTATGTTGTTGAAGTCATTGGTAGCTTTTGTTAGATAAACATAACTAAGATAGTAGCTGTTTATTGGATAGCAAATACAGGCTGAGAAAAGGATTATTGTGGTCCTTTTTTTTAACTGAAAAAAGTGCAAAGAAGAGTAAAAGCAGCAAGCCTGCATGAATACTAGTTGAATCTGAAGTAGAGCTGGAATTCTGAAAAATGATTAGGCCAAAAAGAAGCTATTTTCTTAGTCTTGCAGTATTAATACAGCAGGAAGCAATGGAATCTGGGTATACGTGGCCCTGAGGCACTGACTGTCTGCTCTTGTTTTCAGCTGCTGGGTTTGTCAGATGGGGTCTTGGAAGCAGCTCCCTCTGCTCCCACGTAGGGAAGTGGGACCTGCAGCTCCGTGTGCAGCTCTGTGTGCAGCAGGTCGGGGCTCCTGCCTGTGTCTGCCATACAGAGGCCTGGAGGAATGATTTTGTGTACACATGTTGTCCCGTTAACCCTAGACTGCCTGAGGTCTTCTCTCCCTTGTGGGAAGGGCCTACATCTGCCTGCGTGCTGGATGAGTGAATTAAACCCTGTAGGAACAAATAATTGCTGAAAGGATGAGTAATGGCTGCGTTGCGTCCTGCACTGTTGATCTTTGGAAACTGCTTTTCACCAGGGGGAGTGAGAACATTTTGCAGAGTGCTGAAAACTTGAGAAAGTGATTAAAGCCTACTAAAAGATTTGTGTTAATTTTTGTCCTAAGTTCAGGACCAGGCAGGTGCTGCTGAAGCCACGTGGTGCTGAAGGGGAAGGAGAGTGCAGTTTGTATTCCACCAGTCTTATTTTGTTTACTTCTTTTGAGACTTCACATGACGAAGCATCTTTCTAAAGTACTGCTACCAGTACTTAGTTTTGAGAGAGAAAAATGGAGCAGGAAGGATCTTCTCATGCTTTTGTTGTGTCAGGGTGCGAGCAAAAGGGCTCCAAGGTACGTGAAGGCCTCAGAGCATGCTGATTTTTTTTTTTCTTATGACAGATGCATTGTGTTTATATCTTCTTTTCTATAACAGGATCCTGTTAATTCAGATTACTTGCCAAGTTGTTTTTCTTTGATGTATCTATCTGCCATAGTTTCTTAGCAATTAAGATTTTAAAAATATTTTGTGGGAGGTGCTCATCATTTTCTGACTCAGTTGATTTCAATAAGAATCAAGCCTGTAAAGCAGCTGTTACACTCAAGCAGTCTGTAATTGACCTACAATATACTGCAATTAAAATGTATATCAGCTTTTGGAAACACAAATTACCCCAATCATGCTTTGGGGAGGAAAGCTTAATATGTTAAGCTGTTACTGGTAGCTTATGATTTCTGCATACTGGTTGCCAGAATGAGATGGGCTGGATCACCTTCAGCAGGTTTTTAGTCTTTGCTACTGCCCCTTTGGTAAGTTAGTAGATTCTATATGATGTGATTATTTTGAGGCACTGTATGAGCCTAATTGTCAGTGAGGTAACAACATTTTTTATCGCTCCCTTTACAATTTTAAAACTCCAAATAATGTGATTACCTGCACAGGTCCGTCAAAGAAGTCTGGAAATGTAGCCTGCAAACCATTTCCTTCCCAAATCAGATCATGCAGAGCTTTATTTGGTGGCATGGTACTGATGTGTGCTGCTTGCCTTTGCAGTTTCTGGGCAGCACGCATTGTAGCAAATACCCTCATTGGTTTTTCTCACACCCGGTGGCAGAGCAGAGTTGTTTGCAAGGCGGCCTCCTGGCTGAAGTACCTGAAGCAGGAAGAACTATTTAAGAACTAAAACAAATCTTGCAGGACACGCTGACTTTTGGTTTGAATTACTGTTGAATTCCTTTTGTTCCACCGCTTCTCAAAGTCTGAAAATTCACAGCTGTGAGAAGACTGGATGTGAAGATGTGCTGTTAGTGACCTTTTCCTTTGGAGCCCTCTGGGAATTGCATTTTCAGACTTCTGAGAAATTCTGGTCTGCCCTATCTAGAAGGCATTTTTTTTGCATTCATCAAAGACACTTCTTGCTTCCTGTGGGTAGGTGAGCTGGAAGGAGGGAGGCCTGTGTAACCAGGGCCCCCTCTGTCAGCAGTCCTCTCTTTTAACAGCCGTGGCTTGCTGTGTACCTGAGTGTCTTAGGCTAATGAACTTTCCCATTAGAGTTCATCTACCTTTGTGCATATGAATACTTCTTGATTTGTGTGTATCTAAGGTAGATGCAGCACCAAGCCTGACATTGCTTGTTTTTCTTTACTTTCTCTGCCAACTCCCTGGGGATTTGCTGTCCAACAGTTGAAAAAGTACCACCAGAACTGGAGGATGAAAGGTCAGAGAGCAGCTAATCCTCAGATAACAGCGTGCCTGGGGTGTGCGGGTCCTGGGCACCTGAAGGCATCTGTGCTTCTTTTGAAGAGAGGAGGGAAGCAATGAGGAAAGAGAGACACCACACCATGTGTCTTTCAAGAGATGCATCCTAATAATACACGAGTTTGTTTGGTTCGATATCATACAAGATGTAAGGTTTTTTGGTGTTAGTGAGAGGAATGTAAATGTAAAGAAGTTCTTGAACACTCACTTATTCCTTGTGTGCAGTTCCTCCTGCTGATAATGCATTTGGATGGTTGAGTGAATGAGTGTAACACCATTCTGGTAAACCCTTCTTGATTGAGGATTCAGAGCAGCCTGTTTCTGTAAGTCACTTAGTGACATTCCCCCAAAGTTTTTTATAGCGACCTTTAATTTAATCAGTGATGTGGGCAGCATTCTCAACTGTGGAGTAATCCAAAGGGGTTTTAGATAATCTTTCATCAGATTAATGAGGAGTGGATTCTTTGATTTTTATTTATTTATTTTTTTTCCTCCCCGGTGAGATAAGGAGAGAGTTGCTGCTATGTCCACTAGTGCTGTCCCTCAGCATCTGCCCTCTCCATAAGATGTAATTTTTTGAGGTGTAAATCTTTTTGAGTTTTTGTGTCTTTGAGAAACATGGTTTAGTGAGAACTACTGGTAATGGGCAGATGGTTGGACTGGATGATCTCGTAGGTTTTTCTGACCTTGGTGATTCCGTGATTCTAAAGATATGCAGCTTCTGCAGTGCCAGTAATTTAGATTTGTCCTCTCTTCCCTTTTAGAAGAAAGCAAATGCAGCAGTTCTGTGTTTTGTGCTCTGGATTGCACGGGAACCAGTGGGCTCTTTTGCTCTCTATGCTATCATGTGATGGAAGGGTGTGTGGTGGTGGCTGGTGCAGCAGCTCTGGGAGATGGGCTCAACCCAGCTCCTGTGCTGGGCAGGAGAGCTGGCTGCAGGCTGTGCCGCAGGCTCATCCTCCATCTGTTCCACTGCTCTGTTGGTAGTGCCTTTATTTCTAAATCCCATTCCACAGGAGTACTAAATAGAGACGTTTGTGGATGATGAGGAAACAAGAATAAAATAGTTAATAGGAGGAAAGCAGGAATTATGTGCTGAAAGTTAAACGTACTCTCCTTGTGCAAACTGGGAATCCGCTGCCTGCAGTGACGTTACACAGCTGCTGTCCAGGCACGCCATCAGGTTTGTTGCACTGCTGAAGTCTTTCCTCCTTGCTGCCTGCAACCCTCTGCTCCCAGCTCTGGGGATGTGCACGCACTGTGCTGCTGTGTTTTCCCAGCTAGCTTTGTCTCATGCTGTGGCAGACTTGCTGTTGGCCCTGTGCTTCATCTAATGCCAACGTGAGTTGCTTTGGCTGCTGGTGCTGAGGCTTGCTTCTGTTGTCCAGCAGCACAGACATCACTGTGAGTGGAACCCAAGGCCATGGGCTGGAAGGGGCTGGGAGCCCCCGCTGTCCTGCAGCTGCACTGCCGGCAGTTGGCAGCAGCCTTCTGTGCTCTGCATGTCTTCGTTTGTAAAAATAATAAATATTGCAAAAAATGGCAAGGTAGTGATTCTTCTCCACCCATCGGTTGCTGTTCTGTGTGTTATTGCATGTTTTGGTTTGTGCTTTGGATTAACTTTTTTCCTCTCTTTCCAAACATTCTCTTTCTTGTAAATGCTGTGTCACTTCACAATGGCATTTAGCAAGTTAATGTTTTCTGGACTTTTGGGCAGCTTCTAACTGCTTCCTCTCCTGTTTGTCACAGTTAAACTCTGGTGCAGAGTTATGAAGTTCTTGATGCAAGGGATGTGTCATGGAAGGAGAATGGGGAAGATTAATGAGTAATCGCTTATTGGAGGAGGCAGAGAAGCTGAGGTGGTGGCTGACCTTTCTGAAGTCCTTGGGGAGGATGTTAAGATAGAATAGACACACTTAGCTAACATTAAACAGTTTTTCTCTGTTCTTCTTTGAAACATTGTAGATAGGAGCTAGTAGGAAGGGCCTTATTAGCATTGTCTGTATTCAAAATTGCTGGGACTTCTATCAGGCTACTTATTTGCCACTGCAATTTGTATTTGACCTTTCTGTCCTAGGTTTTGGTAAATAACTGCTCTTACATCTCTGATTAATAGTTCTCATTATAAGCATTCTCATTGGTGGTACATTTATATGAAAAGTCCTAAGCAAGATTTCAAGTTTTCCTTGATATATCTGAACGCTCATTATTTAACTTGGATTTTCCTAACCTTAAATGCATTTGCACGAAAGATAATCCTTCCTTTATGAGGCTCAGAAAGAACTCCTCTTACAAGTATTCTAACCAGTTTAGTTATGATAACTTGGTTGACCTTTGTTAGAGGTATGCTCTATGGAAAATTGGTATACATGGTATATGGAGGGTGACTTCACCTCTTCTGGCTGTGTGGGCTATTTGCTGTAATCCTGATGTTGATTCCTGTTGCACACATTGGACTGCATTCTTCCAATAGTTCTTGAATGATATAAAATATTTGTGTTTCTTTCAAGCCTGTCTTTCCCTGTTTGTAACTCCAAATTTCCTATGGGAAAGTCTTATCACTGTTTTTTCCCACTTGCATCTCAAATTCGGTTGCATTTGACTTGAAAGGTGAAGCAAAACATTCTTTTTAGTCATGTTGGGAAACAAGCTTCAAAGTATTAACTTCAGGTAACTGGATCTCTGACATGCACGTTTCACAGGGCGATCATGTGATGCTAATTATGCTAATTACCAACAGCTTTTATGTACTTCATTTAAAAGTAATGACTTGAGGATGTTAAAAGAGTAGTAGGTGTTAGCCATGGAATACATTAACTCATAGAGATTCTAGGGAAGATTTGAATGGTGATAAGAAAGGATGTTGAAATTGGGTTTTGTGTCTTCTTTTGTCTCTTGCAGTATAAATGTGTTCAATGAGATGAAATTCATATGGCAGATAATGTTCCGTGAGCTGTGTTCTCTGTTTCACTGAGATCATTCTGGACTAAATACACTGAAACTGGCTTCCTAGGCTGCCACTGTGGCCTAAATCATGTCTGTAACCGATAGGATCGCTGATATTCATGCTGTGTTCTGAAGTACTTGAAATGAGACTTCTGGTTCTTAACAGAAGGAATTTTATGTGATGCTTTGAGTTTTCTGCTATGTATTTTAAATGAGTATTGAAGAATTGCAACAGTCCTCCCGTATCTCAGTGTTGGAAAAAGATACTGGCATCAGAATTGTCCTGTCTATGTTAATGTAAGAAAGATCTTCTGTAGCAATTCTGCCACGTGGAATAGCTGTCTCAAACACATCACTTCTCCTTCCTACCCAAATGGAGGGTAGATTTACGGTATGAATCATTTATCTGTCTTCAGTTTGACACTTGGAAATGACTATTGAATAACCCAAGAGACAAAATAGATCCCCTAAAGAACTACTCCTTCTTCCCCAGCCTGGGAGACAGAAGCTTGCCGAGAGGTTTGCGTCTTTAAAGAGCAATGGCACAGAGGGAAGTAGGTGTGAGCAGAGATGTAATCAGACAGTCTTTCCATTTGAACAGTGATGGCAATCTGCATGAAGTCAAAGTGTGGCATTTAAGTAATCAAATCGGTGGCTTCCTCAATAGCAGTTAGGGCTTGTTCTTCTGATGCAATTGATAGATAAAGGGGGGAAAAATTAAAATGGTTTTTAATAACCTGTAGGGCCTTTTCTTCACTCAGCAAGGAACATTCATGTTTTATGTAAAGCACTTTTTTCTGATCTATGCTTAACATCAGTGAGGCCTGGAAATACCCTGCCACGTTTATGAACCTTGCTACAGATTTTTGCAAGGGTATTTGTGAGGGGAGATGCCCTTTCCCTTGGTGCAGATGTTGCGTTAAGTCATAGCGGTGTGGCTGCATCGTTGGCCTGTTGCAATGTGTGAACTCAGTCACCCAATTTGCAATCTTCGTCCAACTGAGTGATTATGAAAAGCTCTGAATTGCTCAACTGAATTTTCCTTCCTCAGTTAATAAATATGGCTCAATTGAGCTGTGTGTGAGGTGGATAAAGTAAGCATGGTGCACACAACTTTGATCTGTTCCTTTAAGTTGGTTCCAACTCTGTTGCTTTGTGCATTGGTTTAATCTCTTTCTAAATTGTTAGCGTGAAAGTGCTTTGTTTTGTCTGTAAAGTTGACAGTGGAGCTGTCTCAAGTAGGCAGTGCAGTGCCTTTTAAGTATCACTGCTCATAACAGAAGGTTTCCTTTCGCAAGTGTAAATATATGACTGACTTGAATTTGTGAGTGCTGAGAGGTTACACAAACAGAAGACAATCTCAACCTATTCTCAAGTGCTGAAAGAGAACTGGATATAGATTTTTTTTTTTTTATTTTTTTTTAACCTGTGGACTTGAAGATGATAAAACTTCAAAATTCTAGGCTAAGGGTTCTCATTTTGAGTGAAACTGAGAGGAATTTTGGTGCAATTGTGAAACAACCGTGATACTTGTATTATAGAGGGTTTGAGTGGGGGTGAATCCTTTCAAATTTTTTGTTTGGGTTTGATTTTCTTTTCTAAAATATATATATATATATATATATTTAAATTGGCTCTGTCTTAGATGTGAAACTGTCGAGTTTAATTGGGTCAAGGAGAGATTTGGTTACCAATAATGCCATTGTTCAGTTTCTGAAAGGACCCCCAGTGATTTGGAGGGTGCTTGAAAGGCAGAAAGGCCCAGTCACCTTCCAAAGAGTGTATGAAAGCTTTGGTTGGTTGTTTCTCTGTTTACAGAGGGTTGCTAAGAGTAGGTCTATAATAATATGCTCCCACCCTCAAGCTAGATCTAAATGTGCAGTGCTGAAAGTGGCCCAAATCAGTGAGCTGTGGCTCGTCTGGTGGCTGGGCTGAAGTTGCGTTGCTCTTCCCCCATGCCAGACTTTTCCCCTAGACTTAGTTGCTGACATGTGCTGCTTCTCTAAGGTAAGAATGTGGGTTCTGAATCATTCCTACCTTCCTTGAATGACTCTTCTGTGCTCTGCCTGTTCCTTTCCAAGTGGATACAGCAAGCAGGTAAATGTCCTTGTTAGTTGAGGAGCTCGGTGTAGCTTGCAGAATCCTCACTGAGCAATTGAAGGCCAAATGTATGATTAGCAGCAGATGTTTGTACACATGAATTGTTTAAAGTGTTGTTACTGCTAGCTTGGAAATGCATCGAAGTTTGGTTTACATGATGAAACACATTCAGCTGTGCTTTGTGAATGATGGGAGAGGGAGTAAATGCTCAGTTAAACAGCCTAGGTGCACCCGATTCTCTCTAGTTTGCAGACAGGACAGAAGTAGACTTACTCTGAACATCATCGTACAATATCTCTGTTCTTTGTGTATGTATATATATTCTGTGAGTTCCTGATTGCTGATATCCTTCTAATCAGCAGTGGAGGTCCAAAGCTTTAGTTATCTCTTGACAGTAATCTGCTTTGTGAACCTTATCCCACTTCTCATGCGAGTATGGGCTGTCTGCTCGCCATAGCTGTGATTGTAACCAGAGATGTGTATCATAGGTCAAAACTTAGCATTGCCTATTAGTAATGCAGAGTTAAGGTTACTCAAAAGAATTGTAACATAAATTTCCACTGCCATAGCCAAAAGTCGCATACTAACAAAATTATTGCAATAACTTAATTCCTTTTGAGGTCTCCCTGTGCTGTGGGTTGAGCTTTTCTGTGGTTTACTGGAAAAGCTGTAGCCTCTAACTGTTTGGCTGAATTGCTTCTGCTTTATAAATAGTTGATATCTTTGTTAGAGAGCAGAATGGACATAGACAACACGTTCTGGATCTCGTGCACAATGGTGAATATATAGGTAGTTAAGGTAAACAAGCGTGACTGCTTGGATATCTCCATAGGCATTCTCCCCACCCTTCCACTCCCAAGTTCTCAGAGTAAAATCTGACTTTTTCCTCTTCCTGTCTTTGAATGGGAATTGTCAAAGCTGATTCTCATGAGTCCTTTCTGTGACATGTGCTGTGAGAGCAGGAGATAGGATACAAATACAGAAACCTTCCCTCACTAATAGGCATCCCAATTAGTCATCCCCTGTGTAATAAGAGCACACGTTAGTGCAGCAACACTGCTAAAAGGTGTCGTGGCCTGAGCCGACCACGTGCTGCCCAACACCTGCTCTCTCTCTGGGTGTTCCTGTTTGTCAGAAGGTGAATTGTGGTGTGCTGACAATGTGTTGTCATCCAGGTGCAGAACACATCCTCAGCTACTGCACTGCAACACAGCTGTGCTCCATGAGAAAGGGCTGATGCTGTCCGCTGTTGAGATGTTCGGATCTAATTCATTTTGCTGTATTAAGTTTCTGCTCAAATACATTTCTAGGATATTTAGTCCTAGAATTCTTTATTTTAAGTAGACAACTTAATTTTGTGGTCCATCCAGTCGTACTTCCAGCTGAAAAACAAAAAACATGAAAAGACCACCTGAACACTTGTACATGTTTCTGTCTTTGCTTTGAGTTTCAAGCTTCGCTTTATTTGAGACATAAAAAAAATGCATGTAATGTGGTTTTATGTTTTCTTTACAGACTCTGACGCATCTGTGGGACCTGCAATGACAAGTCAGAACAGTAGCCATGCAGAGAAAACTGGTGAAATGTCCTCAAAGCAGCCAGCACCAAAAGTGCAGGTCCAACGATCTGTCTCCCGAGAAACCATCACTATTCATTTCTCTGCATTTGGGAAGGAGGAAGAAGAGGAGGAAGAGGAGTTTAAGGAATTTCTTGATGAGGAACTAGATGACCAAAGCATTGTAACAGCACTTGAAGCCAAGGAAGACCTCTGCTTTGAGCATACCGGCCATGATTTTTCTGGTCCAGCTACCTCGCTTAACATGGCCAACTCTGCATCACTGCTGTCCTCATCACCTGCAGTTCTGCCAGCTGCAGACACCGTAAAGCTGTTGGATTCTCCTTCCACATCCCAAGTACTCAGTGCAGTGCCACTAGTCCTGTCTCCCTCATCACACTCTTGTCATACGTTTAGCTTGTCGGGTGCGTCACCACCTGTGGAACAGAAGGCCAACTTCTCGTCTTCCCCATCCTCATCTCCTTCTAGATCAGTTGTCTGCCCTAGTGCGTCATCCACCATTTCTAGTTCCAAGCCTTTTAAGGGTTTAGTCAAGTCCCTTTCGACAGATGTGGAACCAAAAGAGCCAACTCCACCGATGAGACATAGACAGTTAATGAAAACCTTAGTGAAATCTCTGTCTACAGACACTTCTAAACAAGAATCCGAAGCTGTGTCATACAGACCACCGGACTCGAAACTGAACTTGCATCTGTTCAAACAGTTCACTCAGCCTCGAGCTACAGGTGGTGATTCCAAAACTGCTCCCTCATCTCCATTAACATCTCCCTCTGACACTCGTTCCTTTTTTAAAGTACCTGAAATGGAGGCTAAAATTGAAGATACTAAAAGACGCCTTTCTGAAGTGATCTATGAGCCTTTTCAGCTGCTCAGTAAAATAATGGGTGATGAAAGTAGTAGCCACAGGCCCAAAGCCTTATCTTCAAGTGCTTCAGAACTCTCAAACCTTTCCAGTTTGAATGGCCATTTGGAAAGCAATAACAACTACAGCATTAAGGAAGAGGAATGTGATTCTGAAGGGGATTTGTATGGAAGTGACTCTAACGTGAGTAAGAACGATCAGTCAAAAACAGCTGAGGAGCATGCAAAAGAGACAGAGACCAAAAGCTCTCAGTCCGCAAGCACAAAGGATGTGAGTTCGAAAACTTCACTCGTACTTGAAAAATGTTCACTGTCTGCACTAGCAAGCAGAGAGGATGAGGAGTTTTGTGAACTGTATTCTGAAGACTTTTCCTTGATAGAGGATGAAAGCAAAACCGATAAACGTTCTGAAACTTTGCTCGATCTCGAGATGACTGATGAAAATGGTGTTATGCTCAGTAGTGAAGAAGAAAATAATCTGTGTGTGCAACAGCCTAAAATACCAGTAAAAACTTTATACTTCTTAACACTGTTAGTCTATGCTTACTTTATTATTCCTCTCCCTGGCTACTTAAGTGGACTCCTCTTTGGAATGGCCCTTGGATTTATGACAGCTGTCTGTGTGATTTGGCTGCTTACTCCACGTACTCATGAATATCTCAAGTTTCGTGAAAGTATAAAAAGGCAATGGAATACAGGAGCTCTAGACATCAAGGAACCTGAAATACTGAAGGTGAGCTTGTGGTACTTTGTCTGTATGCGTTATTTTGAGTCAGAGCAGTCAACTGGATATTCTGAAGTTGTAAGTGATCTGAATTACTACCATTTGTATTTCTAGTGTTTGCATAGGGTCAGTTGGCTTTGAGGGATGGATTCTGTAATGGTTTAGTATTCTAAAATATATGTGGCTTCAATGTCCTTAAGGATTAGTTAATTAAACAGTTAGGGATGGAGTACAAAAGCCAGTTTTTGCTGGCTGCCGACAGAAATTGCATGCCCACCTATCTTGATATTGCTTATTTTTCTTGAATGATGTGAGTTGCAGTCTTTAATTGGTTGTTGTGAATGCAGACTGAATGCACCTGTCTACCCACTGGATATACACACTGCTTACGTGTACAAATCTTGACAGACTTTCACTTTTGTCCTTTGTCCCTTGGATGCTGAAATCTTGCATATCAGTTTGCCTTGATACGTGAAAAGTTGATAAAGATCCTGATAATTGTTGTTGGCTGCTGTTAATGTGGCTCTGGAAGGTGTTAGTTGTTAGTCAGGAACCTTAAATACATCTTAATGCTTCTATTCAGGAGGTCTATTTTAAGAGAGTAGCTGTAGGCAAGAAATGCACTGTGCAAAGGGATCTGTATGAATGTAGATTAATGTTGTGTATGACCTAATGAGTACTACTTGTGCTTGTTAACATACATGGTAATTGTTCTTTAATATGTAAAAGCCCTATAGAAATGCTTTTTAATCCTTCATGAGTTGAAAATGCAGCTCATGCTTGTACTGGAGCATTATAATACGATTTAGCAGGTTGCAAGTTATTCCTCCCTTGTACAAATATTCTGTATTTGCTTCTGTCAAAACAATACTGGGCAGTTCTGATCCTCTGCCAAATGGCAGAAAGGTTTGACCTGTAACAGAACTCATGTGAATGCAGGAGAACCAAGCTTGCATGAGGATGGTGTCTTCAGAGCTTAATGGTCTTCTGTTCCAGCCTGACCTGATTTCATGCTGATGTGCTAAGAGCTAGAAGTAAGGCCCCTTTATGGGGCTCTGGAAGTTGGGATTCTGCCAAACCACTGTCATGCTATTTCTGCACGAGCACGTGCATGTTCTCTGCCATGCAAACTTCTCAGACAGCGGTTGTGTTTTCCTTGAGTTTCAACATCTAGTGGAAAATGGGAGTTCCCCACCAGCAGGTGCCAAGGTACCTGAGCACACACAGTCCCTCTGCGACTTCAGAGCACGCTGCCTTACCCTCTTATTCCCACAGATTCACTTCTCTGGCTTCCTTTTCCTTTCTTTTTTTGCCCCATCCATGGATTGTTTTTTGGTTTTGCTTTTTTACTTTCTAATGCATTTGGCTCTTCTAAGCTCACTGTTGGTGTTTTCAAATAGGTGTTCCCTTGTGTTGTGCTGGCTGATACAAAAGGTTTTAAGTAACAGCTAAAATGCAGATATATGCACCCTTTCCATCAGGAAGACTTTTATGGGCAGGCAGTGCAGGAGAACGTTGTACAGAAGGAGGGGCTTTTGGCTGCATGCTGCTCCTGTGCACCACTCTGGGGATTTTGTGTTGGGTGGTGGCCTCTGATGGCACATATGTTTTAAGTGCAGGTGATGGTTACTTCTGCCCTCCTTGGCCTTGCTTTGGTTTGGTTTGTTCCTCGTAGGTTCCATGTCAAAAAACCTCAAAAATCTGTCCTGTATTTTTCTCATTTATCACACAGAATCCTGGTGTAGCAGTAGTGCTGCTGTGCCAGGTGAGGTGTGTGAGGGCTAACAAACGGGACAGATCCAGATAGTGTCTGTGTTTGAAACAACACCTGTGGCCTTTGCCATAAAAGCAGTCCTCCCACTGCTCTGACCAGATGCTTTTTTCAGGTTTGGTACTGTGCTGCTCGGGAGGCACTTTCTCCCATTTTCAGCTGTGAGTTCCGAGCAGCTGCTGACCTTCAGAACTGGAGATCACAGGATCAGTGCAAATGGCAAGCAGCTGCAGAGCAGTGCATGACTGTGGGCATTGTCCTCCCTGCATGACTAGATTTCTCATTTTAACAACTTCGCTGGTATGGAAAAAACCCATCCTACAGTCTCTCCTCTCCTGCACAAGGAAATCCATTGTTGCTTCTGTAGTTTGGCAGAACTTATCTGTTGCTGGTACATTACAGGAATGGAACTCCTCTGTTCAGATGCATTGAGAAGTAGTTTCCTTTGGCTGTGAATCTTTTGTTTCAATTTCTTTTTGCAAAGAGAGACATTAAGGCCTCTCTGTGGGAATTGTCCTTAGAATGTGGAGACTTGGAGTGAACTGGGGCTTCTTGGAGAAACTAAAAACTGTTTGTGGTTTACCATATAACAGTGAAAAATGCTGAAAAGGAGGGGGCAGGTGGTATCTTCCCATCTCTTAACACTGTTGGATAGAAGGGAAAATATTTCTGCACTGGGCACATGTTTTCAGATTCATTAACAGAGTGAGGAGTCATCATTTGGACATTATTAGCATTCCACTCAGAGCTGCATGGTCTTTGTGCTGCAAAATAACTTGAAATGTGAGTGGGAAAAGGCAGGAACGCATCCTTAGAAATAAGGAAACTCAAAAGGGGAGAAGCTGGGTAGGACAGGTGCTGGTGCAGTGGGTGACCTAGTGGCTTAATGCAGCCCCCTTTGCTACCAGCCATTCAAATGTCACCATTAGGGTTTTGGGTAATGGTTGTGTAGCTGCTGAGAAAGTGCCACAAGGGTGATGCATGTGGTGTGTGTACAGAGGTGTTGGTCTCATCTCTATGCTTGTGGGTTTTTGCTTCTAGGTATGGTACTGTGGTGTTGAGAGCAGTGCACAAATCAGGCATTGTTCATTGCTGCACCTCCTCCACTGAGCTGAGTGCTGCTGTCAGAAACCTGCAGCTGCTTCTGTCTCATGTGGGATGTTAGAGAAACTTCAAGTGTACTCCCTCTTTGCTTATTGGGAACCCTGCATTCTTGGGGTTTTCCAGCCCTCTTCCTGCCAAGCTCCAGTTATGGTGGTTTTAAAACCAGCCTCTGTGGCTAAGCTTTGTGAAATGAGCCCCTTTCCATGTGTTCCTTCCTGTTGGTGCAGGTTTGCTTGCTCTTCAGTGGAGCTTCACTGCAGGACAGGATGATAAGCTTTTGTCTGCATGTTTCCCTGGCTGCAGGCCTCCAGACCTTGTTGTCTGAGCTAGAAATAGCCTGGAGACCTGATCTGGGGGCAGGTGGGAGCCTGTCCAGAGCCCTGTGAGCCATATGGGTGTCTTGGTTCTGCACTGAGAGGACGGATGGTGCACAGTGGCTCAAGGCAAGTCACTTATGTCCTTGTGCTTCAGTAAGTCCAGCTGGAGTTCCTGGCTGCAAATTAATTGCTGTCTGCTCAAAGATGTCTTGGCTTAATAGTCAAGATATAGCAGTAAATAGGATATGCTCAAACAAACACCAGCCCTGCTGTGCAGAGCCCTGATGGTTTATGGAGAGCTCCTCCTTGTGCATTATATTCCTTATGTAGCAGTTGTATGTAACCCTGTGTAAGCAAACAGCCGCACACAAAGCTGCTTCAGTGAGCATGCATTGGTATTTCTGGTAATAATGAGGACATCAGTCTTGGAGCTGAGTGGAGATGACTTAATCTTTCCTGAAGACAAAAAGGATGGTAATTGATCCAGGTGGCTTTCTTTTTTTTTTAGGATTTATGGTGAAAATAGGACTAGGTGTCAGAGTAAGCAAAAAATAGATGCCACTGTTACTATGGCATCTCAGAAAAGGTATGCTGTCTGTATGAAGCTGGAGCAAATGAGCATTAAAATAAATGTTACATTTCAGTGTGTGGGTGGAAACTTATTCAAGAAGTTAAAATGTTGCAGTGAGATCTGGGATGCTTTACACCTACTGAGAACTTCTGGGTGGTTTTGAAGAATCGGGTTCTGCTCCCCGGGTACCCATGAAGCTGCCACTTCTCTTTGTGCTCCAATGAACCTCCCTGGAAGCCTTTCTTCCTCTGTCTATTGACACTAATGAATATGTGCAAAATTAAGGTGTTAGCAGGTACAGGTCATTATCCAAGCATGCTGTCTGGTAGGCCAAGAGAAGGAAAATTTGTGTGCTGTGAAAGCGTTCTGGCTGATCCTGCCTTGTTTGTCATCCTGTGTTTTCTGTAAGCAGATGTTAGTGCAGAGTGACGTCACCTCCGTGGTTGGAATCAGTACCTGCAGCCTGCTTACAGCCAAGGCTGTTCTTCTGTTTTCTTTTTCCTCACTGCAGAGGAATCACTGAAATTTAATCCCCACGTCTGACTTGTGTTGCAACTGCACGGTTGCACAGCATGTTCAATGATGTAAAACAGCAGTGCTGCGTTAAAACAAACTCCATCGTGGTCCTGGATTGTGGCTGATTGCAGCATCGGTGCTGTCCGTAAGCAGGCTGCTTGCTCTGCCCTTGTTGGCAATTAACATGTCAGAGCCTTGTGGAAGCAGGCAGGCTGCTCTGCACATGTCCTTCCCAGCTGGCTCATGGCCTTCCCATGTGTCTGCTGTGCAGTGGGCTGGGGTGAGAGCTGCTCCTTGAGATGAGGAGCTGCTCACACAAAACGACTTATATGGAAAACCAGATTGTGTGCTTGGGATGTGGTCCTCATCTCATGCCCTGTCAGCTGAGTGCTACCTCAATTTGTGTGTTTACTGCTTTGTATTTGTGTTGTGACACAAGCTTGACAAAAGCTTGGATAATTATTTAAGGCTTTTAAACTTTTATGTGCATACCGTATTTGGCTTTCTGGCTGCTTAAAAGCCTGCTAATGAGTATTTTCCTCTCTAGGGGTGGATGAATGAAATTTATAATTATGATCCAGAAACATACCATGCTACGTTGACTCATTCTGTCTACGTGCGACTTGAAGGAAGCACCTTAAGGCTTTCCAAACCTAATAAAAATATTTCCAGAAGAGCTGTGTACAATGAGCCAAAGCCTGAAGTCACGTATGTCAGCCAGAAAATTTATGAACTTACGGAGAGCAAGGTGAGGGTGCTTTCCTTATATCTGATGTTAACAGAGTACTTTGAAACTTCATTTTTTTTCATTACTCTAGTTACATAGGCTATCACAGTTACAAAAACAGTTTTGTTTGCGCAAACTTGTAAAAGATTGATCGGGATTTGGAAAACAAATCCATATTACACATAAATGAAAAACATGAGTTTTCCTTTGTCTGTTTGAAAAAAATAACACCTGGGAGGTTATAGAATTGTTCACTGTGTGTTAGATTTCTTGTTGACTGTTTTGAAGCTTACAGTGGAATGCATAATCCTTGGTTGTTGTCTGAACTGCCTTGAGGCAGAGACAGCATTTGCATTCCACTTTCACTGAATTAGGATTTTGTAGCTGGGAGTGTGTGTCAAGGATAATGCTTGAATAGCTTTCCTACAGGTTGTTTGCCTCCCTCAAGTAAGTGAGAAGATGCTATGTAAAGTTGATTGCATGACCATTATATTAAGTAATGTATCAATACCTCATTATTAAAATAATTGATTTTTTTTTAATAAGATGCTACACTAGTATTGGACTTTGGCAGTACAGATTAGGAGGAAACTGTGTTTCTGAGGACTGTGGGAGTGGGAGGGAGAGAAGGACCAAGAAGACATTGAGGAAAACCTTCTTTTATTCCCTGCCTCCCATTCTAAAAATCAAAACTTCTGATTGTAAATGCTGTGACTCACCACAGACCTGGTGAATGGGATGACAAGCAGCTACAAATTAAGAGTCAGTTAAACCCAGGAGGTCTGGTGTAGGATCTGTCTGTCTCTTGTTCTAATGTTATACACGTGACTTTTTGAAACATAAAAGATAAAACCACAAAATAGGTGAATTTAATTCTCTCCTTTATCCTTCAGATTTCCCTGGTTCCCAAAAGTCTGGCACGAAAACGAATTTGGAATAAGAAGTACCCTATTTGCATTGAACTTGCTAGGCAGGATGACTTCATGGCTAAAGCCCAGACTGATAAAGAGAATGCAGAGGAAAAGTTGTCTTCTGAGAAGGTAGACTTGAACAATGAGGAATCCAAGAAAGCTCAGGATGGAGCCAAGTACACTAGCCAAAAGGATCAAGTGCTTTATCTCTTTGGAAGGACAGGTAGGGAGAAGGAGGAGTGGTTCAGAAGATTCCTTCTAGCATCCAAGCTGAAGTCTGAAGCCAAGAAGCCTTCCAGCAAGCCAGGTATTCATACGTATATCATATGGGTTGTTTGGTTTTTTTTTCCCCCAGTAAAACTATCTATTAAAAGGAGCAAATCAAATCACTGTTTTCACAGTGATAGTTATTAGCAACTGTGGAGCTATTGTGATCTCAACAGACAAGTAACACCAAAGGCACCCTCACACGCCTTATCTTGGCCTCTTGATTCCCCTTGTTGTATACCAGCTTTTCCTCTCTTGGTTGCATTTGTGGCAGTATGACCTCAAATTTTCGTACTATTTTTAGGCTATTTTATGTAAGTACACTGTTTGTCAGTGACTGTAACTTTTGTAAGGATTAGTTGTTCCATCTGTTTTCCTTCTCATCTGCTGGAACAAATAACAACACTTGCATTTAGTCCTATTGCTACCTGTTTTTTCACTCCAGTCTGCTCTAAAGAATACAATCCCTATTATTGGGTTAACATCACAGCAAAACACTTTTTCAATTTTTGAATACAAGACCTAATGTATATCCAAACCAATAAACATATCAAACAATCTGGTAATGAACAAATACTTGAAGTGTTAATTTTAAGCCATCCTCTGATTTTAAATCAGAGTGACTCATGCTTTTCTTCATCTCTCTGAGAAGCTTTTTAAAGGTTAATGTCATTATTAGCCTACAATTTCTTGAAATAAAAATGCAAAATTAATGGATAATTAGAATTCTGTTAGTTATGTACTTTTGACAGTCTTTTGAATTGTAACAGTCTATAATTAAACTTAAAAAATAAATTAGGTATAGGTGCGTTTTAATCGCCTGACTTTTATTTTATTACTGAGCAGAACTGTTGGGAATTCTGCCATACGTTGTACATGTGTGAGTGTCTGTATTTAAATGTGGGATTGATCAGCTGAGTTTTCCAGTCACACATCCTCCTGAGTGCTGAGTCATGTTGAGGTTATTGGAAATCTTAAGTTTGTGACCAGCTGAATACAGAGTTGTGGAATTTACTTCTGTCCTTTGAAATGAGAAAGCACTACGTTGGTCTTTTTCAGAATAAATTAAATCTGCTAGCTTATTTTGTTCCTTGAAATGTTTGATTATGCTTTTCTGTTTAACAAGTATTATTTCTTCTGATTTAGGGATCTTGCCAGCACATGGTAGAACGGAGAGTCAGTCAGGAGTTCTTACACACAGTCGTAGCAGCAGCAAGGGAAGCGTGGAAGAAATTGCATCCCAGCCTAAACACAAGGATCTGGCTGGCAACGTGAGGCAGAAAATGCTCCTGGACTACAATATTTATATGGCAAAGTGTGTTCCACAGGAAAAGAGCCCATCGGGTAGTCCAGTCCTCAGTGCAGATAGCAGCCCTACAGCTGTGAAAAAGGTAATGCTTTTTCCCAAAAAAGATGCTTTGAAAGGTGTTTTATTTTATCTTGTTAACTACTTCATTTTGAAATAAGTAGGGGAGGGGGAAAGACAACTAACACATTTAAGAATCAATCTATAAGACACTAGTATAAAACACAACACTTAATAGACGGAATCTTAACAAGAAGTATGATCACCTTTCTTTTCAAAGGTGTAATTCGTGTTCTGCATCTTTGATAGACATTCGTAAATGTTCAGAGAGGCACCAGAAGCCACAGTAAAGCATATGAAAAAAAATGTCTGCAGCTCCCCCAGGAAAAAAGCCAGTCTGGCCCCTGACAGCCCAGGAACAGTGACGAATTCACTGCTGAATTGAGCAGGGATCAAAAATGGTTCTATAAATAGATCAACAGGTGGGAAACTTGGATGCAGTGAGTCACAGCAGAACCTACTGTGTGAGGTTGCAGCCAGTGAGAGCAATCATTGCCAAGAAATGATACTCAGAACTGTAGCATCTACATGATTGCTCTTAGAAAGCCCTGCTTTTCTGCTGGCTTCAGACTTTCTACTTGCAATAATGACAAACTCTCCTTTCGTTGCAGGTAGTTCAAAGGCATTAAATATCTTGTCTTGCCTTCATAAAGTATCAGCCTACTGGTTCTAATAAAGTAGATGGTGTTATGCACACCCTCCAGATTATTTCAGCTATCTTTGCGTTCCCGTTTGTAGTCAGAGGTGCAACATCTGAATGTGCAGTATCTTCGTGTGTTTTGAGATGGTTTCTCAAGTAAACCAACGTGTAACTCTCTTGGACTGTAAACAAAACCTTTTATGCAGCCAAAGGAACAATAAGTTTCCTGAAACTTATATACAACCATGGAAAGGAAGAGTATATTTCCTTGTAGTATTTATCTTCAATTTGTGACTTCTCAGAACTGTATGCAATGTTGGGCTTTGCTTTTCTCTTTACCTAAATAAAAGGAGTAGCATAGCTGTTACAGGATCTGTTGGGAAGGGAGAGCATCTCTGCCACAGACATATGTGTAGGTCTGTCCCCTCTGAGATGATCTGCTTTTTCTGCCAGAGGTTAAAACATGTACAGCCCTCTCATTTCATTGCCAAAGGTGAAGTCATAGCAGCACAGTCTCATTTACTCTGTTGCATGTCAGGATGATGACAAGCAAGCTTATATCAGGCCAGTTGACATGGCTGTAAAGCTGTCATGTGTGTTGAATGTAAGAGTTCTTAGCTGACCTAGGCTGTAACACAGAACTTCCTGGTATAAATGAGACCTTTTCTGACCTTAGAGTAGAATTTCCACAGCTGATAACCTGCTCTGTGTTTTCAGTTTCCTGATGCCCATGTGAAAGCTGAGGAAGAAGAACAGGAGGTCTGGGTGAACGCTTTGCTTGGAAGAATATTTTGGGATTTTTTAGGGGAAAAATATTGGTCTGATCTGGTGTCAAAGAAGATCCAAATGAAACTTAGTAAAATAAAGGTAACTAATCTGGACACATGTACTTCACATGCTTCTTTGAGTTCAAAATCAGTAGAAGAAACTCTTTTAACAGAGGTTTGGATATGTAGTAAAATAATTGGGGTAAATAAATGTGATACAGAGTTTCAAGTGAGTTTCACTATCCGTTTCACAGTAGGATTGTGACAAGCTGACTTTGTTACTTCAGTTTCTGATCAACTATTTGTGTCTGTAAAGTTTCTGTGTTAAAAGGTAGAAATATTACTGTCTTTAAGAGTAAGTAGAGCTGGCTATAAGTTATTAAGCTTACTGACTCAAGTCTCTATTGCCAGGGTTACTGTACTTATGTTTTAGGTTTGTTTTTTTCCCCACTGAATTGTCAAGATAGAGTTTTAAATGAAATCTGTTATGGGAAACAGCAGATTCCTATAGAGAAAGGGGAGGTCAGAGAACCACCTTCAGGCATGCAGCGCTTGCAGGAGAGCTTGGTGGGAGTAGTGGTTAAGCTCTGAGGTGATGGGATGTAATTGTTTGGCTGGATAAGCTTAAAAGTGAAAGAAGTGTTGCTTTTGAGTGACTTCTGGATCTTTCCTTTGCATTCTGTAACTCTTCTGAACAGCAGTTAATCATTGGCTTGTTGAGCTCCTGACACTGGGGGAGGAGTTTGCCTTTTCCTGAAGGCAAGGGAAGATGTAGGCTTGTTGACAAGAGCTCTGAAATTTAGCTGCCAGCACCAGCTGTGAGATAGTGTTGTTTGTGCTTTGGGAAATAAGCAGTAACCTAATTCTGCCCTGGCTGTTTCCACATTTGTGACAGCAGGATGTTCAAACATCTAATTGGAAACAGTTGAGTGGAAAGACTAAGTATGGGGGATGGATGTATTTTGATAGGCTAAAGCTTTATTTCTTAAGAGACAGAAATTCTAACAGTTAGAAATGCTTACAAGTATATAGATGCTCAAATAACTGAAATACTCCTAGTATTGTAACTTCAAAATTTTGAGATGTATTTGAAATGTTATGAAATAATTTGCCTTTAATAAAAATAGCTAAGACATTGATGGAACTTCAACTTTAAAGTATCTGTCTGAACTTAAAATCTGAAAAAATCTTTAATTGTATTCCTAGTAAAATAGGCATTAGACTGCTCTTGAGCTGCTCTCAAAGCATCCTGGACTACAGAGCATCCTGGAAACTTGAAGTCAACATCTGAACCTAAACTTAGCTTTAAAAGCATTCTTTTAAAGTTCACATGCTAAATCTCTTCCTAAAATAATATTTTGAACTAACAAATGTGAAATCTTAGAATTTGAGGAAGTTTGTGTAAGCACATTTGTTTTCTTTCACTGGTGGCTCAATCCATTCCCTAAATTTAATGACCTTCCTACTCTCAGGAAATGGTGGTCAATAGTTTCACAACATGAACTTGGTTTTGATGTTCTGTTCATATAGCTGCCATACTTCATGAATGAGCTAACGCTGACTGAGCTTGACATGGGGATAGCAGTGCCGAAGATCCTTCAAGCCTTCAAACCTTCTGTTGATTACAGAGGTAAAATACATGTTTCTTCTTCTACATTCGCCAGGTTTGTGCCTTTGTATCTTTGTAGAACTGAGTTCTGATCTGTTGCTCTTGCAGGTATTTCAATTTAAGGAAGGCACACCTAATAAGAATTTATTCTACCAAGGTACTGAGAGATCTCTGTAGCATCAGGCTTGGTATAAACATAGTTCTGCAGATGCAGAAATTAATGAAATGTGAGCATGTCTTTCCATTGGGAAAAATAGATTCAATTTACAGAACTAAAGCAAAATTAGCATACAAGTGGCAGATGCATCTCTCTGTTGTGGACTACAGAGAACAATGCACATCTCATCAGGAAAGAACTGATTCTGTACTGCAGCAGAAAATAGATTTGGTTCTCTAGAAATTGCTCTGCTTTGAAAGCAGTGATTCAGAAGACACAATAATAATAAATTGGAAAACAAAAATTGTAGTGTTGCTTTGGAAAAAATACAAAACAACTCTATTTTAAAATGTCTGTGTGCCCACTGTTAAAGATGAATTTTCTTTAAGCTGAATGACTTTCATACTGCTACTTTATGGATCAGAAGTTTTGCTTTTTTTCCCCTTTTCTCTTCTTCCTGGCTTGAATTTAGTTGCAGGAGTGTATTGGAGGGTACTCTTGTTTCTTAAGTACTTTCACAAAAAGAAAAAAAAATATGGTGAGTGAATTTTAGCTTCTGAAGTATTTGTTCTCCTACGTGCTGAGAAGAGTTAGTCATTACCTTTCTTCTAAGGTGTGCAATCAGAGCAGTCTTCTGTGATTCTTTCATTTGAAGTTGTTTTTGAGTTTATTAAGGGTTTCGTAACTTGTCTGCTCTCAGTCCATTCACTCCTTTGCTTACCGTGTTGTTACAGTGGATGGGTGATGTGTAAGAGAATTATCTGACTTGAGGTGGAGCGGTTTCTAATTGGTCTAAAGGGAAAGATCTCCTTGGAGGACCTGATGTGGTACAGCTATGGATTACATGACAAACAGCTTACTTTTAAACTGCTCTTCCAACTTTCATATAAAGATATGAAGACGAAATCATTTCTGGATGGTACTAAACCAGTGAGCCAGTAATGAGATGGTAGGAATTTAAGGAACTGATGATACCACTTCAGAATATTAGAGACCTCTGTAGAGGCTGTTAATTATGGGCCAAAAATAAGCCAAAACTTCAGCAAATCTCAGTAGTATATTTAGAATAACAACAAACATAGAGCAAAGTTGGAACAGATAACTGGGTTATTTGTTGTTGCCTTTCTTACTGATTTGATTGTAAGTGTTTAAAAGTTGCAAATTTACTCTGCTTCAATTTTACAATATTTTAATATTGTGAATGTTCTTAATATTTAAGACTTTTCTTGTATATGTTCTGATTTAATGAAGTAACACTTGTTAAATTTCACGGATATACCTGGATGAGTTTAAGGCTTTGCAGGATCATTCTGCTCCTTCAAAACCTCTGTTCCTCTGACTGCTCCTAAGGGTCAGAATTAGGATCACACAATCACACAGATTGGATGTGGTCTCTTTTAAGATGTATTGAACTGTAGCTTTGATTACTGGCACTCTTCCTACAGTGCTTTTCACTAGCTCTGATGAACAGTTAACATCAGACTTTTGCAAGAATGGAAGATATGTGAAGATTTAGGAGAAAATTAAATAAAACTCTATCAGTAGCGTAAAAGACTTGCTGCTCAAAGCACTGCTTAAAGGCTGAGGAGGTCAGCAGCTCTAACCTTTCGCTTGTTAAAGCGAGAACAGAACAGACATTGGGGAATTGTTAAAACTCCCTTGAACATTTAAACAAAAATAAATTAAAAAGGACAAAACCAAACAACCCAAAGCTGCATGAAAGCAAACACTGCAGATTGTACGTATTGAATCCAAATGCTTTTGTTTGTTGGCTTCTTGCCTGAGACTTGCAGCTCTGGGGAAAGCCTTATCTCTGCAGCTCGGGGTACATTGCTCTCACAGCTTCTTAGAGCTGAGCTTTATGAAAGAACCTGCTTGAAAAGAGCAAACTGACTGTTTTTTTGGGGAAAAATAAAAACTTAATAGATGGAATAAGCTAATATCTCCTCTGCCAGAGATGCAGGGGGCTCTAGAGGTAGATCAAAGATGTACATTCAGTATTTTGTACAAAGGAAAATTTTAAATCTTGTTTGAAATAAATTGAAAATCAACAAAGCTGTATTAAATTCCTTAGTGTGCCAGGCTTTGTTTGGGTTAACATGATTGTTTTGTTCTGTTCTTTAAGAGGTTATCTGAGTGAAACAGATTTGAACATTTTTTGAATTCCTCTCTCTCTGTTCTAATAACTCCAGTTCTGACCAAGGATTGCCATTCTCAGTCATGAGATTGGGTTTAGGAGACTGAATATTTCTGGCTCTATTAAATACTGCCAACAGCAGCAAGAACTCCTTCAGTTTCTTGTTCAGTTAAACTGTGACAAGCAAACATTTATTATAGAATTTGTAATCCAGTGTAATTTTTCACGTTGTTGAATGACGTGAACTCATAGTTGCTGAGTTTCTACATGCTTGCATTGAGCAATTACAGGAATTACCTGCTTTGCTTTTGTACATAAATACTTCGAAGACTTTTTTAACTTACTTGAGACAATCAGTCATTTGTGGTTACCTTTCACAAGGCTTTAAATCTCAGACAGGTGCTTTTTTTGATTTTTCATCCGTACTTTTCTATCAGTGCTTGATAACAAAGGAAAGATTGGAAAGTAACTCAATATATTAACAGACATTGTTACGGGAAGAAACTCTTGTTTCTGTTAATGCAGTTCTATTTCAGTGTCAAGGCAGTCTGACACTGTCAGGGCTACCTGAATAAATGGTGCCATCTGCCCAATCCTTCATTCCTTCTTCCTCCTCTGCCTCCCTTTTTTCCTTTGGAAAATGTGTATGAACATTTTCTGATCAGAAAGATTATCCCCCCTCAGTGTTGGCATCCTTAAATTATTTTGATCTACTCTTAAAACAGTCTTAACTCTGAAGACCACTGTGCAATGATCTAAAAGGTCTCTTTAGCTGTTTTCTTATTTCTGATGATCTCACCCTTACTTCATTACCATAAAGAGGAAAAGTGTACGTATGCTTCTATTTGAGTTCTTGTGTTTTGTTCTTATACAGGATTACAAAATTGGTGGAAAAGAGTAATTTGGGTTAGTCAGTACTCTCTCTAGTGTATGAGGTCTTTGTGTGTCAGTGCCCTGGTCTTTGGGAGCTGTGTGTATTTCTCAGGTGGAATCTGAGGACAGTGGCATTCTTCTGGTGTGCTTTCGCAGAAAAGAAAACAGTCATTAATTAGTTGATGAAGGGTATTACTTCTATGTCAGTCAATACTAAACAGTATTTGCCTTTAATTGCTTCCAAATAAAAGTGGGGAGCACATCTGATATGCTAGATACCGATAAGGCACGTTGTGTGCAGCTGTGATGTCTAGACAAGAAAAATTCGTCATCTGTGCTTAGTGGCATCTGAATTCTCATCTCTGGATGGCAAATACCCGACAGCTTTTTCATTCAGTAGGACTGCAGGTGTCATTTAAGAGGTGGGATGTAATGTTGCAGTGGTTCCTTAAGATGATTTTTTGGGTGATACTGTGAGTGAGCAGTTTGCCAGACAATAGGATTTACTTAACCCTACACATCCAGGACTGTTCTCAGTAATGACCTGTGAGACAGTTGAGTTACTGAGAGAAGGTTTTCATGCTGCTTCAATAAGCCATTGTTGAAAGCAAAGCCAAACAGCATGTTGTGTAACGAAAGACCTTGTTCTGGGATTTCAGCTTTGTTTGGAGGGTGTAATACCAAGGGGTGTCCTGATTGCAGTTTGGCTTGGAGCAGTGCTGCAGATAGTATTTGAAGTGGATCCCTGATTGTATTCTATGTTCTTTATCTTGATTCAGATCTCTTAAGCGGTTTAGGTGTGCGCAAATCACATCACGCTCCTTTTATAGGTCATTAGCCTATATTACCAGACTGATCTGTCTTTCTCCTTGCCTTTGATGCATATTTTAACCTTTAACTTCCTGTATTCACATTAAGCTTATAAAACAACTTGCTTTCATAAGCTTGTAATTCATTCTGAATTAATGATATAATCAGTTGGCAAAGAAGTGTTTTTTCTCTTTGGGTGAAGTGTGATGAGTGGATTTGGTTTTTTTTTTGTTTTTTTTTTTTTTAAAGTTTTGTCTTGACATTAAAATAAAATTATTATGACTGAAAACTACAGCCTGTTGTTAATTTTTTAGGGCTTTGGATTGATTTGGAAATGTCTTACAATGGATCTTTTCTAATGACCCTGGAGACCAAGATGAATTTGACCAAACTTGGTAAAGAGCCTCTTGGCGAAGCACTGAAGGTTGGAGAGATTGGCAAGGAAGGGTAAGATATTGTAGTGATGGTGCAACTTGACTTTTCCTGGTGAAAAAGTTGAAATTTCTTTGTGCATAAGCAACTCAGGCTCTGTAATAGATTGAAAGGAGATGCAGGGAGGTGTGTATGTACGAGTGCAGAGCTTCTTGTCTTTCAATGTAACTTTAATGTTGGATTACACTATTGATAACTGTCTTAATAGACAGCTTCTGTAGAGGAATCCTATTTTTTTATAGTTCAGTAGGATTTTAAAATGTTGTGTGATTAAAAATTGACCTTTGCCTTACACTTAATTTGGGGTCCTAGCCAGTAAGAATGTCAGATATACACACGTGCCAATACTGCTTAAAACTGCTATTATAAAGCGTGTAACAGTAAATAACAGTAAATATTATGTGAAGACTTATACAGTACCTTTATTGTATCATGAGAAATAATCACACCCATTCTTTAGTCGCTATTCTTCTCAACTTTCCACTTCCTATTTACCTGTTACAGTTTTTCAAAAGATCCCTTTAATTATGTCCTCCAAAACGTTGGATTTAAAGATGGAAATATCTTTTCAAGTGGAATTCTTGTTTTTGTTCTCATCTCTACAGAATTTTCTTTGTGTATTTTTTTTATACCTGTCCCTAATAGTGAACAGATGGATTTCATATTTAAAAATGACCATAATTTCTAAGTGAGCAATAGGCCTACAGCAAAGCAAATGTAAATGTCTGTAGCTAAGCAACCAATTACGATAAGGTGGAACCATTCACTAATGCTGTACTGCACGTTTCATGCTCCCTCTTCTGATTCAAATGCCCAAGGCCAAATATCATGTCAGCTTTACCAGAAAAGAAGTTAGTTCTTTTTACTGGTTTTTAATTATCAATTGACAATTGTTTTGATAAACCAAACTGTTACAGATGGGTTTGTGTCTTGCACTGTCTATAAATCCCACATGTTTGCTTTTGCTCAATTCTGTTACTCAAGAGCAGAACAAACAAAACTCAGGTAAGAAAGGCGTCTATTTCTCCAGAAAGAGAGGAGTAGGGGAGACTTGGCACTGAGTTTTAACTGTCCTTTCATATTGTCAGTATGAAATGAAACCAATGGTTCTGTATTATAGTCCATTCTATCATTGCTGCTGCATTTCTGTTTGAAATAAAGTGTGCTGCAATACAGTTTAATAATTCTGTGGTGTGTGCTCTCAGGCAAATGCAGCTGTCACAAAGAAACACAAGAGAGGAGATTTAATTGCTAACTTTATGAAATGGATACAGTAGCAGGTTCTAACAAACCAGAGAGTAGGCAAGCACAGGCAGGCTAACCCAAAGTTACTGCAGTTTCATACCTTGTAAGTCCTTTCTTGCTTTATCGTACCATGTGGAAAAAGAAGTGGCAAGTGGTAATTCATAAAATATTGGGCAGTCTGCTCAGGAAAATTATTGCAGCTTCAAAGTGGTTTTCTGCTAGCATCTGTCTTGTATGGACAGTCCATTGTATGGATGGATGCCTTGAAATCTTACTAAAGCATATTTGTTGTTGCTTTGTTTAATGCGAGGAGACCTGTTCTCAGCCAGCAGGTATATGTGCTTCTGGAGTCACTTCAGAGGATCCTACACGTAGGCAAATAAGGTGCCTTCTTGTAAGAGTGGTATCACATGGACAGGAAAAGGAAGTCGGGTCGCACCCAGGTAGAAAATACATAGTTTGACCTAAAAACATGAGAAATAGCTCCAGCGTTGCTATGTGAGCCAGTGACAGGACTCCCCTTTCTCCTTCCCAAGTCCTCAGGGAGGTGGTTCAGTTTGCTGTGCTGTTTTTCTTTTGCAGATCCAAATGCATCTCAGGGTAGAAGAGGCTTATTCCATTGCAGTTAGCCTAGGCATCACATTATGTGCTGCAGAGAGGTCATGGGATTGCTGCTCTCATTCTTAAGTAGGCAGTTAGAAGGGAGTGCTGTGCACTGGTGAGCTGCGTTTGATCTGTCCTTTTACATTAGGACTTCATGCAGTAACTGTTTGTTCTGTGCAAAGAATAGCAGACAGCAGCTTTGGTCCATGCATGCTCTGTGTGAGGTTATTAAACGTTTTAAGTCTCCTAGAGCATGAAAAAAAAACCCGAACACACACACACACACAAAAAAATCCCCCAAAACTGAAAAACAACAAGATACAGCAACACCTTGTATTCTGGGCAGGTTGTAGAGAATTTGAATGCTGAGTATAGTCCCTAGGGCCAAAAAATGTGCTTTTGAAGCTTGTGTAACAGTTACAAGCTTTTGCATTAAGTGGAGATCTGTGAATACTGCATTCACTGTATCCTTCCTGGATTTTAATCCGTTTAAAAGATTTGAATTTGTGTGATTGTGTGCATAAATTCTTCCATAGCTGAAGCTCAGGAGTTAGTTGCTACTGTGCTGTATTTTGTACCCTAAGAGCAGAACTTCTTTATTACTTACTTTACTACTTCCCTCTTCTCAATGTGACGTTGATGGCCTTATTCAATCTTGGATTCTATTCAAGAATAACTAATTTTTAATCCCACCTTAAATGAATAATAACAAATAAAAAAAGATGGGATTGAGTTGTGCTCTGCATGTGATACTGTTGCTGGAAGTGTGTCTACACTGCAAGAGCTGTGTGTGACTTGACAAAATGGAACTGATGAGCTCGAGTTGAAGGCGCTGTGACGATGAGATGTGTGTGAGCAGCTCAGGTGGCATCTGAGAGATGCTGGGATTCGCTTGGTAGACATCGGCATGGGAAGCCAGAACCCTAGGTTTGCTTTTTGTAAGTGACAAACTTTTGTTCCCACCTTTCAGCTTATAAACATCTGTCAGTTTAAAAACAACCACCGAAAAACCACAGCCTGTCTGACCTACATACTGCTCCCCGTTTGTGGAAAGGCACAAGCAGCAGCAGAAATGTTTTCAGATGTATTTAAATAATTTCAAAGCATTTAATTTGAATATGTAGATGTTCCCCTGCCATCTTGTTTTTTTTTTTTTTTTTTTAATGCAGGATTATATTCTGCTGGAAGAAAACAATTTTTTGTGTTTTGAAGCTAGTTAAGGCACTCTGCTTTCAGAGCATTTTACATTTTTAGATAGAGTTCATAGAAAGAAGAAAAGATATTTCAGAATCTGAGTATGCATAATGGCAATCAGAGCTGTGCATGATGAATAGCTATTTAAGAATATTGGATTTGACCTGGAAATTGCATTCTTTCAGTTTCAGGCCAAGGGCATACTGTCTTGCAGACAGTGATGAGGAATCCTCCAGTGCTGGGTCATCAGAAGAGGACGATGCTCCTGAATTGGCAGGAGAGAAGCAGGTGACTCCCGGAGCAGAAGGGTGAGCTGTCTTCATAGTGTTTCTTGTTAATCCTTTTATTGCCCCTGCTCTGTTTCCAGATGCTTTACTATAACTATTGTCATGGTCCAGTCCCATAACATTCCTTGTGACAGAGGATGTCAGAGTGAGCGTATCCAAGCAATGAAACAAACAAAACTCAGCCATTTCTAGAGTAAAGAGCAGCAATCAAGCCATGTACCACATCACAAATAAAAGCTGCTCTTGCCATGTGTTTTATCCTGCTGGGAGCCTTGTTCTCAATTCAGCATTTCTGCAGCATAAGCTGTGTGCTGTTCTGACACCTCCTGATTCCTTCACTGTTTGAATACAGAAAGAGCCAAGTCTTTGGTTCAGAGATCCTACAGGAAACTTCCCCAGCCTGTCCTGCTTGGAAGCAGAGTCTGAAATAGGATTTTGTTTATTAACTTGAAACACTTTTTGTGTACAGTGTCATATCCATACTGATCCTGTTGATGCCTTGTTTCCAGTGTCTTTTCTTTAAAAAGATATCAAACAATTGTTGTTCAAGCCAGGCTTTCTTGTTCCCTCCCCCCTTCCCTTGTTGAACAGCTTTAAGTATCTTCAGCTATGCAATGCTGCCCTCTAATGCTGCACAGGAGTTCTAAAGAAAATTTCCTCAAGTCAGTTTTGCCACGTCATCCCTTTGGTTGCTGTTCTGATTTTTTTTTTTTCTTTTTTCTTTTTTCTTTTTACATCTGATAGAAATAGTGGCTGCGGTGAGAAATCAGCAGCATGCCTGAAACGTCTGATAACCACATTTCCTACGTCTGAACACATCTCACTGATCTTTACAGTGAATATTCCAGGAGATTCCATGATGCATTCAGAATGTTCTAAGCAGTTTTCTGAGTTTTGCTTATTAAACGTTTTGAAAAACTGCATGATGAATTACTGGGATGATTTCTGTGATCCATTTCATGGCTTTTAAAAATATGTAGATCATATGAAGAACTCTATATCAAAAAGACAAAGGAGAACAACAAAAAAACTCCAGTATGATGTTGAAGGAATTTCTTTACACCTTTCAGAAATCTGTATTACGTCTGCTATAGAATCTGGTGAGAGTGTAACCACTCTCTAGTTAGCTGGAAGAGTGTGATTTTTATTTTTTGCAGGGCAGGGCTTCAGCAAGGCTCTCTCTGCTACGCAAGAGCCACAGTCAGGTATAATATAATATGGGAAAATACTACATCTTACTAGGACGTGTTTCTGAAATGTGATAGGTATGAAAAAAGACACTCAGTCCTTAAAGCATCTGTTCTAAAAAAAAAAATAGGTTGCTGCATGGCATTGCCAGGAAAACCAGCAGGCATGGTTAACCATTTTGGAATATCATTCTGCTGCCAGAATTGCCCTCCCTTTTTTCCAGCACCTTTATACTCCAGTGATTTCATAGGAAATCCTTTGACTCTAGCAAACAATAGTTTGCCAAACTACCTTGGTGTAATTTTTTGTTTTCTATCTAAAGGTATGTTGGAGGACATCGGACAAGTAAGATCATGAGAATTGTGGATAAAATAACCAAGTCAAAATACTTTCAAAAGGCAACAGAGACTGAGTTTATAAAGAAGAAAATTGAAGAGGTCTCAAATACTCCATTGCTGCTAACAGTTGAAGTACAAGAGTGCAGAGGAACGCTAGTAATTAACATTCCACCTCCACCTACTGACAGAATATGGTAAGAGGAACTTAACTGCAAGGTCTGTGCAGTGTTTCAGGTGTGTGCTACCTAAAGCTAAAATGCAGCTGAAATGGGTTCTGGAAGATGTACAGTACAAGCTAGTGTGAACTGCTGTTAGGAGTGTGTATTTAACACACTCAAGTGTGTTTTGTTGGAGTGTTGGTAATAAAACTGTCCTGTATACTGTCTCAAGGTATGGCTTTCGAAGACCTCCCTACCTGGAGTTAAAAGCTCGGCCAAAACTTGGTGAGAGAGAAGTCACTCTGGTTCATGTAACTGAATGGATAGAGAGGAAACTGGAACAAGAGTTTCAGGTGTGTTTCCTTAACGTTTTCCCTTCATTAATTATAGCTTTGGTGGGTTCTTAATTTTTCCCATGTTCCTTGTTTTGTTCATGACTAGCAGGCATTCTCCACTGCTCCTGTTCAGTGGAATGCACTTTAAAAATTAATCTGACTTCTGGGGTGGTCCTAAGATTCTGTATAGGCCTGGATGGAAATCTGGTCAGCACTTGTCAGAATTATTTTAATCTGAACGTGACATTTCTGTGAAATAGATGGCATGTCAGATTTTGTAATGTTGAAACAGAAGCATGGTGCGAGTTCTTAGCGGATGGAGGGTCAAGCTGTTTAAAATTAAGAACACCTGAGGCAGTAAGGGCTCTCTTTACTATTTTCTTGAAGAGAAAAGAATACATTTCAAAGTGGCATATGAAATGTAACTTGATTTAACTGCATCTCTTTCACAGAAAATCTTTGTCATGCCAAACATGGATGATGTTTATATTCCTTTAATGCACTCAGCCATGGATCCCCGCTCCTCTACATACACTCCTAAAGATCTGGTCACGGAGGCCCCTGATCAGCCATGATGTGAAGACTTGCAGTTTACAGTATTATAAAGGTTATTCTCATGGTTTTATAAACTGTGCTGTAGTTATCATCAATTTGTGCCACTTTCCCCCTCCCCAAGGTCTGCCTATAACCATACCTTTGTGCTCACTTGCCTGGTTATTGTTCTGTGTACTTCAGCGACATGGTTTCATTCCATTAAGCAGCTGATTTGTTTTTGTACTGGCTACCATCAGGATTTTAACTTGGAGGCTGAGATGACCTGTTCTTCGGGGGAGGGAGGGAGAACCTAACTAACAGATCAAGGAGCTTGTTGACACAGCTGATGTTTTCATGCTATGTTGGTGTGCGTTAACACATTGAAAGGTTGTTTGGCAGCAAAGAAACTGCGTGCCAAATGAAAAAAAAATCCTAAATAAGGAATGAATTTATAAAAACTGGAAGAATATTTTTCTTTCTCAGGCAGTTGGAGGTGTAGAATGAACTGTTTTATGTTCTTTCACTTCTGCAGTCAATAGCTTGTGTCAAGCAATCAAAATATGAAATGCTTTCAGGATTAAAGAATGTAAATTGGGTGTATAGGTAATATTGTGATTCAGTGTGGTATATACATGTTACTTTTTTCATATAGGACTTGTGCTTTTTTTGGGGAAGCAACTAGCCATAAAACACAGTTATCAGTGAAAGTGGGACTGTTGTATTTTTGTAAATGAGGAGAAAAAAGTTGGTAAAGCCATGAGACCAAACTATAGCAAGCAGCCTTACAGTGAGGTACAATCACCTTGATTCATGATTAATTCTGAATGTTTATAAAGATGTGAGCACACACAGGAAATGTTTAATACTGCACATTACCAGAAGTACTTAGTTACCCTACTGTGTATAGAGCCTCTTGCTATGATGAAACAGTTTTTTCTTATAGGAGAATTTGTTGCTGTGACTCTTCCATTGCACTGTGTTTACATGCAAAGCACAGGACCAAATTTTCACATTACAGCTGTGCAAATCAATCTCTTGATGTTTGTGAAACAGCTGTAATGGAAAGATTTGACCCCTATGCATTGTTCTTTTGGACTCTGAAATAGGAATTCAAGCTGATCGTGATCTAGAAGACTGTTTCTGCTACTTAACGGCCAAAACTAAGTGGGGGTATGGGAAACTGCCTCTTATTTCTATCTGGTGTGATGACTCGAGTAAATGTACGCAGTAAATTCGGTATTTGAACACTACATATCCACTACTTAACACACACAATATTTTTCTGATACTTATTGTTGCCAACAGTTCATGGATGTCAGAAAACGTTTTAGTTTACACAGGGTGAGTTCCGGCTCTCCTTTTATAACATGATTTGCTCTTTTTTTTTTTTTTTTTTAAAGTAATTTTTAAAGAACTTTTTTGTACTTTGTGTTGTCACATTTGATGTAAATCAAAATTTCCATGTGTAACTTGATGATTTACCATCTTTAAATGAAGCTATTATATTGAAGGTTTTTTAAACAGCACCTTGCCTGAAACATAAAAGAAAACTAGCATTTAATATATTTAAAATTAATTCTATATTTGAACACCTATTTTGGTTACCTTTAATTAAAATATTAGTAGGTTATATTTGTTACCTGAACTCCTCCTTGACCATTCCAGGCTGTGTATATTCTGGGTTCTGCTCTGATTATGTAGGCACTATCTGCCTCTCATGAAGTCTGCATGTCTTGTACGCAGGTCTTTTATATGATTTAATTTTTATGTGCAATAACTAAAGTCAAAGGACTAGATGCACTAATGTGTAAACAGATTTAGATTATTATACGAGACTGTCATATTGCACTTCATAAACTGTGGGTAACTACAGTCTGCTTGCTTTGTTTTATTAAATAAATTTATCTCATCAATTATTCAGTTAATTTCCCACAGTGCTTGCCCCCTCCTTCTGCAGGCTTTCAAAAGTCATTAGAATGCAATTCACTACATTGACTTTTGTTTTTACACCCAAGTTGAGTATCTGAACAGGATAACTATAGCTTATGATTGGAGGGTTGACCCACTTGGAGCCTGTTCTAGCTTTAGAAGCAGAAACTTTTTTGTTTTATCCTCTTGAAGAGAAGTTCGGCATGTCTCAACAGTTTCCTTCCCCCCTCTTTCTTCACTCTACTCCCTGCTGTCAGCATTTACACCAAGACCACACCTTCACAATTTTGTTCTGCACTGAAAAGCCTGAACTGGCTCAGAATCATAGGAGAGCAGGGGCAGGTGATATCCGCTGCAGTAATCTTGGTGCATGACCTTAAGCTTCACCTTGTAGCCTTCTGTACTTCAGCAGCTCCTCAGCATCCCGTGCTGCCCTCAGTGTGGCTGCACACGTCGTTCTGCAGCCTGCAGGACACCAAGCCCCCAGCTGTAACGCAGGGTAAGATGCAGGCCCTGAGAACAGCCGCAGCTTGGATCAAGGGATTCAAGCCTCCCTTTTGCTGTACACAAAACAGCAGTTCTCAACAATCCAACAATCGGCTGCAGAGCACACAGAGCTGTGTCTCTCCAACTCGAGCGCTCGCCTTGGCTGCGGTGCTCTATTCCTGCTGCTGCGGGGGCTGGGCTCCCTGCTCTCATCACCGATCCGGACGCCATATCCTCCGTTCTCACCCCTCCCCTCGCCCCCCCTGCGCGCATGCGCGCTGTGCATTGCTGTTAAAAGCGCCGCGCGGGGTGCGCCGCGCAGCGCCAGTTATGGAACAAGGGCTTCACTCTGGCACTGCTGCTTGGCCGGCGGCGCCGCGCGAGGGCACTCCGCCGGGTCAAAGGCAGTGCGGGGAGAAGAGCGCGCACGAAATAGCAGGCAGACACATCCGCGGGGTCGCACAGCTTTATTGACCGCGCCGCTCGTCGTTCGGCCCCTGTAAGACACAGAGCGGAAAGGAGAGGTTACACGAGTGGTGCGGGGCAGGCGCCCCGCGGGATGCGCGGCAGCCTGGGCGCTCAGATATCGGTTTACTTCATCCGTATCAGAAGTCTAACACGCGTCTAGAGACATCAGCGCCGCCCAGCCCCGTCCCCCTCCCCCGACCGGCACTGGCAGCCAGCAGCGCTCACCTCCACGCGCTGCGCAGACGGAAAGGCCGCGCTGCCGCCTCGCGCCTCTTTATAGTGCTCCCATTTCGCCACGCCCTCCCCTTGCTCGTCTCGGCCAATTGGATTCAGAGCTCAGGGCACGTGCCGGGCCGGACGAGGTGAGTGTCCAATAGGATTCAAACCCGGGGTCACGTGCGGAGCCGTTGGCGCTGAGTCGGCGGCGGGCGGAGCAGTGCTGCGCCACATGTCGGCCGAAGAGGGAGGCGCGGTGAGAAGGTAAGGCTCTGAGCGAGCCTGTGTTCGGTGCCCTGACCGCCGCCTGGGGACGTTCCGGAGAAGCAGAACGCTTCTATCGAATGTAATCGTTTGGAGTTCTGGTGCTCGAACGCTTCGCTGTAGCTAAGCAGTCAGCGCTTACCAGTGTAGGCCCCGCTCGGAGCCCCGGCGGCGGTTCCTCCGTCCCCGGAACCCCCGGCCGTACCCCCGTACCCCGCCCCGACCCGCCGCGGTCCTGGGTCTCCTCATGTAAATAACTGTGCTTCGTGGTGCTGCGAGCGCTGCGTGTGCGACGGGAGAAAAGCAGAGCCCTCATCCTTTAGCGCAGCGCTGTGCACGCCGCGCTTTGCACTCACAGTGCCTTGCGGTTCTCCCATCCGCTGCGCGCGTGCAGGTCTGCTCATAGCAGCTCGGGTCAGCGCTAATGGCCGGGGGAGGCGCGTCGTTGTATTGACTTCGGGCGCTACGCTACGCAGCAGCGACTGCCGGAGCCGTGCCGATAGCCGGGGCTCGATCTGCTCCACGGGGAAGGAACACCGGGCTGAGACGCCGGCGGCCGCACGGCCCCATCGAGCGCTCCTCCGGCGGCACGGCGGCACGAGCCCCGCGCCAAAGCCGGCTCCACCTGGGCGCGCCCCCGGCTGACGTCGTCGGCCCGAAGCGGGCGGCCCCGCCCCGCCGCGCGGGGAGCGCCGGACACGCCGCGGCCAGCAGGCAGCGCCGCGCTGGGGGAGCGGCCGCGGTGGCAGCCATGGAAGCGCTGCGCCGCCCGCCGCTCGGCCTGGCCGCGGTGCTGCTGCTGCTGCTACTCTCGCCGAGCCCCGGGGTAAGCGCGGCGCGGGCTGGGGCTGGTGCCGGGTTTGGGAGGGTGGGCGGCTCGGCCCGCTGCGGGGCCGGCTGGGGAAAGGCCTCGTTCGGGCGGACCGGGCCACGTCCCGGGCGGCAGGCGGAGTGACCCGCCGGGCTGCGACGAAAGTTGGCCGGAGCTGCCGCAGGTCCGAGCTTGGCCGCCTTCGGGAGGGACTGAGCTCGGCGCCGTGTGCCCGCCTCGCCTGCGGTGGCCGTCAGCGCTCCGTGCAGCTGTGCGCTGTGTGCGCGGACCTGAACGCCTCGCGCATAAAATCCCTCAAAATATCCAAATGCGGTTAATTTTCTTTAAAGTTGCCGCTGACAGTAGGGTGAGTAAACTTTTGCATGCTGAAGCTCTGTAGGTGGGTAGTGGAACTTGGGAGGGTTCACTTCGTTGCTCCAATTGACACGGCTGTAACCGCACGGGTGGAGGGCCTTGTTTGCTTTAAGAGCAGAGCCCACCTGTGCTCGGGTTCAAATGCAAACGCCGGGGGAATGTGGCCCAGTCCCAGCTTGGACACTTTGATCGTTCTCCTTCCAGAACAAAGGTAGCAGCGCGTGCTGAATTTGCAGGTGGTTGGTTGGTATTCAGTGGAGGCTGTAGTTCAGAATTCAGAGGTGAAAGACAAAGCGTGCAGGTTGCTGCAGTGTAGAATGTTTTAAGAAGTAACCAGTTTAGTTATAAGCTATTGCATGGAGCAGAAAGAGAAGGACCTGTAGCGAAGCCAACCCAAAGTGAATGGAACACTGAGCAGATTGCTGCAATGATTGTAAGCAGCGTACCTTAAAATGGGGGCTGTCTGTTGCATATAAAATCAGATGGTGTCCCACAGTACTGGTCTGAAAGATGTTTTGCTTTGTAAGTTCTTAGGATGGGGTCACAGCATGGAAGGCCGGCTGGCATTTACTGCTTCCATTGTATCTGAGCACAGCAGGTTTTACACTATGTTCCTTCCGCTGTGTTCCTTGCTTATTGTTACTTGAACATACAGGTGTAATGCATGGGGTTACAGTTCTGGTTAAGCAAAGCTGCAGGCTTTGTTTTTCATCTAGGATATAGTAGCTCCACTCCCATTCTTTGGAAGTAAACACCCGTGGGTAATGGAGCTGTGTAATAGAGTTGTTACTTGAGCAAGAAACTGGGAAAAAAAAAGGTGTCAACAAAAATGACATGAAAATTGTTAGTGAAGAATGCTAGTGGTTCTAGGTTACAATATTTTGCAGTGGGAACTCTCGTGCAATCCACAGTTTTAAAAATCGTACTCAATTAGAGTACTAAAAAGTATTTTTAAACTAAAAATAATTTAAAAATGAACAGGTTAAAACTAGGTTCTGTGTAGTTTTTATTTGCAGTCACAAAAGCCTGGGTTTGGGCCCAGGCAGAGCTCTGCACTCCTGCTCTCTGGGTTTCCCTCCTCTCCCTGTCCCTCAGTCTGGTATCTGATCTGGAGTTCTCCTTTTCTGTTTCCTTTCTCAGCCCACAGCCCGGCCAGCACGAGTCCTCGCCTTCATCCCTGGCTGAGATCGATTTCTGTCTGAATACGTTTTCATTTCTTTGATTCTAGTCTCAGTTACTCATCATTAACACATTTCACTGAGATCTGCTCATGTCACATGAGAGATAAATGCCCATTAAGTAGGCTGTCATACAATTCTTGGTATTGAGGGAGCGTGAAAAACACGAGGCTGCCTAAAGATCTGTGCAGCTCGTGCTTTCTATTAATTTCTTTCAAGGCTACAGATGATGGTTTGCTGCTGCGTATTTTCTTTGATCAATGTACTTTATATCCTGGTTTTAATAGTGCTTTCTTTTACCTCACATGTTCTTTTAAGGGCTTTCTTTCCCATCTTTTCCTTGCAGTATGAAATCCCATCCCTTGCTATTGAAACGACAGACTGAACAGCTCTTGGAATTGCCCTGGCAATACGTGGGAACACGTTATAAAAGGGTGACATCTCAGTTGCAGCAATGAGAAGTGCAGTAGAGCCATTAGGAAATAAGCAGTCAGTATAAATATTATATACTGCTGATTTACTGCTCTCTGTAATTTGGAAAAAAAAAAAAAACAAAACAACAAACCAACAAACTTATTTCTGAGCCATGGAGTAATCATAATAGAAATGTTCACTCTTTCCTCATGGGTTGTGTTGCAGCCAGACATCCCAGACTTTTCCCATTTTCCAACATGGAGTTGCTGCTGATCAGACGTAGTAAACTCTCTGGAATGAATCTGTCACTTAGAGCACAGTGCTGCTCTGCCTTGCTGCCTCTGGGCTGGTGTCAGTGCCGTTACATGGGGAGGACAGGCAGCACGTGGGGCTGTGCTCAACATGGGAATAACCCCAGCCTTACCCAGGTGTCGTTTCTTCTAATGTGTTCCTTATCTCAGCAGGCGTTTGGCCAGTTAGCTGAAAGGTGTGAAAATCTATGCAGGACTACAGAAGGTTTCACTGAGGACATCTTCAAGAGTTAATTAGTTCACATTAATATGTTCTGAATTGCGGGTCTCCTTGGTTGCTCACTAAAACCACTCGCATGCTGGGGTCGGTTGGTAGGTGGTTGAGGAATACAAACTCACCTTGCACACCTAAAGCTCCAATGGCCAGCTCTGTCTTGAAGTAACAGATTCATGTATTTATAGCCCTGCTCCACTCGTTCTGATTGGTAGCATCTTGTGAAACTGAACTCAGCTTTGCTTTTACAGACTGATCCTGGTCTGAGCTTGGAGCTTACAGTGCAGGGCACTGCTCAAGGTTCCGTCAAGTCAGAGGGCAGTTGCGAAGGACATCCCATAGTTCTGCATTTCCTCTTGTAGTTTCTTTGTTGGCAGCTTTCTTTCATACATTAACTATTACTTTTACTGGAGAGCTTCCCCCGACAGTTCACTGACGGGGATGGTTTCTCCCTGCTGAGCTGCAGCCCGTAGGCTGGCAGTGCTGTCACAGGGTGGCTGTCCAGGGCCGATGGATCTTGGGCTGTCCCTGATGAATATGGCCATTGCATGTGCCGTGCTGAGCTTTATAGGGGATTTACTGTGCCTCCGTGCTGGTTTGTCTGCTGTGCTTCCAGCAGCACAGCTGGTCTGGACCTCGTCTTGGAGAGGAAAGCATCTGGTGCTGTTCATGCTGAAGCTGTTCCTTAGTAATTTTTTTAGTAAAATGCAAATGCACTGACTGATACATGTTAGACTAATTATGTATTGAGGAATGTAGGCATTTTTTTCTTGAGAGAGTGCATACATCTCAGCTCTTTTGTTTGGTAGGCCAGGCATTAATGAGGAAGTTAGTAGAATTGAAATGGTGGGTAGCAAGTAATTCATCCTTGATCTTCCATCAGACCAGACAAATTACACGTGGTGTGTATGTACTCCTTTAAGACTCAGAGAAGAACAACACTACCTGGTAACAGCACCCTGCTTTGTTTACTGGCAAGCACCAAAGTGTTTCTGTGAAATCAGTGTCAGTTCTCAGAGTTAGAAATCGAGCATCACATCCACTGTCGATGCAGAGTGTTTTTCTGTTCTGTGTTTGTGCGTGAGAAGCAGCCTCCTGTGCTGTCAGCCCCGGAGCAGACGTATTTCTGGGTTACACAGCGATCCCCTCCAGGAGCCCAGCAGCCTGCTTTTCTGTCTGCTCTTACCCACAGGCTTCAGGGGAGGTTGTGCAAACTCAGTAACCTGCATTTCAGAAGGGCTGTTTTTAAGAAGATAAATTAATGGAAGAAATGACTCCTGTGGGGATCTGTTTTCTTCTGGCACAATAAAACAAATTAGGGCACCGCTGTGGTAAGCCTTGAAAACACGTGAAGTGCTGGTGAGTTCAGATACCATCTCTGACACTGAACTGTACCACAGGCCTACAAACACAGCCAAACTTGTTCTGCAGCTTTTGCTGTCCTTCGTTTCACTCTTGGGTCATTCCGACTTGTTTGGAGTCATTTTGTTACTTTGATTTTTAAACCACCATTTTATCTGAAGATGTGGTAGGCTTGGAGAGAGGGGAAGATCCTTGCTGTAGTCAGTTAGCTGGTATCTGTAGATAAATGCCCTCGTCAGTCCCGTGCTTCAGGCTCTTACCGATTCTTAGCAAACAGCGCTTTGGAACATTTGTCAAAGTTTAACTCAGTGAGCGCATAACTGTTATTAGAAATGTGTTCTGAATTAATTTATTTTAAAAAATCATTGAAAAGCAGTCTGCAGATAGTCTGAAAATCCTGCAAGTCCTTCTCCTGATGTCACTGCTGTGGTGGAAGGTTCTTATTGATACGGAATGTCAGAGCTCTGGAACTCGCTGAATGCCAGAGAGGCTCCTCGGTACGGTTTCACACAAAATAACAGAAGAACTAAAAGAGGTTTTGTTTCTGCTTTGTGTTCTGTGCCCATGAAGTTGAGCTCTTTTTACTCAGCAAACTCACAGCCTGCCACGTTCTTGCATTGAGCTGCATCTCCTCGGTGTAAAACAGCAATGTAAAGTCATTGCTCTCAAGGATTTGCACTGCATCCCAAGTCAGACCCCATCTGCAGGGAGCACCACGTCACAGTGTCTGCACACTGGTATTTGTAAAGACTCTATCCCAGGACTGAGATTATTATGGGTTTTTTGGTTTTGGTTTGAAATGGTTCACACAAAAATGGCAGTTGGTTTGGCTTTTTACATACACATTTTTGTTCTTTTTCGTAATGGTGCTAAGTCCAGACTTCAATTAATCCATTAATCAATCAATTGCAAAGTTTATCCTAAAAATAAAATCCATTCCGTATTTGCAACCTTGGTACTGCAGTCTGATAAAAGAAAAGCCTGCTTTTATTCCCAAGTGAAATACAGGTAATTGCCTGTTCATTTTTGAGTTTTGTTTTATGCCACTTGTGTGAATAAAGCCTTGTTTCCATTCTGTTGTGCTGGTTCCCTAAGTCTTTCTCAGGTGCTACTGGAGATATTTGACAGAACAGATCAGCGATATTGCACTGAAAAGACCCAAAAAAGCCGTGATTTCAGATCTCAGTCCTACCTGGAAGGTTGCTGTGTGGCTCTGTTACGTGGGCAGCACTCAGGTGTTCATCTTGCTTTCTGCTGAAACTGAAAAGGAGAGCTGGCTGCGCTTGGCTGCATCGTTCAGCGTGTTGATGTGCTGGAGGGGATTCCTGTGCCTGCAGAATGCACTCTGCACGTCCAGTGCATTGCCCTCAATCCCCAGAACCAGCAGCCTTTCCAAACAAAGGTCATCTGGACAATAGTATTGATTACTGGTGTTTTGATGGGAGTTTCAGAGCTGACATTTAGTTCCATCGTCTTTATAACCTTGGTTCCAGCACAAGCAGCAATTCAGGTGCTCCCATGTTGAGTATTAGGACTGTGGAGCTGCAGCCAGTGTCATGCCATACCTGCGTATGCACTAGATTTGGGATCTAACTGCACTCATTAGGGTCTTTGTTCTACACATGCGTTTATTTGTGAAGAGGATGCAGACTTGTATTCTGTTCTCAATAGGAGAAAGGAAGTGAAAATGCTGAGAATATATTGATTCTGTAAGATAAAGAGACTTGTGCAGAGTACGTGTTTTGCAAGTACCTCTGCAGTGAAAACAGGCATTTGTTTGGAATGAGGGAGGTGCAGTGTGCTTTGTCAGAGGCCTGAGTAAAAAGCTGCATGCGTTTTTTCTCCCAAATTTTGCATTTTGTTGTGATTTCTTCCTTGCACTCATGCAGATATGTAGTGAGCATTTTAACCAGCTGCCTTCTGTCTGGCATTGAACAACATCTGGCTGCTGTGGATGATGGTTAATTAGCTGTAATTAACCTGATGGGCCAATTTGTGCAAGTTGTTAAAGCAGAGCTGGAATATTTATTCAGTGGCTTTGGTTCATGTTCTTGTTCAGTTCCCATTTTGTAAGCAGGCAGCTTTGCACAACTGTGGCTGTTGTTCCATTTCTTGCTTTCGGCCAACGGAAGAAATTAAACGTGTTACATCGTATCTAAACTGTGTGTGAGTTTAAAAGTGAGCCAGCTTTTCAACATTCTTAGGGATAGGATGAAGGAATTCCTTGTCTGTCATCAGTCACTGCTAACTGGGATTGTTTGGGATTGTTTTTAGTAAAATATGTTGCGATCTTCAGCTGCAGATTAATACACAAGTCCAGAATGTTACTGCACAAAGGCTGATTTCCAGTTAATTTTGAATACAGTCCATTCCTTCTGATTTTCATCATGATGCTGTTATCAGCACGTGTGGGAAATTCTGCTCTTCATTAATTGCTTGAATCCAGGATGATCAGGAATGAATGTGAATGTTTCTAGGAAGGCATTCAGCATTTGTGCCTTCTTTCTTTCTGCCCTGTGTACCCAGTTTCCACTCCAGCCTTTTCGTTGTGGCTGGGAAGAATTGTGTGTAATGTTTGTAGGTGATTCTTCTAGTTCTGTGCTTTCCCTCAGTCTGATGCTTTAGCTGCAGTTTTCCAAAGAGGCTGTTACTCTAATATCCAGAAATCTTAATTTGCATTTTCTTTGCAATAATTCTAGCATGACTAGTAATTATTTTCAAAAATTTAAGTCATTTTAGACATTGCTGGTTATGTAAAATGCATACACTTTCATTTCATGAGCTACGGTGGGTTAAGAGTTATATTTAACAGTGAAACTTTCTAGTGGTGGCAGGTGGCACACAGACGAGCAGTGCAGATGCAGTGCACAAATTACTGCTTATTTGAGCAGTAACCTGGGACTCAGTAAATGGGAATGGGTCGGCCTTAGGGTGTGTAAGATCATCTTTAGGCAGGAAAAGCAAACATGCGATTAATGTGGGTTTTTTTCCTGCTCTGTGTACTGAAACACCTTGGAGTTATCCTCACTGATCCCGCAACAGCTTCATAGTTCTGAGTGTTGGGGTGATGTCCTCGTAATAAAATCGCATGCAGTGTCCAGGCTCAAAAGCTGCTTGTGCTGTAGAAATAACAGCAGGCACCTGACAGCACTGTGCCTCAGTGTGAAGAATGGAGAGGCATTTCCCCAGTGGCAGAGTGATCAGAATGCCAGGTTAAGGCTTGAGTCCTGTAGCATGAATTACTTTCTAGGGCCTACAGATGTGATCGTAGATGTGGATTTGCTTAATGCTGTTTGGGGCAGAAATGCATTAATTGGGGACCTGAGATGCAGTAACACGCTGAAGAGACCTTACTCCTCCTACCTTTATGCTTCAGTCCTAAGTGCTTAGTCCTTGCTCAGAGCTGGTCATGCAGCTCCAGCTCGTCCCTCAGCTGTTGCCAACCCTGCAGAGCAGTCTTGTTGTTTCCTATCCCACCTTTTACCCAGCCCACGTTTTTCTTATCTTCTGGGGACTAAATCTTGGCAAAAATATGTTCTGTTAGCTTTGTAGTAGCATGGTTGTGACTTCAACACTTGTATTCTCTGTGCTGCTTTGGAGTTCCTTACCCTGGGTCTCTTCTCACATGGGCTTTGCTTTCTGTTTGTTTCCTAAGTTGTCCCTGTCTGTGTTTTCTCCACAGCCTAGTGCAAGAAGGCTTTGATGTCATATTGAATATGGAGTTGGGGATAGGTTACTCACTGCACGTTTGTCTGGGGGAGCAGAGTGCAGTTAGCAGTCCTGTGGTGGTCACAGAAAAAAATCCCTGAATTCAGAAGGACAGATTGTCCAGTCTGTGTGATGAAAATAAAGATGATGTTCTACAGAATTTCCTGTCTGACAAGGCAGTAGTAAAAAACTGTAGTAAGCAGTGACATTCAGTGTATGGGTTTTTCTTTTCTAGAATACCAGCTCAGTAACTGTGCCTGAAACACTCTTGTTTGTTTCAACTCTTGATGGAAGTTTGCATGCTGTCAGCAAGCGGACGGGAGTGATCAAGTGGACTTTAAAAGAAGGTGAGGAGATGTCCTGGTGCTCTCTCTTTTCAGTGCTAGAATTGACAACTCAAACTGTTGTAGAGCCTGGCAAATACTGTTTGTTTGTTTGTTTGTTTTTTCTTTCCTTTTTTTTTTTTTTTTTGCTTTTGCTCTTTCTCCAGACTCTGAATGAAGCTGGTGTTTCTGAAGTCGTGCTGAGCTTCGTATTTTGACTTGCAGGTCTTTTTCCACATTTGTGGTTTTCTTGTGCGTGGTTTTGTTGTTTTTTTCCCCAGAACACTTCAGTTGTAGTGCTATCACTGGCTAAGTAGGAATCACGTTATGTGAGAGTGAGAGCCGTGTAAGAATGCATAGAAGAGAGCAGATGTCATCTCGTGGGACTGTCGGCAGAGGAAGCTTGATTTTTATCCCTGAAATCTCCAGCACGCAGTGGATGGGGTACACACATCGCATCCTTTTGTCTAGAAACAGCACGGGGTTTTACATAAAAGAGCTGCACTTGGGTACAGGAATTTAACATTTCTCAGAGACTGGAGGCGATTTTGTAATTTCAGTTATTTTGTAGAGAGCTCCTTTTGTCTGTGACAAATTCAGTGTTTAATACGAACTTGTTTTAGTGGGAATCTGATTACATTTAGTAGAAATGATAGCAGAACTTTCTCTTCGTGTCTGGAAATGAATGAGAAAGCAGGTCAGGTGGAAAGGAATCGCAGTGATTGCATAGTTCTGACCTGATGAAACCTCGTGTCAATTTAGTAGGTGAACTGAAATGGTGTGAAATGAATTGTGCATACTGGATGTATGCAATACAAACCAGTTATTCTTAGTTCTGAGACCACTGGTATCTAGATACAATGTGGCTAGACAAAAAGTTAACTTCACTAAGGAGCAAAAATTGGTTTGGTAGCTATTCTTGGGGTAAAAAGGGGTAAGCACATTCTTTCTTAAAGGATATTTGTTGCTGGATGTGATTATATTTTCTCCCTGCTGTCTCCCCTTATAAATTTAGACCTATCCTCCTCCTTTATTGTTGCTGTATAGGCTATTGTGGTTTTAACAGAAGCATTAGCTGGCTCTTACTTCTGCATTGGATGTACAGTGCATTGTCCTAAATCAGAAGGGTGTTGTAAGCAGCTTTTTTTTAAATTTTGTTATTTTTTTTGGCAGACAGGCTTAGAAAGTGGCAGGAGATTTTTTTGAGGAAGAAATAAAGGCACTTTTGTAGTGAGAAGGGCTTCGATCAAAGTCTGTTGCTCAAGGAAATTTTTTCTTTGAAGTGTTGCAAGGCTATTGTTCATACAGTGGAATGACAAGACCGGATAATCTAGTTTTATAGGACTACCTGTTCTCTCTGTCACTGTGTTAAGTTCTGTACGCTGCCCACATCAGGTGTGTTAGGGTGCTTCATCACAGTCTGCACCTTCTTGTGGTGTTATGTCCCTGGAGAAATGTAACAGTGCAGAATTCCATGTTAATGCCTGCACACAGCCTCTGTGCATCTCTTTGCCAGCAGCAGGAGCGCAGTGTTGCATGGAATTAACAGAAGGGAAGCAGCACACACTGCAGGCCGAGTTCCTGCAGGTGCTGCTGTCCCCGGGCTGTTGGTGAGCCATGTGCTGTGCATTTCACGTGTGCAGAGGAGTTGTGGAGGTCACTGCAGGAAGAGGTTTTTATCAGCACGCTTAGCAGCGGTATTTAACAAAGGGCAATTGTATGCATTTTGTTTTGATTGGGAGAAAAACCAAGGTGGTGCTCTTTATCAGACAGTGCTTAAACAAACACGGCGATCTTGCCATGTATGGTTTGTTTTAATGTAAGGCTGGAACTTATCATAGGTATGCAGAGCAAATGAACTGCTGGTTATCAGCACGATAATGTGTTTGGGTTTCCTGCCTTTGTGTAGTGCTGCCAAGAAGGGCAGTCAGAATGCTTGTGCTCCCCATAATGCAGGCAAAAATGGATTCAGTCAGTACAGAAATACAGCTGTATTCCTTGCAGTGATACATAGGCAGGTTGTGGACTTGTTTGCTGAGGGTACGGGTATTAATGCCTTCATTTCCTGTTGGCTTCTGTGGGCCGTGCAGTCTGTCAGCTGTCAGGGCGTTGGTGGCTGCGTAACCAACTCATCCCCTGAGCTGTGGAATGGAGCTGGAGAATCTGCTCCTTCTTCATGTCAGATTTCATTTACAATTCTGGCATCAGTGGGAGTTTGAAGAATGTAATCTTAAGTCTGTACTTTTCTTTTGTGTCTTCTTAAAAATCGTGTGCTACTTTTTGTACTTCTGTACTTCGTTAACTCCAGAGTTAAGTTAATGAGCAGAATATTGAACTATGGTATTCAAAGTATGTAATATTTCAAACTGTACTTTCAGACCAAATATTTCTCTGTTCTTCTGTCAATCACAAACGTGTATTTCTGAACTCTTCAGTTACCTGCTTCTTAAAAGGTTTTTCTCTAGGAACTGGTTCAAGGAAGAGCATAAAGTACGTACAGATTTGGTTCTAGATTTAGAGCCTGCAGAAACCTTATTATGAACTGCAGTTATCTTTAGCAATCAAAAAAAATCTGTGGGCAACAAAAGTTGATTTAAAAGGTTTTGATCGGTGATACCTCACAACTTATTGACAACAGTGGATTGGTCACAGTAAGTCAGAGACATAAAACCTTTATCTATTGATGATATCCAATATGTAAATTTTAAAGGACTGCTCTGAGATCTGTAGGTCCTCTCTATTAGAAGTGCTTATTCCCAGCTGGGAAGAAATACTTTGTGCGTGACTGCTGACTAATAGTGACTGTCAGAACGATTGTAGAACGGTTCTCTTTCTATCACATTTCAGAGGATGGTGGGTTACTGTCTCTAACCTCATTTTCTGTAATTGCAACAGCAAGCAGAGATGACACGATTTTAAATTGGCCCGTTAGCCCAAATGCTATGAAGGGCCTCAGGTCAGGAAATCATTTCCTCCGGCTCATTCCAGTGGGGCAGGAGTTTACTCGCTTGCTATTTCAGAATCTTCCACTTCTCCTTTTTCAGTTATTGGTTTTGCATGTTCTATCTAAGGCACATCACAGCGATGAAGATGTGCTGCTCTGTCTTGTGCATTAAAAAAGGCTTGTTCTTGACCTGGGTGAGGGGCAGATTTTGACTTGATCACGTTTGTGAAATATGGAACAAAGTCAAAGGGCCGTTGTTTCATGTTGCGGTTTCAAAAATTGTATCTATGGCTTTTTTCCATATATGTATGCAAAATATGGTTAGAATTGCAAGCGAGTAATATAGGCACAAATAATGTCTGGTCATAATGCAACCACGATTTTATAGGGGCATCTACTTGCCCAGGTCAGAATGTTCAGTTCAGTGGAGTATAGCTGAGCCCAGTAATTGCCAAAACGTCTCTGACATAAATTACACCAACAAGTTTCCAGTAACTGCTTTGCTTTTGAACACAGTCTTAGAGCTCTAGAATAAATCTTTACAATTTAGAACCAGTCCTTTTGTTTTTTTGAGTCTAAGTGTTTTTTTTCAGTCTAACAATTTAAAATCGAAGCCTTTCAATTCTTAGCAAATAGTGACTTTGTAGTTTCATAATGACACAGAAAAAGGTACCAGCCATCTTAACAGTGCTGTTATTCTTTGCGTGCCCTTGAACTTCCTGTGCTTGGGGGGGGCTAATCTGCTAAATGAATTTGCTGAGTACTGCGTGGCAGTAATTTCACAAATGCATGTGTTTACACATGTGTGCATTACCAGGTCTGAATGCCAAACCTAGGGTGTGTTGGTAGGATGTCAGTGCCGGAGTGGTTCACGTGCTCTGCCTTAGTGGAGCCTGCAGGCAAAAACAATTGGAAAACCATGGAAGTATCTGTAGAAATGTCAGTCTTTCATTGAGCACTGGAACATGTGCAGGATGGTGTCTTGCTTGCTACTTCATGGTTCCATACTTCATTTTGGTTTTGATGACTTTTTGTTGGGAAACAGAAAGCTTTGGGGCAAGTTGTGCCAAATGATTTATGTAGGATATTGCAAGAAATTTGGTTTTCCTTTTGTACAGGGAGTGGAAGTGTAGGGAGGGGCAGATGGGTTTAATCAGTTTTATCACATTTTCTCTGTGAAGTTTTTGTTCTCATGTTGAATACTTGCCACCTTGTTGAGTGGCTGTTATCGTTTGTTGGTATTGGAACAGATTGGGGCAATTAGAATGAGTTACATAATTACAGGGTGCAGTCGTTGAGGGAGATTTGGAAAGCAGGGTATATGATTCCAGTCTCAGCATGTTAACTCTCGATTGCTGAGCTGCTGAAGAGAAAAGAAGGCCTCTGAGTTCTGCAAGAGTGTCTTCCATTTGACTCAGTGTGGAGCAGAAGATGAGCTCAGTTCTAAGATGATTCACTGTGGCTTTTCACCAGTTGGTATTCAGGTGGATGAAAGCTATTGCAGGACCTGACAAAAAGTAAATTCACAAGTTTCTTTTATCTCTGAGTGAAATCTTATTTCAAAACAAACTTTGAAATAAAAGTGAAATAAGTCCCAGACCACGTGAAGGTGAACATGAGGGCAGACATGAACTCCTCAGTGTCTGTGTAGGCCCCCACCCCGTCTTCAAGATAATGTAAGTGTGAAGAAAGTGAGAAAATGAACATCACCCCTATAGCTGGGGCTGTAGGGAGGTGTCTTTCCAGTGAGCCTTTCCAGGTGGAAAGTGCCAGTAGTGAAAATTTCGGTAACTTCAGAGAAAAAACTTCCTCCATCTGTGCTCATTCATTGCAAATTGTCCCTTCAGTGGAAATGAATCAGGACTGCGTGCCTGGATACAAAATGCTTTCCAGCAGTTCATATATAGCACTTAAATGTTGCAGGGAGCCACAAGAGTCATCAGTGTTCTGAGTCCTGTGCCAGTAAATACTGCAGAATTGTTCTGCTGCTTCGTAGCAGTGGCTTAATCTGTTCCGTCTACACTTTATCATTGCTACTACATCCAGTTTCAGTTACTGAGAAAACAAAAAGGAAGATTTCAATTTTATTCCACTTCTGATGAAGCACCATTCTTGATACTGAAAACATGATACTAGAGAAGAAAAATGTAAGGATTAAAGTGAGCGTGATGCTTCCATATGGGCACTCATTGAGCAGCTTGGAAGCCTTCATTTCATGTATTCTGATACACAGGAGTGTTCTGG